>NC_142853.1:28750000-29375000 GCF_061612785.1 Hesperophylax consimilis
AATTGCTATCCAAATATGGATTCAGCACTCCGCCCAGTCCCTTACGAACCTGGCATTCCTACGCCACAAGCACACCAAAGCCCAGAAAATTTGCCATCACCATAAAGTGAATCAGAAGAAAGTTATAGTGACGAGTTTCAAGTAGGCGACTCCAGTGGACCTCAACAATTTTCTCAAGCTGAATTAAATGATGAGAAAAAGCACAAAACGAAGCTTCGAAACTAAAAAAAGCAGATTTTATAAGGATTTATAATTTTATATAATGTAAATAAAATATTTTATGACTTAAAATTAATTAAATTTGTATAATTTTCTTTTCAACATTCCCTACAGAAGTAATGTAAGGCGGGTTTTGCTTATATTTTAATTTCCACTTTGCGGGAAATCCTTACGTGAAGGGTCGAAACGGATGACATTCTCGAATTCAGCATACCGAAATACATATAATTCACCCATTACCATTTAAAAAAAATAAAATTCAATTTCCTGTGTTATCGATGACAATGCATTCTGTCAATCACGTATACATACGTGGACATAATAAATCGGACTAAATTACAGCGGTTAATATGCGTCAATCCTGCACCATCGGCATCTGGCAAGGCCGTAACGCGGTTGTCTCTGGTCCCTGAGAAAAGAAGTTCAATCCTCAGCCAAACCACCCTTTTTGTTTTAAAGTTTTAAAAGACATTTTTAAAAAAAATGTATTGTAGTACAAAAAACGATGCTTTCTACGGGTCGATTCTTTTCAAATTAATATTATAGATGCAATAAGAAGTTCTGGAAAGGAAAGAGGTATAAGAAGTAAGCAGGAATCTGGGGGTCAGTGTTTTCAGTAAAGACGAACAAATAAATCCATTTCTCCCAATGTGGTGCAACGCAATGGGCTGAAAAGGCCCAGCTGGAGAGGTCAAAGGACCTTTCCCTATCTGGCCTGCCTGCTGGTGGGCAGGCGCTCCCACCGCCAAGACCTCAACTGGACAAACCTCACCTCATGAAGCCGGTCACCTCTGCTAAGTCACCAAATGCAGCGAACCACTTGGGATGACATGCGGCAGAGGTATTTACTAGAAGTTCCGAGCAGTTCTTATCATAAAATTAAAAATAAAAACTGCAATATCTCATTCATATTGATATTTATTAATGACATGCTGACGTGTGGAGGTGGAAATAATATTATTGTAAAATAAATTAAAAGTTTACAAGCGTCCTTCACCTCTTTTATCATTCATTTATACGAACATTATCTTTACACCCCTATATTCTATAACTATATATGGAATGCTCCATGTATATAAGTACATTATCTTTACACCCCTATATTCTATATTCTATAACTATATATGGAATGCTCCATGTATATACGTACATTATCTTTACACCCCTATATTCGTTCATCACGTACGCCACATTTCAACACACACAAGTAATTCATCATGCCATGTCTTCCTCGAGCGTCCCCGACTTTTTCTATATATATATTTTATTTTGTTTATTTGGGAAAACCAAAAAATGTTTTACATTCTTAAACAATCAGTTTATAAAAAATACAAATAATATCTAATGATAGGTTTTCACATAAAAATTAAATTATAATAACAAACTAAGGGTCCAGTACCCGTGGGCAAAAAAAAAAAAAAAAAATATATATATATATATATATAAACATTATCTCGTTCTTCGATGATATATTACATTAATAGGTATTACATTCAAAAGGTATTCCAATAAAAATTAAACAAACGCACACGTTTGTGCATACAGGAAACTGAAATTATAAAATCGAATTTACTATTTATCCCATAAATCCAAGCCACAAATAGAAACACGAAATGATTCAAGTCGGAAATATACTATTTAATACATTCCCAAAAGAAAGTAATTAATATCACACAAAAGCAATTAAGGACTGTTTAACATGGCAACATTATATTCATAATAGTTCTTTATCTGAATAGCGATGAATTATTCTACAAAATTCACTGAAACTCCGTTTACTCCAAATATAAAATTGTAAAAAGAAATCCTAAATGATAAATGAAGGCAGTTTATATCGTAATAAAGTTTTATTAACACGGTAGGGTTTATAGCGGGGAAGACGGAACTTATTTAATATCGATAAATACTACACAGTCGTTGCTCAAGAAGGGGCATACATATTCCCCACAGCTGCAAATGAAACATAAAAACTACGAACACGTTCCGAAGCAATTTGGTTGGTGAGAATCCGGGGAAACCTCGAGGCAGAGGAGTTCAAAGGAATCGCATGTATTAGAAAAATAAAACGCAAAATAAATACAAGGTTTTTTGTGTATGCTATGCATAAAAATGTTGTCAAAACTATCAAAGTAGAGAGTCTAGCAAGCCACAGAGGAGTTCTATTTTTATTAACTCAGTTCAGGAGACTTATGCCATCTTTGAGGATGGTGAGTATTTTTGATGAGAGGAATGGGGAGAATATCGCACAGAGTTGAACTCAAGAACGAGTCGTAGAAACGTCCCGTTCTCACGTGGAAAATGTCAGCCATGTGAGCTTTCCCAACTAAGCACCGGTTCCGAAGGAATCAATGACTCTAGTTCTTCGAAGAATCTTCCTTTGAAATATCGGCAAAAAAGGACACCATTCCCACCCGACGTCTGTGGGGGGGGGGGGGAATCTATCAAATGAACAATCCGTTTCTGTACGGTGTCAAGGATTTTTCAGTATTTTGGGACTCCAGACCAGAGGTGGCTGCCAAATCCAATAGTGGGGCTCACTGGTGATTTATATAGGGTCAGCAGTTGTGTACTGTTAGACTAACTTGACCCTGACTTCGATGGAGCCCCCCGTTCTAGTACCAATCCAGATTTATCCCGCTGAAGACTGAGATTAACATAGAATAGATTACCGATATACGAACAATGTGGAAAATATTTCAAAGCCGATATTTATAAGCGTTTTTAAAGTTTTTAAGGTAGAGAAGAAAAAATAATTTTGGAGAAGTGTCGAGGTTTATTTTTATTTTTAAACTGTATACCGCACAAGAGTATGTCAACCGTCTTGAACCAGTGAGACTATGGCACCTCCAGTTAGAGAACGTTGTTAGGTTAGGTTAGGTTAAATATTCTTGGATAGAGGGAAAGAAAAGGAGAAAAAGAAGGTGCGGAATTACCTGACTATTCAGATCAGGTCACCAAACTCGTTTAAAGCCATTTCAAGTAACGTTTCAATTCTAAATTGTGGTATTTAAGCAGAACGAAGCTGATGCTTCAATCACGAATTTTGAGGCTCGTGACTTTTGAGTTGATACATTGCTAAAATAGATAAAAACGTCATTATTGATATCATCATAACCGCAATGATTTTTTTAATTCTGATTTCAAATTTATAGTTTAGCCCCACGTAACCAAAAAAAATCCGGATTATACAAAAAAAATATTAATAAATCACTGTCCATGTTTATGTAAGAATTTTCATTGACAAATGTATTTAAAAGCACATTAAAATGAATAATTTTGCAATTTTTTAAAAGCAATAAATAAATCGTATTGAAAAATTAGGAGTACTTTTTTATAGACCTATTGTGGATATAGTATTAATGGTGGATTCATTTAATTACATACTAAAACTGACACTTCTTAAAAATAAGTTATTACATGCATATTTCTATGCAGTATAATTAGCGTAGATACCTACACCAGTTAGTAAAACAGCGTAACAGCTCTTTGAACCATAAGTTGAAGTTTCCTGCTTAACTCATCCGTCCCATTTGCAGGGGTAGTAAAACAAAACCAAATCTGGGACACGTCAACATTTTATTTATGAATTTATCATCAGGAGAAATGAGATGTCCTTCTCCCTTCCCTGTCCTACGTTCATACATACGTGGTGTGCCCCACCCTCTACCCTTTACCAGTAACTACCCATACCGTGCAAGTACACGTGGAGTCTAGAGGATTATAGCTGTATGGCATGAGCTGTACGAACACTGAGCAAATAATCGCTAGTGAATCTAAGACCATTGAAAAAAAAACTTGGGTAAATATCCAGAAGCTGGACTTTCTCAACATGGTCAAACTATTTAAAAACACTTCGTGTCAGTTTAATAACAAGGTAAATTTGTCAAATTCCGCAGCATGCAAAGACTTTATAAAAAACACTTGATTTTAACTTAAATATCTAACGGTGACAACTACATCCAACTATGCTTGTGATCTTCGTTTGCAACCTTGAGATAATGTTATCCATCCTAAATTTGGGTTTTCCAATAAGAGGTGTTATTTTAAATAGCCCGATATTTCAGTAGATGTTACTTTTGAAGGTGTCATTTTTTGATTTTGACAAATAAAAACTACGCCATTAATAAAAATGGAAAGTTAGACGCTTCAACAACGCATTAAAATTATTAAAATTCACTCGAGTGAATCAAATGCAAATCATCTTGAGTCCAGAGGAGTCATTGGACCTTACTTTTTCGAAAATGAGGCTGAAGCAACAGTTACGGTGAATGGATTGCGCTATCGAGAGACGGTTAATGATTTTTTACGGCCGGAATTGGATGTTATTTATTTGGACAACGTTTACTTTAAAAAAAACGGCACTACGTGCCACACAAGCAACGAAACCATTGATCTTTTACTGGAAAAGTTTCTTTGAATATCAAAATAACACCTCTTATTGGAAAACCCTGTATTTGGGTCTGGAATTTAAGTGTATATTTCAAAAAAGGTACGGAAACTTGAGCTTACTTCTGATGCACAGATACGCCTACAACACACTATTTTAGATTCATCCCTTCAGTGTGCACGGCGACGTACACCACATGCGGTAAGATGGGGGGGAGGAGTTAAATCGGAAGGTTATGCGGGAGGGATATCAAAGCGGCACTATTTCATTCGAGGACAATGTGGAGATAAGGAGTCATTCTTTACATTAATAGTAAATTTTGTAAGTTTTCTTATCTTTGATAATATTTTTATGGTTTTCCTTTTGAATAACTAATAAGAGCAAATTTTTAACAATATACCTGTTACACAAGGGGCGCTCATACAGGCACTAGTAGAAAAAAAACGCGTTGTATAATATAAGAGATTTTATAAAACTATCAACTCCTCTGGCTAATTTTTTCGGATTTTTTTAACAAACAGCTATTATCCGTAGAGTCAATTTATAAAATGTTAGAAATTTAAACTAAACGGTTTTAGGAATAATTACATTCGTAAGTGTTATATCTTTGAATGTAACGAATATACAAGCGTTACATTCGAATATAGAAGTGAACCACAAAAAAGTTAAATTGTAAGCCTTAATCAAACCATCATTTGAGAAAAAAAATTCTTGTGAATTTTTTAATTAATTATTTTTAATACGAAACGAAAAAAACTTGAGGTGGCAATAATATTTAAAATACATTTTTCAGTAATTAATTTCAGGGACGAAAAAGCGTAAGGCGTAATATTTTTATAACTTTTATCTTTTATTTCAAAATTTTAAAATTGAAAAACTTATTTGTTTACATATATCTTGTAATAAAATTTTAAAGCTTATTTCATCACCTTTCAAAAACAGTTATGAGTTTTTGAATACATCTAGCAAATATCCCATGATGGATTTTATCGACAAGCGGAAATACACATAAGTTTCCCGACTTTCTGACAGTATTTTTAAGAAATGTTTCGGTCAATATTCCAAAGGCCTAAAGGGTTAAAAATAAAACTATGCCACGAATCATACATAATATTACGTAGGTACCTTACGTATATAATAAACTCAATCAGGACAAAAAAATATTTTTCTCAATATTTATTTTTTATTTTTTACACATTACCTACATATTTTTAGAATAAAAGATTACTTACGCATAAAATATTAAATAATTAAGTTAAGGTAATCCACAAAAGCACTGACTGTGCTTGGGTAATATAAAAAATAATAAATTAGGAATGGAAATAAACTTTTTAATACATACATAATGTATGTTGTTAAGTTTCGGTATATTAATAAATATAATATAATGTTGTTAAGTATCGGCATACAAATATAATACTGTTGTTAAGTTTCGGTATACAAATCTAATGTTGTTGTTAAGTTCCGGTATACTAATGTAATATTGTTGTTATGTTTCGGTATATTAATCTAATGTTGTTGTTAAGTTCCGGTATACTAATGTAATGTTGTTAAGAAACGAAACATTTTTTTTTTAATACAATTTCAAGTAGGTGTACAAATGTAAATTTTAAGTTATGGTAACATCTAAATCATGCAGAAATCATTTTAATTATTTAACATAGTATTATATTTTATTAGTAATTTGTATTTGTTTTGGTAGAAGATTAAATGTACGCGGATCAATAAAACTATTGCATTATAATATTCGAAATATTTCCATCTAACCGCCCTCCATCTGGGAAAAGTAAACAAACTAAGCCATGCACTTGCATTTCATGATAATAAAAATAATAATCTATTTTTTCAGCTGAGTAATATTTACGTATATCTTAATTATTCATGTTCTGCTTTTTTAGATTAACTCACTGAGGGAGTATATTTTTGTGAAATATAACCGAAGTGCTTTGTTTATTTTGAATACATTTACTAGCCTTTTTACGTTAATATGTTAATTCTCATAAATAATCTTTTTCGCACAATTCACGGTAGTACTTACGTTACCTAATAAAAAAGGGACAACTACTGCTTTCATTTGGAGAAGGTTGTATTTCCGTAAGGGACGGGGCTTTCCTTTGTTATTTCAAACTGAAATATGATTGAGGAGGCTTTCAGGGGAATAGGTGGGGAGACTTGGTCACCCCTTTCGCCTCTTTGGCCCTCGGAGGTGAAAACAAAGCAAAACCTGAAATGGAACATACTACTTTTTTAGAAATATTTTTTACTTGAAGGGCTTTAACGTTTTTACAATATTTTACTACGGACTAGAATCTACAGTGGTTATTTTCTCGTTTAGATTCCATTTTAAAATCTTTTTTTTTAAAAAAAACACCTTTTTTGTTCTAACGTGAAACCGCAAAACAGTCCCAACTGCTCCCAACCGTCTGAAGCCAGTGAGACTATGGCATCCCCAATTAGGATATGTTGTGAAGCTGAAGGTAGTGAGTACGGGAAGGAGATGAGGAGAAGGGAGGCGGGAAAGTACCTGTCAATTCAGATTTGATCACCAAACACTGACAAAGCCATTCAAGCAACTTTTCAAATTTTAATGGTGGTCTTACACCAGATCGATACTTAGAGTATATTAGTATATTTGTATATTATATTAGTATATTTGTGACATGTTATATTATATTAGTATATGTATATTATATTAGTATATTTGTGCCATTATTTTATTTTAAATGAGTATATTGTAAAAAATTAACCTTTAGCTTGCTAGTCGAGAGCCTTACTTTAACCACGGAGGACGTCCCTAGTAAATTATATCGTTAAATGAAGTTATGCAATCTGATGAGCAATAAATATGGACATAAAATATTATATAAATATATAAGGATCCATTAAGCATGACTACTTTTGCCCTTTTAAATTGGATAGGTACTTTTTTTAAAATAGAATCTATGAATATTTTTAAATAATCGTATTCTAATCAGTCACCTAAGATATTGTTTTTTTAGCTCAATACAACAGCCGAGGATATTTTCGAGGATAACAACCATTAAAAAAACGCCCCGACAGCAGACCAATTTATTTTAGCGTATTGAGAATGAAACCCGCAATATCACTACTTTGATTCCAGTACATTGAAAATTGTATTTTATATTCCTCCTTAGTTGCAAATTTGATATGCCATTCTTATCTGAAATTAGCCACGAATTTAATCTGTAAAAATCTAACTAAAAACAGAAAATCTGTACGGAGCAGCGTAAAATTTGTCACCTCGTCTGAGAGGAATTTCTAAAAAATTTAACTATTTTAGTTTGAAATGTAATATTTACAAGGAGCTATGATTTAGGAAAACCTATTTAAATGTTTAATTTCAGTCTAGTTGTAATTAATCCAAACGATTTAATTCTGAGATGATTCTTGTACCAAGGAGTGAAGGAATATCTTATAGATAAATGAAGCACTTTATATTCAAGGAAATTTTGTTCCAATGTTATATAAAGTACTAGCTGACGTGTACCCGTTGTTGCTCGACTTTTCTCTACTTTCAATAAATATAATATACATGTATTAAATGTATATAAAACCTTCCAGAAGAAATTCTCGAAATGATAGTGAAAACCCTATCAAAATCCGTTGCGTAGTTTAGAAGAACTAAGCGCACAAACAGACAGGCGTGGATAGTGACTTTGTTTTATACTATTTAGAGATTCCTATTTGGAGTCGTATGTATGGTTAAGCCATGTACGATTGTGTGAGGAATGTGGAGATCCGCAAAGATTTTTATTTTTGTTTTTTCTTTCCTTTATTCGTAAAATATATTTTTATACAGTTTTTTACATGGTTTTCGACTACCACACTAAACACATATCCGTATTATGGTAGTCAAAATTTGTGTATAATTATATAAATGTAATACATTTTTGTTATTTGTTTTTGGGGTGTTATGCCGTGTTGCGCTAACTCCTTCTTTAGCCAACGTTTCGGACATCATCAGGGCAGATGTGTTAATCCAAATAACACATCTGCCCTGATGATGGACACTGAAATGCTGTCCAAAACGTTGGCTAAAGAAGGAGTTAGCGCAACACGGCATAACACCCCAAAAACAAATAACAAAAATACATTTTGCCGTGAAAATCTCAAATCATAAATGTAATACGTGTTCATTTGTTCATTCATGTTCTTGTATTATTTTGTGAAATGCAATGTATTTGTAAAATAGGTAATACTTTTAACTGGTTTTCTAGTTAAGTACATTTCACAAAAATAAATCAACCCTATTGCAAACTGTTGATTTTAATGAGATAAAATAAACATAAATACAAATGGACAAATAAACAAATTACTTTACTTGTTGATATAATGAAAATAAAGATAAATTAATTTATTATTTTAAACAGAATTTAAATGAAAAAAAGAATAATAAAGCAAATGAACTTAATTTAATGATGTCAGGCATTCTTTAAAATAGTTCCTTCCCTTCATAAATAACCAATTCTGAATTTATAATATTTATTTATTTATTTATTTTAGGAACATTAACAGTCTTAGTAATATAATATACATAAGAGAATAACAAAAAACAGACCAATTATTAATGTTCACAGATATATATAGAAACATAAAACTAACCTGCAAACGATAAACCTATAATATGCCTACCATAAACAGCAATAAATAAAAGTGATTTTAACTATACTTAAATAGACTTGGGTTGGAACGGGAAAGGGGAGGAGAGGGATGAGGAAAAGTTGCCACGCAGGTAATATTAAAATATTAGGTACAATCATTTTAACAGTGGTTAATATGAGTTAGAATGTGATACAATGAAATTCTGTAGTGATAGTAACTAGCAGTGAATATTTCAGCACGAGTGTCTATATTTGCAAATTTATTATTATAGTAGTTACATGTCCTTTGCATAAATTCATTTTGGTTGGAATTGGTATTGCATCTATCAATGTAGAAAAGGGTATTTTGTCTGCTGTATCGAATTGGCGCATGGAAATTTATTTTGTTCAGCAACTCCGGGCAGTCAACTTTAGAGTTAATAATTTTATACAAGAGCATCTGATCAGCGACAATCCTCCTGTTGAGTAGTTTCGTGATTCGAAAATGTTTCTCGATTTCGTCGTAAGAGTTGTATATGTTAAATGATTTAAAATTGAGGAATTTGAGAAATCGTTCCTGAACTCTTTCTAACCTGTTAACATAAACAATATAGCGCGGGTTCCAAACCGGTGAACAGTACTCCAGGTGAGGACGAACATGTGAATTGTAGAGAGTCAGATATGTCTTAGTATTTTTGAAAAATTTGCATGTTCTCAGTACAAAACCTAGACTTTTTGATGCTTTGGTGACAATGTTATCAACGTGTTTATCAAAGGTAAGTTTAGAGTCCAAGAAAACCCCGAGATCACGCACATAGTCTTTATTTGTTAAAATCGATCCAGAAATGGTGTAATCATGCAGTATTTTCACACGGTTACGTGTGAATGTGACTTTGCAACATTTAGAAATATTGATAAAAAGCTTATTTCTGAGACAGTAATCCGTCAGTCGATCAAGATCTGCTTGTAAACGCGCAGAACAGTCCGGGGAGCTTATAGGAAGGTATATCTTCATATCGTCAGCAAATAGTAAAATTTGAGCGTTGTGAAAACATGTCGTAATATCATTAATATAGATAGAGAAAAGCAAAGGACCCAAAATGGACCCCTGAGGCACACCGGAAGTAATGATTTTCCAGACCGAGGAAAATCCACCCACTGTCACAGCCTGGGATCTGTTTGTTACGTATGAGGATAACCAACGAAGGAGATCTCCATGAATACCATGATTAGCAAGTTTTCTAAGCAGAATGTTGTGGTTGATCTTGTCAAAAGCCTTGCTATAGTCGGTATAGATTGTATCAACTTGCACACGTTTATCCATGGAGGCAGACAAGAAGTTTGTAAAAGTTATAAGATTAGTAGCAACAGAGCGACCTGCAAAGAATCCATGCTGAAATTCGTTGATCGAATTCTTTACCACAGGGAATAACTGGTCATAGACTATGTTTTCGAACACCTTTGAAAAAATGCAAAGCTTGGAAATGGGTCTATAATTATCTGCTTCACACTTAGTTCCCGATTTATGAATTGGTGTGATGTAGGCTCTTTTCCATATATCTGGAAATGTACCAGTCTTGATCGATATATTAAACAGTATTGATAGCGGGAGTGACAAATGATTTGCGCACTCGGTAATGAACAGTGGTGGGATACCATCCGGCCCAGCTCCCTTGCTAGAATCGAGCCGTTTTAAATATTTGGACACGAGGTCAGCATCGATAAAAACTGATCCCATCGCACAAACCTGCTTAACTACAGAGTCATCGCAGGAAATCCCCAGAGGGTCAGCCGGTTCGTAGACAGAATGAAAGTAATCAGCAAATAAATCACAGACTGCCTGTCCACCCTCGGCTGTTACATCCTTAAGATTTAATACGCTAGGAATAGATGCTGATAGTTTTTTTGATTTAACATATGACCAGAATGCCTTGGGATCTTTGGCGATATTCTCTTCAGCATTATTAATAAAGTCTTCGTGACACTTTTTTGCCATTTTTTTCTGTCTGGTGCGTAGCCTTGAAAAAGTAATGTAATCGGAAGGGTTCTTGTAGGTTGTATATAGTCTGTGAAATTTCTGCTTTTCACGAATAAGTTTTATTAATGATGAGCTATACCACGGGGGGTAGGAATATTTACCAGTACGCCTCAATGGAACCTTATCAGCGATCAAATTATTAATAATATTGTAAAAATGCGATACTGCAGGATTGACGGAATCGGTAAGGTTAAGTGCGTTCCAATCTTCTTGTGCCAGGCTATCTCTTATGTCATCATAATTAGCCTTGTGGAATGAGGGCCGTTTAATTGAGTTTTCCTTTATGACCGGGGGTTCAACGAACTCAGCAGTGATAATGATGGATTTATGATGAGCATCCTCAGGAACCAACGGATCGTTCGCGGGAGCTACGCGTACCAAAAAATTACAGAGAACGAGATCAAGAATTCTTCCTAATGTATTTTGAATACCATTATATTGGTGGAGGTTACAGTAATTAATATTGTCGATAAATGTTGAGCTTATTGTAGAAGTGTAGTTGCTAGGAATCAGGTTAACCTCACCCACAGGAAGAGTCCAGGTAATATCGGGTAGGTTAAAGTCTCCCATGATAAGAAACTTGCCGTCTGGTTGATTCAAAAGCTTAATACCTAGATCATTCGAGAAGGCGGTGATTCGAGCATTGAAGTTGAAACTTTTTGACAGGTATGTACAACAGAGATGAACGTTAGTGAATCCAGTTGCACGTGGGATGCGAAGAGTAACCCATATGTCCTCATCCGTAGAACACCATGAGTAATTACAAATTGCATTGAGTTCCTTTTTGACAGCCAGGAGCACACCACCACCCATGGTTACACCTTCGATACTTCTGTCGCGTCGGAATACGTTGTATCTTGAGTCAAAAAGCTCACCATCTGAAATAGTATCTGTAAGCCAAGTCTCTGTTATGCCGATAACGTCATAATCACCGCTCGTAACACTACGAAGAAATGTGTCAGTTTTAGTCCTCAGACCGCGTACGTTCTGATGAAAAATACTTAAAGGCAGTGACTCTTTTTCAGTTGAGTGTCAATAACAGAGAATGCGTGAATAGAATGTGAGGTACAATATAGTATTATCTGCAGAAAATAAAATAATAGTAATATCTCTAAGTAATTGTTCGTTACGAAAAGGAGTGGATCCTATAGAAGCATAATACATTGTGAGTAACATGTGCACTTGGAAATGAACGCTTAATGAGCCATTCGCACATCAGTATTACAGAATTCCGAGTTAAATTATCGAGTGACATTTGAAATATAAAGTACATAATAATATGATGTGTACAGAAAGTGAGAACATCTTGCAGTTGACAGGAGTTGTGAACATGATGATATAATAAGGTAATGTTGTGAGAGTATAATAAATATAATAGTAATGCAGTTGCAACATGAGAGGGAGGGTAGCGGGCGTGTGGAGGGAGAGGAAGGGTAGCGGGCGTGTGGAGGGGGAGGGAGGATAGCGGGTGTGTGGAGGGAGAGGGAGGGTAGCGGGCGTGTGGAGGGGGAGGGAGGATAGCGGGCGTGTGGAGGGAGAGGGAGAGGGAAGAGTAAACAATAGTAATAGAATGAGCAGTATTTTCTTATGAAATTTTCTGGAGGTCGTCTTCCCTCCTGACTAAAAAAGCTGGTGAATTATCGTTTTTTCTCACTAAGATCTTACAGTCCTTTACCCATACAAATCTGTAGCCTGCTTCCCGTATTAATAATATTAAGTAGATGATCACACGCAGGAAAGGAGTTAAAGTAGGTGAATCCCGAATTAAAGGAGTTAAAGTAGGTGAATTCCCGTATTAATAATATTAAGTAGATGATCACACGCAGGAAAGGAGTTAAAGTAGGTGAATCTTGTAAAAATAAAAATAAAAATAAAGTAGGATACAAATAAAAATAATAGATAGTATTAGAGATAATAGAAATAAAAATAAGAATAATCGCATAAGCGTAATATAAAGTTTTTGTTGAAAGTAAATTTAGAGATAAAATTTTTACTCGAGAAATATAAGAACAGTTTTAAGATGTAAGGTATTGTAAGTTTTTAGATTTTCACGGCCAAGAGCATTTTTGTTGTTTGTTTTTGGGGTGTTATGCCGTGTTGCGCTAACTCCTTCTTTAGCCGACGTTTCGGACAGCGTTGCAGTGTCCATCATCAGGGCAGATCCGGTAGATCCGAAGATGATTCCCGAAAAAAATATGTTTTAAAAAACTTTTTTAAATAGATGTATTATAAAAAAAAATATTTAAAAATGAGGATATATGAAAATTGGAAGTGGTGAGGGAGGAAGTATAATTAGAAAGGTACGAGGAAGATTACAAAGTATCTGGCTTCTTAGATCTGGTAACTTATTCAGCCATTGCCAAATCCATTTCAAACAATGGTCCTACCTCAAAACAGGACAGTTATACATAGTTATACACAGTTATAGACAGAAAAATATATTTAACTCTGAAACGCAAAACCCTTATATATAAACATTATATATTATTGAATCATTTATAGGTGAATACCGCAATATTCTAAATGCCCCCTACTGTCTGTAACATGAGGCAGTATGGCTACTACCCGTGGCTCTATCCTACTGACTTTCTCGTGGATATGCTTCCGACTTTCTGTAGCATGAGGGAGTATGGCTACTACGCGTGGCTCTATCCTACTGACTTTCTCGTGGTTATATGCTCCCTACTGTTTGTAACATGGGGGGGTATGGATACTACCCGTGGCTCTATCCTACTGATTTTCTCGTGGATATATTCGTGAATGAACCATCTAGAGGTCAGAAGAGATATGCACATTTCTTCAGACTGATTCGTGGATGGTTTGAAATCTTGACTATGATGGAGGACAATAATTTATATGTTCCCAACGTTTATCTTCGTCACCGACAGCATTACATTGTATTGTCTCCCAGCCTGCAAGACTAACTAGCCAATGGTCTTGCCGGTTGGGAGAGCAATCTAGATGTTAAAAAGAATCACTTCGAAAATTGATATATTTAATAACAACGAATCAGAATTTAAACGTCAAGCTTTGTTGATGCCAGCATATATATTAAAAAAAATTTCCCCCAAAAAAACCCCACTTTAATGCTTTTGGCCGTGAAAATTTCAAATCATACCTCAATTGGAGTATGTTCTAAGGCTGAAGGAGGAGGGGAATGGGGCAAGATGGGAAGAGGTAAAAGCGCCCTTGAGGTGATTTTCCCATGAGAATGGCACTATAGAAGTAAGCCATTCGGATCTGGTAACTAAACACGGAAGTTGCAATTTTAAACTATGTTTAGATTCTGAATGGTAGTCTTTCAGCAGGGCGATACTAAAAGTAGGTATCTACCATTATGTTTTAAGAAATGCATATCTTGTTTCACTGAAAAAATTTGCACCTTAACCAAAGGAACAGAAAGGTAAAAGGAAAGCAAGTCCTTTTGTAATCAGTTAACTACAGGGTTTTCTAATAAGAGGAGTTATTTTGAATAGCCCGTTATTTCGGTAGATCTTACTTTTGAAGCTGCAATTTTCTGATATTTGACAAGTAGAAACTACGCCATTAATAAAAATGGAACGATACGCGCTTCAACAACGTATTGAAATTATTAAAATTCACTTGATTGAATCAAATGCAAATCATCTTGAGTGATGAAGCCCATTTCCACCTCGGTGGCTTCGTCGACAAGCAAAATTGTCGCATCTGGGGTTCGGAAAACCCAAGAATTATTGTTGAAAAGCCTCTCTATCCTCAACGTGTGACTGTTTGGTGCGGTTTATGGTCCGGCGGAGTCATTGGACCTTACTTTCTAAAAAATGAGGCTGGAGCAACAGTTACGGTGAATGGATTGTGCTATTGGCCGGAATTGGATGATATTGATCTGGACAACGTTTACTTTCAACAAGTCGGCACTACGTGCCATACAAGCAACGAAACCTTTGATCTTTTACGATTGAATATCAAAATAACACCTCTTATTGGAAAACCCTGTATAAATAACCTCAACATAAAAAGATTCTAAATATTATGGCCTAAAACAGGATCCATTCCTAGTTGGCTAGTCAAAGTTTCCGCATGTTTTATTGTATGATTTTTATGTGAAATAAATTTATTATTATTATTATTATTATTTTAGAAGGAATAGGAGTGCATTTTAAAAGCAAGTGATGTGTTGTATTCAAAAGGATATAATTGTTATTTGCGGTAGGTATTAGGTATTCATGTAATAAGCTGCATGTACGAGCATATATGAATGTTTGAATTCCCGGCCTTCTTCGAATAAAACGAATTAATATCCATGTCCTTCCACGGCAGAAAACAGCAATATTTTATTTCTGAAAGGCATTAAGGGCGCGTGTGAGGCAACGTGACGGGAATAGGGATGTGACATCAACACATTTTCACATTTTGGGGGAGGGATATTCTTGGGGGAAGGAGGTACATCCCCGGCGCGCCCTGTTTTATCAACATTACGCTATTGGGCGGTGGCGCCATACAAATGGCTTTTATACAATGATTTGAAGGAAGTAAATGTGTTAGATTTGGAAGGGCGTACATGTTTAGCAAGCTAGAACCTACATTATTTTCCAGATGTTCTCCTATATTTAATTTACCAACTACCTTTATATCAGATGCAATAATTGTTTTGATAAATACTAATTTTTAAATTCGGTAACTCGAATGGCTGCTTACAAGAACATATCCATGGAAGACGCGGTGTCAATAGACGCTGCACCCCATATATTGGTAAATAATGCTGTTCCATAGTTATTTGTGCAGTTCCAAACTACCCTTTGCATGATTAATATTGCTGTGAAAAAGATTAACCGACGCAAATAAAAACAGTTACAAAACAGAACACTTTTGAAAAGTTATATTATTTATGTTTGTTAATAATATGACATTATTTAGGGTTCGGAAATGAAAACAACTTACTTGGCTTGGCTGTCAAAAACGGAAGAGTGTTTATTTCATAGACAATTATCATAGACAAGTTAAGTACTTAAAGACATGGTATTTTGAGCATATTTATAACAATTTTAAAGCAATAATTATTAGCCTGCAATATATAATTTTTTTAAATCTTCTTTTTTTTTAATTTTTTTGAATCTGTAACCTTCTGATTGCCGGTCAAGTGCTCTGCCAATTGCGCTACGTCGACTTATTAATAATCATTCGTAATAATAACAAGTACTATTCACGCACATGCGTTTGTCTTAGTAATATATGTAATAAAGAAATAAGTACTAATAAGTACCTACCTTGAAATGCCTAGGATTCCTCTGCGTTTGAATTATGATTTTTTATTTTATTTTATACGCTTTTCAAATGTCATTAATGTGTTGTCTTGGTTCCACATTAAACAGCATTATTGTGTACTCGATATGTGGCTGATATTTGAATGATTGAAATATTAATTTGTTTAATATAAAAAGATCAACAAATAAACTTTAAATGTCGTTTCTTTGCATTTCAGGTAATGTTTGTAACGTTACGATAATTTAATTCTGTCTCGACACAGGTTTATCCTAGTGAGACAGACATCGAAAAAAAAAACCTGTAAAAAAACTTTATATTGATAATAAAAAAAAAATAATAAAAAAATAGTATTTTACTAAATGTAAAATTAAAAATAAAACTTTGTATTTCAGAGCAACACGTGGTTTAATTTGTCTAATATATATATAATGACGAAATGTAAAAATGTTTATATACGCGTGCTCGGAAATCACGACAAAAACATTGGGTAATTAATTAAATTAATTTAAAAATTGTTGTTTATTGTCATTAAGTTGAATCAAATGATTGTTTTTTTTAAATGCATATTAAAAATGGGAGTCGTAGGTAAATATTTACTTATTGTACTTAAAGTTAATCAGGATACCTGTCAATTCATTCGTACAATCCTGTTTTTAACGGGAATACGAATAACACGAGCTCCTGGAGCTCAACTTATGGAGAAATAGAATAATAATGAACAAATTATTTATAAGTCTGCATATTGTTATCATTTATAATGTTAAATAATAAATAAAAAAATAAAAAATAAAAAAATTCGAAGAGATTCTTAATAATTAGTTTTATTCGCATACATGTAGTCACAGTTGTCATTTATTGGTAATCATAAGAAGATAGAATGTACGTAAAACATAAAAAAAAATTCAGTTCATAACAGAATTATGAATGTAAAATAACAGATAACTTAAATACTCATGAAATATAATTAATAGAAAAAAACGGGTTAACTCAGTTTTAGGTGAGGTTTATAGGATAAATTTTATCACTCTTGGGGAATGTTTCACCATCCTCCTGATAGCTTGCCCATAGGATAACGTATATGTATTAATAAATAAAGCAATAACTACACAATAACAAAAACATAAAATTTCTCGTGAAAAGTAAGAAAAACCTTTATTTATTTATTTGTTTTAAGAAACATTAACAGTCTTAATATTAATTTCATACACAAATGAGGATGCAAAAGAAACAGACGAATTATAAATGTCCACAGATGGTTGATTTGGTAATATACAACTAAGTATTTAGTGAATGTAGACTAAAGTATAAAAAGCAGGACTAATTATGAGTAACATATTTAAAATTCAAACTAATTAACAAGTATAAAAAATTATAAAATGAAAGTAGAAGAAATGTAATACACCATATAATGCATTATACATTTTATGGAGCTTATTCTGGGTTATTGAAGGTGTCATATATCGTATAGGTGGCTAACTTATTCAGCAACATTCACGAATTCGAGTATCGACTAAACTCGTTATCCCATGGATAAGCTATCGAGAGGATGATGAAATGCCCCTAATTTTAACAAATTATTATAAGCAAAAATTAGCAGCCTGAAATAGCCCGCACCTTCTTATATCCGGTTAGGTGCTCTGGACCACTGAGCTACGTCGTCTTATTTCCAACACGCCAAATAATTCAATATGTACTAGTAATTCAATAAACAATTACTGCTTATTATATTTTTTCACCTTTTTTAAAAATTTTATTTGGTACAATATTTTTTTACATTTCAAAGTTTTCCAGTAATGTTGGCCTCACTGGGTGGCTTGCCCGTGCTGAGGCCTTCATTTTATAATATGAAAATATAATCTAAATACAATCTACAACATAAGATAAAATAATACATTTAATATCCAAACAATAATATCTAAATATATCTAATATCTAAACACCAAAATATTTCATAAACACCAAAATATTTCATCCTTCCTTAAATCCTTAGACTTGGCCTTATTTAACTGTACACCAAATGAAGAGCTAATGGTGATCGGTGACATTAACATAGATTTACTTAAACCAAAAGCATCACAAACTCTCGACTGTAAAAATCTCATGACTCAACACGGGCTTATTTCTTATATTAATGCTCCTACTAGAGTAACTGATACTAGTAACTCATGTATTGATCACATATTTCTACGAACAAAAAAAAATGCAAAGGGAATTATATATCAATCAACCATAACGGACCATTTCTCAATAGCAATTGGTCTTATGCATAATAAACCCACTACCGGAACGTCACGTAGTAATATAAAAAAGAAACACATTAATCTCGAGAAACTAACTTCTAAAATTATTTTAGAAAATTGGCTCTCCACTCTAAACTCCACAGACGTAGACATTGCTTTTAATACCTTCTCTGAAACTCTCTTGCAACATATTGAGGATGTCACTGAAGAATCCCATGTGAATAATTCAAAAAATAAAAAACTGAAACCATGGATAACAGATGGCCTAATTTTTTGTATTAAAAAACGGGACAAGCTTCACAAAAACTTACTCAATAATCCAGACATTCAAGCCCAAATATTTTATAAAAAGTACAGAAATATATGTAATAATATCATTAAAACCACAAAAGAAAACTACTACAAAGAAAAACTGTCCAGAGTCGGTAATAATAACAAACAAATTTGGAATATCGTCAAAGAAATATCTAACACTGATCACCCAGTACAACCAATCAATAAATTAAACATCAACGGCCAAGACACCTCCCTAAATGACCATCCAGACACTGTGACCAATCACATAAATGAATACTTTTGCAATATCGGTAAAAATCTAGCATCAAAGATTTTAAATAAGACATCAACCGATGAAAATGCCCTTGCCGACATTATCAATCAATGTGCCAGTGAAACAGATAATATACTCACCTTAAACCCGACCAACTACGATGAAATTTCTCAAACTATTAGACAGTTAAAGCCCTCTCATTCGTGCAATCATGACAAAATTTCCTCAACTATACTAAAAACAGTTGAACCCTTTATAATCCATCCATTAGTACATATCATAAACCTCAGTCTCACTAAAGGTGAATTCCCAAACAAACTCAAACTTGCCCTAGTTCAACCAATTTTTAAGTCCGGAAATCCTACTGACATAACAAACTACAGACCAATTTCTATATTATCATCACTATCAAAAATTATTGAAAAAAAAGTAAAAAAAAGACTTATCGACCATCTTACAAAATATAACATACTCTCGTCAAACCAGTATGGCTTTAGAGAAGGACTCAATACAGATTCAGCTATTTTAGAACTAACATCACATATAACACAAGCCTTAGACAAAGGTGATAAATGTCTGGCAATATTTCTGGATTTAGCTAAGGCATTTGATACAGTATCTCATCCAATCCTTCTAGCCAAGCTCAAAAAAATCGGAATAAAGAATAAGGCATTTGATTGGTTCAAATCATACCTCACAGACAGAAAGCAATGTGTTAAGCTACCATCGCATAAACCATCCCATTCAACTAGCATTAACTTTGGTGTGCCACAGGGCAGTGTACTCGGTCCCACACTTTTTCTCATTTATATCAATGACTTATGTAAACTATCTATTATTGATGGCAATATAATCACTTTCGCCGATGACACTGCCCTAGTACTAAAAAGTAAGACATGGGAAGAAACATTTCACAGAGCGGATCTAACATTGCAAATTATTAAACAGTGGTTGGATGATAATCTACTCACCTTAAACATAACTAAAACGAAATATATAACGTTTAGTCTTAATATTCCGAGTCAGCCTTCAATCAATCATACACTAAAAATACATTCTTGTAGAGATAACTCTAGTTCTCTGTGCAATCCACTAGAACGAGTAGATTCCATTAAATATTTGGGTGTAATAATTGACAATAAACTACGATGGGAAGATCACGTAATAAATGTTACAAACCGTATACGGAAACTGGCATATATCTTCAGGTCATTACGAAATATTCTAAATAAAAATACACTAAAAACGGTATACTTTTCTTTATGCCAATCAATTATATCTTACGGTATAATAGTCTGGGGAGGATGCTCTAACACGATATTAGATCCATTAATTAAAGCTCAAAAATTGATAATGCGGACTATTTACAAAGTACATTATATTCACCCCACGAAGGACTTATTTAACGACTTCAAAGTACTCAACATAAAATCCTTATACGTCAAAAACATATCCTCCTACTATAAATTCAAACATACGAAAAAAAATATTTTTGAATCGACCCATATTACAAGATATTCCAACAAATCGAATTATACTATTCCCCCAATAAAAACCTCAATGGCACAAAGACAATTTAACTTTCTTGCTCCAAAAATATTCAATAATTTAACGTTAGAAATAAAATCAATAGCCAAATACGACAGTTTCAAGAAAGCGCTCGGGGATTTTTTGATGTGTGATTGTTATAGTGTTAGTAGCCTATTCCAAGTACTCAGATAGAGGTGTATATATTGTTTATATGCGTGAGGATGCGTCATATGGGTGTATGTATACATGTGCTGTTATATGTATATAGGTATGTCTGCTGCTATATACACATGTGTGCTTGCATGCACACATATTATAAATTATATATATAATTATGTACATTTTTACAATCTAATGCTAATTTACTTCTTTCTCCTTTCTAATTTCTATCTTCTACTTTTTATTACAATTTTTCCAAAATTTTAGCTTCATCTTTAGTTACTAATTTCATATGTTTACACTAGATTTCATATTTCATACAAATTAATTACACTCAATTGGTCACCATGAAACAGGCAGCCGCCTAGTATGGTGATTCATTATATCTACTTTATGTAAATTTCATAATAATGTAACATGTATTAAATAAATAAATAAATAAAAATATATAATCTTGTGTGTTTGTGAGTGATGTGTGTTTATATTGGTTTTGTGTGTTACGTGTAGGTTTTATTTTTATTTTATGCTATAAAATTTTGGTAATATTGTCTTTTTTGTTCTTTAATCCATTTTGTAATTTTGTGTGTGAATTTATTTTTATTTTCCTCAATTTTATTGATGAAATAATATGTTGAAATAAATAGTATGTTGAAATTTATTTTTTGTCAAAAATGTAGTTTAGTAGTGTTTTAACGTATAATTGGCGTATATCTAGTACGTCACAGCTGTTGAATATTTGGTCTGTATCAGTCAGTCTATGTTTTTTTAGTATTACCTTTAAGATCGTTTTCTGTGCGGTTTCTATGTAATTGATAGCCGAGTTTGTTGCTCCTCCCCAAGCAATAATTCCATATTCTATTATTGATTGGCAGAGTGCAAAATATATTGTTTTCAATTATTTTATTTTATATATGTTTCTTATGTTTAGGAAAATGTGTATTGTTTTGAGAAGTTTATTTGTGATTTGTTTGATGTGAGGTATCCATCTAAGGTTATGGTCAATTACGATTCCTAGATACTTTATTTGTTCTATTTTTTCTAGAGGAGGGCAATCGCAGATGTTGGTGTTTAAACATTCGTGTTTTTTATGGTGTTTGTGTTGTTTTTTGGCTGCCCCGTGCTATTTATACTGTATGTTGTGAATTTTGTCTTTGATATGTTAAGTGTAAGTATGTTTGAGTCTAGCCATGTTTTCACTTGCGA
Organism: Hesperophylax consimilis; assembly: GCF_061612785.1. Taxonomy (NCBI): domain Eukaryota; kingdom Metazoa; phylum Arthropoda; class Insecta; order Trichoptera; family Limnephilidae; genus Hesperophylax; species Hesperophylax consimilis. Next base: position 28,772,172 of record NC_142853.1, read on the forward strand.
GATTCCCAAATTCGCTATATTATATATTATATACATTATTCCAATCCTTAGATTTGAAGAGTAAAACTGTGTCGTTTAAACTTTACTTTTCTTTTAACTTTAAACAACCAACTTTATTTTTGATATTGTATTGATATTTCAGGCGACTAATTATTGCTTATAATAATTTGTTATCCGTAGTGCTATGCATAAAAATCCATGTCTGATAAATATAAGTTTATCATTAAAATAATAATAGTATCTGGCTTAGTCAAGAAACGACCAATAATTAAAATAAACCCCTGATAGGAAAGAAATCATCACCACAAGTAAAAAAATAATATAGTAACAATTATTTTACAAGCAATAATTATTGGCCTGAAACACTCATCAACATTGAAAAATCTCCTGATAAAAGATACATGACGCCAACGGGACATGAACCCGTGTCCTTTCGATTTCCGGTCGACAGCTCTGACCACTGAGCTATGGCGGCTTATTTCTTATCCGCGAAATAATTCAATATATACTAGTGTTTCATTAAAAAATTACTGCTTGTTACATTTTTTCACCTGAAACAACCAACTTTATTTTATATGAGAAAGGCATTGTAAGTTCTAACTCTCTCAGTCCCGTTGGCGTCATGTATCTTTTATTAGGAGATTTTTCAATGTGGATGAGTGTTTCAAGCTAATAATTATTGATTGTAAAATAATTGTTACCCTTTGTGCTGTGCATAAAAAATCTTGTCTTAAACATTAGTTTACCAAAAAAATAATAAAGTAATATAGGTTCAACTTTATCGCAACAAGAACGCCAAAATGTGTTTCTCATTTAGAAGGGAAAAAATACTTTTTCACATGGTATATTTTAATGGACTAGACCGTAGGTATGTACCCACATACACAGATAAACAACATGTTTTTATTTTACATTGGTCTGCGGTTTGTCTATGATAACTTACTTATTTTCTCACGATATGACACTTCTCATGTCACAGAGTTGCGGTTTAATATGTTATTATTTTCTGTGCCACTGTTTTGTTACGTATTAAAAATATAATTGGTAAAATAATACATTACACGGTGATAACACAAAATACAAAACCTTACAAAGGAAAGTATTTTATATAGAGCTATACAGGGTGTTAAGAGACGTACTTGACTTACTTTAAACGGTGATTCCTAACATTAAAAAAATTAAGTTTAGATTTACGAAATTCAATACTTCTTTTATGTGAAAGCACTATGAAACAATACATAATTATCTTTTATAGTGTTTTCACACAATTTTGTTTTTATTTATTTCAATACAAAAAAGTATTTTTAGATTGGTACTTATTGTAATTTTATGTCAATGTGCTCTAAGGAACATTTGGGATGTTTATTATTATGAAGAAGTTGTCTGTATGGAAAAGTTAAATTTCCGTCATTCTAAACATCGCAAATAATTCAAGGATTGAAAACGAAATAAGGTCAATTCAGAAACATTGATTTTTTGATAATATATCTTAAAAGTTTCAAGTTCAGTTTTCACCCCTTGGAAAGTGTAGATTGTATCATGTATCTAGGTGTAAAGATTGATACATTTTTAAGATGGAATGACCATATCGATATGTTAACAAAAAATATCAGGAGACTTACATTTATTTTTAAAGAACTGCGACACATATTGGACAAAGAGAAATTAAAAACTGTCTATTTTGCCTTAGTCCAATCTCGACTTTCTTATAACATAGTATGCTGGGGATCATGTCTAAAGTCCAATGTTGAACCACTAAATATTACTCAAAAATTGATCCTTAAAGTAATGTACAAAAAAAAATCTGTTATCCATCCAACCTACTTTATAATGTAATGTTATGTGTATAAAACAACTATATATCACTCAAATACTTTGTAGATTTTTTATCAATATTAAATATGCTGAAAGAACACAACAAATGCGGACAACTAGAATTAGCTCTACATTGAACTTTGTGGCTGTACATACTAAAACTTCTTTTGGTCAAAAAAATTATTTATATCAGGCACCACTTATGTTTAATATTCTTCCAAATCATATTAAGTCTACCAATTCCTTAGTTAAATTTAAAAATTAAATTAAGATTTTTGTATCGACAGACAATTGTCTTAATATTTTTTTATCCTTGTCCTTTCTTAAATAATAAGATTTTATATAAGTCCCATTTACTAAAAACTGAATGTCACCCTATCTGTCTTTATTATCTACTTTGCTTCTTCTTTTGAATAATGATTAATGATTAGTTATGGTTCAAATATTGTTACAATATACTGTCAAATTACCCATCTGGTAACACATCTGATACTTATTTTTTTCTTTCATTTTGAAATATTTTGTGTTTGTATGTAGAATTAATTTATGTTTGTGATTACTCTTATGTTTGCTTCACTATAATGTAAATTGTTAACCTCGATACAGGCAGTCTTAGTGAGGTTGATTTTTATGAGAAAAAAAAGTGTTTTATGTATAGTGAGATGCAATAAATAAATAAATAAATAATTTAAAGAAACCCTTTCTTGTGTGGTGGTGTCGTAGATGAATAGAAAATATTTTTATTAAATAACACGTATTTTGCTTTTGTTATAGAGCTGAAGAATTAAAACAAAAAACATAACATTTTTTAATTGAACAGTCTAAATTTAAACGGAATTGATAAACGTCGCCACGCACACAGTATCTTTCTACATTTCCGGGATAAGAGGAAACTGTTGGCGGGTGTTCGAAACTAGTTAGAAAAACTTTTTGAAACATTCAGTACTATTGGTAAAGTGAGCAAGCAAAAAAAAAGCTAAGCCTCACTCAAGCCACCCAGTGAGGCCTACATTACTGGAAAACTTAAAAAAAAAAAAAAAAATTGGTATACACAATTACATTCAAAGTGTCCTCTTTAAAATAATTCGTCTGTACTCTGATATCAATTTACTCAAATTTAATGTTTGGTTCACATGGCTTATTCTTTTGTTGGGTGACAGTATAAATGAAACTCGTAAATTAGAACCTTCTTCAACAACAATTTGATCAACTCCTTAGTTGAACCGAATTGATCGGTGGTCTACTTTGGTGTTTATATGAATAATTTCTCATTAGAGTTGTCATTTGACGCCGGATTGACTCGTGCCAAAGGCTTGCTATGATGTATTTGTTTTAATGTGTTCGACATACAAATTCTTTCTTCAATCATATTTGAAATGAATTAGTTCATCTACCTGTTTTATTTACTGCATATGATATTGTATACTTTTATAGCCATATTTCATTAACTACTTATTGGTCCCTCGCAGTGGCCCAGGGGTACTTTTTAGTAGTCCGAGATGCAGCAAAACTCAAGTCAATAATAATTGTGTTGTTAGAAAGCTGCATTATAAATAATAACTATTATATATTGAGTCTTATTATGGTGATAGGTGGTGAGAAGGAGTTAAATATTGTCAAGTTATATTTAAACCGGGAATGTTTATTCAGGATCAATTCATTTTATAATTTATTTAAATTAATTTTATTTTAGTTATTTGTACTTTAAGTGACTACCATTTACAAGTGACTAATTTATTATAACTTACATCCTATTACATTTTCTTCAATGGTTCTTTCGATCTATTATAACTTATATGCCATTACATTTTCTTTAATGTGGTTCTTTGAAAGAAGTTGAAAGAACTTCTTTCAATCTATTATAACTTACATGCTATTACATTTTCTTGTTTGGTATGGTTCTTTTAATCTATTATAACTTACGTGATATTACATTTTCTTTAATGTGGTTCTTTCAATCTGTGGTTCTTACAATCTGTGGTTCTTACAATCTCTTTTGAATTTACTAATTGGTGTGGATTTTATACTTTCCAGCAGCTCATTGTAATATTTCATTTCTAGGTAGAGTAACCTATTCCGCGTATTTGCTTTAACCTTTCGTGGTTGTCTGATTTCATTGCACACCCAAGTGTTATGTCTATGAAGTCCTTGTTGTATAAATTTTTGTTTGAGTATAATGGTAACAGGTTATTTATTATTTTTTTTATATATTTTTTTTTATAGTGAATACCTTACAAGAGTCCCAACTGCTCCCGTCTGGAGCCAGTGAGACTATGGCATCCCCAATTGGAGGATGTTGTGAGGCTGAAGGTAAGTGGGGAAGGGAAAGAGGAAGGTGGGGAAGTACCTGGCTATTCAGATCTAGTCACTAAACACGGCTAAAGCCATTTGGAGCAACGTTTCAATTCTGAATGGTGATCTTACACCAGGGCGATACTGGTAGTATCTTCCACTCTGGAACGTGCCGCAAATAATAAATTATGTTTTGTTTAAATATGCAATAGTGCAGCATCTGCTCCACTGCTAACCCATTTATTTACTTTAACATTTAAGTTACCTTAGAAAATCTATTTTGCCTTAGTATTATTCTATTGCCCTATTTTTTAGAAATTCCGACATATTTTACTCTCCGTCGTTACACAAAAAAAATCGTTGAGCAGTAGTTAAAATTTGGAGCAATATTGGGTTGAATCTAGTGATTGTACTTTTTTGGAAATTTATGTTGATAAAAAACAAAATTGTGTCGTGTGAACCCAGCACATTGGATAACACGATAAAGCTGTCAACAATCAACCTAAAAATAACATAGATATTTGGAATATTTCCACAACTCCGCAGTGTTTTACTCAATGTGTTATTCATTGTGGTGTCTCTTTATCAACGCTGTCACTCATGACGCGTGCATTACCTTATCTGTCAGCTACAGTAGGTGAGATAATACCGAACGAAGGAAGATGCAGCGTCCATCATTTAAATATATCTACATTTATCATAAAAGTAAAAAAGGTTTCCATCAATTGTTTTGGTGGTCTAGTGAAATATAATGAACGTAAAGTCAATCCTTGCCACTCGAGCGATGGCCATTTCATTTAATTAATATCATTCTTAAAAATATTAATATGATAACATATTGTTTTGGCAGATCCTGAACATACCCCACCCGATGAACCCGAGGTGTTGGTTATCCCGTCTTCCAAATTGATATATGTGCTGTTTACTGCGGTTCAAGATCAATGAATCCACTTAGACCTTACCGTTTTTCCCATATTTTCAGGTTTCTATAAATTTTCACAAATTATGGAAAGCGAGCGCTCAAGACGTTTTCCAAACATGCATATGAAAAAATCGTTCGAGTGAATAGTTAATTATTACTTTGGAGGTACAAAAAGATTATTTTTGTTATTTGTTTTTGGGGTGTTATTCCGTGTTGCGCTAACTCCTACTTTAGCCAACGTTTCGGACAGCATTGCAGTGTCCATCATCAGGGCAGATGTGTTACATTTTTTGTCTTGTTTTTCTCAAAAAAATAACACATCTGCCCAGATGATGGACACTGCAATGCTGTCCGAAACGTTGGCTAAAGAAGGAGTTAGCGCAACACGGCATAACACCCCAAAAACAAATAACAAAAATACTTTTGGCCGTGAAAATCTTAAATCATATTAAAAAGATTATTTGTTTTCTATCGTTGTTGACGGTTATAAAACAAGCGTTGCGCGGACTTCACACACAGTTTTTCAAAATCTAATCTAAACCTGACCGTTCTCTGATGTGTATTTTTTAAAACAATAAGTGTGTTATTATCTTCTTTTTTGTAACAAATAGATGAAATGATATACTTACCGAGATCTCCCGTGCTGAAGATATCTTATATTTTTGACAAGGTACCTACCACAAAGTTTTTCAGTGAAACTTTTTTTGTGATTCAAGAGTCACAACTGCCCATCCTCCTTCTGCCTCAACTGTCTGCCCCTGTAGGGAGACGACGCGATGGTTACATTGCTCCGTAAACCTAAATAAATATTCAAAAGGGCAACTATAATAAGTAAATTTTCTTATACATGTATCTTTCATATCTTATGTCATGTTCTATTCTGTCATGTTCTTTTTTGTTTTTTTTTTTATTATTTATTAACCAATAAATTAACATACATTTTTTTGGTATAATCCACCTCACTAGGCTGAGCCTGTTCTGAGGTGACGGGAGTTTGATTTAATTTTAGATAATGCGAATTTACATAGAATCAAAGATATAAATAAAAAGATAAACATAAAATATAAATAAAAAAAAGATATATAATAATTAGAAAGATAAGAATTTTAAAAAGAAAAACATAAGAAATAATGAAAATACAAATAAATGAGTGAGAACAGAAGAGAAAAATTCAGGCGTGGAGTGTGCTATAATTTATGGTATTGTAGATGTTATTGATGTTGTTCTGTTCTATCATGTTCTGTTCTGTCATCTTCTGTTCTGTCATGTTCTGTTCTGTCATTGTCTGTCATAAATTATTAAGGCGATGCACCACGTCGTGTAACATTTGGAATCGGGCCGCTAACAATAATATTCTTTATGCAGATGGCGATAAGGTTTGAATTCTCGCTTAATACGAACCGCCAGTTTCGATTTATGAAAGAAAAAAAAACATCGCCAAAAAGTATATTTATTTTATTTTTTACGAAGCTTAGGCATAAATATTTAAAAGTTTGATTATTTTCTTAATGGAGAAAACTTAATTGGTCACATTAGATAATAAAACTACAACCGAAAAAGGGTTCGTAAGTAGAAGATTTTGAACTTAAAGGAGTTTTTATAAACCTGATACTTTTTTTACTGGGCTAGACTTAAATGTTGGATCTTTTCAAAGTTCAATATGTGGTTTACTTGCAGCTTTTAATTGAAGCATCCGAATATTTCTAAGTTATCAAATTTTCAAACCAACAACACATGATTTTACTTTAATACGCGGTGCTTCGCCTTAAGTACGTATTTTAAATAAATACCTTTTCGACCCACAGAGGACATCAAAACTTTTGGGTCGTGAAATTAAAAATATATTTTTCAAAGCAACAAACTTGTTTTAAAAATTGGCAAAGGAGAAAATTAATGTGTTGTTCTTTCGGAGGGCAAAAGCAAAATTTATATGAAATTCTAATCATTCATATTCGATTTCACGAAGAAAATAACACAATTCCTCTTTTGGTATATATTATTTATCATTGAAGGAGAAGACAATACTTATAAATCTGAACGAAACGTGAAACAGAATAAGACACAGAAAAATAAAAAGATAACTGTCACAACTAGGAATATAATCCAGGATCTCTTTATATTATTTGTCGATCTCATATTTCAAATTCAGAAATAACGATATCGAGATCCCGGGTTCGATTCCTAGTGTGACCGTTATCTTTTTATTTTATGTGTCTTGTTCTGTTTCATGTTTCGTTTAGATTTATTACTATTACTATCTTTTTCAATAATATATTACATTGATGGGTATAACCTTCAAAATAAGTAAAAAAATAAATATTTTGTTATCGTATATTACTTTTCTTTATGATGACTGTCTTCTATATTATTGCGATCTAATCTTACCCATACCCAGAGCCAGTAAGATTATGTCACACAACTTTGACGATGGGCGATGAGAGGCGAAAATATTGGGAGGTAGAACAGAACATGACAGAACATAACATGACAGAACAGAACATGACAGAAAAGAACATGATAGAACAGAACATGGGAGGAAGAATAGAACATTTCAGAACAGAACATAACAGAAGAGAACTTGACACAACTTAATATGTCAATAACAGAACATGACAGAACAGAACATGACAGAACAGAACATGGCAGAACATAAAATTACAGAATAGAACATGACAGAACAGAACATGACATAATAGTACATGACAGAACAGAACGTGACAGAACAGAATATGGGATGAAGAACAGACATTACAGAACAGACCATAAAGAACAGAACTTGACAGATCATATTATGACCTTTCAAAACATGACAGAACAGAACATGGTAGAACAGAACATGACATAATATAACATGACAGATCAGAATACGGTAGGAAGAACATAACATAACAGAATAGAACATGACAGAACTGAATATGACAGATCAGAACATGAAAAATCAGAACATGCCTGAACAGAACATAACAGAAGAGAAGCACGTTGAGAGAACCTTTGAATGTTATATCGCGAAAGAGATTATTTAAACCTTAACTTCTTTACTCTCCGCTCAAATTAAAAGGATTACATATGTGAAATAGATTTAAGTATAGCTTTACCATTCGCTAAGGGTTCATTATGCTCAAATTTAGTTCATGAAAGCGGTTGCCAGCGTTATATATGTTATATATAGTATTATTTTATAGTTATATACCCGTTATATAGCCGTCATATTTGCTGATGATTTTCATGTGTATTGTAAACATGTATATCATGTTTTTGATAATATGTAAATCCGTATTTACATACGTTTACGAAAATACGGGAATCTTTACTTCGTTGTAGATTGTAGTAGTTAAAGCCTTGAAGCATTTTGAATAGAGCTTTAGTGATTTGACAAAACTAATTATTTAGGGCCCCTAGTACGCTGAACGCCTTAAACAAGCACTAATAATATTATAGTAGATTCTAATGTAAATCAGTTGATGGAAATAAATCCTTTTTTTTATTTTTAAGTGCTCTCCGGCTTAACTCTTTACCATAGTAGTCCCAGAGAGTGGTCGTAAGTAAGTCATCGGCGATCGTCTTCTTTCTTCTCGGACGTCTTGATAACACGTCGTATGATAAAAAATAAGAATATATAACCTCTCCAGGGAATTCTGTACCGGAGAAATTCGTATAAAAGTACCGTGCAATATTTTTAAACGGAGTAAAAAATCTTATAACTTTGTCATCCTTATTTATTAATCGTTTGCAGAGCTTTAATTTCTAAATTATTATTATTAATAATAATAATATTTGGATGATTTGCATAGCGCGGTTTTTGTGCAAAATCACCTTAAAGGCGCTGAACAAATATATAAAACACATTTCTAAAATGATCTATGTTATTACTAACTATATGTGGAGATAATATACAGTACAATACTTACCTGGTAGGTCACTTGATATTAACACTTAATTAACATTGACTGATTGTTTATTAGCGAAATTTAGATACAGGATTTAGGACATAATTGGAAAATTGGATATAACTGGACTTTTTCTCAGGAATGGTATGTTTAATTTAAGGGTAGATATGACAGCTTAAAAGGTGATTTTTTTATTGGTAAGTATTGTCGCGTATTACCTTACAATGAACATCGAAACCGACAATTTGATTGTTGACAGTATTTTGTATTGTAACTACATATTTTTTGGTTACTATTCTGACTTTTTTTATTCATTCCTACAGTGTCATAAGAGTTATTTTTCGTTTCCCGAAAAATTTATTAAAACTATATTTTTACTTTCCAGCTAAGAGTCATAAAGTTATTTCAAATAATGTTTACCTGCATATTGGTTATTGCATTAGTGCGGAAATGAACAGAAAAAAACATAAGTAATGGTAGGTAATTAAGGGAAATTTGTTTTAAAACGTATTTATTTACTGCTCGTCTTGAGTGACTCATGTTTTAAATTATTAAGGGCTGGTAAATAAGTTTCTCTTTGTATTCGCTAAGTACGTAAATCCTTGCTAGATTTGAAACTAGTTTCTTTTTTAGACGCGGCGCTGGTATAACTCATGTTATATTTGACATTAACGTAAATAATTGCTTACTTTCGTTTATTCTAAATTTAACTAAATTACCTACTTTTATCCGTACGGATTTAGATGATTGTCAAGCGAGGAATGTCAATAATATTAATTGAAAAGTGATAATTTTAAATCAAACGGTCTGGTTTGTATAAGATCTGGATGTTAAAATTACCAATGATTTAGAGAACTTTTTTTAAAATGAGTTTTTGGCCTAATTTCATGAATAGTGCACTGACACCAGCAAAACAAATAAAACAAAGTGTGAGGGACTTTAAGAATAATCTAGTAAATTAAGCCCATGTGAAAATAAACATCATGATATCACTATGATTTTGCAATAAAAACACCTTACTCTATTAAAATCATAGACAAAAGTGTTATTTGGTGTTATCTATGCTAACGTCCAACATACGGATTATGTGCTAAATTCATCATAACAACCAAGCAAGGATAATGAAGAATTGATATACTGGCCCTGAGAGAAACTTACATGATAAATACAAGTATTAAGTAAGTGGAGAAGACGGTAAAGTCTAGCTTACTATTTGCCCGCGTTACCTGTGATTGTCGCCGGAACCTAAGTGGAAACAATATGTCACTTGCCAGACGGTACGTGTCACTGCATTGTCATTAGAGCTGGCTCCAAGTGACGCGCTAATACGGCGGATAGGCAATTTGGCAGATATGTAATGCGGCAGATAGGCAGTATACAGATAAGCAGGTACGGCAGATACTGGTTGTCTGGACAAACATCGCGTTTTGTTGCGTGGGTCAGAACCAATTCCATTTCTGTGCAGAACATCTGTAATCTATCCCGAGGATTTATTAAAAGTGTGATCTTTATCTATTAGGTGTGTTGCGAATTCTGAAAAACCTACACTATTGAGGCACCTCAAGTGTTCAACCACCCTTTATATTAAGTAACAATTTATATTAAGTACTAGATATTCCCTACAACCTCGTTTATTTTATTCATGTTCACCGAATCGACAGTATCAATCAAAATAATGCTTTGAAAAATCTGTTGCTTACATTAAAATAATCATTTTTAATGATACATCGATATATTGTGAAATAAAAATATTAATATTGTTTTGGCAATTTGGTTTTCAAGTTTGCTGAACTGAGAAAATCGAGTATTGAGTAATTTCTACAAATTATTGGCATTCTGGTTAAAAACTGGATTGCGGGCCGTTTCCTGATAGACTTTTAGTAAATTCCTAATAAATCGAAATACATGTAAATGTTAAGATTTTCATGAACCCGTCTTCCGACATCGTGATAATATATTCTACATTACTAAAAGTTTATTAGGAAACCTATTAAACCTTTAAAGTAAAGGCCTGCAATTCCGTTTTTAACCGGATTACGAACAATTTGAAGAGATTCTTAATAAATTAGTAATGCTTATTCTTCGCCGTGTGCCAACTGCGTGGCAGGTCGGATCGGGAGAGACCAGTTGAGGGGGACCTTTTGACTTATATAACAAGGTTCTTTCAGATCATCCTCTTACACTGCAGTGGAAGGTATTAATTCGTACGTCCGTCACTTCTGAACACACTGACCCCCAGATTGTTACCCACCCCTCGTATCTTTTTCGTTCCAAGAACTTCTTATCCTTCCTTTTCCAAAAAGATCCTCCACACAGCATCCCCAAAGATGTCATAGTCCCTGAGAGGAATTTTTTCCTCGGGGCCTCCCGTGAAAACGTGAGTTCCTGAAAATTCCTTAAATTATTCATCAGATTCAATTTTAAATAACGGATTTGGCAAATTTTCAGCTTTCTCTGATTTATCATAAGTATTCATAAAGGTTTACTTATTGTCTGACCGTAGCAAAGTCATATTTTAACACGACCGTTTTACATTTCGTCAGTCTGTTAATTTTTTTGTTCCTTCCCTTTCCGTTTCATGACGATGTCCGTGTATATTGTTCAGTGAAGATTCAGAAAAGTATATTCGGACCTTCTTATTCGTATTTTTTCAATATTATGGTACCTACCTACCTGCCTGAAGAATGTTTGAAAAAGAGTTTATTTGAATATGTTGTATAACTCTTTATTTTTGAAATATAAAAATGTTGCATAAATTGCTTGTAATTGTTGGAAGTTATTCAAGTATTTAAATATTTTGTGAATTATTAAATAAGAGAAAATTAGAACATGCTTTTTTGGACCGAGGTCTATATTGTTCACAAAACTACTAGTTAGTTTTTGGACGCGTGGTCTATATTGTTCACAAAACTACTAATTAGTTTTCGGACGCGTGGTCTATATTGTTCACAAAACTACTAGTTAGTTTTTGGACGCGTGGTCTATATTGTTCACAAAACTACTAGATAGTTTTTGGACGCGTGGTCTATATTGTTCACAAAACTACTAGTTAGTTTTTGGACGCGTGGTCTATATTGTTCACAAAACTACTAGTTAGTTTTCGGACGCGTGGTCTATATTGTTCACAAAACTACTATTTAGTTTTTGGACGCGTGGTCTATATTGTTCACAAAACTACTAGTTAGTTTTGGACGCGTGGTCTAAATTGTTCACAAAACTACTAGATAGTTTTTGGACGCGTGGTCTATATTGTTCACAAAACTACTATTTATTTTTTGGACGCGTGGTCTATATTGTTCACAAAACTACTAGTTAGTTTTGGACGAGAGGTTTATATTGTTCACGGTACAACTAGTTAATTTTTATCATTATAAAATATGGTACCTACACCGTTTTAAATTAAGAATAAAGTGAAAAAAAGCACAGTATTATTTCAGGTTTCAAGATACTTCCATTGATACTAAGATCACGCATGTCACATGGTCATTCTAGTACCTCTATAATTAAATAAATCATTTATATGAAGAGCGTGCATTGTGTAAGATATTACAATAATTACCTCAACATTGGAATGGGTGAAGAGTGTTGTTGTTAGGGAATGTTGTGTGTGTGTGAGTGTAATGTGAGGATCGGTTCTCACGTGGACAGTTGAGAGTGAGTGTCCCGTGCCCGCGCCCGCACCACCTAGCGGTACCGGCGGGAATCATTGACCCTGTCCCTTGTCTACTCCTATGGGGCGACCATCTTTTCTTCTCATTAACCTCACACAGGAGGCCCTGCGGAATTTATTTTTCCACTTGGGGCCTATGTCATCTTTGGGGATGCTGTGTGGGGGAAATAAAAGGGTATGAAAAGTGGGTGTAGGAATCTAGGGCTCAGTGTGTCCAGTAGTGCAGGACTCTCGCTGCGGTGCAAGGCGATTTTTTAAATTTGTATATATACAGGCAAATAATTATTGCTGATAATAATTTGCTATCTTTGTGCCATGCATAAAAAGCTTATCTTATAAACATAAGCATATCTTTAAAAATAAATTTAATTCTTTCATCAAATAATTATAGTTTTTGTTTTCAATAGGAATACCGAGTTTAAAATTGGTGTGTCTTGGGAATTTATTTTTGATTTTATCATTTTTTTTGTTTGATTCTGAATATATTTTTAAATGGTGGGACCAGATCGATAACCGGCGAAAATGGGGAGACCTTGGTCCAAAATTAGAACGGATAAGATGAAGATTTCATTAGTGCAGGTTATTCGTGAGAATTTAAATAACGTAGCAACGTTCCGATTTTCTTCTGTTGAATTGATGTGGTATCCAATATTTGCACAGAATTCATTGTCACCCTACGCTTCTCGGCACTGGTCACATTACAATGTTACACAACTGTGTACACAATCGGCTCACAATGGAAGATGTGGAGCAAGAGAAGAGAATTAACTTTATTCTTTGGAATACATTACTGTTACATTTAGAGACCTGTCCGCTGTGGTCCATGCGAGCCGCGGATTAGAATCAAAGATCTAAACATATAAAATTAAAACAACTGTTTGTATTCATATATTTGTCTTTGATTCGTAACCTACTTAAAATTGCGCAGGCTTGTGATCGATTAAGCTGATTTTTATTTATTTGGAATGCTTTTTAGTGTTAAGGAAATCAAGAAAATATGATTGTGATGTTCGAGCCATGAGACATAGATATAAACCGTGCTGATAATGATCTCCCCTCAAGTATGTATTTTAATGAAACTCATGCTACTAATGGAAATGACATCGCCAACCTTTTTGCTAAACATTTCTCCTCTGTATATTCTGATGCGTCATGCACCATCCCTCCACTTAACTATGACCAAAATATTGACTTGAATGATTGCCAAATATCACTTGTAGAGGTATACCAAGCCTTAAATAATCTTTCTCATAAAAAAACTTCCGGACCTGATGGCATTCCAGAAATCTTACTAAAAGAATGTAAATATACTTTAGCTAACCCAATTTGTATGTTGTACAACTTATCACTATCATCTGGAACTTTTGCAGACTCATGGAAAATTTCGTATATTCGACCCATTTTCAAGTCTGGGAACAAATCAAATATTGGAAATTACAGACCAATATCAATTATATCTAATATTCCGAAAATATTTGAATCAATAATTACAAAGAAAATCACTCCTATTTTCAAAAATGTTCTTATTGAGGAACAGCATGGATTTAGATCAGCGAAATCTACAACAACTAATTTACTGTCTTTTACAAACATCATTGTTAAAGCTTTAGAAGACAACTCTCAGGCTGATGTCCTTTACACCGACTTCTCTAAAGCCTTTGACAAAGTAAATCACTCAATTTTCATGGCCAAACTTTATGCTTTAGGTATTAGAAACCCTATGTTATCATTTTTTCAATCTTACTTGAGTGACAGAAAACAAAGAGTTAAAATAAATAACTTTGACTCCTTTAACATTGATGTAACGTCCGGTGTTCCCCAAGGAGCCCATTTGGCACCGCTTCTTTTTAACCTTTTTATTAACGACTTAACTAAAGTTTTTTCGCACACACGCTTCTGGCTTTTTGCTGATGATAATAAGATCCTTAAGATAATTAAATCCTTTCATGACTGTTTACTATTTCAACTTGATATTGATTCATTTAACGATTGGTGCAAACTAAACTGCTTGGAACTCAATGTTGATAAATGTAAAGTTTTGTCCTTTTACAGAGCCAATAAACCTATTCAGTTTGAGTATAAACTAAATGGTGCTTGTCTATCAACTGTCACATCCATCAAGGACCTTGGGGTCACTCTTGATTGCAATCTCTCTTTTCGAAATCATATAAATAACATCGTAAATAAATCACTTAAGCTACTCGGGTTCATTCATAGAATTACCTCAGACTTTAAACATATAAGAACACTTAAAACTCTATATTGTTCGTTGGTTCGTCCTCACCTTGAATATGCCAGTGTCATTTGGTCTCCTTTCTATGCTGTCCACATTAGTCACATCGAATCTGTCCAACATCGCTTCCTACGGCGAATTGCTTGGAGGTTAGGACTTGAAAGAGGCGATTACTCATATGAGGAAATTGAACAGACTTTAAACCTATCTTCATTAGAAAAACGTAGAAAAGACTCCGATCTAATTTGCATATTTAAAATAATCAACAGTATAACCGACTCACCTGAACTGCTACAACTCATTCAATTCAACACCCCATCCCGTAGACTCCGAAATAATGAATTGTTGTTCCTCAATCACCATTCAACTAACTATGGGTACCATTCTTCTTTGTCTAGAATGTCGAGACTTGTAAACTCAAGTCAGAGCATTGAATTTTTTGGTGTAAGTCTAAATGACTTCCAAAAAGCGATACGTAATGTGTAATTTTTCACAACTTAATCGTTATTGATGCTATGACTTGTAGTTATTTTCTATATGAACATTTTCTATTTTACATTGTCTTTGCCCTTCACATTCATGTACTCTCCATTCACTGTCATCTATGTTTTCTTATTCGTGTCAATATTATGGTTTTAATGGACATATTGTCCGTCAATTAATAAATAAATAAATAAATAAATAAATAGATGGCTCTAGTGTAGATAGATAAAGGTTGTTTTATATTAAAGTATGTAAAAACCCAATAGGTGTCTAAATAAATAGATTTGAGTCTTATATAACAGAAAGCCACAGACCATGAATCTCTTGTTTGGTTAGCTTTCTGTTTTGCCTTACAACTTTGGCTTCTTCAAAACCCAAGTAGAACTCCTGCGTTCAGTACGTATAAATAGATAAGCTTTATAATTCCTTTAAATTGTACGAAATTCCTCTACATTTGATAATCTCTCTGATGGAATATACAGAATATCCTATTTCAAAGAATGGTTTTGTGAAACATTACGGAATGCAAAGCGTCCGCTAGCTAAAGTACAGAGTGCCTGTGTGTTCAGACCGTGGTACCAGTGGCGTGCAATTCATAAACGCTGAAAAACTGCCTAGCCTAAGAAAACGAAACATTAAAAAAAAGAACTGCTACAAGTCTCTAACCAAACTGTACCCGTTCCATAAGTTTGTGTATTTGTTTTATGTCACAGTTAACAATCATTCTTCATTGATACATTGTTTCTATTTTACATGTTTCCTCTTTTAAAGCTACAGCTTTACCAAAGTCCCGACAAGGTTGGGGGCCTGGGTTCAATTTTCAAACATATAAGGATTTTTTCGTTTTCAAAATTACCGCTAGGTTAACGCCTAGCGATCTGTGGAAGAAAAAATAAATAAACACATCTTTAACTGAAGAAAATTATTACTTTTTATTTTGAATTGATGAACGTCTTATTAAACTTTCCTTTTTCCGTTTTATTAATTTATTTTTGAAATTGTAGTCTACATATTTTTTCCACTAGATACTAAAATGGTTTCAATAACGTATATATACAGGATTTTCCAATAAGAGGTGTTATTTTGATATTCAATCGTAAAAGATCAATGGTTTCGTTGCTTGTGTGGCACGTAACGCCGTCTTGTTGAAAATAAACGTTGTCCAGATCAACACCATCCAATTCCGGCCATAAAAAATCATTAATCATCTCTCGATAGCGATCCATTCACTGTAACTGTTGCTCCAGCCTCATTTTCGAAAAATTAAGGTCCAATGACTCCGCCGGACCATAAACCGCACCAAACAGTCACACGTTGAAGATAGAGAGGCTTTTCAACAATAACTCTTGGGTTTTCCGAGCCCCAGATGCGACAATTTTGCTTGTTGACGAAGCCACCGAGGTGGAAATGGGCCTCATCACTCAAGATGATTTGCATTTTCGCATAGAGCGGTGCACGCTACTGCGTGAGACATTCTGTATATAATATAGTTGGTTCAGGCCGCGACAAGCATAAGATGTGCAGGGTAACGAATTTCCTGTCAATTTTCCAAAATTTCCTGAAAAATCCCATCGCATTCCACCGACAAGTTGTTGAACTTTTAACAATTTTGAGAATTTTTATTTTACAAAGTGCGAGATACTTATCGCATTCCGAGTACCTACTTCAATTCATAGTTGTGAAGATAAAACAATCAAAATTCAATAACTGTCAATTTTCGCAATATTTTGAAGTGAAACTTCTTTAGCCGCGTAATGAATTTTCGGGAACGTAGTAAAACCGAGTCAAGATCGAAACGAAAAAGCGGGTACCCCCACCACCGCTCACCGTTCAGAAAAATGGTGTACAAAATTCGTTGTAATTATTAAACAAGTTAAATAACGTATTTTCGCACAATTTCGCAAGTCCAGTATGGTCTAGTGGCTAGGATACCTGGCTCTCACCCAGGAGGCTCGGGTTCGATTCCCGGTACCGGAAATTATTTTTGGTCAATTTTCTGAGATACTGTTTTATTTAATTTGTGTTTTGATTATTTCAGGTGATATTTTTAAGAATTCATTTTATTAAATACAAGCAGTGACTTGAAAAAAATCATAAAATTGTTAATTTTTCAATATGGACTTTTGGCAGCCGGGATGTATTTATAATTTCACAATTATTTTAGGAATGCGGAAGCACATCATGCAAGATTCCCATTCTTGCGACCCGGGTTCGATTCCCGGGCAGTGCACTCCTTTTTTATGGAGAATCATTATTTTTCAAAGGAAGGATATTTTTGATATTGTATTTTAGCTCCAGTAGTATGAAATAAATTTTGAAGTGAAACTTCTTTACGCGCGTCATGCAATTTCGTGGACCGGAGTAAAACCAACTCATGACCGAAACGAAAATGCGGGACCGATTAAAGTTCATTTGATCTAGTCAAAGTTTTGAAGTAAAATATAAATGCTTCTTAGCTCATCTCGACAACTGGCGTTGGTGGTGTAATGGTCAGCATAGTTGCTTTCCAAGCAGTTGATCCGAGTTCGATTCTCGGCTATGGCAAATTATTTTTTTGTTTTTAACGCCTTTTTTTTTTTCAATGGTTGACGATAATATCAATCCACTAAGTAATATTTTAGGCCTGTAGAATAATTGAAAAGTTAAAGAATGATATAAAATTTTTTATGATGTTAACGATAAAAAAATAAAAAAAAACATAAAATTACCATAAAAAATGGGCCAACGGCACGCGGTGTTCCCAAGCGGTCACCCATCCAAGTACTGACCGCGCCCAATGTTGCTTAACTTCGGTGATCGGACGAGAACCGGTGTGTTCAACATGGTATGGTCGTTGGCAAACGCTAAACAATATTAATTTCTATTCTACCTGCAAATAAATATATGAAAATTAGTATAAAAAAGCCCTAATAATACTGAAAACATTAGCAAGGTGTGTGCGACGTTGATAAAAATAATCATTACATACGCGCTTGAAAAAGATCGTAATTACATCCATAACTTTGTAGGAATTTTTTTTTTCAATGGTTGACCATAATATCAATCCACTAAGTAATATTTTAGGCCTGTAGCATACTTGAAAAGTTAAAGAATTTTATGATATTATTAATTATAGTAACGATAAAAAAATAAAAAAAAACATGAAATTACCATAAAAAATGGGCCAACGGCACGCGGTGTTCCCAAGCGGTCACCCATCCAAGTACTGACCGCGCCCAATGTTGCTTAACTTCGGTGATCGGACGAGAACCGGTGTGTTCAACATGGTATGGTCGTTGGCAAACGCTAAAAAATATTAATTTCTACTCTACCTGCCAATAAATATATGAAAATTAGTATAAAAAAGCCCTAATAATACTGAAAACATTAGCAAGGTGTATGCGACGTTGATAAAAATAATCATTACATACGCGCTTGAAAAAGATCGTAATTATATCCATAAATTTGGAGGAATTTTTTGAAGTGAAACTTCTTTACGCGCGTCATGCAATTTCGAGGACCGGAGTAAAACCGACTCATGACCGTGACGAAAAAAAGGGATCATTTCGCTATAGGAGCCTAGCTAATATTATATACCTAGTTTAACTCACTCTCCTAACTCATCTTCGCTGTCTACAGGCAGAGCGCACGACTGTGGTCGTGAAGAACCGAGGTTCGATCCCCGCTTTAACTAATTTTTTTTTTTCTTTTTTTATAACTTTTAATTTTTTTTATCACATGCTACTTATAAATATGTCAATAGACAGAAAAAAAGAGAGAATGAAATGAAAAGAGAGAGAGAGAAGAATACTAGAAGTTTCACTTCTGTCTTGCGTAGGCTTGACACACCCATTTTTTTTTTTCAGTCGGAAGAACAATATTAAGAAAACTATTTACCGTAAATACACGATCATCTTAAGAGGTTGTCGAAAAGGAAAGGATAACTTATATTCGAATTTCAAAGGAAATTTACTCTACTCTCCTTATGTAATATAATAGTTTTCTTTGAAAATTGCCTTACAAAGGAAGCGTTAAGAAAAATGAGAAAATATATAATTTTTTCACTACACGGGTTTTGAAAGTAAGCCCTATATTTACATTCGTGATTTTAAATCTCGAATTAAAAAAAATGGGTGTGTCAAGCCTACGCAAGACAGAAGTGAAACTTCTAGTATTCTTCTCTCTCTCTCTTTTCATTTCATTCTCTCTTTTTTTCTGTCTATTGACATATTTATAAGTAGCATGTGATAAAAAAAATTAAAAGTTATAAAAAAAGAAAAAAAAAAATTAGTTAAAGCGGGGATCGAACCTCGGTTCTTCACGACCACAGTCGTGCGCTCTGCCTGTAGACAGCGAAGATGAGTTAGGAGAGTGAGTTAAACTAGGTATATAATATTAGCTAGGCTCCTATAGCGAAATGATCCCTTTTTTTCGTCACGGTCATGAGTCGGTTTTACTCCGGTCCTCGAAATTGCATGACGCGCGTAAAGAAGTTTCACTTCAAAAAATTCCTCCAAATTTATGGATATAATTACGATCTTTTTCAAGCGCGTATGTAATGATTATTTTTATCAACGTCGCATACACCTTGCTAATGTTTTCAGTATTATTAGGGCTTTTTTATACTAATTTTCATATATTTATTGGCAGGTAGAGTAGAAATTAATATTTTTTAGCGTTTGCCAACGACCATACCATGTTGAACACACCGGTTCTCGTCCGATCACCGAAGTTAAGCAACATTGGGCGCGGTCAGTACTTGGATGGGTGACCGCTTGGGAACACCGCGTGCCGTTGGCCCATTTTTTATGGTAATTTCATGTTTTTTTTTATTTTTTTATCGTTACTATAATTAATAATATCATAAAATTCTTTAACTTTTCAAGTATGCTACAGGCCTAAAATATTACTTAGTGGATTGATATTATGGTCAACCATTGAAAAAAAAAATTCCTACAAAGTTATGGATGTAATTACGATCTTTTTCAAGCGCGTATGTAATGATTATTTTTATCAACGTCGCACACACCTTGCTAATGTTTTCAGTATTATTAGGGCTTTTTTATACTAATTTTCATATATTTATTTGCAGGTAGAATAGAAATTAATATTGTTTAGCGTTTGCCAACGACCATACCATGTTGAACACACCGGTTCTCGTCCGATCACCGAAGTTAAGCAACATTGGGCGCGGTCAGTACTTGGATGGGTGACCGCTTGGGAACACCGCGTGCCGTTGGCCCATTTTTTATGGTAATTTTATGTTTTTTTTTATTTTTTTATCGTTAACATCATAAAAAATTTTATATCATTCTTTAACTTTTCAATTATTCTACAGGCCTAAAATATTACTTAGTGGATTGATATTATCGTCAACCATTGAAAAAAAAAAAGGCGTTAAAAACAAAAAAATAATTTGCCATAGCCGAGAATCGAACTCGGATCAACTGCTTGGAAAGCAACTATGCTGACCATTACACCACCAACGCCAGTTGTCGAGATGAGCTAAGAAGCATTTATATTTTACTTCAAAACTTTGACTAGATCAAATGAACTTTAATCGGTCCCGCATTTTCGTTTCGGTCATGAGTTGGTTTTACTCCGGTCCACGAAATTGCATGACGCGCGTAAAGAAGTTTCACTTCAAAATTTATTTCATACTACTGGAGCTAAAATACAATATCAAAAATATCCTTCCTTTGAAAAATAATGATTCTCCATAAAAAAGGAGTGCACTGCCCGGGAATCGAACCCGGGTCGCAAGAATGGGAATCTTGCATGATGTGCTTCCGCATTCCTAAAATAATTGTGAAATTATAAATACATCCCGGCTGCCAAAAGTCCATATTGAAAAATTAACAATTTTATGATTTTTTTCAAGTCACTGCTTGTATTTAATAAAATGAATTCTTAAAAATATCACCTGAAATAATCAAAACACAAATTAAATAAAACAGTATCTCAGAAAATTGACCAAAAATAATTTCCGGTACCGGGAATCGAACCCGAGCCTCCTGGGTGAGAGCCAGGTATCCTAGCCACTAGACCATACTGGACTTGCGAAATTGTGCGAAAATACGTTATTTAACTTGTTTAATAATTACAACGAATTTTGTACACCATTTTTCTGAACGGTGAGCGGTGGTGGGGGTACCCGCTTTTTCGTTTCGATCTTGACTCGGTTTTACTACGTTCCCGAAAATTCATTACGCGGCTAAAGAAGTTTCACTTCAAAAACTTTTTTTGGTTATTTCGAAATCTTTTCTAGGAGTAACCTAATGTAAAACGTACCTACACCAAATTCAGAAAGATTTTGTTCAAAATGTCTACCAGTACCTATATAAAGATTTCATCAGATTTATTCCAGTAAGAGTGATAACAATGGGGTCGCGGTTATTTTTATTTTTTAATATCTATAATGACACAAATATATACTCTCTGTCTAAATTCACAATTTTTTTAATCATATTAAATTCCATTCTTGATGTAAAATTTCTAAAGCACCTACCTACATCAATAGACTTTTTAAAATTATATTTAACCATAGTGTAATTGTAAAAATTATTTATACTTACAATTTTTTTCTGTGTGTCAACTACTGAACTGATTTTTTATTCAAAATCTATTTAAATATAAATTGATGTTACTTAAAAACTTTAAGAAAGTTCTTTAAAAGTTTGACACAACGTTTGCTTTCGAATACACGTGTGTTTTTATTTAACGATATTATATAGATATTACCTGTGAGAGGTAGAATCATGTTTTTTTTAAATAGCGCCATCTGATGGACGTAAAAGCAAGACGCGCTATTGTTTCTCTATCTGCACAGACAGACTGAGCCACTACAACGATGGGCAAGGTACAGCAAGTATAATAATATCGTTTTATTACCTTCCTTTGTTAATATGTTACAATAAATAGAGATAATGATATCCTAACTGGGATCTCCCGTGCTGAGGATTACAGTTACATATTATTAAAATTTTGTCATATGAATAATTATAAATATATAGTGTAGTATTTTGTACTGAAATAATAATAAATATAGTACTTGGTGATTTTACAGCAATAAAGTAGTTTCGGTTCCAGTTTGTATTTGATGTCAGTATATTTTCTATTTTTGATCTTTCTATGTTTTATATCCAGTTTTTTTTCAGATTTAAATGTTACAATATTATAATGAGTTTTGAATGAGAGTGGGATTTTTTGTAGAGGTAAGTATCATATTATAAGAAGCTTTTTTTGCCCAACTGTGTTTGAAGTTTCTTATTGGATATGTTTTAAATCTTGAGTTCTATTTTTTGTACTATAGTTGTTATTTCTTGTATTTTTTATTTATGAATATACGTACCCAGATCAAACGAGCGAATGAAATTACTGTATATGAAAACTAACAGCTATCGATGAAAACGCTAAATCTCTCCATCGTTATTATTTCGGTTTTATGAGCATTAATATGCCCTCACCGCGAGTTCTCAGCCATGAGCGGTGTGCACGGGGTGCAAACGAGCAGGCAGTCTGCTTAGGGGGTGTTTATGGCTCTAACAACACCTCCCCCACCCCCACAGCCTCAGTGATACAGCCACCAACCTCCCACTCCCACCCTGATAGTATAGTTTCAGCCCCCCAGTTGAGTCCACAGCTTATAACGGCTAAGTATTTGGATTTTGTTTCTGAAGTCTATACATAACGGTGTTAATAGGTTTCTAAATACCAAATGCTTTGGAAATACATTTTAAGACTATTTTCATGTGTTCTTTGTGGTCGTACAGATTAGTTACCGAGTGATCGATAGCGTTGGGTTCTTACTCCAGGCAACGCGGCTTAAATCTTCTGCACCGAGAAATATGAATTGATGATTTATTTAAAATCTTTTAAATTTATTGATACGGTTCAAAACAGGACAGCAGGTTGGTTCCCGATAAACTTTTAGTAAATCGTAATAATATAGTGACGAAATGGTAAAATATCAGATTTTTTCGTGTTCACAAAACCTAACAATTTATTTTTGGCATTCACTAGGCATAAATCATGTTTTTTCTCATAAAAATCAACCTCACTAGTACTTAGCTAACATCGAGGTTATTAATTAAGATTTGAGTGAAGCAATACAGAGTGATCACAAACATAAAGTATACAACATACCATACAGAGTGATCACAAACATACAGTAATACAACATACAATACAGAGTTATCACAAACACAAAGTAATACTACATACCATACAGAGTAATCACAAACATACAGTAATACAACATACAGTACAGAGTTATCACAAACATAAAGTAATACTAAATACAATACAGAGTGATCACAAACATACAGTCATACAACATACAGTACAGAGTGATCACAAACATAAAGTAATACTACATAAAATACAGAGCGATCACAAACATAAAGTAATACTACATACAAAACAGAGTGATCACAAACTTACAGTAATACTACATACAATACAGAGTGATCACAAACATAAAGTAATACAACATACAAGACAGAGTGATCACAAACATAAAGTAGTACTACATACAATACAGAGTGATCACAAACATAAAGTAATACTACATACAAAACAGAGCGATCACAAACATAAAGTAATACTACATACAATACAGAGTGATCAAAAACATACAGTAATACTACATACAATACAGAGTGATCACAAACACAAAGTAATAGTACATACAATACAGAGCGAACCTAAAGTAATACTACAAACAATACAGAGTGATCACAAACATAAAGTAATACAACATACAATACAGAGTGATCACAAACATAAAGTAATACTACATACAATACAGAGCGATCACAAACATAAAGTAATACTACATACAATACAGAGTGATCAAAAACATACAGTAATACTACATACAATACAGAGCGATCACAAACATAAAGTAGTACTACATACAGTACAAAGTGATCACAAACATAACTAATACTACATAAAATACAGAGCGATCACAAACATAAAGTAATACTACATACAATACAGAGTGATCACAAAAATACAGTAATACTACATACAATACAGAGTGATCACAAACATAAAGTAATACAACATACAATACAGAGTGATCACAAACATACAGTAATACTACATACAATACAGAGTGATCACAAACACATAGTAATAGTACATACAATACAGAGCGAACCTAAAGTAATACTACAAACAATACAGAGTGATCAAAAACATACAGTAATACTACATACAATACAGAGTGATCACAAACACAAAGTTATAGTACATACAATACAGAGCGAACCTAAAGTAATACTACAAACAATACAGAGTGATCCAAAACATAAAGTAATACTACAAACAATACAGAGTGATCACAAACAAACAGTAATACTACAAACAATACAGAGCAATCACAAACATAATGTAATACTTCATACAAAACAGAGCGAACCTAAAGTAATACTACAAACAATACAGAGTGATCACAAACATATAATAATATTACATACAAAACAGAGTGATCACTAACATAAAGAAATACTACATACAATACAGAGCGATCACAAACATACAGTAATACTACATACAATACAGAGCCATTACAAACATTAAATAATACAACATAAAAAAACAGAGTGATCACAAACATAAAGTAATACTAAATACAATACAGAGTGATCACTAATATAAAGTAATACTACATACAATACAGAGCAATCACAAACATACAGTAATACTACATAAAATACAGAGTGATCACAAACATAAAGTAATACTACATACAATACAAAGCGATTACAAACATAAAGTTATACTACATACAATTCAGAGTGATCACAATTATGAAATAATACTACAGACAATATCACAAACAAAAAGAAATACTACTTGCAATACAGAGTGTTCACTAACATGAAGTAATACAACATACAATACAGAAAGATCACAAACATACAGTAATAATTAAACAATACAGAGCGATCACAAACATATAATTATACTTCATACAATATAGAGCGAACATAAAGTAATACCACATACAATACAGAGCGATCATAAACATAAAAATATACTACATACAATACAGAGCGAACACAAACATAAAGTAAAACTACATAAAATACAGAGCGATCACAAACATACAGTAATACTACATACAAAAAAGGGTGATCACAAACATAAAAAATTACTTCATACAAAACAGAGTGATCAATAACATAAAGTAATACTACATACATTGGAGGGGACCCACCCTTTCCCGACGGCTGTGTGAGGAAACTGATTGTTTAACCTCCTTAGCCGCACACGTCAGGACTCTAATTTTGTAAAAAGAAGCTACATTTATTTTAAAATGAATCTAGACCCTCCAATGTCCCTGCATGCATGATTGTTAGTACGAAATAATGTATGCATACTTACATTAATAGTAACACAAAATAAGAACACATATGAAATGTGTTCGCCTGGTGGTTTGGCATCTAAAATTAAATAATAAATAAGGAGCACAAATTTTATAAGTGGAAGTATGATTGAAACATAAAAATATACAAGCCGTGTATCGAGGGCAGTTTACCCCACTATCACGGGGCGGTCCCGGCAAGAATGAGCGTGGCAAGCGGCCTGGCCACAACGATCCCAAGCACCCGCGTCCCTTAGCCAGTTTTCCGAGAGTACCCTCGAAGAAATGTAAATGGGGGGAGGGGGGGGGAGATACTCCCAAAGACCCTAGGGAATGAAGTGAGCCTCAGGTCACCGGAGGCAGGACGGAAGGGGACCGGGCTCGCGCAAACATTCCCCAGGCCCGCTCATGATGCCGGGGGAGGCACCCGTGGTTCGTGGGACAGCCGCCCCAGATTAATGTCACCTTACTGGATGCAGGAACAGGGTCTATCCGCCCCCGTGGTGGGGAAATGAACAATACAGTACGATAGAGTTCAGTTCGACAACCTATTCATAAACCAATTTGTTAGTAACAAATAAAAAGGCAAATAACAAACGTAGAAAATAAGTTGTGATCAACAACAAATTGACCGTTCATAATAGAAAAAAAAAAGAAGGGAAAAAAAAAGATTAACATAGTAATAAAGAGCTAAAACACAAAAAGAAACAGTATTATCATTATCAACGTTCCTAATAAATAAATAAGGCCCAAATTCAAAAGTAAAAGGAAGAATGTGCATTAAAAAAAAACAGTGTAAAGAATTGGCAAAAACGGTGTAAAAAGCCAGTATACACAATAAATGAATAAGAAATAATAAAACAAACAAATAAAATAATAAATGCATTGCGATCATGCCATAAGACAAAGAAAGTAAAACCAATGAGTATATAAAAATAAAAATAAAACATAAAGCAATCGCGCATAAACAATATTAAATTTGTTATAAGAGGAGTAACCGTGGAGTGACAGGAACAATACGCTTGGCACCTGAAACAAAGATGATTTTAATCTAAATCAGCAACTCTAAGCACAGGCCATCTCTCTACCCAGGACTTTACAAACTTTTTGAAGCATTCAAAATTTTCTCTGTTCAACACGAGATCGGCATTCCATGCCGGTCTTGTAATCCCTCTCAAGCCATCCAACATTTCCTCTCGGGCATCCTTCATCAACTCGCAGTGCCACAGAATGTGCTTGGCTGTCTGGTTAGTGTCACCACATGAACAGTTCGGATGAGGAGACAAGGCGAGACTATGTAGCCGCCCCCTGAGCTCCCCATGACCGGACACCAATTGCGTCATATAGTGATCCAGTTTTATGTGCGCCCCTTCCATTCTGCTTTTAACTGAAGGGAAGAAAGAGAAAGTCCATCTACCCTTCGTCGACCTATCCCATCGCTCTTGCCATACACTCAGCGTTCTATCTCGCATGGCTTTCAATAAGTCAGGAAGGGACACCGCTCCACCGGGTGTCAGTTCGACTCCCAGGTGGACAGCGGCCTTACCTCTTGTCAATGCCTTTTTTGTCAAAACTTCCCTTATTTCCAAGTCAATCGGCAGTGTACCAGCCAGAACCGGTAATGCATCATTAGCCACAGTCCTATATGCGCCCGAAAGAGCCAACAGGGGAGTCCGTTGGCCCCGCTTGAGGGCCAAGTGGATCAATGCATTATCCAGCTGGTGCTCCCACACAGAAGCTGCATACGAGACATGCGTCACGTAAACACCCCTATATATGAGGCGAAGTGCCGGAGTCCGCAATCCCCACTCAGCCGTTGAGAGCCTTCTCAATTTCAAGAATAGGGCCTGGGCCCTGCTAGAAACGCTCTTGACGTGCGCTAGGAACGAAGAAGATCTATCTAAAGTGACGCCTAAATACCTGGTGCTTTCAACGAAACGAATAGTGGAGCCTCCCATTCTGATGGTAGGGTTTCTGGCACGACTGAGCATACCCTTCATCAAGAGTCCCACGGTCTTATGGGGAGCGAAGTTCAGCCTGTTTCTCTTACCCCATTCAAGAATTTCACGCAGACCCTCTTCTGCTTTACACTCCACTTCCTTTCTGCTGTCCCCTGAGACCAAAAGAAACTTATCATCTGCGTAGTCGACCGATATGCATCCTTCAGGCAAGGGTAACCTAGAGGAGTCGTCAAAAAGGATGTTCCACAGGTCAGGCCCGAGGACTGACCCTTGTGGACAGCCCATGTTAACGTCACGTATGATGAAAAAATCACCATACATCACAATAACCTTTCTGTTACGTAAATAATCACTAATAATATTGAACAGTAAAGGCGGGCAATTACGACTTTTCAACTTAGTTAAAATCATCGGCCACCACGCATGATCGAAGGCACCCGAGATGTCCAAAAATATTCCAATTACATACTTCTTGGTACAAACCCTCACCCATTCAAGCGCATACTTAATGGCGTGCTCAGTGGACTTACCGGGGATGAACCCAAATTGGCGGCCGCAGGGTGGAGACAGGGTGAGACGGAGCCTATGTTTGATGATTTTTTCCAGTATTTTACCTAAGATTGGAAGTAAAGTGATGGGTCTGTAGGCTCCGATATCTGTTCTCGGCTTGTTGTTCCCCTTTGGTATAATCCGGAGCACGCCTTTCTTCCATTCTGTAGGGAATACTCCTCTACGCAAGCACGTTTCCAACACTTGATAAAGCTCCTCTTTAGCGTGGATCCAAACATTCTTCGCTATTATGCCGTTCAATCTGTCAAATCCCGGTGCCTTCTTCGGACCCAAACCCTTAATTATGATTTCAACCTCTGCTCGACTTAATGGTGGTACGCCGTCCCCCTGGGCGAGGTCTCTAGGTGGAAGCCGTGACAGGTTTCTTACCTGTTGATGGTGAACACTTTCCCCATTAACTGAGTCTAGAGGAACTAACTTGCCCAGAAGTGTCTCAAGAGTGGAGACTATGTCAACACTCTCTGCGTTCCCTTCGCTATTACCGAGCACAACGCTCGATAAATATCGTTCTGATCCTTTTCCCGAGTTTTCAAGAGCGCTGTGGATTTCCCACGGGTTGGCGTTACCCACTTCATCTACCCAACTATGCCATGCAGCTCGTTTTGCTGAGAGGACGGCCGAACGATAGGCGCCACGGGAAGCCCTAAAACGGGCCTGAAGTGCAGCCGCTTCTTCAGGCGAGCATATACTCCGCCTAACCACTACCAGGCCCCTATAGGCTCTTTTGTAGGCCCCTTTCAGCAAAGTCAGCTCTTGTGTCCACCACGGCGTCCTAATTAACTTCTTTGGGTTTGATCTGCCCAAAGAAGTTTCAGCGGCTGATACCACCGCCGCGTTGAAGAAATTCCCCAAATTGTCCGGTTCCCTAGCGGCTACGTCATGAAAACCCCTTAAAGATTGACGCAGCGCATCCCCAAAGCTATCCCAATTCGCCCTAGTGGTTCTGAAGTTCCAAGATGATTGTGGAGCTTCTGTCTTTGTAATTCCCACTGAAAAAGTTATCAATCTATGATCAGAAACTATTGCACACTCATGAACCGTCCACTTTGATATTTTTGACGCAACAGATCCAGAGCAAAGAGTGAGATCAATGTTGCTTTCGCCACCGGTTCCTGAAAATGTTGAAAACGTACCTGGTTCATTGAGGATGAACAGACCTTGCGCTGAGATAAGATCTTCGACGGCATAGGATCTTTCCGTTCGATTTCCGTTAAAGTCAAACCAGAGAGGCGAGCGCGCATTGAAGTCACCTCCAATAATTATGTTTCGGCCTTTTAATTTATGCAAGGCACGCGTGAGGCTCAAAATATGCGGTTCAACTAAATTACCATATTTAAAATATACTGATATCACGATGATCTCAGTATCGCCAAATTTAAAGGAAACACAGGTTTGGTATTCGTTCGACAGTCCCTCGAGAAGGAGGGGGCTAATACTACATACAATACAAAGCGATCACAAACCTAAAGTAATACTACATACAATACAGAGCGATCACAAACATACAGTAATACTACATACAATACAGAGCGAACATAAAGTAATACTACAAACAATACAGAGTGATCACTAACATAAAGTAATACTACATACAGTACGGAGCGATCAAAAACATAAAATTTTCCTTCATACAATACAGAGTGATCGCAAAAATAAAGTAATGCTACATACAATACAGAGTGATCACAAACATTTAGTAATACTACATACTAACAGAGTGATCACAAACATACAGTTATAATACAAACAATACAGAGCGATCACAAACATAAAGTTATACTATATACAGTACGGAGCGATCATAAACATAAAGTAATACAACATTCAATGCAGAGTGATCACAAACATAAAGTAATACTAGATACAATACAAAGAGATCACAAACATACAGTAATTCAACATACAATACAGAGTTCCATACAAACATGCAACAGAAAAGACAAACATAAATACACAACAAATAAGAAAAAAATTATTCAAATCAATTATGATTGTGTTCATCATTCTCTGATGAGTAAATCGTGGTCAGAATTACTTAACATCATAAATCCAGAAGACGCCTGGACGTACTTTACCAATTACTTACAGACTACCATTAACCAATATACAAACATAATTTTAAAACATATACCAAATAATATTTTACCAATTAAGCCATGGATTAACCACACTTTTATTAAATCTATCCGTAAACGTAACAAACTCCACAAAAACGTTATTAACAATCCTTATGATATACAACTTCGAAACTTTTATAAAAGATACAGAAAAATTTGTACCCAAATAATAAGAAAGGCTAAAGAGATATATTACAAACAGAAAATAGAAAACTTTAATAATGATCCTAAAAAACTTTGGAAAACACTTAAAGAAGCCACCCACTCTTAACCTAATCCTACGAATGACTTAAAACAACTAAAAGTAAATGATAAAATATTTAGTTTTTCTAGTAATTCCGATATTATTGTTAATCATGCAAATAAATACTTCTCAAAAATAGGTGAACAACTCGCAAAAAATATCGATGTTAACCATACCAACTCCAGTTCACTAAGCTGTTATACAAATTTGCCCAACAACTTGCATTTTAGTCATAAACAAATTTCAAATGAAGATGCTTGTTTGATCATAAACTCATTTAAAAACTCGTCTTCAACTGGCTTGGACGATATATCAAATATTGTCTTAAAAAAACTTGTATCAGAAATAACCACTCCCTTCACAAATCTTATTAACCTAAGCATCCTGAAAGGCCGATTCCCCGACAAACTAAAACACGGAATCAGAATCTCAATACATAAAGGAGGCTCTAGAGCGGTCATAACTAACTATCGTCCAATTACATTACTAAATTCACTATCTAAAGTCTTTAAAAAAACTATTAATAATCAACTTATTGAATACCTTGAACAAAATAACATACTATCACTCAACCAGTTTGGATTCAGGAAAAATAAAGGCACCTCCGAAGCCTTGGCAACAGTTACCAATTTTCTTAATGAAAACTTAGACAAGGGATCAAAATGCATATCAATATTCTTAGACCTGTGCAAAGCATTCGATACTATCTCTCACTCTTAACTTTTACAAAAACTATCTTATATTGGTATAAATGGTGATGAACTTACTATTATTAGCGATTACCTGTCAAACCGAAAGCAAAGTGTGAAAATCAACAACTGCAATAGCAATCAATTACCAATTAGCTACGGCGTGCCTCAAGGAAGTGTTTTAGGTCCTACCTTGTTCTTAATATACATAAATGAATCTTCAAATCAAGCAATTGTAATGATGTATACATAAAAGCTAACAGGAGCATAACTGTGGTTAAAAGATGGTTAAACAATAATACACTTACAATGAATGTGACCAAAACTAAATACATTTAATTTAGTATTAATCCTTCCTTAAGAAACCCAGAAAACTAAATAAAAATATGTGCTTGCAACCTGACAAATACGATAATATGTGATTGCCCTTATTTAGAACAGGTAACTAAAATTAAATACTTAGGTATTATTTTTGACAGCAATTTGAAGTGGAAACAACATATAACCACTACAGCAAACAAACTTAGAAAATTCATTTACTTTTTTAGACAAACTCGAAACTTTCTTAACCTAAGCCAGCTCAAAACAATCTACTATGCATTTTGTCAATCTTTAATAGAGTATGGTATCATAGCATGGGGAGGAGCAAACGCTACCGCCATTGATCCAATATCTAAAGCTCAGAAACTTATAATAAAGATTATCCTCAAACTACCAATCACAAGCAGTTCGGATGAAATCTTTAGGAAAATCTGTGTTATGGACATAAGGCAACTTTATACCAAAAACATACTAACATACCTCTTCAAACACAAAACTACTTTTGACAATATCCAAACTGCTCGTGATACTAGAACCAAAGGACATAATTTCTTACAAATCCCTTTCGCTAAAACAACTTTTGGCCAGAGAAATTTTAGATATTTTGCAACAAGGCCATATAATGCTTTCCCACTAGCCATTAGACTGAACGATTTTTTTTTTAAATATAAAACAGACATCAAGTCTTGGATCATCAGCCAAGACAGATCCAAGATCAAAAATTTTATAAAAATCCCCTCATAAGTATGTACTCCAACTAGATGCTGATTAACAAATTTATCATTTACTATTATTTCTAATTTTTTTATCTTTTTCACAATGTCATTTAATGTAATGAAATATTTCATGTATCAAAAAATATGTAAACATTAATTTATGTATCAAATACGTCCGTCTCGACACAGGTTTATCCTAGTGAGACAGACATCGAAAAAAAAACCTGTAAAAAAACTTTATATTGATAATAAAAAATAAAAAAAATTAAAATTAAAAAAAGTGATCACAAACATAAAGTAATACTTTATACAATACAGAGCAATCACAAACATAAAGTAATAATACATACAATACAGAGCGATAACAAACATAAAGTTATACTCCATACAATACAGAGTGAAAAGAAACATACAGTTACACTACATACAATACAGAGTGATCACAAACATACAGTAATACTACATACAATAAAGAGTGATCACAAATATACAGTAATACTACATACAATACAGAGTGATCACAAACATAAAGTAATACTACATACAATACAGAGTGATCACAAACATAAAGTAATACTACATACAATACAGAGTGATCACAAACATACAGTAATACTACATACAATACAGAGCGATCACAAACATAAAGTAATACTACATACAATACAGAGTGATCACAAGCATACAGTAATACTACATACAATACAGAGCGATCAAAAACATAAAGTAATACTACATACAAACCCAAAATAAACATAAAAAATATATTAGATGAGTTGCCAGATGGGCAATATGATTAGAAGAGATTCTTAATAAATTAGCAATTCTAATTTTTGTCCGTGATCAAATTACACATCTTCTCTGATGATGGAAACTGCAAAGCTGTCCGAAACGTTGCCTAAAGAAGGAGGTAGCGCAACACTGCATAATACCCCAAAAATAAATCAATATGAAACCAGAAGATGATTTTTTTTTAATAAACAGTTATTCCTAGAGATAAATAATGATTGATTTTTTTATGTATTAAAGCAAAGGGTTCGTATTTGTGCCATCTCGAACATGACTTGAAAGTTATCATTACATAATTGGCAATTTCACAATATCGTCAAAATTTACAATCACATGAAATTTAATCTAGTAATCTGTGGTTAGAAGTCTAAAAGTTGTTCTATATTTCTATAACTAAGTAGTAATATTAGTTACCGCGCGAAAAATAACTGTTAAATGGTTTTTTTATTCTAGATAAAAGAAAATTACACTATCACATATTTAACTAGAAATCACGAAATAAAAACATTTTTAAATTATATATCACATAAATACATAACATAAAAATATTATTCACTTTTAGTGTTTTGCTGATTGTGCATAAAAGTGAACAATTTTTGTAAATGTACCTTCACCTTCTTAATTTTAACGTTGTCTGGGCAATTGTTTAAGGCAATTATACAGGATTTTCCAATAAGAGTTGTTTTTTGATATTCCATCGTAAAAGATCAATGGTTTCGTTGCTTGTTCGGCACGCAGATTTTTTAAAGTAAAAGCTGTCCAGATTAATACCTTCCAATATTGACTGTAAAAAAATCATTAATCATCTCTCGATAGCGCAATCCATTCCCCGTAACTGTTGCTCTAGCCTCGTTTTCGAAAAAGTAAGGTCCAACGACTCCGCTGGACCATAAACCGCACCAAACAGTCACACGTTGAGAATAGAGAGGCTTTTCAACAATAATTCTTGGGTTTTCCGAGCCCCAGATGCGACAATTTTGCTTGTTGACGAAGCCACCGAGTGGGCCTCATCACTCAAGATGATTTGCATTTGATTCACTCAAGTGAATTTTATTAATTTAAATGCGTTGTTGAAGAGTGTATCGTTCCATTTTTATTAATGGCGTAGTTTCTACTAGTCAAATGTCAAAAAATAACAGCTTTAAAAGTAACATCTACCGAAATAGCGGGCTATTCAAAATAACTCCTCTTATTGGAAAACCCTGTATATGTTGCCCCCTTTTAACCAACGCATTGCTTGCCATGGTGAGTGTGTATGGTGTTTAAATGTTAACATTATCGTGTTGCCGTGTAAAGTATGCGTGTACTTCAGATGTTTTAATGAATTCTGTATCTGTATGTATATTATTTATTTTGTGTATAAGGCGATATTGCAATGTTTTACATAGAAATAAATACATGTTTCTCTAAAATCTTTAGTCACAAATACCATGAGAGTTCTGTTAACTAGTTCTACGTATGTATATAATATCTGTTGTTTCCATAATATAAAAAGATGACTGCAGTAATTTAAGCCCAGCGAAAACTATCAAATGGTACGTGCGGCGACATCTCTTGGCAGAAAAAATAAACTTTCCCGTTCGCTTTCAGACATTTTTATTGTGTTCATGAATGTTTGCAGTGAATAAATTAATTTCGTGTTGTTCGGCGCGCGGTAGCCATGTATTACTTTAATCTGACTGGTAAAGTGAATGAATATGTATGGAAATTAAAGTATATTTTGGTCATTATTAAACATGGTTGTTCATTGAACTTTACTACCGTCTTAATTTTACCCCAAAATTGGGAAAAAACACAGTTATATTTGATTTTTAATACTCTTACGCTTTATTTTGCACTATTTAAACAGTTACGGCCTACTTTGTGAATACTTTTGACGGCCTCCTTGGTCGATGGGGAAGGATCTCGACTAGCAAGCCGGAGGTCGCGGGTTCAAATCCCGACTTGCGCAAGTAAATTTTATTTGAATTATTTGTGTTATTCGACAATTCACTATATTTGCGTAATGTTTCGGAGTGAAATATACTCTCAGTATCGCCCTGGTATAAGACCACTATTCACAATTAAAACGCCGCGCTGCTTGAAATACTTTGGCCGTGTTTGGTAGCCAGGTACTTCCCCAATTTCCTCTATCCCATCTCCTTACCCTCCCCACTACCTTTCGCATCACCTCATACCCAAATTGGGGATGATATATTCTCACTGGCTCCGGAGGGGAGTAGTTGGGACTCCTGTGCGGTTTCACATAAAAACAAATAAAAAGTTACGGTCGGTGCCGCTTAATAAGTTAACTGGTTTATCGATTCTCATTTTCTAATCAATATTCAGTGGACGGAACGAATTACGAAAACGTGTGAACTTTTGGTTGCATTGTATGATCAAACTTTTCAAATATTTTTCTCGATGTTTTTAGTCTTCAAATTCAAAAACATATTTCTCTGACTGCAGAAACGGGTGGTCCGTTTGATAGATTCCCCTGTCTTAGCAGGCGGATTGCAATTTTTAGAGCACAGGCGTCAGGTTGGTATGCTGATAGACGTTACGAGGAACTAACGTCCTTGATCCTTTCGGCACCGGAACATAATTGAGAAACACGCCAAACATATGTACACGGTTGACATTTGTCACATGAGAACTGGTCGCTAGAATTTCGTTCCTCACAATTCTTCAATGATTGGTATTATGGAAGTCCCACTAGCACCGGACATTTGAACTTGCGTAAACAAAAAACTCATCGCCGCTTTATATGCTCAAAACCACTTAAAAAAACATCTTGGTCATATTAACCGGCACCAGAGATGATGTTAACTTTAATGAATCGGTTTTGTATTAAACTTTAAAATTGCCATCTGTTTCATCGAATACCACAAAATCACAGGATTATTTGGCCCTTTGACAATGCAAACACATTCAACGCCGTATGCCGCAGTATCTCTCGCTTAATTTGGTTAATCCTCAGGACGTGCATGTATGGTATGTTGTATCCTGTTTGTATATTACTGTTGGTTGTATCTTGTATGTATGTAACCCTGTGCTGAAAAGTGATGGGGATAGTACTGTGTACTGTCTACTGTTTACTGTTTACATATCGAATAGGAATATCTCCTGCCCCATCGTGTACCCCTGGCAATTGCTTCTTGGATTCTATAGTGAGCAGGTAATTTGGTCCCGGGTTGATCACGAGTCGGAATGAAGCGCTTGGTTTGACCTGAATTATGGGTACAGTTCACTACATTCTTGATTGACAATGACAAGTCAGTGTGATGTGATGATGATGGTAAGATTCACAAAAAGTGCTAAACTTTGTACGTACATAACTATCACTTCCGCATTCTTAGAAATATGTTATAATAAAACGGTTATTCAATATGCATATTTTTCGACTTGTATGTCTTAAGCATTTCTCTCTCCTTCTTGAGCCAACGCTTTGGACATTTTTCACTTTTGAAATGTCTATCTTCGTCTAAAACTCTTTTTAAGTAAGAGGAAATGCATCAACACTTCTCATTACCCACAAATAATGTAAATAGGCACCATATTGTTGGCCGCACCGTTTGAATCGTAAATCATTATATTCGAAGATATCGCATAAAAATTCGTCATTGTATGTTTGATCACGTGTTTCAATATTTTTATAAATGAACTTAAATTTTATTCGGAAACGGCACGAAATCCCGTTATAAACAGGATTTTAATATTTCATCAACACTCATTTTTCTTCGTGTATAAGACAAATCACTAAAATTACATTATTTAGTAGGATTCAGCAAAGTACAGGCACAAACAAACTTTTGCCAACCGAAGCGCGAGCCGAACCACGAATTGTGGTAAAGGAACGAGCAATGCATTTGTAGTTCATATTTTGCATTATGCCATTGTTATTGCATATTTATGCATTGTTAGTGCATATTTATTCATTATTATTGCATATTAATTATTATTTTTTTTATTTTAAAAAGAAAGACAAACATTCCCGGGTTACGAATAACCCGACAATATTTGAAAATCTCCTACTACCACCACAGTAAGCTGAAAATGTTGCTTGTGTTGTGATGGAGGACTTAGCCAGCCGAGGAATTGAACACATTACGCCTGTGTGGGACCCAAACGCGATGTCAACTCGGCCACCGACCGGTCAATACATTGTTAGTTCATGTTTTGCCATTTTTACAGTTCATCTATGGTTGAACGTTGAATATTATGAATACATTTCGATGGATAAGGATGAGGAAATGTAGGTACTTGCACAATGCAGGATACATTTTGAAAATACGATGTTTTTTAGGATGTCTTCCTAGTGGACGTTTTCAACTTATGATATGAAAAGAACCTAATTTTATTTCGGTACTGATCACCTACACGACACATGTAGTATTTAGTCAAGGTCTAGATTACCTTCAGAGTTCCCAAACTGTCCGCTGCCCAAATAATCACTTATACCCAAGAGGCACTGCACATAACGTTGGCAGTGCGCAAGTCAAGGTATCGTCTGAATAAACGAACGTTAAATAATTGCGCAGTACATTTTACAGCTTGAACGATCGTGAACCGACGGTGGCCGTCACGTTTAAAATCTGTTTCGAGGTCAAATGTTATTATTAGGTTTGGATGGCTAGGGGTCTACCTGAGCATGAAATTCAATTTAAAAAAAAATAAGTTAATCAAATTTAATAATTTTATTATAAAACTGTTTTAGTTTTTATTATTGTGATAGCTGAGACAACTTTTTTACATGATTATATTTACCCCTATCCTGTTTAGAAATTAAAAGAAGTCTTACAAATTAAACACATAATAAAACAATACAATAAATAAATATAAAAATTCCAAGAATTATTGACAAAACAGTTCCAATTTTAAAATGAATTTTTTATTTAGTGAACTTATTGAATATATCAATTATTATACACAAACGAAAATACTAAAGAAGATTTCTTTTTTGAAAGAAATCGTAAAAAGTTTCTATTAAAACTACAATCATCATATACAACTTCAGTATTGCTCCATATTTTAACGACTGCTTTAACATTTCATTTCGTATCTAATATCTGTACAAAATAAGTTGAAAATTCTACAAAAATAGAGCAGTGACAATAATATAATAGTGCGAAATAGATATGATTTAAGATTTTCACGGCCAAAAGTATTTTTGTTATTTGTTTTTGGGGTATTATGCCGTGTTGCGCTAACTCCTTCTTTAGCCAACGTTTCGGACAACATTGCAGTGTCCATCATCAGGGCAGATGTCTTATTAAATAAGACATCTGCCCTGATGATGGACACTGCAATGCTGTCCGAAACGTTGGCTAAAGAAGGAGTTAGCGCAACACGGCATAATACCCCAAAAACAAATAACAAAAAAAAAAGTGCGAAATAGATGTTCAATAGAAACTAAAATGTTAAAGGAACTAAATTGTCTAACAGTGAAACAGATGCTGTCCTTGAACAAGATGGTATTATTTGTTCGTAAAATAATAGGCAAGCAATTACCAAAATACTTTTCAAACAAAATTATATATCACAAGAACAGGACATTCACAAACATAATACAGTAAAATGCAATGAAATTAGGCTATCAAAAAATAACAAAGCCAATACACAAAATATTTTACTGATTTACTGACAGATTCAAGCTGGATTGGATATACTCGTAAATCTCTCAATAAATAAATATCAACGGATTTTGATATGGTTTTCACTATCATTTAGAGAATTTTTTCGGAAGGTTTATGTATGTAATAAGCTCGTATTATATTTACAGACATTATATTTAGTAGAGAAAAGTCGATGTTTTGTAATCAAGTCGTAAATAAAATATTTTCGGGCGATTAAATTGCTAACGCTGGCTAAACCTTATGAGGTACATCACAATAATGTACTACCGAATTGTATATCTTAAAACCTTCCGCGTTATATGTCTATCTCCTTGGAATAATCCCCAGAAACGCCGGGTACACGTCATCTAGTTAATTAATTAATAAATCAAACTAAGAAACGGTGAATTTAAAGTAGATTCTTATATTTTATGCGCCACACACGAAGTTGATTAATATTTATTATTTCATTTGTAAAGGTTATCGATCAGCCTGTTCAAATTAGTCGCTTGATTAATATCTGCTAACAGACATGAAAAAAATTGTTAATGTCAGAATGTCAACTAGTGAACAATTTTTGTATTTTTAATCGAATGGGATTATCTGTTATTAAGCTATAAATTAAAATATGTTACGTAACAAAAAACACTAACATAACAAAATGTCGCCATTTGTATAATACAATCACAAAATATACCTACGCGACATTCTTTCTTGTGTGTTTTTTTACAATAACTCCATGTCCTGAGGCCATGAGGAAACTAATTTTTCTAGGAGTCCTTGTCATCTTTTGGAATGCTGTGTGCAGGATATTTTTAAGGAAAGGAATGAGGTGAAGTTTTGGGACTTATAAATCCATCATCCCACTCCGAGGAACAATGCGATAAAGCGATAGAGTCCGTTTGAAGAGGTCAAAGTTTTTTTTATAAATTCAAGTTTTATTAATGTAGATATGCGATTCAATTTATTGTTTCTAAACAGCCTTTGAAATAATCCTTAAAAGTAAGCGCCCATGAGGTGATAACTCACAAAAGCGGCGCTATAAAAATTGTCCTATTTTATGTCCGGGTTAAATCTTCCCCATAAAAATTAAACCCTTCCACACACTTTTCCACAAATGATCATCTAGTCAATCAACATTATGCAAGTGCATTATATAAGCAAAATAAATACAAAACAATACAAGAACAACACGTCAACTCACCAGAGATCAAATGGGAAAATAACTCACCGATTCATGATATTTTCATAGCAGAGGGTTCGGCTCGGTAGAACTCCTAACAGGGCCTATAAATCCTACTGATCCCTCAACATAAATATTTAAAAAATCTTTCGTTATCCTACATGTATTCAAAATGACCGACTTTTGCATCTTTATATATAAATTTTTGTATGATTATTATTATTACTATCCTTGCAAAATCCATTAAAAAACACCAAAAAAGCACTACTTTATCTGCAAGAATTTTTGGAGCATCACAAATAGTTTTACAACTTTGTTCGTCTTTTCTGTATTGAGCTGTGGAGCTTTGAATTATCAATTTAACTTCCAAAACATACTAGGCGCCATGCGATGTCAAAAGTGGCGCCACATTGCTGGTTAAGTCTGGAAACGAAATCGAGAAAAGAGTGTAACTGACTACTATGAATGCATAAAGATCGCTCAGTGAACTCATATTAAATTTGCTGCCGGAAATTACAATCACAGTAGCCAGTGGTTACCCATTCCTCTGGGTACGTTGACCGGAAGGTGACGATGGGATATGAGTGTGAGGTTAGAACCTGGAACGGTGATATCCGTTATCTAGCGTTACAAATAAATTGCCCTTTTATAATTGAAAGAGAGAGGCGAGACGGGAGCATTTTTGTTCTCAATACTCGAAAACAAATGAATGAGGATATTCTCACACAGGATATATAATTAGATTTATTAACGAATTGTAATTTATTATGTATCCATTTGAGGATGTTTCGAAAGACATTTTCAAAACCGAGTGACACTTTCAAGTTAGTGACAACAAAGGATATGACTATTGATGTAGTCTATGTATATGACACATTAAAAATAATTCAAAATCACAACGATCTGGGGGTAGGGGAGAACGGAGCTGGTAGGAGAACTTTTTGTGTTTCCATTAATAAAAGCTATACAAGATAAACAAAACTCAATAACTGGTATCAGTCAGAAAGATCGTCTATTTACGAACAAGTTTTCAAGCAATTCTTGTTTTATTTATAGAATATTTTTTGTAAAGTATTTTGCATTCGTCTATCTCTTGCCGAAACTTACTTGTTGGCGAAAGCCATGGGACAAGTTGGCGAAAGCTTTTATTGTTAATAATATAACAATCGAACATTGTTGTTGTTTTATTTTATTTTTAAAATCATAATATCACAAAAAAAAACAATTATATTAATTAAAAAAAAATTCCCAACGAGTTTTATAAAACTCATTTAAAAAAAACATTAAACCCTTAAATTAAATTATTTTTACACAAGAATAGGAATTAAAAAGGGGAGTTCAATGAAGATTGTACGTAGATTTTAAAACAGACAGAACGAACAACCCAGTTAATTGCAAAATATTGGAATAAGAAATAACACAAACAAACGTCAATATACATTTCCAATTTTACAAAATTTGCTGCTAATCAACAATCATTATTGATTAGTAAGAACAACTTTCATACTAGTCAATGTCACGCATAATCATGTTATGTTATCACAGCAGTAATATGTATTATTGTCAGCGAGGTATACAATCATGATAAAATGTTAACAAGTACTTTTTTTAAATAAACACTTACGCATAACCATCGCTGCACAGGTTGGACGGCAACCGTGGGACAGTATTCCTCGTCGTTGCAGCGTTGTCACAAAACTCGGCTAACTTATCCTATATTAACAGCCACTATTTATAGGTTCGAATACCGAATATTAAATTCGAATAAATCTATCAGTTATCGTATAGTGCTTTCGATAGCTTATCGATAGGATGGAGAAATACCTCATTAAATTACATATTACACCATAGCGACGCCCCACTGTACCATGGATGTTCTATAATAAAATTGAATACCTAGGTTCATCATATTTATAAATGTTTGAAAATCTCAGTATTAAAACAAAATAAATCAATTTTCACAACAAATAAAAATTCCCTCAAGCGGCCCGTTACCCGCAGAGAAGCGTTCACCTTCGCTGAATTTGTACCAGGGGCGCATGTGTTTTATTGGGTCAACCGGCGGCCGATCCGCTACGGAGTGTCAGTGACCCCTGTCTCCCTGCCCTCCCCCCTCTCCACACCAGTCTCTGCCGCCACACCGCGCCCTCCGTGCAGCGCCGCTTATATTCTCTAATAAAACTAGCTAACCTCTCGCGCTTTCTGCGCTCCTGATACTTTCCCGATCAGCGGATGAGGTGTTTAATATCCATTGACTCCATTGATGGAAACAATGCCATGATATGAAAAAACTCCTATTTCTTCCACTAACATAAAATAACGTTCAACTAATATTTCACTTCTTTTCGTTCTGCTTTCCTAATAGTCTGAAGAAGTAAAATCTTAAGAGAATAAAGATGTTTTCTTCCCTCATAAAGTGGGAATAGGGCGTTTCCTTCGATTCTGTGGCGGTAAATTCCAATCGGAGCGCGGTGGCGCGTACTTACTGAACACATAAAGCGCTCCCCACTCTCACAATATGCTCCCCGGATACTTTCCAAGACGTTAGTGGCGATGGTGATGCTCGCCGATAAGACGACAAATTCGTAAACATTAAAAAAATGCGACAAAACCCTTTGTGATATATTGAAAATTCTATTCAGTTTCAATAATTTTGCAAAATTTATAAATGTTTTATAGAGCATTTTTCA
This sequence comes from Hesperophylax consimilis, assembly GCF_061612785.1. Lineage (NCBI taxonomy): Eukaryota > Metazoa > Arthropoda > Insecta > Trichoptera > Limnephilidae > Hesperophylax > Hesperophylax consimilis. The sequence continues at coordinate 28,814,702 of NC_142853.1, forward strand.
CCTTTGCCTACCATTTTTGTATTTCCTTTCATTCCGCTTGCGCGACGTATGCACGAACAAAATATTATAAAAATAAATTGTTTTTTGCTGGCTCGTGTCATTAGTAAAAGTAAAAGTGGTAAATGTTGCAACGGAAAGATGTTACGGCTATGATTTGGTCTTTATTCATATCTATTTTCACTTTCATTGCATTTGATATTCTTTTGTACATACACACAAGTAAGCGATTGGCCATGATACTATTGCGACAGTTCTACCCAAACAACAACGATTAAATTCGCCTTGAGATGACAAAACGACCTTCTTTTCACGGTTGTTCATAGAACCCAATCATATTTGATAAAGTATTGTAAAACTATGCATTCACGCATAAGTTATTGAATTAAAATTTAATATGTGTGTAACTAGATAATTGTTGTATTAGTGAATTATTGAATTGTCTGTGCTGAATACCGACAAAAAGAGTAAAAAATGTTCATAAAAAAATAGTTGCGGACGTTTCCATGTTTAGAGAGTTTTTTTTTTAGATTATGCATTTGAAAATTTGAGAAATGATACATAAATAAAACACACATAACGTTATTCCAAAATTGGAGTCCTGCCAAAATTTTGTTGCAGATAGGGCAGACAGTAATAAACTAATCTTAGAGATAAAAAATGAACATGATTTTATTTTTAATAACAACGTACCAGTAATTATGTACCTACTAACATCTACAGCAAGGAAACGAGAGCAAATGAGTTTTATGACTAGATTTTACCTGCGGATACCCTCGCATGGTGCAAGGCAGAAATTACTGTACTGTAAGAATTTTCCAAGGGAATGACATGTTTTCCGAGATGAAAAGTAGCCTATGTCCTTTCCCGCTCCTCCAACTATCCCTATGCAAGAAATCACGTCGATTGGAGGCTTCGTTGCGACGTGAAAGAAGGACAAAAACGAACACACTTTCGCATTTATAATATTAGTTAGGATTGTCTAACTACTTAGGTGGAAATATGTAATGTTCGAAACTGAAAAATTGGATCAGGAACTATTTGAACAATAAATATTGTCAAAAATCGTTCTGAAAACTATGTTTCTCGATTTTTCGCATAATCAGCTATTTCATAGATGGCGCTGATTTAATTATTTTAGGAAAAAACAAATTTTCCAAGTTGTGTTTTAAAATATGGAGGCGAATTATTTGTTTGCGTCTGTACATACGCAATATGTACGTAAATAAACAGTTTTTTTGGTTTACAAATACAATATTGTATCGGTGATTCAATCCAATATTATATTTGTGTGCCTTTCTTGAAAGAATAGAGTTGACCCTTTCTACTTTTTTGCTTTAATTTAGATATTTTTATCCTTCTATTTTAAGATTATTATTCTATTTGCTGATGGTTTACGACAGGAATAGAAACTTTGTACCACATTTTTCTAAATACTTTGCTAATATTTCACAAACTTTTTTAATCTTGACATTTTTTCCGTTATTCAAGAATAATAAATTATTTTTCACCCCAAATGATACTTTATAATATAACAATAAGCCGGTAACATGTTGCATTGAAATTATTTTGGTTCACAAAACACAGGAGACGATAAATCTTTTCTTGTGTTTTGCATTTTTAATAAATACGTGTGGAAATAAATCTAAATTCCAATGAGTGATTTTGAGTCTGTTTTAATACAAAACAATACCCTAAAATAAAGTCACAATCTTAACGACGAAAGTGATGAAGCCATGCACACAATATGCGACGCGCAGCCATGGTGTATTTCATAGACCTACAGTTGAATTTGCTCTAGCAAATCTCTAAAATAAAGTGGGAATCATAACGACATAAGTAATGAAGTCGTGTAAAAACATTATTCGGCACGCGGCCCGGCATAATGGATGGACCTACGGTCGAATCTTCCCTAGCAGGCTTAGAAAATCTTTCCGTAGGGTTTATTTTAATCATTTCTGTTGAATATATTACTAAACTCTCAGATTTTTCTAGAGAGATCCCTCGGAAAGTTACTAATTTAAGGTATAGAAAAATAAAATTTAGTGCTTATCGCTAATTTGTAGATGAAAATCGATTTATACAATTTTATAACCGTTTTACATAAAATGTTTTTATAGCAAGGTACTTTTTTGATTAATCTTAAATATAAATAACTTAAATTTGTAGGGATTTCTCCAAAAGCACATATATTATCGTTACTAATTTGTCGCAATTAATTAAAACGTGAGCCTCGATCGAACGCCCGTTATTAGAGTTTTGTGTCGCTTTAACGAAAGTCACTAGAAAGAGTTCCAAGAGCGAGAAACAATAGTTCAACACTTCAACACCAAAATAATAGTTACCTGAATTACGCTATGTAAATTTAAGGTTAACCACTCCACCTGACGATGTCATCGCAAGTCAATAAAATTATGTGATTTTTCTCATTTGGTATAGGGTCATTCATTAAACATATAGGGATTTTTCAAGTGTGTACTGGAAGTAGTGTTTATCATTAGATAGGGATTTTTCAAGTGTGTACTGGAAGTAGTGTTTATCATTAGAACGTTTGTTTTGTCCTTTATTCAAGGTATATTGGTCTCACGATTAAACATATAGGAATTTTTCAAGTGTGTACTGGAAGTAGTGTTTATCATTAGATCGTTTGTCTTGTCCTTTATTCAAGGTATATTGGTCTCACGATTAAACATATAGGGATTTTTCAAGTGTGTACTGGAAGTAGTGTTTATCATTAGATCGTTTGTCTTGTCCTTTATTCAAGGTATATTGGTCTCACGATTAAACATATAGGGATTTTTCAAGTGTGTACTGGAAGTAGTGTTTATCATTAGATCGTTTGTCTTGTCCTTTATTCAAGGTATATTGGTCTCATGATTAAACATATAGGGATTTTTCAAGTGTGTACTGGAAGTAGTGTTTATCATTAGATCGTTTGTCTTGTCCTTTATTCAAGGTATGTTGGTCTCACGATTAAACATATAGGGATTTTTCAAGTGTGTAGTGGAAGTAGTGTTTTTCAATAGATCGTTTGTCTTGTCCTTTATTCAAGGTATATTGGTCTCACGATTCCATTTATAAAACGTAATATGTGTACCTGCAATATTGCTTCATTCGCCAGAATTAAATATAAATTCTTTTTTATACTTGAGACCGTTAATTTTACGAGACGAATTGTAGAAAATTGATTCTCGTGAAATGTGACATTACATTACTGATTTATGAAACACGTCCGTAAAAATACGTACGGAAAAGGAATCGGTTTCTTTTAACGCTACTGGGCTTACGGACATTTACAAAAAAGTTTAAAAACATGGTAATGCAATTTAGCAATAACTTCATATGAAAAAAAATGTCAGAAGTTAAGAATGGGGAAATAATTTCAATTGATGTACAGAATGTAAGTTTATAAGTAGATCGTAAAAAATAAATATTTTTTTAAAAATATTATAAATCTATTCTCAGTTTTTTACCTATTTTTCTTTTGAAATTGAGCCGGCTAGTAGCCAATTTCAAAGTTTTTTTGATTTTGACTAAGGATTAAACCTTCCTCCCGAAGGACCGGTGTCAACCACCCTACCAACACAAATGCCGATCGGTTAGGACCGACATTTATTTCGTGTATTCACTACAGTCAAAATGCATTATAACACTTTCGAAATTAGAAACATATAAAACCTAACATTCAATTTTAATAGACAATGATTTGAGTAGGTATCCATTTGTTTAGCAATCTGCATAATTCTCAGCGCAACCTCGGATGCACGGGTTAGTTATTGCGAGGCCTGCTAGCTTGCCATGAACGGAGAACGGACGGTACCAACTACCTCCTCGATCAGCTGCGACCCGGGAGTAAACCTCCGCTCAGAGCAACGAACCGCAGTCCATCCTCGCTCAGGTTCACAACCGACACACACACAATCACACACACTACACTCACAACAGGATATTGACATGCGCCACTACAATGCAACTTGCTTGATCTTGACATAATTCTTTTCTTTTGCACGGTAGATCTTAAATTTGTAATAAATATTTTTTTTTAATTTGTGAGTTCGAGGTAATATTTATCTTTCTAAACTAACGAATAGTTGTTCTGTGAATAGTCGTTGGTATACCTCGCATCCAAAAAAAGTTGACGTTGCTCGTAGACTCTCTACTTTCTATAAATATAAAATGCGTGTATTATATTTACACCTTACAGAAGAAATTATCTAAATGATACTGAAAACACTATTAAAATCCGTCGCGCAGTTTAGAAGAACTAAGCGCACAAAAACGGACGCGGATAGCGACATTGTTTTATATTATTTAGAGAATTCAACACTAAAATTTCTTCTGAAATCATAAGGTTCGTAAATAGGTACCTACTTAATAATAAAACTTGAATATTTCACGTAACATTTTTTTATTTCAAATACGGACATTGTCCAAAGAAACGTCACTATGTCAATGACAATAATTTTTCAAACATTATTCAGGCCTGTAGTAATTCAAATCGTTTGAAAAAGATTTGTTGCTGAACCGTCAAAACGGCCACCATCTTGAAACGGAAATGGAATGTAAAAACAAATTTACAGACAGCCGAAATGCAAAACGATCGCGTTAAAACAGGACTTCGCTTCGCTCAGTCAACTATGTGAACTAACCACCTAGCTGTTTCCGTATTTCCATACGGATAAGCAGAGAGACCTCTATTTTTATTTATGTGAATACCGCACAAGAGTCCCAACTGATCCCACCTGTCTGAAATCAGGTGGGATTACTTCCTCAATTGGGGTATATTGCGAGACTGTATGGAATAAGAAAGGGAATGAGATTAGGAAGGTTAGGAATTCAGGTATGGTCACCAATTACGACTAAAACCATTTCAGGTAATTCAACGTTTCTATTTTGAATGGTGGTCTTTCACCAGGGTGACACTGACAGTGTCTACTTGCTTGTTAGTTGTGTTTAATATTTAAACTAAATCGGTTATGTCAAAGAAGTGGATTTTAAACACAAACAAAGTGACATATACAAAGTTTTTTTTGAATAATAAATAAAATAGTAATATATCTATTGTCGAAATTGTTACAAAGTATAGAATTCAAACAATACAAGTTTCTGCACGACACCTTATTGGAGTTAGGTTCTTTAAAATTTATTTTATTGTTCATTGTAACTGCCAAAGCAGTTAATTTTTATATTAAATATTAACACTAAAGCTCACATATGACGAGAAGCAACAATATAGAAAAAAAGATACAAAAGAATAAAATTTCAAGAGACTACAATGCAAAGGCATAAAATACACAGACAGATAACATAGTCAACATTCTCATAAGCATACACACACTCAAAGGCACACAACATACTTACACACACTCAAGGGCATTATCATACAATTACATGTTTACAATCAATGGTATTACAATAATATGTTTATAAACAATATCAATATAAACAATCTTGAACTATCTATTAACCATTTTTTGAGTTAAGTTGTGCAGTTTGAATCGGTTATTATATCTTGCTCGACTTTTCGATAATTTCTTTATATATTATGAATCTTCCGGAAGAAATTCTCTAAATGATACTGAAAACATTATCATAATCCGTTGCGTGGTTTAGAAGAACTAAGCACACGAACAGACATACGCGGATAGCGATTTTGTTTAAAACTATTTAGAAATAAAAGACAATAATATATAAGCGAATGTTCGTTGGCTGTATTTTTTTGTAATTTTGACTAAATCTTGTGTTGCGCGTGTGATATATTTCCTTATATATCGAATCCGGCAATAGGTTTTGGCATACAATTTTAAACCATAATATCATTCGAACAGATAATATATTAACTGACTCATGTAATAACTTTATATTATAAAGATAGTTATTGTTAGTTTATTACAATATGCAATACACAATGTAACACAGTTAAGGACTTAACCTATTGCGATATCGCACTTGCCAACATTTAACACCAACCTTTGTCCATAATATGACACGATATTATCGTGATGGATGGGCAGATGGTATTATTATGCAGACAAGTATTGAAACAAAACTAATCAACTCTGTGGGTGGGTTCTACATTTGTACACTGTATACTGTACAGTGTACAGTGTACACGTACACTACTGTTCACGTACAATACAGTACAGCCACACATGCATCTTTTCACACAGGGTCATAACAAAGAATTAAATACATTCATGAATGGATAAAAATGAGTATTGCGAATCTCTTTAAATTATTGGTCATCTGGTTAAAAACGGGTTTGCAGGCCGTTCTCTGATAATCTTCTAGTAAATACATAATATATAGGAACACGTATTCATGCACGGGCATTTGCCTTTATAATACAATGAAGAATTGCGAAAATATTAGGATTTCATGAACACCTGTTCCGACATCGTGATAAAATATTCGTAATTTGTGAAAAGTTTATCAGAAACCTATTAATTCATTCGTTAAGGCCTGCAATCTCGTTTTTAACCGAATTATAAATAATTTGAAGAGATTCTTAATAAATTAACATTACTATTTTTCTCTGCGTACTTTAAGTTTGTGTATTTCATGGGTAACGTCACTATATACCCCTTTTTGAATGGAACCTTCCCATTTTTGTGAAGGAAATGTCCCGTTTTTAGAGAGCGCGTCACTTACCACATCAAATAGCTATCTCAAATATTAGTAGCTGTTGTTGTAGAAAAATGAATATTTATTTTTATTTATTTATTAATCTTAAGTTAGCTCACATCTTCGTGTGTGCTAATAGTTTTATAAACATATAAACATGTACATTGTTTGGCAAACATAATCTTTCTTTAAATATTTCACTAAAGTCACAAAAAAAGAAACATTAATAATTGAGATAGACATATTTTCTTAATTCATTTTTGAACTTATTAATATTTTCTATCACAGCAATTTCCTTCGGGATTTTGTTATAGAGTTGAACGGCCTGGTACATCAGAGATTTTTGGGTGCTTGTTTTTTTTCTTGTTGGCAATCTAATTTGCTTAGAATTTCTCGTCCCGTGTCCGTGTATCTCGTTATTGTAATTTATTTTTCTTTTCAGTTCCTTAGACATCATCCCTAAGTTAATTTTATGTATAAAAATAAGTACATTCAAATACACAGTTTGCTTCACCGTCAAAATATTCAGCTCCTTTAACATGTCTCTTATCCGTGTGTATATGTTGCGCTTAAGTATTATTCGCATTGCTTTATTTTGCAGTATTTGCATTTTTTTCATTTTCTCTTTATTGCAGAGAAAAAGAATACTTATATATATAATACTATTGTTAGAAGTCTGATCTATATACCGATATGGAAGAGAACTGACGACCCCGGGAAGATAGTGAAATTTTGAAGGGGGGGTGTTAAAAACCAAAACAGGGTGTTCACCCCCCCCCCTCGCAGTATAACTAATGATGTCCCGTTTTAAGACCAAAAACTGTTTTAATATTCAAAAAATCTATTTATTTAACTTGCAATAATCGTTAAATATCACCAGAAAACATTTATTTTATTTGTATTAATTTTAGTACGAATTTTTTATGATGTAATATTAATTTCATTTCAACGTCCGCTTGATTTCACGATGACGTGTTTTCTCGAAGTCCGCAGTCATTTCCTCGAATCTGTTACCGTCCCTGACATCTAGCGGTCAGAATTGCAAGCACAGTTTACGACCAGCTGATGGTCCACTAATATATTACTAATTACTTCTGTATTCAATACAAGATAAATAAGTTTATCATTTCTAAGTTACTACTTAATTTTATACATCGTTGCATGTTTTATTAAGATGTGTGATTTAAAAAAAATTGTTATGTATACTATAATAAAAATAATTGTTTTGTTGAATTGTGAACCTATGCATAGATTCTAGAATAATAACAAATTAATATTATTACAACAAGGTAGTTCTGCGAAAAGTATGCTCGTGTCCTAAGAATATATGTATATATTTTTTTAATTTACATCAAAACCAAAATTTTCACTCAAAAGCATAAGATTTGTAAGTAGGTACTTAAATACCTACCTAATGAAATTAAACAATAAATCTTTAAAGAATTTTTTTATTTATTTAAATAAGGAATTGTACAATTTTTCCAAAAAAATATCACCATCTCAATCATAAAATCTTTTTTCAAACTTTCTTTCGGCAGGAAGGTACCATAATATTGATTATTACGATTTGAAAGCTCGTAGTAGGAACCACAGTCATGCGGGATAAAAATGTAGTATCCAACATTGCCACCATCTTGAACCGGAACCGGAACGGAACAAAAAAAATTATATACAGATGAAATGCCAAATGGTCGAATCATAACAGGACTTCGCTACGCTCTGTCAATTACGCGGAATACATTTGAATTCGAAAGGATTTCATGATATTGCCTTTCTCATCGGGTGTTTTATGTTAGCTATGTTACAAACTGTTTCTTTTACATATATAATGCAAATAATATAATTGAACAAATTTCTCGAACCTGTAGAAACATAGATGTTGCAACGTTAGAATGATCGAAATTAAGAACTTAGATTACGCAAAACAATACTGAGCCTAGTGATGTCATTTTTATTGGAACGAATTGTTCACGAAATGATAACAGGTCTGAACTGGTTTCGTCTAAATTTTCCACTTCATTTCGCCTCTACGACACCACAAGAGAATATATAATATGTTCTAAGAACCTGTTGGTTGGTAGCACGTTTTAGCAAGTAACTCTTTGGAAGAAATATGAAAAATAATAATTTATTCCAGAAGGTATGCAGGGTTTGTACTATGCAATACGTTCAATAATTCGGAGTTTAACAAAATAAAAATACATAAAATAAAAATAAATTTAAAAAAAAAAACAGAAAAGACGTGAAAAGATTTTTTTTAAATAATGCAAATAGTCGTTTATGTAGGATATTTGACCGTCTCCTGATGCCCATCAGAGGGGGGATTCATCCAGGCATCCATGGAAGTGATGATGGTATTCTTGGGTTGGCGTAGCCTGCGCGAGTAGTACTAAAAAAAAGTGGACTCGTGCATCCAGGAACATTTTCGTGGCGCTGTAGTATATCGGTAGGCGGAATATTTGGCGATATGAATTATTTTAAGTGACTTTTAGCTATTTCCATTGGAAAGCAGTGTAATCTACTGTATATATGTATAATAAATATTGAAAAAAAAATTAAGTCTGGAAACAAGCTTTATTTCTGACACCACCGGAATGTTTTGAAATGCTCTAGAATGTTCTGGACTGTTCTAGAAATTTCTAGAGGGTGAAACTTCCAGCAAATCTTCAAAAGCACGCCCTTCGAGTGAAAACGGTTACCTTCTTCATGGATGGGGGATAGAGGGCTATCACACCATATAACTCCCTTAATCGTACCGTGAATTTCTGAGGCTTAGCGGCACACTTAGTTTTAATCAGTTACCTACCTCCCGGTTTTGCCTTAATTTAGATTGAAATTTTTTTTTAATCGGGTTAAGAAAGGGTCCGTTTGAAGGAATTTGTTCTTAAAAAAGCCAGGATGAATTAGAGACGAAAGACGGATGCAGATGCATGCTGTTTAGCATCTGAACCTCTCGGAAAAAATGACCCGTTCTCATGCTACCGGCATCAACTACTTTCTGTGAACGGGAGTTGCGTTCCAGTTTCTTATGTGCACCGGCAAATCAGTCATTCATCATTTCCTCATATTCCCTCGTCTAATTATTTTGCATCGTCTCCAAACCAGTTTCCATTGTAGTTTCATTTGTTCCCACGCAATGATGCATTCCATTTTTCTGTAGCCATTTAAACCATTATATTTATTTTTAATTTTACATGATTTAGAGAGTACATTTTGTTTTTTTGTGATATTTCACCTTCCATGCTAGGGATGACCCTGTGTTTTGTCGGGTGAATTTTACGGACATAGAATCTATACATTACTATAATATAAAAAAGAAAAATGATGTATAGCTAGTTTGGGTTGCAAGAAGAGAATGGAGAAGTTAGAGAATTATAAGAAGATGAAAATTTTGAGAAATTATTAGTAAATAGATTTCACTAATTAATTATGTACATACTATACCGCCAAGTTATGGAATAAGAGGTTCCGTGATAACTCCACGCAGTTACTATTCAACACACCTTAAAAAGTGATAAATAGTCCTTAAAAACGATGAAAAAAAAATTGAAACCTAACCTAACCTAACCTACTTAACCCAGTTGATTAAGTTTTTGTTTCATCACTTTCTATGACTTTATATAACTTTTTAAAGATGTGATGAATTATCATTTTGATTATTTATCCAGTCACCGGAATAAGGATATACTCTTATTATGTTTTGTCTGAAAGGTGATTAAATTGATAGAGTGTAGAATGAATGGGTATTGTAGTTGTAATGTATTCCGTGTGTAAAGATCCATTTCGTAATTAGTTTTTTAAAGGAACGGGGTTGACTGACGGTTTTTAGGTTTTCAGGGATAAGGTTAAAGATTTTAGGAGCTAGGAAGAAAAATTGTCTTTGAGTTGACGTGGTATGTAGTGAAAGTACTTTGTAGTGACGGTTGGTTATTGTTCTGGTGGTGTAGTTGTGTTGTAAGAGAGTTTTGTTTTTATATTTGAACAAGAAATGTATTAGCGAAAATTTTAAGTGGAGTTGTCGTATGTTTAAGACCTTATACTCTATGAGGAGTGGAGTGGAGGGGTATCTTGTCGGTCGCTTGTTAATGACACGTATTACCATTTTTTGGGCTTTTAGAAGAGGTTCGATGGTAGATTGTGCACAGCCACCCCAAATTATAAATTATATATTTTATAAGTATCGATTAGAAAAGGTATTATTGTATAAATGTTTTAACCCACTAATCTATCCCCTCTAGAAGAGTCTGCCATCTAAAATAGGATGAATTATATGCAAATATGTATTTTTTACTTTAGCATCACACAGGAGACATATATCATCTTTTGGAATGCTGTGTGGAAGGCTTTTTTGAGGAAAGGAAGAATAGAAAGTTCTGGGAAGGTAAAAGGTATGTGGGTTGGGTAGGAATATAGAGATCAGTGTGTCCAGAAGTGACGGTCATATGAATATATCCCTCCGAATGCGGCGCAAGACGATGTTGAGAGATCAGTTGGAGAGGTCAAAGGGTGTCCCTAAACCAGCCTCTCCCGATCCAGCATACCACGCAGCTGGTGGGCAGGACACATCCTGATCACACCTCACCCGAAGAACCCAGGAGCCCCTGCTAAATCACCAAACGTAGCGAACCACTTGGGGTGACCTACAGCAGAGGTGTTGGTCATCCAATAAATGGTTCCCGGTGCGGCGGTACCCAAAACCGCCTCCCAAATTGTATATGAGGCTTTCCTGTAAATACATACAATACATGGCTAAATATTTTTCATTTCCATAAATATGTAAATTTAAACATGAAATTAATATGCACACGACGAAACGAGAGTACAGAATAAAATAATTGTATTTTATTTCCTTGCCAGGTGAATGACAAATATTTTGGTATGCCATTATGTTACAAAAAACAATAAAGGGGCAAGTGCGGCGAACTACTAGCGCATGGTGGATTCGTTGGCACCCTACGGGTATAAACATCGGAAATCCACGGTGGATTTCTTAGCCCACTAAGGACTAAGCCAAGATTTGTCGGACTTCATGTAGTTATTTTTATAAATTAATTTTGTTAATTTATAACAATTTATAAAATTTCAAAGTTGATTTTCACGTTCTGTGTAGGTTCTATCCGTGTTCCGTTATTATTTCAGTTTTTTGAAGCAACTGGCCAGTAATGATTTAATAAAAAAAACATAAATAGAACCTTCACAGAAATTTAAAAACAACTTTAAAATTTGATGAATTGTTCTAAATTAACAAAATTAATTTATAAAAATAACTACATGAAGTCCGACAAATCTTGGCTTAGTCCTTAGTGGGCTAAGAAATCCACCGTGGATTTCCGATGTTTATACCCGTAGGGTGCCAACGAATCCATACGAGAATATAGCGCTCGTGTACAACTAGCATTAGTTGACAAGATATTTTATAGTTTTTAAAGAAGTAGGTTTGTTTATTGAACGCCTGTAGGGTTTTTACAAACATAATATATGCCGAAAATTTACAAACATTAAAGATAAATAACATATCAGCACATACTACACAATCATATCAGTATTATTCACAACAATTTTTTTTACTTCCATGTAGGACGAGGGGTTTTAAATACATCGAAATGGATTTTAAATATATATTATGTATTGACAGTTCGGTAAATCGTTCTAGTTAGAAGTAAATAGTTAGGCCTATGGTTGTCACAGTGGGAAGATCACGGATTTCGTAACACTTAATTTATGGGCAGTCTATGAAGTTATTCATTAATTTAAAAAAAATATAAGAATGTTTTGTAGCAGACATCAATTGCAGATTGTTTCAACTTATATTTAACATAGCGGTATATATATGAAGTATATTAGTATTTTTGGATTCCATTAATATGTGAATGTGTACATAATTTACCGTTGAATTTTATTATTAATTATCTTCTTAAATACGAGTACACTTGTCGATCGGAAGCTTAATATAAATACTTCGCTCCGCCTAAGATTACGAGTTGCTTCATTATCGTGAGATAGTCACAGTGAATATCTTATAGGAAATACGTCCGTTCTATACGAGACTTTGGGAGTTATCCTGGCGAGGGAAGGAACTTGAATTGAGCTGTCGACCTGGTGATCCGCTAGCATCGACTGTACTTGTAATCATTCACGTACAAACGACATATTATCTATGTCATTTGACGTTACTACCGCTACCCATGCAAATATCTTAAGGTTATAAGCAACGTTCGTTATATAATCTGCGCGTTAATAGATGGCGCTTACGTGATTGGCGTTTAAGGAAACTGACATTATGGAACTAAGGCGGATTTACTGTGTCCAATGTCTTAAATTTATAAACACTCGTCTTTATAATTTCTGTAAAAATCCAAATCGTTCTAGCCAGAGACACAACATATGCGTGTACACAGTGCCTCACTTCAAAACTAGGACACATTAACTATATTGGCCCAAAATTGTTTAATTCCTTGCCGAGTTACATCAAGATGTGCCAAAACCTTAACTATTTAAAATAAATGTCAAAAGCTGGGTAAAAAAATATCTGGAAATGATAAATTATACTACGAATATGATACCTATATATGATAATATGTTACCTACATCCTATACCTTACCTTTTTAAACTGTTTTTTTTATTAAATACGCAAAAATAACTATACCTATGTACTTTATATATTTTTTTCTTTATTCATATTTCTTTTTTCATTTAAACCATAGATAATGTAACCACCACTGTTTTGAATACATAACTTATAATGCCCAGTGCCCACGCACAGGCTTCGCCTTTGTGGGATTTTTTTGTTACTGCCTTATATTTTGTATCAAAAAAATTTCCAATACAAAAAAATTTAAATTATTTTATAAAAATACGATTTTTGTATGTTATGCTTTACAATATTAAGAAGAATTATTTGTTTGCGCCCATACATACAGAATATGAATGTGAATAAATAGTTTTGTACGTAAAACACAGGTCTTTTAAGAGAGGTATTCAAATACCGTATTGGATTGAATCACTGATTATAACGAACGTCAAGTTTAACCTTAAAACTACATACACTAAATAACAATAGCTTATATGTACACACTCTACCGACATCTGTCGGGTAATATTGAAACTACAACTAATTATCAATACCTACTACAGAATCCCAGTGGAGTTTATCATCAATTACAATTGGAATAGCAATGAGGTAACAATTCTTGGAGATAGGTATTTTGCACATTATGAATTAATGTTTAGTATTTACTCAGAAACATCCGGCTAATGTGACGACACGGATGCAAGCGGATGATGGCGCCGTCAGAAGAGAAAGGACCGAGCCAAACGGAGCCGTCACTGGGACAAGGTCAGGCCAATACCGCCGATATCAGGCCGGGGTCATTTCCTACCAGGTGACGACACAATACAAAACATACTCATTAGATCATTACGTACGCTGAGAAATTTAGTTTTGTAAGTATTGTGATTTAAAAAGCAAGAGTTTGAATCAGCGACTTCTCTGGCGCACAGTGGGAGAAACCATAGACATATGAATATTAGTAGACCTGCCCTGAGTGATTAAAAGCGTATTATCCCCACTCCCCATACCGGTTCCATTGGAGCCGTCTGTGCTCGCGTATGGCCTCAAGTGAAATTTGAAAACGTGACGTCATCATTCTTGTGCGAACTATGGTCGAGGCATCATCGGTTCATTTTACGAAATAACACGGCAAAATGTTAACTTGTACTATGAAAACTTGTAAAAATAGATGTGAAGAAGAGAATAAACCCAATTGTCGTATTACATTCCATATATAAGCATTATTTTACTTTATTTTAAGCATATTCACATCGTATAATATGAATCAGTTGTTACTATCACATCGAGAAACTAATAATAATATATATAATATATAATAATAAGTAAATTATGAACATTTATAAAAGTGTCTTAACTAAATACTTAAACGAAATATTCGACTCTGAAAATGGAACCGAATTTTTTTGCCGAATTTGGACTTCGCAAATTTGTTCATAACGTGGCGAGTAATTTGCGCTCCCATGTAAAAATGTCTATTCATTCAAAAGCAGATTTTACTTTTAAGAAGTAAATGGTGATATTATAATGCGAGATGCCTATTTACTGTCAGATTGATTTATTGACGAATCACAGTCAGCTTCACTCCCTTCGTTCTTCAACAGTTGATTTTACCCCTCGCCATTATCTTCTCGTCTATTAATTCCTATGTCTGTGGGGAGAAACACTGTTTCTAGAAAATAATAAGTCAGAAGGTAAGAAATTTTTATTTTTAATGCGAATTTATTAAATCCTTTTGGAACCCAATACATCATTTTTTCATTATGTATTGTGCTCCCCATACATAGTATATAAGATTACCAATTAACGCTGGATGAATTTTGGAACACAGAATTCTAAAAACCTGTGAACCACTGCAACTAGGGATAGAGAAGTATAATTTTTTCAAATTAATAAACGAAAAAATGTTTACGGAGATAGAACAAAGAAGCATAAAATTGCTTAAATTTTTAACGCCAATTACCTGAAGACATTAAAAAGGAGAAAAAAAAATCAACAGTAAAAACAAAAGTCAGGTCTTTCTACCTCCGTAGAACGTGAAAACAAAATATATTAAAATTTCAGCAACTATGAATATATAATATGATGAAATATGTATAACTACGCACCGTAGAAAATAGTCGTTAAAAAGAAAAATCTAATTTTAATATACTACAATACGCCTCAAATAAAAT
Organism: Hesperophylax consimilis; assembly: GCF_061612785.1. Classification (NCBI taxonomy): domain Eukaryota; kingdom Metazoa; phylum Arthropoda; class Insecta; order Trichoptera; family Limnephilidae; genus Hesperophylax; species Hesperophylax consimilis. The sequence goes on from NC_142853.1 coordinate 28,830,066, forward strand.
TTTAGTATTCAAAAATAAACCAATTTTTTACTCATACTGCAACATGTATCAAGTAAAACTGAAAACGTAAGCATTTGGAAAAAAAAATACTGATAATATTTAGTGTATAAAAAATTTGCAAGTGGGAGTTTTCTTACAATCAAATTGAATATTTCTTAGTTTTGTAAGTAGTATGTACCTAAAAGACAAAACTGAACAATTTTTTAACATTATTTTTTTGTTTATGTTTTATTACAATTATTTTTTCCACTCTTATTTTTTCACTCTTTCACTGCGCCAATCCTTAAATTTCTCTTTTCTCAATAAATATCACAAATAAGCGGATCGTTTTATGCATGATAGAAACCGAATAACTGGTTATTGCTGCTACATTATACTTTAATATTCACAAGAAGAAATTCTTTCGATCCTTTCAGTTATATGTAGAATGAGAGATGACGACTGAGAGCTTTATCAAACTGATAATACCAACATTCTCACGACTGTCGAATTCTCAGTTAAAACCAAAGGTATAAATTGCTTTGCTGTAAATTTAATGTTGCTAAGTAATTATATCTAATAAATATATAAAGTTTACTGGATAACAACATAATGATTCCAAGATTGAGTGTTTCTCCCACTGTGCGGCAGGGCGTATCATATGTCTATAAATCCTAATATCATTGGTTTCTAGTGTACTAGTGGACTTATCAAGATATTCGCGAGATTCTAAGATATTAAAATTGTTTGAATATCCGTCTTCTTTGTGGAAGAAAAAAATCACTTTTTGCTATTATCGTTTTTTTTTAATTGTCTACTAGTTTCGTCACATTTTTTATAATGTTTCAGATATAACGTTATGGAAACAGGCAGTTACTATAGAAAGGGATTCCCTTTGGTTTAACCGAAATATGATATCGGGTGTTGTACTCGTATTAGGGTCAGAATTAGGGCATAATACGTCCTGCCCTTCCGCTACCCCTCCCTTCCGCCCCCGCCCCTACCGAGGCGGAAGTGCCCGTTCATTCGAGGCTAGGGATACTAAATAAATGCTGAAAGTTTTCCCATAAATTTATAACCCGGGCCGATCTGGGCAACTGTCGTATTTACGAACTGATAAAAAAATACAACGAACATGTGATAAATTTGTAAGATTTTCGTTCAATTCTTTGTCGTTCGTGACAATAAACACTGTTAAGTAATTTCGTAATCCTTTAAATCTCCCAATTTAACTTTAACGCAAAAGCCATCTTGTAAACACTACTCAAAGTACCTATCAGAAATGCTCAAACCAAATTTTCAATAAACTAAATATCATATCACTTAAGCAAGTCAATGCCAAAACCATACCTATTTATATTAATACAAATAATACACTTGATTTAATTATCAACATATGTAACAAAATCAATTTAAGGTACATCCTTAAATTATTGATAAGGCAACCTTCAATCCAGGGCCGGCCCTATGCGGGCGCAATTGGAGCAGTCTGCTCTGAGCGCCAAATTACCAATGCGCCAAGGCGCTAACACCTAACAGTCCTTACACATTGCTCTTTATCAATTTCAGTGATCACCTATCTATGCATCAACTGATTTTGACAAGGGGTGCCAAAAGTTTTCAGGCGCCCTGGTACATTACGAATATATTATCAAAAACCGGTGAAAAAAGAGGTGTTGTAAATATTATAAAATATACTCATACTCCACATTACAAATTCTAGGACATTGCAAATTTTACCGGCAAGGTCTAAAGCTCTAATTTAGAGGTTTGAAACATCATTTTCCCGGTCGAAACATAAGACAATTCCATATGTTTTTCATCATATTTTTCATTTGACCAATAAGAAAATAGACATAAAAAAAGAGTTACGAACTCGATCGAAGCAAAAAAATATCGACTTTTTTGTACCGATGTATTTTCAAAGACGTGTTTTTTCCTTTTTTCCATCAATTCTGCCTACTGTATCAGACGTTCCGACGAAACTCACATTTCGTTCCAATTTCCACAGTTTTTCAGGTTCTTCAAAAATTCAGCTCATTCCCCCCACTGCCAGCCCCGTTCAGCCCAGTGCCTGAAACGTTCCTGACACGTTCTGATACGTTCCTGAAATGTTCCAAAAACTTTCCTGAAATTTGCCTGAAGTGCCTGAAACCAATAGCTTCTCTTTGGCCGCCCAGTCAGCCGACTCATGCAATATTTACAAGCTCTGAAGAATGAATATTTGATAACCGGTTTAATAAGTCGGGAGTTTTGGTATGATAATTTAACCCGGGGAGTGCTTGGGGTGTTCTTGACGATCTGGCAAACGATCTGTGGATTTAATGACTCATTTGCTTAAGCTTGGTGATAGTGATGCAAACTTAGTGCTGAATAATTTTTTAAATGGTTTAAAACCACTTAAAAGCTTTAATAAAAAACCATTATTTTTAATATGACCGGTCGGTGGCCGAGTTGACATCGCGCTTGGGTCCCACTCAGGCGTAGTGTGTTCAATTCCTCGGCTGGCTAAGTCCTCCATCATAACACAAGCAACATTTTCAGCTTACTGTGGTGGTAGTAGGAGATTTTCAAATATTGTCAGGTTATTCGTAACCCGGGAACGTTTGTATTTCTTTTTTTTTTAAATAAAAAAAATATCAGCTTTTTCCGTAAAGTAGCGATAATGCTAAATTAATTAATAATATAATTAAGCTGCTTGTGAAGTTACCCTCGAAACTGCATTTATGCAATGTAAAAAGACCTTATTAATAAGTCTCCAGATTTGTTTTTTGAGGTGGTTATTAATTATCTGAAACAGATCAAAAACTTTGAAATAATTTCTAAAAATGTTATTTAATTTAAGAATATATCGATTTCTACAATTTCACAACAATTTCGACAAGTTTATTAATAGAACAATTGCTGCACAAAGGTTCAGTTACTGAATTTAGCAAAATCCATACAGTTGAAGAAACGCACTTCTCGATTTTGAATGGTGTTCTCTCTGCGGTGATTAACTGAGAGAATCTTTCATACTGGAACGTAGTTAAAAATTTTTACGTTTATTTTTTGAAGTGAAACTTCTTTACGCGCGTCATGCAATTTCGAGGAGTAAAACCAACTCATGACCGAAACGAAAATGCGGGACCGATTAAAGTTCATTTGATGTAGTAAAAGTTTTGAAGTAAAATATAAATGCTTCTTAGCTCATCTCGACAACTGGCGTTGGTGGTGTAATGGTCAGCATAGTTGCTTTCGAAGCAGTTGATCCGAGTTCGATTCTCGGCCATGGAATATTATTTTTTTGTTTTTAAGGAATTTTTTTTTTTTAATGGTTGACCATAATATCAATCCACTAAGTAATATTTTAGGCCTGTAGCATAATTGAAAAGTTAAAGAATGATATAAAATTTTTTATGATGTTAACGATAAAAAAATGAAAAAAAACATAAAATTAAAATAAAAAATGGGCCAACGGCACGCGGTGTTCCCAAGCGGTCACCCATCCAAGTACTGACCGCGCCCAATGTTGCTTAACTTCGGTGATCGGACGAGAACCGGTGTGTTCAAAATGGTATGGTCGTTGGCAAAAGTTAAACAATATTAATTTCTATTCTACCTGCCAATAAATATATGAAAATTAGTATAAAAAAGCCCTAATAATATTGAAAAAATTAGCAAGGTGTGTGCGAGGTTGATAAAAATAATCATTACATACGCGCTTGAAAAAGATCGTAATTACATTAATAAGTTTGTAGGAATTTTTTTTTTCAATGGTTGACCATAATATCAATCCACTAAGTAATATTTTAGGCCTGTAGCATACTTGAAAAGTTAAAGAATTTTATGATATTATTAATTATAGTAATGATAAAAAAATAAAAAAAACATGAAATTAAAATAAAAAATAGGCCAACGGCACGCGGTGTTCCCAAGCGGTCACCCATCCAAGTACTGACCGCGCCCAATGTTGCTTAACTTCGGTGATCGGACGAGAACCGGTGTGTTCAACATGGTATGGTCGTTGGCAAACGCTAAAAAATATTAATTTCTACTCTACCTGCCAATAAATATATGAAAATTAGTATAAAAAAGCCCTAATAATACTGAAAACATTAGCAAGGTGTAAATATTATATACCTAGTTTAACTCACTCTCCTAACTCATCTTCGCTGTCTACAGGCAGAGCGCACGACTGTGGTCGTGAAGAACCGAGGTTCGATCCCCGCTTTAACTAATTTTTTTTTTCTTTTTTTATAACTTTTAATTTTTTTTATCACATGCTACTTATAAATATGTCAATAGACAGAAAAAAAGAGAGAATGAAATGAAAAGAGAGAGAGAGAAGAATACTAGAAGTTTCACTTCTGTCTTGCGTAGGCTTGACACACCCATTTTTATTTATCAAGCTGACGTGTACCCTGCGTTGCTCAGGACTTACAAATGGTACAGGGTAAAGTTTTGAGGTTGTAAATTTTGAATTTGTATCACTTGATTCCAAAATTTAAACTACTTCTTTTATTTTCATAAATACCTCACAAGAGTCCTAACTGCTTCCAAGCGTCTAGAGCCGTGAGACAACCGCATCCCTAATTGGAGTATGTTGTGAGGCTGGAGATTCTGAGGCTGGAAGAGAAGAAGATGAGGAAGGTACCAGGCTATTCAGATCTGGTCACCAAACAAGGCTAAAACCATTTCAAGCAACATTTTAATTCTGAATGAAGAACTTACAACAGGGCGATACTGAACATACAATTTCCACTCTGGAATGTGCCGTAAGAATACTCAATATTATTTTTAATGATAAAATTGAGAAATAACAGAAATTCTTCAAATGAAATTTACCTGCGCACGCTGGGATTTGAACCCGGAGCCTTCGGCTTACTAGTTGACAGCTTTACTTATCTAACACGAAGCCACTACTTCTGTCACTAATAAGAACAAACTTTGAAATACTGAGCAGTAGATTTTTTAAATCCTGATTTGAAAAATTAACTTTATTTTATAGACGATAATTGCAAACTGCCTTTAGGGAACGTCAAAATCATCGAATTACTTTTTTATGAGATTGAAACATTATTTAACATCCGAATATAAATTCAAACAACAGTAAACATTTCATCCTCTCCGCATTCAGCGCAGCTTGAAAACAACACTAATCCTCTCCGCTTCCGGAAATGGGTCTAATTTTCATTTGATTAATACTCTGTTTCCTGTGGGGGATTCAAAAAATGGCACGAAACCACGCTGTGAGAATTGTCAAATATTTTCCTTCTTACTACTATTAGTCACTTCTGAAACACATTTGTCTCTTCGCCTAGTCTGGTATCAACTTTAGCCTTTTTTATTAAATAATTATATAACACTTAGTTTTAACCAGTGTCGGCTCGCGACTTTTAGGTGTCCTAGAGTACTAATATTACAAAAAATGGCATCATTGATGTTGTTGAAGCTTAAAACGATTTTTATTATTTCTGAAATTATTTTTTTTGTACGAAGATTTTAGCCATACTGAAATTTCCTGAAAATCTTCATACAAAAAATCGAAGTTACAAAAAAAAATAAATGTCTTTTTTGTAATATTAGCATTCTAGAACACCCAAAAGTCATGAGCTGCCGCTGGTTTTAACCAATGTTTTTTTTTTAATTAAACACATGAAATTATCAACGCGTTGAAGAACCAATTATTCCTTCAACAAGATGCAAAGTATGCTAAAAATTTAAATGGGATACAATTATTGACATAAACACTACTGTAAAAATAATAGGAAGGAGAGTATTAGTGAGTAACCAATCAGGTATTAATGAGAAAACAATTTTATGAAGTATTAATTACTAACAAGGATTTGTTTATTAATAATATTTTAGTCACTATTTTCCTATTTCTTAAATCTCTAAATTATCTAATAAATTTAAAATCCTTTTATTACATACGTGAAAACCCGTGACGGGATAGTCTGAATTCTCGACAAATTAGCTCCTATTTAGAAAATGGCAATACCAAAACTTACAGTAAAAAAATATTTTACTGTGGGTAGATGGCTCGTCGGAATTCTTAAAACAGTCAGTTCCAATTTTATAACTTAAACACACTTAAATTCAAAGCAAATCACCTGTTTTCTATGTAATTTAAATGTTTTATTATCTTTGAAGTTGTCTTAGAAAGAAATATCATTTTAGAAACAAAATAAATTTATCTTTCGTGTGTTTGTATAATCTAGCATCGACATTTCTGAAAAATGAAATTTTATTGTCAAACATTAAAATGTTAACAAAAAACCTATCAACTCGATATTTGATAAACTTTCCTTTTGTGTAGGGAATGAGAAATAAAACTATAACTTCACTTTTTATGTTGTTTATTCAATAACAAAATAAAATAAACTTTCAACTGTCAACGAAAAAATCTCGCCAATATGCAATCATAAACTTCATCATCACTTTTGGCTCTACAACCCCTGGTGGGTCTTGGTCTCCTCAAGAGTCTTCCTCCACTCATCTCGGTCCCGCGCCAGCTCTCTCCAGTTTTGAAGCTCCAAGGCAGACAAATCTTTGAGGACGTTGTCGCTCCATCTTAACCTTGGCCTTCCCAGGCTCCTTCTCCCTATCGTTCTTGAGCTCAGCAGGGACTTTGGTTCTTGATGCTCGGCCATTCTCTCCACATGACCTAGCCACCGAAGTCTTCCCAGTTTTATGAACTTTGTGACGTTTAGTTCCTTAAACGGAGTATAGAGCTCATTGTTATAACGTCTGCGCCAAAATCCATTTTCTAGAACCTGTCTGAAGATGCGCCTCAAAATTTTCCTTTCAAAAACCTCCAGTGCTCGCTCATTCTCCTTAGTTAGAACCCACGTCTCGGCTGCGTACGTAAGTAATCATAAACTATCCAATATTTTTATAAATTTTATTATCGTGTATAAGTATTTGAAAAAAACTTAGAATAATAATTATTTCTCTTTCCAACGACGAACAAATTACATTCTCCGACTGATAGAATAAAATATATAATGTGTGGACGCCCCGCCCCCGGTCAGATCTGTCCTTCAGATGCTCTAATGGAATATGATTTTAGTGGCTAATAATGTCTTTCCGAGGATTGAGGGGTTAAAGGGAATAAACAGAAACTACTATATCTATCGACCTCTTGTCTAACATTGCTGCTGTAGGTATACCATTTCCTCCAATTTATATTTTAAACCAAAAAAAAAATAATTTACTCATTTATTTATTGACGTTTTCTTAAAAAAATCACCTCAAGGGCGCTGTATACACATTGCATAGTAAATATTTCTGGCGTCTAGCAAAAATTCATTATAATAACTAGTGACTTGCATTTAAGACATATATCTAGTGACTTTTGACTAAGGCTTAAACTACTGAATTAAAACTAGTTATTTACATCTAAGTGATATACGACTAATATATATCTAGTGACTTACGACTAAATGTTATAATAATGTATGAGCTGAACCAAAACTTTACAAAAAAAAAAAGATTATTTAACACATCTGCAAGTGGTTTAACAGTAAATTTTTAAAAACTAGCCCACATAAATATGGCGGCTATATCAACATTTTTAAACTCTTTTGAGTTAACCCATAAGTTCTCCATTATCTCTCTATATCATTAAAAAAACATTGTTTTATTTTACTTATAAAACTTTCACTTTTCACTGTTTTTATAAAGTTTTGAAATGTGAAAAACATGGAATCCACCATTTAAAATTTAATCACGCAGAAATTCACGATCCTTATGATTTATTATTATTGAGAGTTATTCTTCCAGCGTAGGAAAAGCCTTAGAAGGGTTCTGTCATAAAGAAATGCCTAAAGGTTACACACAAAGGATCGCAACATGATTTACATTAGCTACAGCAGAATTATACCATGGCAAAAGCCCTTAAAAAACCAGTCGCAATAATAATAATTTTCAATAGACTAACTCCATCTAACGACAAAGGCTACAAGCTGCGACATTAAGTATATCACGGCATCATAGAGCCGATTTACAATAACCGTAATGTAGGCAAGTCGTGAAATTTCAGTGGGAAAGTTTTACGGCGAGGTGAATTATTCAGGGGTTAGGTTAAGGGATGGCTCGCAGGCCTCCCCGCATACAAAGTGAGGGTGTTTCGTTACATGAGCTCCACCCCTCTATGCGCTATACGGCTATACAGTAATACTCCCTGATACACATACAACATACAACACACCCCGCTTTATCTAAAATATACATTACATACATCTCAAGCTAATGGTATAAAAAACTTCAAAATTTAAAAACGATGTTTTTTACAATTTTAAAATCATGCAAGCTATTAAAAAATTTTGTGGAAATTACTGTCTGAAGAATAAATACCTTTTTTTTAGTTTTTTTTATTGATTTAATATAGACACATTTAAATTATGACAAAGACGCGTAAAGGACAAACGATGCGTCTTTTAAGCTTGGTTAAAAAGTAGCAAAATTGAAACAGAAGAAATAGGTACGTACTCCAAAATGTAAAATTTTATTTTGATTTAAAAACATCCTTGAACATCCAAAAACATCCATCTGCTTACTCTTCGCTTCCTTACCAATAAATATCATTTTCATGAAAATTAATATCATTTTATGCATAAGCATTATTCTCGCCTCAAAAAACCATAAAATAAGTTTTTCCGGAACCTACATGCCTATGTACTGATGGTTTCATAATATTCTTGATGGCCAAATAGTTGTGCGATAAAATTGTCCATCGTAAGAACATTGCGTAGTTCCACATACTTGCCGAAAGCAATTCAGATGCCTCGGAGATGTACTCAAGCCCACTGCCAAATAAACTAACGGCCGTTGTTCACAATCCTACTGATCAACTGTTGAGTCTCTAAATTCGGAACAAATTCAGTTGATCTACCTAGACAAGCTGTTGTGTATAACGAATAATTTTATTTGGAAAGAGTCTAAGATTATAAGAAAGGAAGTTCTGCTTTCCATGTGCCAAAAGTTGTGGAACTTGCAAATAGTCCCAGCATTTGGCTTGATACAAGTTAGCTAAGAAAATTTTTCGCTAAAGAATAAATAATCTATTCGGGAAATCATTTCTGAAAACCGACTGGGAGATTTTTAGGCAGTTTTGGTATTCAAATCCATTATTTTACTTGTTTTTATCCATGTCTATGTATAGAAAAAAGGGATATCTCAAGAAGATCTACACGAGGTTCCTACTGCTTTTTTCCTTCCACCCGTTTGGAAGGTATTTTCTACAATACGTAGCGACCTCATCCTTTTCCCTAAGAAGAGACCCAATATTCATCCATCAGTCAAATCTATCAAACCTTTTGCAATCCCTTCGTAAGGTAAATGACTCAAGGGGCCAAGGACAGGTTACCACTTTGTTTGATGTGGTTAATATTACCCTTGACCTTAGTTGGATAAGGGAACCTGTTGTCGCCCACAAATGATATCGGCTTGATGTAAAGAGAATTTTTTTTTTTTTTTTTACTTTATTTATTTTCATTTCTTTACACATATTATACATATTAATAGATAGTATAAAATAACATAATATATAATACCAAATAGTTTACAAAAGAAATGAAAACCCACTAAGGCACTGACTGCCTGAGTGTGGGTAATATAAAACGATTACTATATTTCAAGTACCTAAAGTGTAATATACATTAGTAGAAAAAGTTTTTTTTGTTTATAGTTATTATAAAAAGTAAAGAGAAAAACATTATGTAGGTACAATAATTTATAAAGTTTCAGCAAGTGAGTTGTAGAAAGGATAAATAAATTTATAGTAAAAGCGTTTCAATATCTGCGTCAATCAGCCTTAATTTTACCTCTTTAATATATTCTATATTTTTGAAGTGAAACTTCTTTACGCGCGTCATGCAATTTCGAGGAGTAAAACCAACTCATGACCGAAACGAAAATGCGGGACCGATTAAAGTTCATTTGATGTAGTAAAAGTTTTGAAGTAAAATATAAATGCTTCTTAGCTCATCTCGACAACTGGCGTTGGTGGTGTAATGGTCAGCATAGTTGCTTTCGAAGCAGTTGATCCGAGTTCGATTCTCGGCCATGGAATATTATTTTTTTGTTTTTAAGGAATTTTTTTTTTTTAATGGTTGACCATAATATCAATCCACTAAGTAATATTTTAGGCCTGTAGCATAATTGAAAAGTTAAAGAATGATATAAAATTTTTTATGATGTTAACGATAAAAAAATGAAAAAAAACATAAAATTAAAATAAAAAATGGGCCAACGGCACGCGGTGTTCCCAAGCGGTCACCCATCCAAGTACTGACCGCGCCCAATGTTGCTTAACTTCGGTGATCGGACGAGAACCGGTGTGTTCAAAATGGTATGGTCGTTGGCAAAAGTTAAACAATATTAATTTCTATTCTACCTGCCAATAAATATATGAAAATTAGTATAAAAAAGCCCTAATAATATTGAAAAAATTAGCAAGGTGTGTGCGAGGTTGATAAAAATAATCATTACATACGCGCTTGAAAAAGATCGTAATTACATTAATAAGTTTGTAGGAATTTTTTTTTTCAATGGTTGACCATAATATCAATCCACTAAGTAATATTTTAGGCCTGTAGCATACTTGAAAAGTTAAAGAATTTTATGATATTATTAATTATAGTAATGATAAAAAAATAAAAAAAACATGAAATTAAAATAAAAAATAGGCCAACGGCACGCGGTGTTCCCAAGCGGTCACCCATCCAAGTACTGACCGCGCCCAATGTTGCTTAACTTCGGTGATCGGACGAGAACCGGTGTGTTCAACATGGTATGGTCGTTGGCAAACGCTAAAAAATATTAATTTCTACTCTACCTGCCAATAAATATATGAAAATTAGTATAAAAAAGCCCTAATAATACTGAAAACATTAGCAAGGTGTAAATATTATATACCTAGTTTAACTCACTCTCCTAACTCATCTTCGCTGTCTACAGGCAGAGCGCACGACTGTGGTCGTGAAGAACCGAGGTTCGATCCCCGCTTTAACTAATTTTTTTTTTCTTTTTTTATAACTTTTAATTTTTTTTATCACATGCTACTTATAAATATGTCAATAGACAGAAAAAAAGAGAGAATGAAATGAAAAGAGAGAGAGAGAAGAATACTAGAAGTTTCACTTCTGTCTTGCGTAGGCTTGACACACCCATTTTTTTATTTATCATTTGAGTTTGTAGTGGTAGAAGGTTAAATGTACGAGGACCAATGAAACTGCTATGCGTCTGCATTAATTTAGTATTGGTTTGGGGGGTGTAATTGGGGGAGAATTGTTAGTAATGGTCGTCAAGAATCGGTAAATCCGGTAACTTGATAATTTGTGATAGTTTTTAGAAAGCTAGAGATCAAAAAGCTGATTAAGAAGAATATTAAAATGTAACTGTTTTCAATCAGAATACATCGGCATATTAAAATTCCTATTCCTATATTCAAAAAGAAGGAATCACTTGACACATGGAATTTCAAACCTTATTGTCACATAAGGATATCTCGATCTCTCATAATATTCGGAAATAAAAAAAACCTGTTGAAATCCGTAAACACAAGGAATGTTTTATTTCAGTTTATGTCTGTATCCGTTGGTGTTGTATGCGTATGCCGTGAAATTACGGTGTGACAGAATGTTAGAGTGTGTACACTGTGTACCTGTTTAGATTGAAAATCTGGTGGCGCCGTAAGTCATAAAAACGTTACCTTAAAGTAACCCTTCAACGGAATATAACAAACTATATTTAATTGTAAAAATTTGTCTTTTTGAAATGCTTGTTCCCTTAACCAACAGACTCATTAATCATTGTTCCACTACTTAACTATCAATGTTAATAAAATCATTTCCCATTGCTAAGCCTAGGCAACCATCAACAAAATGGCCTATTTATTGGATGTGTATTCACCCATAGTACAAATACTACCCTTTATCTCTCCCGCCCCTCCCAACCACCCCCCATTAAGGTTGTAATCGCCAACCGCACGTACCCTTATCCATAAGTGAGTCGGGATATATCAATCATAGAGCCTGAGGGCATTCTAAGACGCCGGCGGGTAGCAAAATTAAATGATGTAATAATGTAAAGTTAAGTATTTCATAACCTTGTTTCAGGGTCAACAAATTAAACAAGGATTTAATATTCAGTCATATCCATAGTTCACAAACAAATACTGTCAAGTTTTTTGATGCCAAAATGCCTTTTAAAATTGACTGCATGTAAATTTAAAAAGTGGAGATCAATCGATCGTGTTACAATCACCGAATGCTACAGCTTATGATGATATTATTAGTGAATTATTTTTGGGATTTTACGCCGTCTTGCGCTACCTTCTTATTTAGCCAACGTTTCGGACAATATTACAGTGTCCATCATCAGGGCAGATGATGGACAGGCTTGAACATTTCATATAACTACAGATTATAGGTGCACACCTCATACAGTCATGAGTATTGTTATATTTTAACTACACGACTTTGTTTAATTTCACCACACGACAATTTTGAGCTTGGGGATGCAACTATTACTATTTAAATGGCCTCTTCACGAGCTTTCATCCGAGCAGAGATATAACGCGCGCCTTCAACGACCACAATAATCGAATAAAAAAAAAACAAATGACATATATGTTTTAATAACAATTGAATATCACTGGCTTATTCTTCTTTCCGTTCTCCTCAGGTAAAACTTTTAGGAAGGAAATGACAATTCGAATAGGTCATTGGGATGTGGAATAATCCCAAAACTGTTTCAATACTAAACAAAAAGTAAGACAAACTTTTCATACGAATTAAAAAATAATAATTTTTGTAAAATATCAACATAATTTAATTTACAAAGTGAAAACTCTTCACAAGTTTTAGCAATTAAAAAAACATTACAAGTGAAAAACCGGCTTATTTCTACCTAATTTGAATAACTTTAGATATATATCAATTTATCTTGGGTATTAATTTAGTGTTGAAGCAGCAAAAGTAATTTGTGATTGAAATTTAACAATGAGAGCGTTCACCAACAAATCAAATAAAGTAGCTTATAGCGAAGTTGTTGGCAAGGATTCAAATACGAGAAAAAATCTCATTTCATCAAATCTCGAACGAATAGTGTTAATGAAAAATCCGTATAATTTTTACCATAGATTGTTCTTCACGTCTGGTCCGTTAAATTTTTATGGACTGATATTATTTTGCCTATTTCTTCATAACAATACCACAAACATATTTATATTTGCCTAGCCATCTACATAAAAAAATATTTCCACTCAAAATATATAGTTTTTACCATTGATGACCTGATAAGACAACACAAAATAAACCATTTCTTTGTATAAAATAAATATTTAGACTTCCACATAAATTAGAGTAATACCCAACCCTACGTTATTATTCAAAATAAATCGACAGAAAAGCATGAAGTAACATTTCCATTAGAGATGATTTTTTGCAGGAGAAAGGAAAGAGGAGGCGGTAGCCATACCCGCCTCCGAAAGTATTTTTTACAAACGAAATTTATAGATAGCGTTTTCTCAAAATTTTCAAAAATATATTTGAAACAAAGGAAGACAATATTGCAGTTTTATAATGGCTTTTTTCATTTGATGAAATTAGTTTTTGAGTATAATTAATGAACATTGCTGATTAAGTGATTCCTAGAACATCTCTGTTTCCTTCCTCCTACAACATGAGTCTTTTCAATATCAGTTAACTCCTTCATATCATTAAAGGATCCTCCACACAGCATCCCTAAAGATGGCAAGGCTTGAGGGAAATTATTTACATCAGGGCCTTCTGCGTGGAGTTAACTAACTAACTAAACAACCATCACGCCGTTTCTAGGCAGGGGGAGGCAGAGAGGACAGACCGCCAAACAGCTCGGTCTTGCCATACACTCCTTGCCTCATTCACATTCATACATCGTCTCATACATATCGTTCTATTATTCTGACTCTTGACATGGCCCAACTCAAGTATCTGATTCACTTGGTCGTGTCGTGTCTTCCTCGGGCGTCCCCGACTTCTGCTAGTTAATTTTAAAAATGGGCACATGTCTTAATTGTCTACAATTTAAATTCAGCCGCATGCGTTATGTGAAATATAAATAAACACGGACTCCAATATTGTATTAGAAAGGTATAAATGGTACGTTATTAGGGTTAATTACTAACCACTAATAATAGCAAGATTGTCTACTTCATATATTAGAATTACAGTACACTCCCATGGGTTGAAACCCATTGTTTTAGATTACTAACACAGCTCTGAACATGGCACCGTTATTCGATTAGAAATCACAACCAGAACAGTAGGTCAGTGATGTAATTCATAAGCCGAAAATTTACACGCAATTTAAAATCACGTATCCCTTAATTGTATTTGTAAGTAGGCACACGCTCGTGTGATACAAAGCAACTCTCATAAGGTATCAGTTCTCCCAACCCCTAATCCATCCGCCTCCCTGTCAGCGACAGCAGTTCAGTTTCCAGTTAAGCTATCTGGAACCTGAGTACCAACCTTATTCCCAACACGAGTGGTAAATAGGGGTTGAATTTTGGACTCTAATATTAATGAAATATTGCTTTGCGAATCTAAAAACTTTTAACTACCTAACTTACTAAAATTTGTACCTTTCAGCCAGGGTATGCAGATAAAATTGACGTCCTTACTACACAAATTTTCCTTGTTTCACTCACGTTCATCTATACTGTTATATCAACGCTTGAAGGGATCCTACTCAAAGTAGGTATATTTTATTTTAGATTTGCATTATTTAACCTCTTAAAGCTTCTTGTCCTTAACAAATTACTAAATATGAGAAGTAGTTTAGACCCAAATAATTATTTTCTGACATAAATGGTATGTCAGAGGTATATTATACTTATTTGTGTAACACAGGACAAAAGTCCTTTGTATAGCCTGAAAGATTTTTTTTAGTAGTTTTCATACTTAAGGCTTGACTTTCCTAAAAAAACTGCATTGTTTTATTAATTACTTTATGAGTACCGTGAAGTATTCGTAAGTAAATTAAGAAGTTCTGGACCTTAGGGATTTGTGCATTTGATTACATTTCTGACGAATAGCCCATCTCACTAGGTGTGATACGCATGTATTGAGATAGTAACTTATGGGAGTGGTTGTTAAGCTAGTTTTATGATGAATTTAAAATTTAAAAGTTAAAAAAATTTTAAACTTGTGTCAACTTGACTTTTCAAATAAAGTTGATATCTTCTTCAGGCGTCGCCCGACTTAGTTCATTTAAATTAAATGCGTGACATGACATATTCTCCTGAAACTTGCCTTTACTCTTATTTTCTCCTTTTTTATGTCGTCCTTCCTACTAGTTTCCCTGTTTAAACTATCTAGGCGTCCCTTTCCGGCTGCGCGGCCTTTTTCAAACAAAACTTAATTAAGTGTTAATCTCAAGTGACCTACCAGGTAAGTGTGGTACTGTATATTATTTCCATATATAGTTAGTAGATCACTGTAAAAGGAATTATATATTTGTACAGCGCCCTTGAGGTGATATTGCAAATATTGCATCATCTAGTCAATCAACATTATGCAAGTGCACTATATAAGCAAAATAAATACAAGAACAACATGTCAACTCACCAGAGATCAAATGGGAAAATAATTCACCGACTCCAGATATTTTCATATCAGAAGGTTCGGCTCGGTAGAACTTCTAACAGGGCCTATAAATCCTACTGATCCCTCAACATAAACATTTAAAAATCTTTCGTTATCCTACATGTATTCAAAATGACCGACTTTTACATCTTTATATATAAATTTTTTGATAGATCTAATACGCCCAAATTTTTAATGAGAGAGCTGGGTATAATGCCAGTAGCCGAAATAACGAATGGTTATATTTTTATAGTCTGAGAATGCCAAATTCTTTTTATTTTATTTCCTAAATCTGTGTATTTTCTTATTTTTTCATTAACAGATTTTTGAATATTACAGTAATTTGGAATAAAATAAAATATTAAAATAAATATAATATATTTCATTTTAATTTTTTTATTGAAGTGAAACTTCTTTACGCGCGTCATGCAATTTCGAGGAGTAAAACCAACTCATGACCGAAACGAAAATGCGGGACCGATTAAAGTTCATTTGATGTAGTAAAAGTTTTGAAGTAAAATATAAATGCTTCTTAGCTCATCTCGACAACTGGCGTTGGTGGTGTAATGGTCAGCATAGTTGCTTTCGAAGCAGTTGATCCGAGTTCGATTCTCGGCCATGGAATATTATTTTTTTGTTTTTAAGGAATTTTTTTTTTTTAATGGTTGACCATAATATCAATCCACTAAGTAATATTTTAGGCCTGTAGCATAATTGAAAAGTTAAAGAATGATATAAAATTTTTTATGATGTTAACGATAAAAAAATGAAAAAAAACATAAAATTAAAATAAAAAATGGGCCAACGGCACGCGGTGTTCCCAAGCGGTCACCCATCCAAGTACTGACCGCGCCCAATGTTGCTTAACTTCGGTGATCGGACGAGAACCGGTGTGTTCAAAATGGTATGGTCGTTGGCAAAAGTTAAACAATATTAATTTCTATTCTACCTGCCAATAAATATATGAAAATTAGTATAAAAAAGCCCTAATAATATTGAAAAAATTAGCAAGGTGTGTGCGAGGTTGATAAAAATAATCATTACATACGCGCTTGAAAAAGATCGTAATTACATTAATAAGTTTGTAGGAATTTTTTTTTTCAATGGTTGACCATAATATCAATCCACTAAGTAATATTTTAGGCCTGTAGCATACTTGAAAAGTTAAAGAATTTTATGATATTATTAATTATAGTAATGATAAAAAAATAAAAAAAACATGAAATTAAAATAAAAAATAGGCCAACGGCACGCGGTGTTCCCAAGCGGTCACCCATCCAAGTACTGACCGCGCCCAATGTTGCTTAACTTCGGTGATCGGACGAGAACCGGTGTGTTCAACATGGTATGGTCGTTGGCAAACGCTAAAAAATATTAATTTCTACTCTACCTGCCAATAAATATATGAAAATTAGTATAAAAAAGCCCTAATAATACTGAAAACATTAGCAAGGTGTAAATATTATATACCTAGTTTAACTCACTCTCCTAACTCATCTTCGCTGTCTACAGGCAGAGCGCACGACTGTGGTCGTGAAGAACCGAGGTTCGATCCCCGCTTTAACTAATTTTTTTTTTCTTTTTTTATAACTTTTAATTTTTTTTATCACATGCTACTTATAAATATGTCAATAGACAGAAAAAAAGAGAGAATGAAATGAAAAGAGAGAGAGAGAAGAATACTAGAAGTTTCACTTCTGTCTTGCGTAGGCTTGACACACCCATTTTTTTATTTATTTACTATCTACAGAAAACAAATAATCACAATTTGTCAATAAAGTGTTTTACGATCCAACTAGGAAGAATATGTGGTGACAAATTGTTTGTCACCATTTCAAATGTTTAAAACTGTACGATCCTGACAGTTAAAAAAAAAATATTTTAAGGCGGTCAATTTTTGGTATAGCAGGGAACGTAATAAGTTACCAAGAGTTAGTGCTAGCAAGCATTTAAGCTTGTCTGCCAAACTCCGGATCGCCAGTAAAATTCACCAGTGAAGTTCGCCCGTCGAGTTCCACACAATTTTGTGGAATTGACGAGTCCTTGTTTGGAGAAATACTTCCACGAAATTTTTCGACCAATCCACGCACGATGGACTTACACAGAAATGCTTTTAATATAATATATCGCCTCTACCGCCCGATGAGAAAATGGCGAAGCTAGTCGGAAGTAAGAAGGGCGTGCGACTAGGGAGGAAATAATGAAGGCAGAGAGGAGATTTGCGATTGGAATAGGAAATTCAATTTCCATTAGTGGCTAGCACCGTGGAAAACGGACTTCAACTATAGAACCTTTACATAAATTACGCATATGTACTGTGCGACCAATACCTATTTTATCGATAATTGCTTCGAGTACTTTCTGATCGTTTTCTTTTAATTTACATATCCATTTTATTATGTAACCACTGAGCTATAGACTGCATTAATTTACCACCTGAAATACTGAATTTTGGCTGTCGGTGCATCGGTACACGCGTGATTTGAAATTGTGTTTCTACGCAATGCATTATTTAAGTTCGATAAACTTTATTTTTTTAAATTGAAACTGATAAATAAATCATCTCAGAGCAGCGGCAAATTAGGTGCAAAAAATATTTTATTAATATTTATTGATATTGACATGAAGTGTGTATTTTGTTTAAATTTTTGACAGATATTTATTTATCAGAAATTTAAAGTATGTATAACATTGTCTTCATTATATTATGTACATTTGTATTTTTCTCCCCGCATAGCTCAGACAACTTTTTTTTAAACTTTGCACTGGACACAATAAAACAATGTAAGATATCATATAACTCTCATCGGATTTTTAAGAGACAATCTTTTAGATTTCCTTTTGACAAAATCACATTTGATCAGGTACAACGTAATATTCAGCTTTATCCCTTGCGCCAGGGGATGGGGGCTTGTGGAGACTTGACATAGGGTGGCGTGTAGGCTGTATACCTCCACAGGCTGTAGGGGAGATGCCACCACCACCCTAGATTATATCTCCTTCTCTCAAACGGAATGAAGTGAGCGCTATGTGGGAGTAGGAAGGAGCTATGGGGCAGGGCGGAGTTTTACCTCAAAACCGATTTATTATTAAAACTTGTTTCACCTACATCGGCTTTTCAATGGGTTCTTTATTTATTTATTTATCAATTTTCTCCATGACAGCTATAAAGCTATTTTCTTGAGGTCTATCAGACTTTTTGTTTTTATGGGTCTCTCTTTGTATATAACTTGTGAATTGTTTGCCAACGTGGTGAGACGGGCCGAATGGAAGAATTTTTACTACTAAATCAGTAAAATAGACGCATATGCCAACCAAATAGTTTTATAAACCAGATTAGTTCTCTAATGGTGTATTTAATAAATGTCTTTGTATATTTAAAATAGAAAAAAGGAAAGTTCACCAAACTACCACAAATTGTTAAAATAACAAGTAAATACATTTTTTCACCGGCGTACACTGTTAATATTTTATAATTGGGGTTTTTGAGCAAGTTGTTTTAACAAACGTCGTTTCAGTAAATTAATAGCCAAAAAAACTGATAAGTTATTCTTGGTAACTTTAGGTGGTTTTTTAAATCTATTCAAACATTCTTATTTCGATTTTATTATGGTCTGTCTGTATTTATGTAACGCCATTATAAAGTCGACCTACAATTTTGATATTTTATAGTTGGTCTTCTTGAGAAATTAGTAATGAATGTTTAATTAAATAACTTGCCTTAAAGGCTGACAAGTTATCAGTGGTAACTTTTTGTAGGTTTTTTCTTTAATTTGAAAAAAAATTGCTAATTTCGGTTGTGGGTCTATCTGTGTGTAACCATGGTTCAATGAAATCGTATTAGTTTTAATTTAAGCGTCATTTTCAAAATTATAACTGATCGAATCAATATTTCTGACAAAACTATAAAGTACCTACCTCTAATAAAATAGTTTTACAGAATATTATATAACTGACGAGTAAAGAATTCAAACTATGCCGTGATTTTTACGGGTTTGCGCTACTATATTATAACAAACGAATCATGTATTCAAATAAAAAATACTTCAACTCCTAAATCTCTGTAATTTAATTCTATTGTAATCTAACACTTACGACTTATTTCATCAAAAGTAAAGAAACGCAGGAAATGTAATATAATATTCGTCCCTCGCCTTCGTCCCTGCCTCGGGGAGTGGGAGTGTGGAAGTAGGGGAGGCTGGAAGTATGCTTTTCAGAATATACGAAGCGCTTTGCTTTGGTTCGCTTTAACCGGAAACTCTTCCAACTTATCTGTTGAACACTTTATTTGAAATGAAAAATATTCAGATTAATTAGACGCACGCTTTTTGCAGAAGGTTCTAGAGATTCACAAGTGTTATGACAACTTGTGGAGATTCATTAAAACTTGATGACCGCCAAAGAACAAAGGGAACAGCTTTGAATTTAGGACGATGGTCTCAGAATCAACTACAAAGGATGATGAAATACAAAAAAGGATTTAAAAAATACATGTGAGGTTACTCTAGACCAGGGGTTCACAACCCCGTGCCCGCGGGCACCATGACGCCCGCATGGAACGATTCGTATGTGCCCGCCACTATTTGACAGTGAAATAATTTTTTCATGAACATTAATTAAAAATGTGAATTATTATTATTTATTTTTTGAATTTTATTTTTTTGAGTGCCCAGGTTTATTAAATACGTTCGTATGTTTGCGATATTGTGTGTATGAGTGGTTCCTTTGCTGACAGTACTTGTTGCAACAACATAGCGGCGATCTAGACTGCACTATTCACGCTAGCCTGGAGCGAGGAGTTCTATTTGCACATCATTCCTTGTACACGCAGAAAACCCGAAGTGAACGAACGCCTCGAACTGAGCCGATGAACGCCGAAGGCGCTAAAACACATGGCATATGACTCTGCTAGCTCAGTCTGTCAGTGAAAGCAAGAAGCATGGCCCCGACAGCCAAACTGACAGTACTCACGTGCTCGTACCGTACCGATCGGTTCGGCAATCATCGGCTCACTTCGGGTTTTCTGCGTGTATAAAGAGTGATGTGCAAATAGCATTCCCCGCCTGGAACCGTGTTGTTGTCATTTTGATTGCGATTGCTGCTCCGAGTTAAAAATAGGTGGTGCCCGTCACCATACCGATATTTTAGAATGTACTCTAGAGTACAAAAAGGTTGGGAATCCCTGCTCTAGATGGTCTATAGTTTGTGATTATCACACTAAACCAGAGGTTCCCAAACTTTTTTCAGTATACCCCCTGCCTGCCGAATATTGACTTTTCCTAAAACTATTAACGTCCCATGTAATAATTTATTTTTTTATGAAAAATATTCCCTGCCCTTGTCTGCCCTGCAAACGGGTGGCGGTATAGTTGCTCTGTCTTTATATTGTGCCGACAGGAAAACCCTTGTGAGGACACCAAATGAAAATGAATCAGGATAAGCAACGGGAATTCCTTTCTGTAGCTGGCCCTACAGAACTGCCCCTTAAGTTCTTTGTCAGTGCTTATTCTGTTCAGTTCTTCTTGTCACATGATATCCGATTCTTCGACGTTGCATTTCCATAGTCAAAATGTCCTCAACCTTAGTTTTGAAGTCTGTATGGAGTACATTTAAATGTTGAACGTCATTATTGGACCCTGGACGTTTTTCAAAAACAAGTTAGGGAGCTAAGAAAATTCGCGGCTTCCAATGTGCAATCTTTTGCTTGAATATATTAACTCTGACGAGAAAAGGAACGTAGACTCTATTTATATACCTCAATTAACAACTTTACGAAATATAAAAATACAAATATCAAATAAGTGATTTCTCAGTCTATTATATTTGTGTATTGTGTCATTTACGGAACTCCTAAATGTTGAGGTAAATGGGGGCACCTTGAGGTAAATGGGGGTCAGCTCGTATGTACCCCCATTTGAATCTCGTGGTCCCCCAATTTTTTTTCTCGCTGACCCCCAGCATGCCAATATCGACACCTGAGGTCCATATAGACCACTTTGGGAACCTCTGCACTAAACCCATGTCGTCAAGGAAAGGGACGGCTGGGATACAAAATGAGTAATCCTCTTTATTTAGCCAACGTTTCGGACAACTTTACAGTGTTCATCATCAGGGCAGATGTGTCCATCATCACACATTTGCCCTGATGATGGACATCTTACGAATTTACGTCGTGAACGAAGGATAAAAAATGCCTGTTTGCGTGTAAAAGAGTTTCCATTTTAAGCGTCATACCAGTTGTGCTTTGAATATTTTACCAATTATCAGAGTCTTTATTTTATTGTGCATATCTATTAACAAAACACCAACATTATATTTACTTTACCTCTTACAACCTTACCTCTATATACATATTAAAATACTCGTAATATCCTCAAATTTAACTTCAGTATATTATTCTTGTTCTTATAACTATTTTATTTCATATTTTGCTTCTCTTATTCTGTATTGATTCTCATTAACAGGACAAAGAAATTATGAACGCTTTTTGAAATCCTGTGTTTAACCGTATCATGCCTATTGTTTGTGTTCCTACCTCCTACGTCTGTCTTAATGCAGATATTCCCCGGTGAGACAGTCACGGGAACCATTTACTGGATAACCAACACCCCAGGTCACCTCAAGTTGTTCGCTACGTTTGGTGACTTAGCAGGAGTGCCCCGGCTCTTGTCTAAGTCTTGGCGTCGGAAGCGTTTTCCCAGCGACTGCGTGAGACCTTTTGACCTCTCCAGCCCGACTCTCGACCCATCGCCTTGCACCGCAGTGGGAAGGATGGATTCATACGTCCGTAACTCCTGAGGACACATTTACCACCAGATTTCTACCCACAATTCATACCTTTTTTCTTTCCTTCCCTTAAAATACCTTCTACACAGCATCCCCAAGATGACATTATAAAAAAACTATTTTAATACATTTTATCATGATTAATAAAAATATACATTAAAAAATGTGTGTATTCTTATACCACGTCGCGATCCAGATCTTACCTACCATGTGTGAAATCTACAAGCTTACTTGGATGCATAACACTTCCAGAAATAAATTAAAATTCTAAGAAAATCTTCCAAGAAAGAATCTAACTGATTTCCGATACGGAATCATATTACAATATTTACTATCATTGCTTTTATAAATCCAAGGATATTCGTTGCGACTTCTTTGCGGAGATCGAATAGTAAAAAAGCAAACCAAAGAAAGAAAAAGACATTTTCAGCGGATTCTACTCACAGTTCGTCTGGGGACCGCTGTTATTGTATAGATTTATCATAAGAACTACAGAAGACTTCTGAGATATATAGAATGATTCAGAATAATTCACCATCTCGATTTCTAGATAATTTGCCATAGAGTAAGTAATATTTCGAAACCTAGTTGTAGATATTTATTCCTGCCAGCAATATAAGTTTTGGCGTTATAGATATTTATTTCCATCATATTTTATTCGTTCTACTTTATGAATAGTTGATATGTGTGATAAGTTTTTTTAGTATGAAATATATCAAAGATTGGAGAGTCTATTTTCGGTATTTTTATGATAACGGTTTGAGCAAGTTCTGGTTTGAGTGATACTTGACTAATTTGAAAGGTACTTTGCGTGAACACTTATGGGCATAATGGATATAAAATATTCAAACAAAAAAGAATCAATTGGAGATTCTGTGCGTTCTCAATCATCAAGGACATGGAAAAAGGGGAAAATATCCGATAGGCACTAGTCCGCCGAGTGATTTGGAAGTGTTTTCCTTGTTAAAAATAGCACGATTTGTGATAATGATGTCTGTCGAATTGCTGCGCAGAATATGGGAAAGGAACGAAGAAATTTGGGATGCGGGTTTGGGTACCGTCGCCCCTGGAACCATTTATTGGATAACCAATATCCCTGCCTTGGTTTGTGATTAAGCATGGCTGCAAGGGTTCATCGAGTGAGGTGTGTTTAGAATTCACCTGCCCAATAGCTGCGTGACTCGGGAAAAGCTGGTTTGGGGAGACCCTTTGACCTCTCTAACTGACACATCGCCTTGCGCCGCAGCGGGGGGACCGTTTTCTTTCCGATAACTTCCTCTCTTTTTTTCCTTGATCAGACCCTCCACACAACATCCCCAAAGAAGATTATATTCTTCAGGGCCTCCTTAGAATAAATAAGAGATTATTTCCTTTGATTTAAATATCTTAGGTAGTTTGGTCATTGAAATTTGTGTACATTATTTATGTATACTAGGTTTTTAAGTCCATTTATAAAATCTCAGTTAATACAAAAAAATATAAAAAAATCTACTCAAACATAAGATACATTAATTTGCATTCATAAAAATAAAAATACAAAATTTTATAAAAGTTCTCTCAAATGACAAATCAATAAGAAAGGAAAAATACAAGAGACACAATTAGAGACACAAGAAATATCGAATTCAACTTGCGTATCACATTTTTTGAGTGACAGCAATACATTTTTCTGAATCCGTATAAATTATCGAAGAAAATGTCTACTTCAGCACACTCTTTTTTATATATTTGGAACAGAGGGCTAAAATATGCAATATTATTTATATATATTAAGTATTCAGGTGTTTTTTTTAAAGTATTCGCGTCTTAAATAATGGGAATTGGGAATATTTATTTCAATATTGCTAAGTCATGATACAGTAGGTATCTAGGTTGTGATTATTGTTGATCGTGAATTATTTTGTGTAGACATATCAGTCAATTGGCATTTTTATTTTAAATCTGGAAGTATTCAAGACGTATAACTTGTAAGTTTGCACAGTCGAAGTCACTGTATAGGCATTTAGTATTTTGTTGTGGGCCATCATCGTCGAATATTTCTAAACGGTTTACATAGCACCGTTTAGTAATCAAATAACTTTAACGGATCAATGTATTACTTTTGATATAAATATATCTCAATGACGGTTTAGTCATCTCAACGCTTTTTTAATTTTTTTTGTGTAAAACTGCTCCCAACGTATGGATCCAGTGAGACTATGGTATCCCCGATTGGAGTATATTGTGAAGCTGAAAGTAGTGGGAAGGGGAAGGAGATGGAGAAAAATAAGGTGGGGGAGTACCTGGCAATTCAAAACTGGTTACCATACACGGCCAAAGCCATTTCAAGCAACGTTTCAATTCTGAAAGGTGGTTTTACATCAGAGCGAAACTCAGAGTATCTTCCACACTAGAACTATTATTTTTAAATTGAGTGATTTGTGAAATAACCCGAATTAATCAAATAAAATTTACTTGCGCACGCCGGTATTTGAACCCGTGACCTCCAGCTTGCTAGTCGAGAGAACAACCTTTAAGGCTCTCGTGACGCTTTATTTAACTGATATTATTTACATTCATAAAAAATAAAGTGGCATCTCCAGTAGTACCTACCTAAACCTGTACAATTATTAATTTGTAATTTTCAGAAATAATTGCTGGCACACTTGATGTTGAGTTCGAAATTTTCAAGTCCGAACTAATCGTTTGAACAAGTTAAAAAATCTAAATTATAAACGTTCCACAGCTTTGCAGTGCTCTTTCATTTTATTGAAACTTCCTGTGATAAATGGAATACTGCATTTGCAGAAGCATATTTTATTATTTACCAGAATCATAAACATTTTCTCTTTTATTTAATAAAAAAATCAACATCACAAATGATTGTAAAAACGATTAAGTAATGATGTTTTAGACAAATTAAGTAGTTAGGTTCTCTCACACGGAGAAAAATTAGTATTGCTAATATATTAAAATCCTGGTTAAATCGGGACAGGAGGCCCTTTCCTAATAAAATTTATATTCTCTCCAAATATTTCGGAACACATGTTCATGTACCTGCGTTTACTCTCTTAATATATAATGATGAAACGTGAAAATATAATGATTTTTTATGAACACTTGTTCCGACATCACGCTAACATTTTATTACTAAAAGTACGCATTATTTTTTTACTAAAAGTTTAATATGAAACCTATCGATTCGGCCTACAGTCCCGTTTTTAACAGGGTTTAATAATTTGAACAGCAGTTTAATGAAATAGAAATATTTTAAATTCTATGTTTTCTCAATGCATGAATGGCACTTTACGCATGTTGCTGCGTGTAAAATTTTTATTTAACTTTAAGTGTTATTTTCAAAATTAGAACTGATTATGTGAAGAATTCAAACGTTCAGTATTAGGACGGATTGTTTCACAGAATTTGAACAATTCAAATTTTAAAGTGAAATTTCTATTGAGGGGTTGAGTGAAAACGAACTTACGCCGTGAGTTATATAATAGTATTAAAAATATATTTAAAAAAAATCATTTTGTGGTTAGTAGAAAGGTTAGGATTCCTGTATAGGATTATTTGCCATCAGAAAATAATAGTCAGCAATAATAATAATAATAATCATATGACTGCCTCTTCAGACTTTAGACAGACCGAGTGGAAGAGACAGAGATAGATAGCGCTTTGCAAATTGCAATTTTCGTTTTGCGGGAAACTCTCAGGCGAAAACGAGACGGCTATATTGCTGCGCTTCCTACCACAACGGCTCAGAGCCGAGTTCGACAACCTCTAATGCCAAGCGTCGGAACCATTCTAAACGTAAAGCAGGCCCACTGGGTAGGTTGGAATGTGAACATTCTGAATAATATCGCTGGAATCCTGCGAAACGACAAGGAAAATTAACGACCAAAAAAATTACCTCATTTATACTGTAGTTTTATTTCGTACTGTAAATGCCTTGCTCTTTTTTGTGCGGTGGTTATACTTAATATTTTTGACTTAAAAGTCTGTCGTACGGCAAGGTGTGTAAATGAAGGTTACACATCAAAAAGGTTTGTATTTGTAAGGACTTTTTTTAATGAATTGCTTGGGTTCTTTTTGCGTGTTGGTGTTGCTGATTGTTTTTTTGGTGCGGATTTGATAAATGGTAGTACGAATTTGTATATAGGCTATACGTCGTCGAGCCATATTGGCACAAAGCTTTCCCGTCAGAATGATATGCTTTCATAAATAAACGATAGATGACCTACGGACCATAAATGAAAATGATTAGGGGATAACGGAACTATGTTCGTGTGGAGTTGTAAAATGTTTTATTCGCCACAAATAGAGCAGAAATTAAATTTTTGATATTTCGCAATAAATGCATAATTTTTCCTTTAAAAATATTTTATTATGAAACCTACTAACTTCGATCGTCTATGTTGATGTGCGCGATGTGAAATATTCCTGCGTAATGTAATGTACTCAATGCGCAAAATTATTCACGATCATATAACTTTTAAATTTTAACATTGGAACTGATTGTGGGAATCGGGAATTGAAAAGTTGATACCTACAAAAATTACTTTTTATAATAAAAATTCTACATTTGACATGTGTATTTTTTTTGTTTAAATTTTTCAAGAGTCCAAAAACGATTTTTTAAGTTACTATCTGTCTAATATTTTTTGATAGGCAGTGATCCAGAGGCTAACATTTTATAAATACTTTCATCTTAACAAATACTACAATTATTATAATATCCCGTGATTTTTACGGGTTTGGTCTGCACAAGTATTCACATAACAACTGAAGTTTTAATTCAAATTTCAAAATTGTTATTGTTTATTTATTAAATCCTTCTGACAGTGGATTTTGTAAAGTTCATTGATAAGTTTTGGAATAATATTTTTTAATGTTTTGCAATTCATATTACGAATAAACCACTGAACTTAAAATACCTAGAAGGGTGATCTAAGCTGACTTGAAAAAAAACTGATGTCGCCAACTAACATTGGTCCCTAGATCGCAGACAGGTCGATGAAATTGACAATATATGCAAGAAAATACTATGTTTGAAAATGGTTTGTCATATGGTCCAACTTTGGGCTTATGGGCTACGAACACATCAATAACACACTTTTTTCGTTTTTTTACATGTAAAAAAAAACATAATATTTATATTAATACTATCGCCGACCCGTAAAAATCACGGGATAGTCTGAATTCTTACAAATCAGCTCTAATTCTGAAAATGGCAATTAAAATTATTTTCTGCTGAAAACATTGTGGTAGGTAATTCATTGAATTTTGCAATAAGTCATTATACCTTGTATTACAATTCGTTCCAACATATAAATGACATTTAAATTTAAGTGAATCCGATTTCTAGAGAACCAGAACCTTTTGAAACAGAGTCTTTTTTTGATGATTGTTGAAAAAGTTATTAAATGTTTAGCGTTTTTCTTGTTCGTTTATTTTACATCATTACATAATTAAATATTTTTTACACCTGAACCGTTCAATAATACCTAGGTTAGAATTTATTTTATAGAATTCATTACATTTATACTTTCTGGTTACCAAAGAAATCGTTTTAATATTTAAATCTACTTCACATGTGATTTTAAAATGTATTAAAACTACTAGTTGGGTACTGAATATTTTATTTATGTTGACTATCCCGCAGCCAAGTGGGTGAAATTAATATATATGATAAAATTACTATCCTCTTTATATTAGCTTAACTAAACACATAAGTTACTATTAATAATTGACTGAATAATTAGGATTTCAGTAGTTTAATATAAGACAGAAAAATCATGCGGTCGTCGGAAGACCCACTTGGTTATAGGCGTTTTGTTTGGCATCTTGTCCTGTCAAGAGTTAAATACTAAATCTAATAATGAAAAAAATAAGAAAAAAAACAGATTTAGGAAATGAGATAAAAAGAATTTGGCATTCTCAGACTATAAAAATATTGCCATTCGTTAATTCGGCTACTGACATTATACCTAGCTCTCTCATTAAAAATTTAGGCGTATTAGATCTATCAAAAAATTATATATAAAAATGCAAAAATCAGTCATATTAAATACATGTAGGATAACGAAAGATTTTTTAAATATTTATGTTGAGGGATCAGTAGGATTTATAGGCCCTGTTAGGAGTTCTACCGAGCCGAACCCTCTGATATGAAAATATCTGGAGTCGGTGAATTATTTTCCCATTTCATCTCTAGTGAGTTGACGGGTTGTTCTTGTATTGTTTTGTATTTATTTTGCTTATATAATGCACTTGCATAATGTTGATTGGAAGATTTAACCCGGACAAAAAATCGGAAAAGATTATAAAATGCAATAAGAGATTGAAGTAGCTGTAACATGTTAAATTAATAATAATACATAAAAAAATATTTTCTAACCTAACTGAAATCAATGAAAATGTTATTATAAAATAAACATTTTGAAAAAATAAAAATTTTATCAAACGAAAAAACTTTGGTTAAAATTGAACTTACCAAAATGAATTGAGAATAATTCATTATTAATAGGAGACTTCTACACGGAGACTTGCTAATTTATTAACACGTTGAACGCCATGTAGGTCACCGGTGACCTCATAACGAAAATAGTAATTTTTATCACATAACGCCATGACGGTCACTGGTGACCGCAGTTTATTTTCTTCATTTTCATGGAAAATTTTGGTAAAAAAAAGGTATACGTTTTGATGGTCGCTGATGCCATCTGAGTATTTTTTTTTCAAATTTAAAATTGTAATTTTTCTTCATTTCCACAATGGCGTTCAACGTGTTGAATCTCATCAAATTAGTTTTAATCCGGTTTTAAACAGGATTGCAGGCCTTACCGAATGAATCAACAGTTTTCTTGATAAACTTTTAGTAAATGACGAATATACCATCAGTTTTATCACGATGTCCAGTAATATTTTCGCATTTCGGCAATGCACGTGCATGAAAACGTGTTCCTATATATTACAAATTTAGTGAAAGTTTGTCAGGAAACGGCCTGTAATACCGTTGTGAACCGGATTACCAATAATTTAAAGAGACTCTCAATACTAATTTTTCTCCTTGTACACAATTTCTCATAAAAATATTTCTTCAGTAGCAACGTTACATTTTTAGTTAGAACACATATTATTGTATATCGAATAAGACTGCTCCTTACAATAGTTTAAAGTGGTTACACTGTGTTTAATCGTATCCGTCTGTTTAATTTCATTGTAACAGCATTAGAGGAGGTATTTTAGCAAATGAAATCATTGCGCGCTCTCTCAGCGAGGAATTCCAATATACCGGCAGCGAAGTGACTATTTGTTTTTGCAAATTAAAACGCCCGCGTTTAAAGGAATTTTAATTTAAACATCAAACATTTGACTCATTTTCAAAAATAAAATTGAAAGTGTTCGCCTGTCCATCAAATAAAAAAAATATATCGAAAATTTCATGTGCCAAAATTGCTTCTACACATGCTAATACTGCCGACTGCAAAATTATCAGGCAAAAAGGGAACATTTAAAAAACATCAAATCAATTTTTTTTGTGCATTTGAAAATGTATTTTTTACGAAGTGTCTCAATTTCTCTAGCACATATCTTAGTTCTTTGCAGGAAATGGATATTTGACGCGGAGGAAAAGTTTTCGAATTTGCATTGTTTGTGAGAATGGTGTCAGAATCAAATTTAAAATTGTTTTAATGTGAACTCATATTTAGTATGTTTTACTTTTATACTTTCATCAGTTAATTTTAGTATAGACATATAAATTAGACATTATGCTCTCTACTGAGGATGTAGCATTTATACTAACACAAACAGTTTCAGGGAAAAATTATGACATGCAAAGGTTACATAAACAAAGAAAAGTCATGATAATGAAATGTAAAAATTATTTCAAAATAAATATTAATAATTTATTATAAATATATGATTTTAACTAAACTTGTACGAAAATGTAGATATCATTTCACCAATCAGTAGATAAGTCGTGACATATACAGATATTTTCAAATGAAATAGTCTTGCCATAAAACCTAATTTTGTTTAATTAGATAACCTTTTAAGGGAGATGTAAAACCTCAAAATATAAAGACAAATCTGAGGTTTTATTTATTTATTTATTGATTTAAACGCCATAAAATCGCTTTTACAATACAGTGATAATCTAATTACAAGCATACAGTGGTAAACGAGATAATAATATCATTAATGTGTACACAAAAACACTATTGCAAGTGATGCAGTTATTAATATAAGTGCAGTAAGCCAATGCAAAATTCAAAAGAATACATATATACCTTTGCTGGACGCGTCATGCCGTCTCCAACCGCTTTGTGTTTTTTTAGTATTTTCAAGGGAAACGAGGCAACATCCCTTGAAGTTATTTTAAAAATCAGTGAATCAACATTTTAAATTAACTTACCAATTAGTAATCAGAACTTAATAATAATGTGACTAGAGAGCAGTGTTTCAAAAATGAATAATCGAAAATTGTGCTAAAAATATTCTAAATTCGCTTAAGTTGAACTTGGGACGAGAATCGGTAACTGTAGGTACGCCAGATGTTTTCAATGTTATTCTTGGAAACTTTGAAAGCCCTAACAAGTGCCCAAGGTGATTTATTATCTCGTCCGCCGCCTTTTATTTCGGAACAATGCACCACTAACATAATCATCAGAAACAAGTGTACAAGGAGATGGAACGTCACAGCGGTGCTGCCAAGGTTTGTTATCTATGTGAGGATACTGTGACAGCGCTTAATTAGCAGCAGACACATACCTGGACGGATGGCGAACCTCGTGCTGGCACTGTTGGTGGCGCGGTGCACTCTTTCGCTGCAGTAGCTGGTCCAGTTTCCTCACCACCTGGGATTCTTGCTGCAGAGTCTCCATCCTCTACCTTCGTCGAATGTCACAGCGGTGCTGCCACGGTCTGGAATCCATGAGAGGACATTGTGTCAGCGCTCTATTAGCAGCAGACACATACCTGGAAGGATGACGAACCTCGTGCTGGCACTGTTGGTGGACGCGGTGGACTCTCTCGCTGCAGCAGCTGGTCCAGTTTCCTCACCACCTATGATTCTTGCAGCAGATTCTCCATCTCCGTGTCACCTGTTTCTGTACTTCATTTTATTTAACTTAATTTCAATTTCAATTTGTAATATTTATATTTTTTTTTTGTAATATCTGCATTAACTGTACAGCGCCCCTGAGGTGATATTTCGCAAAAGTGGCGCTATAAAAATCATCCAATAAATAAATAAATAAATAAATACCAGTGTAACAATAGGTGAATTAATTTATACTAGGCTTGTATAAGACCTGCCATAAGTCAAAGTTTGAGGTGTCTGTGATAATAGTCAGTAGTGAGTTTATTGTTATCCACAAAATTAATTGTACTTGGACTAGCTGGGTAGGCTAGTATCTCAACTTGGCTTAACAATAAACATGGTTAATTAATGTTTACAAAATTTATGCAAATACGAGATTATTTATGCAAATGAAAAGGAAAAAAAAACTTTAAATTCTCGCACACGTTTAGTAAACACACAGCTTATATTTTGTTGTCATTTATTGCATACTTAACTCAATTTTGACAAAAATGGGGGTTGACACTATCTATGCCCAAGCCCAAGCTTAATTTATCATAAACCAGGATAGGCCATGACGACATAAATAGCATCATTGCAACAATAGCAGTAGAGAGAATCTTGCGAGAAAGGTTTTTATTTGTAACCGAATAATGTTTGTCTTTCTTAAAAAATATATAATTTTATTCTCACACCTGTTGTATATCCTAATAATTTCAATCCAATTTCCGTGACATGGCTGTCGCTCGGCAAAACGAAACTCAAAAACAAAGCGCAAACACGACGGCCCTTTGCGTTAAGGTACATATGCAATCACAATAAATTTTCTCCAAAAAAGCCCCCACGCGAGCGAGACAAAGCTTTGACACAAAAAAGCTCTGAATATTTGTACTAACTCCACCAGGAGCCAGGAGCCCAGCAAGAGTAGGGGGTTACTTTACGAGTTTGCGAGTAACATTACACGATGTTAATTAGGTTAGTCTTCTCGTTAACTTAACTACTCCGTAAAACGCCAACCTGGTTAGAATCGCCTTTCAACTTCAAAGCTTGGCAAGCTACACAATATCGGAATGGAATATATTTTACTTTCTTTGGTGTTTGTCTAGAAAATTAAGGTAAATCTTTGTTTCCTATATATGGATTTAATTAATTATAGCTTCCTTTCATTTTTTTATCAAAGAAACAACAGTACATAGGTTACAGTGACGAAACTGAAAACCTATGAAATGTTTTCTTGTGGTATTTTTTTTCAATTTGGTGGGAGGGTGTGTACCGCCGCCGTTGGTACAGCATTCCCAAAAATGACATAGGCCCTCTGGGAAATTATTTACCTCAAGGCCTCCTGCGTGGGATTAATGTGAAAAAATGTACATTCAGTAACTACCGGTATAGGTTTATGTGTGCGTGTATGTGTATATAAGCGCATTTAACAGTTTATAATATTATTGACATGATGCCACTAAATTTGAACAGTGAATCCGACTAACTACAAATGTTTATGCGCTAATGAAAAATTAGACCAACTCGAGCGATGGAGATCTCCCGTTGTTCGGTTTTCGATTCGGCCATTCGATTTAATTAATATTTTAACTCCAAATATTAATAGAGACACATATGAACTTCTTACTACGGTTAAAAGCTATTGAATCCACCATATGTAATTCATAAAAATCACATATCTAAATTTCGGTCACTATCATCAAGATCGTATCAAGATAGGATCAAGCCAACGAAAATATTATGGATACAAAGCTGACAGGTAATTTTGTATTGTCATCCGATATCCCGATACACGAGGAGATCAGAAACAGAATCGGTAGAAGGGAATCACAAGAGGATGAGCCTCACAGTTATTTTAATATTCAAGGTTCGTTCCCAATAAAAGTGTGTCACTGGAACAACGATGTCAATCTATAGCTACAGACTTGTGACCGTGCTACTTACGTAAAGGATGTTTTACGTCTAAGTAATTCGCTATTTCCTCTACTATTGCGCAGTGTAATCGGAATTAGGTACTTGGCAAAATATCTCGAAAAACAAAGCGATTTGATTAGTTAGGTACTGCTTGCTAGTTTGTTGCTTGAGGGTATTAGTTAGACATTCTTGTTTTATTCAATTATTTATTTGAATGTTATTAAATGATAAAATTGTATTTTCTAGTGTTCAAAATAAATAAATTATTAATACATCATTGAATAAGACAAATAAATCTAATCGAAATATGGAACAGAACAAGATACAGATAAAATAAAAAGATAACGGTCTCAACTAGGAATTGAACCCAGGATCTCGTTTGATTTTGTTCGTATTATTTTCTTCTTCAATTATATTACATTGATGAGCATAACCTTGAAAATAAGTTTAAAAGAAAAATTTTTTTTTGGAAATTATTAATACTTTTCGCGAAATATGTATATGTATGATTATGTTCGTATTTAGCATAAAAGGTATATTCAAAGAGTTCCAAACAGTTTTTCGTGACTTCCACAGATTCCGAAAAATTCGGCAGTGGGTTTTGCTAGACGACGACTCTTTTTTTCAAATGGTCAGTTCAATGGTTTTGGTTAGTTTTCTTTAACTTGCGTCAAGACTACATAAGTAATTCGATTGACATTGTTGATATTCACCTTCAAAAAATGTTCCTTAAAAAGTCGAATGGTTAGCTTATAGCTTGTGGTACAATAATGACGGTAGCTATCTAAGGTTAAAAATAATAATAAAAGAATTTTACTAATGCCTCTGAACAGACAATGGATTTTTGGAATCGACTATAGCCAATCTGAGCTTTATGTCCGTTTCCTTATTTCCTCAACTAGGAATTCAGGGTTGGCGCCCCAGCACTACCAATTATGTTATGGTTAAAATAATTATATTATCACGGCGGCGGTACACCGTATACTTAAGAGCCTTCATTTTTTCCTTGCCTACAAAGAGCGTACCTTTATTTTAACGCTAATTTTAATATCTTTTATCACAGTCCTTGTGTGATAAATAAGTTATTCTATATTTATTAAAAGCATATTACATTACTCAATTAATAATACTTAATTCATTAAAAGATATTTTTTTCAACACGAGATATTTCAAAACAGCTCAGTTCTACATTTACTTAAATAGTCAAAATTTTACTTAAATAGGTTAAATGGCCAACAAGAGCCTCAGTTCTACATTTACTTAAATAGTGTCAACAGGAGCCTCAGTTATACATTTACTTTGATATAAATAGGTATAAAGCATTCTGATAAGTGGTAACTAACAAAAATGCATTACCTACTTAGTCTTGCCAGTATGTTCTTGGAACAGAGTCATCGCTTAAATGAGCACGTGTGAAATGAGTACACTTCTCCAGTATTTTTTTGATAAATCAGTGTGTAATTAGCACAACGCGGTTTACAGGACGTGGACAAGTAATGGCTTACGGATAAGATGATCAAACACAAGGTATATAGTATTGGCAGTTGAATGGATCGAGTTCGATTTCCACAGCACCAGCATTCTGTCCTCTCTTATTTTCAGTTACACACAACTGAACACATCCACCCCTAACAATGTTTCCCCAGCCCCTGAGCCGATACACCCCTCACCGTATGATATATTCGACGGAACTTAGAACATGAACAAATCGAGTTTTGAATAGACGCTGCCGTGAATCACATTAGGCGAAACAATTTTCCTAGACCGATTTATTCCCCGCTCTGCTAGCGGTAGGTACTGAAGTGGGAAGGTAGAGCCGAAGAATGTATAAAATTCTAGAAGTGTTCATTTGTTCCTGTCGATACCTTCACATGTCTTTCAACACTAAAAACTTCTAGATAAAATATCCTAAATTTATTTATGTTATTACCTACATAAATTATATTTGTTGCCCTAACCAATAAGGCAAAGCATGTGATGGTCGCCCTCTTAACTTTTCTTTCTTTCTATGTTTCGAGACCTCCTGGTCTTGTCTATCGATTTTTCCTAAACTCTCTAAAAAGTCTCTCGATCCCTGTATAGAGTATACAGTAACAAGATCGTAAGAGTTATTTTCGCAATAATGCTTCTTTTTCCGCGTTGTGTAATTTTTTTTATTATAAATTCGTATGAAAAGGACTTCCCCTATATGAACGAGCCATTAATGCATATTTGTGGTAATCCAGTTCCGTTTAATTAGAGTGGGTGATCTCTTTACCATTGTTAAAACTTTTTCTCATAAAACCATGCTTCTAACCTACTCTCGTTCCCTACAGTACGTTCAACTCTAATATAGTAGTCGTTACTTGTATTTTTTAATCTTTCCGACCTTAAATAAAATCCGAGAGCATGAAATAGTTTCGTTATTGCACAAATTAGTGTAGTATTGAACCGACATATATAGGGTTTCGTGTTTCGGGGAATCCCTGCCATCTCAACTCCGGGGTTTCTCCGCCTGTTCTGATATGTGTTAGTTTTGTTATTAAGCACTTAGTCTTATTATAGGGAAGGAATGAGCGGTGGAGAGAGGGGAAGGAGAAGGGTAAACTATACAAATGAAATCTTTTCCAAACTACGCTGGTTCCTCAAATAACCAATACAATAGCGGTGAATGGTGATCAGAACTCAAACATTGACCCCAGCGTGTCCAGGCTATCACCTATAGCTGGCGACCCATTTCATAAAAGTACCCTGGCCTACACGTACCTTTCACGCCCGAAGGAAAACGAATTAAGTCTTCACATCACTTCCAGAAATTGTTCCAGCGTCCTCACCTCCGGAATTCTACTCATGGGGATGGGGAAAGTAATTGCATCCCATATCTTGATGCTCACGCGAAAATGTTTCATGTAGGCTTCGTCTGATGAAGCTCATTTCCCACGCGCTGTCAGACCTATACTTCACCTCTTAGAATCTGCTGTAATTCCGCCAAGATAACGTACTATTTGGCTTACATCAGCTTCCAGGTCGACACCATTGGAGTATGTGATAGCGCTGCAGACTTATCCTCACAGTATATCGCGTCGACACCCCCTCCGCATGGACATCCCGAGGTACCTTCATCCTAGACTCCCCAACAGCGAACCATGCTCCCGTTCATTCCAAGGCGGCTAGGTTGGTTATATATATATAGTAAAATGGATTAGTGGTAATTGTTAGTTGACAGATGTCAGCATCGCTCGTTCTTGGCTAAACAGGAACATTTCAATCAGAATCGCAAACACTTACCTGGCTTCTACCCCCTAATAGCAAAATCCTGTCGGGAAGTACACGACCATTGCTTTTAGGTGAAGCGTCCCTTAATTACTACTAGATTTTATTCTGAAAAGGTAAACTAAAATTTATATCTGATAATCCGAGATCTGCATCGAGCAATCTGATTTTCCTAATGTAGCTGGTTGCCCATATTCTACCCTCCGTGATGTATGTACTTCGAATTTTACACTTTCTACTAACCTATATTTGAATTGCCTATGGAGTTAACCCCATAATTGTAAAATCAACACCCTCTCTAACCTAGCAATTATTGAAATCTAAAATGTTGTGTTTCTATTATGTTTCAAAAAGACTTCAGGGATATTTTTTTTCACAAATTTATTCATAATCTGTGTCTTTATTTAAATCTTAACACTTGCGTTTCCGTTTTGTTTAAGAATACATTTAGGTATATTATTTTAATTATAATCCGGAATTTTATCAAAATCTTAACACTTGGTTTTCTATTTTGTTCAAGATGTTTGGAAGAGCAGGGTTTGCAGATGTTAAATTATTCTACAATACTCGAACACCTCATTACACGACCAATTAGTGTGAAAGAAGTTATTTGATTATTATTTATTAAATCCGTTCTCTTTAAAACTGATGCTAAGCTATTCAAAGTGACAGTACTGAATATTGTGACTCGACCCGAGAGTTCGAAATTCTCTCTAATTCCGAAGAAAAATTAGTACTTTTAATAATACTTTCGCTTAAAAACACGCGTCGCAATTACACCTTTTAAATCAAAACTCCGCGGGACTGTCCCTTTCTCTATTAAAAACAGCAAGAACACGCGCCGCAATTACACCTTCCAATCAAAACTCTGCGAAACTGTCTCCTTCTTGCCGTATTCCGGACAATTTATAACTATATTTTTCCATACCACGTTTAAAATATGCTATTCTAACCTTTATCGACTCGTATATCCTTTTCTGTTTAAATCACAGTCGCATCATGATTAGGTCATTCTGGTTATTTCGAAAGGTTCACACCCCACTTTCGCTCATCTCTTTTCTGACAATCTAAGCGTGAACTGGAAAAGCGAGTTATGATCCTCATAGTGCGCTTTCAATATAATTTTTTAGTCAACGCTGTTTCGTGAAGTATGAATTCTGTACTTTTTATTTTAAAATGTTATAGTGTCCGCAAAATTACTTTAATGACTGTCGTTAGTTACCTTGATAGACGAATTTCTCCTTGTACTAGCCAATCTACCCCGAAAAATTCCCCCTGGAATCACCCCTGAGTGAGGTCACAATTTAACGTAGACCTGGGTCCTTGCAAGCACTACCGTAAATGTCGATTATTATTTCAGTTTCGTCGCCACCTACGTTCTATCGTCCAATTCCGCCAAAACATCATATGTTTTTCTACAGTAACAAGAGGTGTAGATTGGTTTAGGCCTAGACAGAAGTATTCCCTACCGTCTACAGTTGTTTATGATGTGGTACGTATTGATTTTCGCGCTTAATCGTGACTCGTGACCCTATCTTTGATTATCTTCAATTTGCCTCTGATAAAACACTCCCCCACTCTATCAACCACTATTCCGCGATTTGTGTCGCCAACTTTTGGTTTCCATCCGATTTTTCCCGATTATATGTAATTTTTTTCTAGTACGCCCCGTCTTTCGGGTGTATTTTTTACATTTATACGGGGCTGGTCTTTGATTGTGTCTCTGTCACGCATGAAAAGACATAAATTTTTTACAATGAGTCGAATATCACATGAAAAATGTTAACAAAAAAAGATTTAAATTTATTTTATCTCTGGCCGTTAATTTTTATGGATTTCGCAAAATTGCTTTCTTCCTATACCTTCCACAATAAGTCATGTGGATACTTAACTAAAGTTCTGTTAAACCTTTCCACTTTAATTTTATAGAAATTGGAAACCTTTTTCTCGATTAACAATTCTGTTTCAACCCTGTCTCTCGTCGTATATTTCTCGTCCTGCACTTGGCGTTTAAATGGTTGTGAACTCCTCAAAATTTCACGTTAATCATCTTTGATTTTTGAGTGGCACTAGACAGTTTGTTCATCCAAAAATTTGATTGGAATATTTTCAAGGTCGACGTCGTATAAATTAAAGCATTTTACTTAAAATTCGATGGAAATATTTTCAAGGTCGACGTCGTATAAATCGAAGCATTTTAACTCCACCCATCTTCTGGCATCTTCTTTGTCCTGTCAAACGTCGCTCCGCCTTCCCTCTTCCTGTCCTTCGATTGGGCAATTCAATTCCCCTGATCATCCCTGGTAGAAAATCCTTAACCAAATATGCAGTTCCCTTCAATTCCTACTTTCCGATAGATGTCCCTGCAATGCCGGTTTGCGTCACTTTCTTTTGGTTGTAACCTTGGTCCATCACAAACACTACGAAACTGGTATTAACGCAAAATCATGTGTTTTTGGTTACAAAATATGATCACTCATAAATAATTTAGATGCTTCAATTATACTCCGAGTAGAACACATCTTGCTCTTCAAACTTTTCATTTTTTGACAAATCTTTTTACAAACCCAAAAAAAAATAGGCCCATAAAATCTCCAACTTACAAACACGTTTTATGTTATGGTTTTATTGTATAATGTGGCAAATTAAATTCTTTAAAAAATGAACGCAAAACATTTTATAATTAATTATTATAAGCAATAATTATTAGCCTGAAACACAGATATAAATTGAAAAAATCAGAAAAAATAAATGTCGCTGATGGCATAATAATAATTTATTATCCTTTGTGCTTTGCATAAATACCTTGTCTTTAAACATAACTTTACCTTTAATAAAAAAATTATATAACATTTTCATATTTCTGCCTAAACTTGCAAAAAAATATAAAACATACTTTTGGGCGATGTTTTTTTCTTGCACAAATAAAAACAGGCGGCAGGTGTTAAGCAGGAAGTTATAACTTATCGCATTCTACATAAGGAGTGTTATTGTTAGCGGCCCGATTGGACGGGTTGTTTCGGAGGATTTGAACAATTCATCAAATTTCAATGTTGATTTCCGGGTTCTGTGAAAGTCCTATTCAAGTTCTGTTATTATATCAGCATAGAGTAGTTGCTTGACAGAACTGAAATAAAACAGATCTTGAAAAAATCTTTCACAGAAGCTGAAAATTAACTTTGAAATTTGAAGAATTGTTCAAATTCTCCGAAACAACCCGTCCTTATGTTACACGACGTGGTGCACTGACGTTTTGAATACGAGGAGGGTTGTGGACGTAGTGCGTTCCTGGAAACTGTATCTTTGAATATTCTTGTCTTATTTCGGTGAGCGTTTTTTAATGTTTGCGTTTTCCAACGTTGAGTTTTTAATTGCTGTTTGTAAATTTATTTATTTACTATGATTTGTATTGGGATAATTATATTTACAATGTTTTACCCACTGGAATTTTCCGTCCTGGGGAATACATTTTCTGTTTTTTTTTATTCAATAATACATCTGATAGTATTATTATGCTATCGTCTGGACGTTTTCGGCCCTTTGATTGGTTGAATTCAAATAGTATGTTTCTGGTAAATTCCGCATAGCCTTCGCGCAAACAAATATAAAATCGGGGTCTGCAGGCAAAACGACCACCCTGCTCATTAATTTTAACCGACCGCAAGGTTCATTTCGGTTTGCAGGCGACCGGACCCAAAAAATTAAGACTGAAAAATTAAGACCCGCTTTCACACTGAAATACCGTTACAAAATTTACGTGCGACCTCACGGCGACCAAAACAGGAACCTCTCATAGCTCACTGATAAGACATTCTGCCGTAGTTATATTTCCAAGCGGCAAGTTCGCCTGTAAAAAAAGTAAGTTTTAACAAGGAAACTTTTATGCCAAAAAAATATTTAAAAATTTTTTTGCCGTCCTATTGTACTATTATATACCTAAATGTACTATTTTTTGGATCCCCTCAGTAATACGAGATTTCTTCAAAAGGAACTTTCTGCTCATATAATTTTTGGATTATATAGAAAAAAATATGTTTTAGAAAGTCAATAATGCATTGGATTAATTACATTACAATAAAAATTATTCACAATTATCAGTTAAATATTTGATGATTTTTAAAGAATCACGCGTTACGTTCCTTGAAAATTAAAAAATATACCTTTTTTTATTTATTTATTAAGTTAAAAGAAATTTACATTTCACTTTCTTCACTTAAATACATAACATTAAATAAGTAGTTTTCTAATATTGTTCTAATAACTTAAGATTAAAAAGTTTTTTTTAAATACATTTATACTCTAAGTTTTTAGTTTATCTGGAAGGAGATTGTATATTTGTACACCCTCGTGGCCAATGCCTCTTTTGCCACTTTCAGTCCTTACAGCATGCGTGTACAATTTGTTATGCTGCCTAGTATAATATTCTTCTACTTGTGACGTTTGTTTAAATGTTGTGTTTGTATGTATAAGTCCATTTTGGATTTTGTAGATTAGGAGGCATATAATAATAATAATAATAATTGGATAA
This sequence comes from Hesperophylax consimilis, assembly GCF_061612785.1. Classification (NCBI taxonomy): domain Eukaryota; kingdom Metazoa; phylum Arthropoda; class Insecta; order Trichoptera; family Limnephilidae; genus Hesperophylax; species Hesperophylax consimilis. The sequence continues at coordinate 28,871,209 of NC_142853.1, forward strand.
TTTTTAGAGCGCCGTTTTTGTGAAAAATCACCTCAAGGGCGCTGTACAATTTATTTCCTAGGATCTACATTTGTTATTTAGACCAACTGTGCCAGCACGAGGTTTGTCATCCGTTCAGGCATGTGTCTGCCGCCAATATAGCGCTGACATGTGTCTGCTGCCAATAAAGAGCGCCGACACAACATCCTCACATAGACAACAAACCTTGGCAGCACCGCTGTGACGCTCGACAAAGACAGAAGATGGAGACTCTGCTGCAAGAGTCCCAGGTAGCGAAGGAACTGTACCAGCTGCTGCAAGGAGAGAGACTACCCCGTCCACCAACTGTGCCAGCACGAGGCTCGTCATCCGCTCAGGTATGTGTCCGCCGCTAATATAGCGCTGACATGTGTCTGCTGCCAATAAAGAGCGCCGACACAACATCCTCACATAGATAACAGACCTTGGCAGCACCGCTGTGCAAAATCACCTCATCCTAGTCTACCCTAGTCTCTCCAGTCACCTCCCAGCCTTTCATGCCACCTAGTGCATCCTCTCGACCCTTTCAGACTCCTTCCTGGCTCCAATACCTAAATAAAATCCAGCAAAAAATAAAATAAAATTCTTTCTATTGTCGTGATCCGACGATTTCACACCTCTGTCTCAGACCCTTAGGGCTCGCTTATCGCAGGCTATCATCGATCAGCAAAATCTTGAACCAAAGTCAAAGTGGAGTTTATGTGTGTCATCTGTTAGGCTAGCATTACACTTGTAAGTTTTTTCGTAAATTTACGACTTCTAGCCAATGGGCGCATTGGATTTTCAAAATGCAAGATGCCCATTGGCTAGAAGTCGTAAATTTACGAAAAAACTTACAAGTGTAATGCTAGCCTAACAAAATACATAAACAAAAACAGAAAATAAAAACAAAAACTTTAAACAAAATATGGCTAAAAATGAGACGAATGATGCCATACCATTGTTATTGTAAAAGCGCGCCAATACGTAAGTATACAACGAAACTCGAATAAGAATTGCCAGGTGGGTTTTTTAATCGCTTTAATCTGACTTCAAACAATAATTAAACACGTAAAAATTTATTCAAATATTTCCAAGTATTATAATATTATAATATTATAATATTACAGTACAGTACTTTGAACCTTCGCAATAAATTTATTTGATTTTTAGTTTAGTTTGTAGAACTCCATTTCAATTTAGAGATTTTTTTAAATTTTTAACAGTCTTATTATTAAATTTATAAAAACAGTGTGTTTATAAACAAGTTCTGCTAGTTGTAATTATTATTACGCGTGACAGCTGTTTCACCTTCTGACGGCATTATCAAACTGTGGTGAAGCCACTTACAGACGACGTAAGTGATAACTTTCTATTTTTATTATCCTGGCTTTATTAATTTCCGAGTAAAGTTTCGTAAATTATTATTTGCTAATTCCTATTATTGTATTGTTTAAAATTTCACTTAATGTCGTTGGTATTTCCAACTGATGACTCAGGGGTTTATTTCCCTGAATAATTAAGTATTTTGGGGTCTAATTATCATGCATTTCATTACATCCGATATATCTACACAATTTTTATGTTGAATTGGGGAAAGTTTTATGGCTAAGGGAAGGAGTGGAAGGTGAGGAAGTACCTGGATATTCAGATCTGGTCACCAAATACGGCTAGTCATTTCAAGCAACGTTTAAATTCTGAACCTGGATAATCAGATCTGGTCACCAAATACGGCTAGTCATTTCAAGCAACGTTTAAATTCTGAACCTGGATATTCAGATCTGGTCACCAAATACGGCTAGTCATTTCAAGCAACGTTTAAATTCTGAACCTGGATAATCAGATCTGGTCACCAAATACGGCTAGTCATTTCAAGCAACGTTTAAATTCTGAATTAATTAATCAATTACGAATTAAAAATGACTCAGGGGTATATTTCCCTGAATAAGTAAGTATTTTGGGGTATAATTATCATGCATTTCATTACATCCGATATATCTACACAATTTTTATGTTGAATTGGGGAAAGTTTTATGGCTAAGGGAAGGAGTGGAAGGTGAGGAAGTACCTGGATATTCAGATCTGGTCACCAAATATGGCTAGTCATTTCAAGCAACGTTTAAATTCTGAATTAATTAATTTAAACGTTGCTTGAAATGACTAGCCATATGTTGTATTCGTACAATTTTCTTATTTTCAAAAGTTTCATTTCCTGATTTGATTTTTCATTTTCTGATTTTTTTGTGGGAGTGTCCGGGTTGTAATTGAAGAGTTTTTTAATAACTTTGTCCTGTATTGTTTGTAAATCATTTAGGTGTGTAATGTATGTGTTTCTCCATATTTTTATTAAATAATTTAGATGGGACTGGATTAAACTAAAGAATAAGCCCCTCTTTACCTCTGTTGGTAGGAGATGGGCTATTCTACCAAATACACCAATTAGTGGGATAATTTTTGCTTTTAATATTTCTAAGTGTTGTTTAAATGTCAGATGTTTATCAATATGTAAGCCAAGGTATTTTTCGCTAGAATAAGCAAGTCCCTTTCTTCTATTTGTAGAGGTTTATGCGACGGTATTATTATTTTAGGTGAGCTTACCTAACCATTGGGACATTGTGAATGTCCAATGGGACATTGGAAATATCCAATAAGATATTAGAAATGTCCTATCGGACAGAGGAAAGGTCCGGTCGGACACTGCAAATGTCCTGTCGGACAGAGAAAATGTCCAGTCGGACACTGCAAATGTCCAATCGGACAGAGGAAATGTCCAGTCGGACACAACAAATGTCATATCGGACAGAGGAAATGTCCAGACGGACACTGTAAATGTCCTATCGGACAGAGGAAATGTCCGGTCAGACACTGCAAATGTCCTATCGGACAGAAGAAATATCCGGTCGGACACTGCAAATATCCTACGGGACAGAAAAAAATGTCCAGTCGGATACTACAAATGTCCTATCGGACAGAGGACATGTCCAGTCGGACACTGCTGCAAATCCTTTGTCCTCTGAAGTTGCGTATTACAACGTCTTCTCTATAAATGTTATATTTGATTGATCGGTTTTCGATCTTGGTTTTTCAGTATCGAAATGCCATTGTCAATCTTTGCTTTTTTGAATGTGAATTAGTAGGATATCCAATACTAGAAATACTAAGGTCACAATTCTTCAGTTTATTCTTCAACTTTACAGTTCGACATTATGAGCTTTCATAATCTCTAGGTGTTAAACAATCTGTGGATATTGAGGCTAGACCTTTTTTATTTTCTCCGTGTTTATATTCGGGAACATAACTCTGCTTTACACCCGCTTTTTACGGCTCAACTTATGAACCCGCGAACACGTGAAATATACATTGATTATATATATCCAGTTGAAACTTGATTTACTTTGTTTATAGCATATTATATTAAAATAATGGATCATAGAAAGGTAAAAAAGACAATGCTGCTAAATATACAGCTAAAAGTTGAAGCAATCGTGTTAACATCATTAGGGGGGCTTTCTTACGGGCGTGAATAATAAATTCTAAAAGAATTGATGACAAGTTGGTTATACAAATATTCCTGGAAAGTTCACAAGACAATATACTCAATCAATATGTGACGATAATACGTCTTGTAGCAAATAACCAGAATTTTCCTTTCTCTTTACCTCATATATATCATTTTATTGATTACCAAATAGGTAACTACTTAAAGTTTTGTTCTGGCAACAATTTTGACCATTGAAAGAAGCGCAAATACTAATACTCTCTTAAAAATCATTTCTTAGTGAAGATAATATAGAAAATAGTCCCTACGTTCATTTTGTTGAGTGAGCGTAGCGAAATCCTGTTTTAACTAGAGCGAATTGCATTTTGTCTGTCTGTAAATTTGTATGTGTGTTCCGTATCCGACCAATCCTGCCAAGGCGATAGCCGTACTGTTTTGTTCACATGAGAGTGACGAGCTCTCAAACCAGAATAATCGACAATTAATAATCAAGCAATGCGAAATCTACTGTTCACAGAACTACCAAGTAGTATTTATGATAATAATTTATTATTTCAATACTAAGAAAAAAGCTTAATTTCTTTTTTTTATTTTTGAATGGAATAATAAACCCACACCACTGAATTATTTGATTTAACTGCTGAAATCTTTAGATCTAAGTCTATTAAAATATTAGCGCAGAGAACCTCGCAAGTTCGCATCAGCACTTGGTTTAGGCTGTAACCTGGTAGCAGCGCCGTAACAAGAGGCCCGGCTTAAGGGTGGAATAATAATTATTAGTGCCATTAAAAGGAGACAAGCGACCTCATTAGAATGGAGGCTTTGAAGGCGGCGCGCGGCAGGCTGAATAGAACCTTCGCCGATAAAGGCTGACTACAGATGGGCTTTTATGTTCATATTAATAGTATGTGTTTATGAGCATATCACAATAACGTATTTAGCATTTACACTGATGATTGCTGTATTTTAAACGTGTTTTTTTAAATAAATTTTTCACAAGACAACACGTAGATATTATCATGATCTTCATCTGTTTTTTTCTAAATTAATTATAAACGCTCCGATGGGCTTTTACATGATATGTGTATATTTTACAAGATCTACTGCATAATACAGTGACAACAGGAATTTCTTAATGTTTAACCCTAGATAACTAAACTGTTTTCATTGTTTCATTGTAACTAAACTTTCGTCGAGTGGACTACGCAATAAAACACTATAAACAAATATTTAATTAAGATAGGAACAAAAGTAATGTTTATAATGAACAAATTAAATTATTAACATGGCACAAAAGTAATGTTTATAATGAACAAATTAAGCACAAATTAATATCAAAATATCATCCTGTTTGGTCATCCTCCGGGCCTTGGATGGACACAAGTAGCAAATTTTAGGCACGTTTGACGTAGATGGAACCGGAGCTTCTATTGTAGAAGATTCGCCAACATCAACAATAAATATAAGAATATATGAATGTAAGTACCTTAACTAAACTAAACTTTTGTCCAGCGGACGACAAGATGGTCATAAGGCACGTCCTAGTATGCGTGTGGCCACAATCGCTTTACGTGCTGCACTGTTTACTCAAATTAGGAAGGTAATGAAAGATTCAAGGTCGTGGAGCGGGGGGAAGTAGGTGATTTCGAATTTCGCCGAGTAGCGCGTCGTCGCCTCGACGAGCGATTAGTTATCTAGGGGTAAATAACAACAGCAACAAAAAAATAAACCTTATACATGACACACATAATTTTGCATTTAAATGTAATATAAGAAAAGAGAAAAAAAAGTTTTAAATATGCAGATGGCATAATTGTAAAATAAGAGTACAGGTTCATAATACGTAATTTACAACAAGAAGAATACGAAAAATAAACAAATATAATCACACCTACTCGATGTTCCTAAATAATAATATAATGCTACATAAAAACATCATTCAGGTATGTCTTAAACACTGGAAATTTATATTAAAAATTACTGTATTTGAGGTGAATTTGTTTCCAAGTGTATGAAGGCGAGAAATAGGTGCGTATGTTAGACCCGGTATTTTTTTTGTAGAATAATATATTTTGCCTGTTTGCTTGATTTGTTACTTTAAAGTCGGTGAGATGCAGGAGTTCATCATAGTCCTGTATACAATAAATAATGTTAAACATAAAAGTTTAGTCATGTATTTTTCTTCCATTTTCTAGGGTACGCATTTTAAGCGCATTTTGTAAGAATGTATAGTTTATGTGATTGAATGTATAATTTATGTAATTGAATAGGTACGTGAAGCTTGAAGTTAATAAATCGTGAAATCTTCGTCAGTAGCAGGGTTAAAGATCAAAGTTCATCATTTGTAAATTCCTTTGTCCTTTGTCTAGTGCTGCCACGTATTTCTCTGTATATTTAGTCGATCTATAATATTATTTATAATCATAGAGCTACAATTAGAGGCGCTACTGCTTACTAATATCTCGTTGAAACTTGTTCCACTATTAGAACGCTATAAGCGGTGCGCGTAAACCAGATTCGGTGGTTTTAGTTAGAGCGTTGGAGAGTTGGAGGACAGTTGGAGACTTTGTGGCGTCGTTTTAATTTAAATAAAATAAATATCTAAACACGTACGTACACCACCATTTAACCAATAGGATCGGCATGTTTCAAAACCAATTGTTTCTTTGTCAGGATAATACGGTATATCATAATTTTCCCTCCTGAATCTTTCTTCACCTACATGCAATTTCAGACATGATTATTTTCAACCAATATTATCAGAATTATCAATGAATTACTATATTCTATGTGAAATTAATTTCATCGCGTATACACATGTTTGGAAGAAGAATCATGTAAGTATCGTTAATTAAAAAACTTATTCATCAAAACTTTCCTTTCATTCAAGTAAATATAACTATTTCAATCAATAAAAAACTTGACTACTAAAAAAAACTATTAATGGAGATACGATCAAGAACCTGAATTCATAACATATCATCTAATAGCACGCTTCGTTTTAACCACGCCCAAACCACGTGATTTAAAGCACCAAAACCAATAATCCGACTAAGAATTAACCCTATGCGGTGAAGTTTTCAATAAATCTTTATTACGGTTACGTACTACGTTGCTAATTATCGACTCACGGGAGCGTGAAGCGAGCGGGCAGGTTTCCACGCAACCAAATGCCTTCATCACACTAAACGCTTTCTGACAAAAACAACCCGAGTCACCCTTCAACTCAATGCGAGCCCATGCAACATTATTAGTTAAATTAATTCCCGATACCGAGGCGAGGAGAGAGAAGTTGAAATTATTATTTCAGTCGGCAGGGAGGAGAACACTGCTGTAGTTCGACCTCGCGGGGCTGTGTGTTTAAGGGTGTCAAAAGCAGGTTGTAACTGGGGGTGACCCTCTACCAAAAGGGGTCGTAAAGTATTATAGGAGAAAACAACCAATGTCCGCTTTTATTGACCTAGAAAAAAAATTAAAAATATTTTTATTTTTACTAATCAATCTTACATCACAGATGACACGTAGAATAAATATGTTATTTGTCTCATGATTTAGCTTAGCAGAAATTGTATTTCGTCATTTATTTTTGAGCACACAACTGTGGGAAACTTGACCACAGACCCAAATTCAAAATAATGACAATATTTTAACATAGCTTAGTAATAATAGTTAATAAAGCTTAAAATCTGTTGCTTTGAAAAAAAAAACTCTCGAACGGTGAATTCTAGCGACACGAAATTTCTAAAATATCTCAAATATTTTTAAACGTTCGTAGCGGTTCGAAACGTCATATTCGTGATGAGCACTTTTGAAATATTTTTTTCATTCATATCCATGTAACTGTCAAAACTCATGACAAGAAATATTTGAACCCTCAACCACGGAGGCCGTCAATCGTTTTAATCAATTCGGCCGTCGGAACTCGGTAATAAGTAGAAAGTAACTACTAGATAATCATTAAAACTTAAATAAAAGTAATTCTTGGGAGTGTGGCGTAAGAGAAAAGATGTTTTTTTTATTTTTTTTATACATCCATCGTGAGCACAATACGTTGAAAAATTATTTGCTAAAAAGTAAATGGTTCACGAAAACCATCCCCTTATTACCTCCCCCTTAGCCTGAGGGTTTGGGAGGAAAGTTGGGGATGATATCTAAAGGCTTTATTCCTCGGTTCGGCCCTAATGCTTCTGAGGTGTTTTTCAAATCTTTCCCGAAAGTTACTTTTAATGATTTTTGGTATTTTTTAGACATGTTATAATGATTAATGCTCGGTGATGAATACAAATTATTTTCTTTGTTGAATTTGAAATGTTGAGATGGTTTCATACTTACTTTATTTTATGATTCTGTACCCTAAAACTAAAACTTTTTTGCGGTTTTTTAGTTCTTGATTCATTTAAAAAAATATGAGATGTAATTAATTTTGTGTTATTCTATCAAAAAATCGGTATGGATCTTTGTAATATTTATGAATAAAATTAGTATGAGACCTGACAAAGTCCATATTATAATATTTCTTAGATCCAGTCAGACAATATTCCAGAAATCAAAATGACAGGTTATTACCGTGATTTTTGTACAAGAAATCTAGTCTTAACAATGTTACATATAAATTAATCCTTATTTTAGTTAATAACTTTAGACGTAAGACTCAAATCCATAAGTCAAATGTAGATTTTATTATATAAATTATACATTCAATTCTCAAGCATGAATATTATCATTTCAGAATTTTAATGGTCTACTGAAAATTTTACTTCATCAGTTGAGGGGATCCATCGCTTTCCCGCTTTATTATAAGTAACAAATGGTTACTCCTTCAAGGCGCACAAGGTACGAGGTCACAGAGACTTTTTTTTATTAAGGCGATGTCATACGTAGTATTGCAAAATCATGTTTTTTTGGTTTGAAAATTTGGCCGCCTAGAAATTTTTCAGGTTCTTCAATTAAATACTGCGAGTAGAATACATCCTAACCTTTAAAAAAATCGAGTAATTTTTAGATAAGTCTTTTTATAAGCTCAGAAAAAAATAATATATGAAGCCTATGAAAACTGCTTTAAAGTTCAAAATCTCCTACTTACGAACCCATTTTCAGCTATGATTTTATTGTATAATGTGGCAAATTATTTTTTTTACAAAATGATTGAAAAAAAATTAAATATTTATGCTTGAACATCCACAAAATAAAATAAAAGGCACTTTTTGGCCATGTTTTTTTCTTGCATAAATCAAAACAGGCGGATGGTGTTAAACGGGAATTTAAACCTTATCGCCATCTACGTAAGGGTTGTTATTGATATCAGCTCAATTTAAAATATTACACGACGTAGTGCATCGCCTTAAAGAAGCTACATTTATATAAAAATGACTATTAGTAACGTGTATATGTGGATGATAGATTAGTATTTGTACTCTAGTGAACAGTAATGAAATTTCAGCAGAAAACAAAGAGTAACTGTGAACAAAATGACAATAATAGTTACAATAGTACAAAAACAAAATCATTTATGTTCTTCATGAAACCAAAGGCTTACTAAATATATTTTCTCATTCTTTACAGATGCTGCTCATCATCACGGGGTTGGCCAAGGACACAGCCGACAAGCACTTTATCTGAATCTCCACAATACTCGAGGTTCACGGGGGTGTTGACCGTATTTTTAAGGAAATAAAGGAGAAGAAGTCATGAGAACAAAAAAGGTACAAGGGTGGGTAGGAATCTGACAGGATTACAGGAATGACGGACCTATGAATCCATACCTTCCACTGTGGTGCAAGGTGATTGGTTAAGGAGTCTCCATTAACCGACCTCTCCCTTTCCGGCCCGCCACGCAGTATGCAGACACTTCTGCCGCCAAAACCTGAACAAACCTCTCCCCCCAAGGACCCGGGACTTCTGTTAAATCACCAAAAGTAGCAAACCATTTGTAGTGACATAAGGCAGAGGTATTATTTATAGTGACATACGGCAGAGGTATTATTTGTAGTGACAAACGGCAGAGGTATTATTTGTAGTGACATACGACAGAGGTATTATTTGTAGTGACAAACGGCAGAGGTATTATTTGTAGTGACATACGGCAGAGGTATTATTTGTAGTGACATACGGCAGAGGTATTATTTGTAGTGACATACGGCAGAGGTATTATTTGTAGTGACATACGGCAGAGGTATTATTTGTAGTGACATACGGCAGAGGTATTATTTGTAGTGACATACGGCAGAGGTATTATTTGTAGTGACATACGACAGAGGTATTATTTATAGGAGAATCTTACAAAAAAGTGTTGTTAAGCCCCTGCATATCCAATTTCTACCGATTTATAAACCCTTCAAGTTTTTAAGTTGAAAAAAAATAATTAATATTGAAGATGACATTTATAACTTTGTTATTCCGAAACGTAAATTATATGAAATTCCCACAAAAGAAAAAAATCGCAAAGTAAGCTCCTAAAATTATTAAAAACACGTTTTTTTCCGTTATTTAAAATGTTATAGGTATGGAAAAATTCACAGTATATCCTTAAATGCAACTAAAGTATTTGTTGACAGATTATTACTCTAATTCAAAAGATTCGTGTTTTATTAAATATTTTCCCTCAATTATTATTGTTTTTTAACATCCGTATTTACATATTTCCCTTTCAAACTATCTTTGACCGCTTACTACGGGGCCTTAAAAGCATGATTTTCCGGCAATTTTATGGGTTTTGGAATTAACTCAAATTTTTCTTCAATTGTATTGATATTCGTGAATAAATTAATATAAAGAATCACAAATCTTGATACTGTGCACTTTCATTAGATAAATCATTTTGAAAAACAAGCTTTCTGCAGGAATCCTTTGCGCTGATTAAAATTCAAGATTTAGTTGGGAAAAATAAAAGGGGGAGATTTTGCACTCCAATAACCTCACTCCAAGCGTCTCAAACCACCTTCCCCCTACTGGGCGGTAAACTTCTCAAATACGAAGACTTTCTAACATTTTACGGCAACTAACCTTCATTAGTTTATGGCATTTATATATATCTAATTTAACATGCGAGTATTCACGTAAAACACATTTTTTCATGTTATTAGTGAAATGTTTAAAATATTTACAGATTATTATGTATTTTTAAGTAAGTTTTTAGATTCTCACGGCCAAAAGCATTTTTGTTGTTTATTTTTGGGGTGTTATGCCGTGTTGCGCTAACTCCTTCTTTAGCCAACGTTTCGGACAGCGTTGCAGTGTCCATCATCAGGGCAGATCCGGTAGATCCGAAGATGATCTTCGGATCTACCGGATCTGCCCTGATGATGGACACTGCAACGCTGTCCGAAACGTCGGCTAAAGAAGGAGTTAGCGCAACACGGCATAACACCCCAAAAACAAACAACAAAAATATTTTTAAGTAGTTCAAAGCCAGTGAGAAAAAACTCTATAATAGGCCTTATGAAATCTCAGCTGTTGGAATGAAAGCCTTTTCGTGCCATGGGTATTGGATTACTACGTATTAAGATTCTATAGGACAATGGTAAATTTTATTCTCTATACTGGATACGTAATTATTATGATTAATTATTTAATAAATATATTTAAAGTAAATAAAATAAAAATATGTTTTAATGCATTTTAAGCAGAACCTTAATAATATCAATAAATTATGAGTAAAACGTACATATTGTGCATATAATTATTTGTAGTAACAGTTATCGAAGCCAAGCCAAAGTTAGTCGATACCATCGTGCCTTAATTCGATTCACGTTTGGGTACAAATAAGTGCGTTGGGTGGAGTTTTGGGTTGGAGCTTAGGAAAAAAACATTTAGCTGAATTGTATTGGACAGTAATATCTACAATATCAAACTATTAAGGAAGATAGTGTGTTATAGCTATTCCAAATGATGGCACAGTTATAATTAACCTAATCATTTAGGAAGAAGATAATATTAATAAATATTAAAAAAAAACATAAAACAGACCAAGACAGGAAAAATAATAAAGTAACAGTCGCAACTGGGGATCGAACTCTGGACCTCTGCCTAACCGGAACAACGCACTAACCAATAAATTATTAAGATTGTATTATCTGAATTCTGATAGGAAAATAATCATTTCACAAAAGCTTGATGGTTAGAGCTTGTCCTGATAAAACAGAGTTCTTGGGTTCGACTCCCTGCTACGACCGTCAAATTTTTGGGTTATATTTATTAACATTCTTCCTAAATTCTTAAATATTACATTCACGTGTACACGGAGAAAAATGAGAATTGCTAATTTATTAAAAATCTCTTCAAACTATTGGTACATTTCGAAAACATGGTTACGATATCGGAACACGTGTTCATGTATTCGAAATGTACTAAAATTTTATCAGAAAGCCTGTTCATTCATTCGTCAAAGGACGGCAACCCTGTTTTTAACCGGATTACCAATAATTTGAAGAAATTTTAAATTAGTAATACTCATTTTTCTCCGTCTATTACTTTCAAAGGTTATTCCAAAAATTGAATATTAAACTTGGTTACGTTAAGAAGTTGCTTTTGAAATTAACTCAATATTGAAATAATTTATCTCTGTAATCCAATCATTCCATATCAGTTTCCTATTAAGAATGAAAACCACCTTGAAAAATACTTCCCGGAATCGTTCCTGCTCAAACGGTTTTCTCCTTAGCCATTTAGATTACGAGGAATTCTAACACGTTGTACAGAATACCCAGAAATGCTCTTCAACAATCGCACAAATGCTCACAGTGCACGGGCACCCTGTACTCGGTACTGGGCACAGAACAGTCTACCCAGAAACCGCCCTTCACTTTTCTCGGCAAATACAGTCGATACACAATGCCCACCGGGCGAGATGCTCAACTCGGTGCCAAGTAAGTACCACGAAATTCTCGTCTACCCTATAAAATTGGGAAAGAAAGAGGCAGAGGGAAACTGAACAAAGAGGAAAGAGCGAGAACGATTTTCAACAGAATTAAGGGATGATTCTTGAAGCGTCGAAAGATTTTATTTTCTGAATTTTTTATTTAACTTTTTATCATGAGTCAATGTTCCTTGTATAGAGTCTGGCTGGCTGTTAAACATACAAACTAGTCAATAAAACGACACATTCTGGTGTTGGAAAAATCAATCATTTAAGAAAAATCAATCATTAATGCTCGTGTTTCGTGAGGACCAATGATGATCAATATTTTTTTTACCTTTATTTTTAAAGTGATACAAATTAAATTAAAAAAAGTTTCAACTGCTGTATTGAAATCCATAATTTAACTCTTTTAAATATTGAGGAAGTTTATTTATCACTTGAATATTTTCAGGCAAAAGATTGAAAGTACGAGGTCAAATGAAATTACAGTGTGTTTGCATTTGTTAGGGGAGTATAAAATTATTATTTCTAATGTTGATTCTGTTTTCATATATTTCCAATTTACTTTGGTTTTTAAAGATATATTTCATAGTTTGCAAAATAAATAGTTTACGGAGATGGAATAGTATAGATTCTTTGTATAACTCATCTGTTGAAAATGTTTTTTTTCCGATTAAATGTAACTTTGATAATATAATTTTTAGTTATTTGTAAAGGTTTTATATATGAATGAAGCGCACCACCCCATTCTATTATTCCGCATATGATACAATTTGCACATTTTAACGCAGCATCACATTAATTGATCAAATGTACTGTACATGTAGTTTTGTATGAGTAATCAACGAACCAGTGAAGGAAGTCTGTTAGCCATAAATTGATAATAGTTTTTCTAGTCTGTAGTAAGTTATTAATATAATAGATCATTGAAGAAATATATCATTTATTTGTACAGCGCCCTTGAGGTAATTCTTCACCAAAACGTCTGCTGGTATCTCAAAACATTTTTCTTTTTAATAAAATACATAGCCCAATTTTTAACTTGAGTTTAAACTTTGTAGAAAATCGTTAAGTGATGACCACTAACTTTATTAATTAATAAGCAGCTAACAAAGCAAGTAATGAAATAAATAAATGCTTTGTGTATCAACGCTTAAATAACTAAATATGTCATTGAAGAGGAAGATAATACTAATAAATCTAAACGAAACATGAAACAGAACAAGACACAGAAAAATAAAAAGATATCGTTCACAAGTATCTCTTGTCTTACAAGGACAGACGTCTTAATCAACTTGACCATTGGTATCTTTTTTATTAAAAGACATATTTGTCATCTTGCATCTAATTTTATCGTTTCTTATGAAATTGGTTAATACAAAATTTATAACCGTTACTCAGACTATCATACTTTCTCTCTTCTTCGAGAACGACAAAAGTGCATGCAGAAAGTATGCTATGACAATTTCATTAATATGGCCGAATCTAATATTAATACCGATCCCAAACATTTCTGGACATTTGTTAAATCTAAGCAAAAAAGCTCTGAACTACCTAACAATATGTATCTTAACTCTCAGCATGTATCGGGTGGGGAAGCTATAAGTAACTTATTCAATATACATTTCCAATCCTCCTTCGAATCCCACACCCCGTGCACCTCGTCTACCACTCAAGTATATAATCCAAACACCTCAGTACTCAATCTAAGTAATGTTAATATGGACGCTGAATTAGTTTGTAAATATCTTAAATCATTAGACCCTACCAAAGGCAGTGGGCCTGATGGTATACACCCAGTGTTTTTAAAGAATTGCGCTGGTGTTTTATGTTATCCGCTAAGTCAAATATTTAAAACCTCACTGTCTTCTGGCATTTTTCCGCAGCAATGGAAAAGCTCATATGTTGTACCTATTTTAAAAAAAGGAGACAAGCACAATATTGAAAATTACAGACCGATCTCTAAACTAAATGTAATTGGTAAGCTTTTTGAAAAAATTGTTTATGATAATATTTTTCCTTGTATACGGCCACACATCATTCCGAATCAACACGGCTTCATGACCAAAAAATCAACAGAAACTAACCTTTGTGAGTTTGTTGACACAGTCCTTGTTGCTATGGATAACGGATATCAAATAGATGTAGTCTACACAGACTATTCCAAAGCCTTTGATAAAATCCCACACAGCATTTTAATTGAGAAAGTCGAAGCAATGGGTATACACGGTGACCTCCTTCGTTGGTTAGCCTCTTACCTCTACAATCGTACACAAGCTGTAACTGTTCAAGGGTTTTGCTCTAGTTTCGTGCCCGTAACCTCAGGAGTACCCCAGGGATCTCACCTTGGCCCCCTTTTATTTAATATCTTTATGAATGACGTTAGCATAATTATCCGTAATTCTCAGCTATACTTATATGCTGATGACAAAAAGATAGTCAAAATCATAAAGTCTGAGATGGATTGCATAGAACTCCAGCATGACCTTGACTCTCTGGTGAATGAATATTGTTTAAAAAATCACCTTCTTTTGAATGCAGACAAATGCAGCGTCATATCTTACTCTCGAAAGAAACACACAATATTATATCCCTACAATATTAAAAACAAACCCTTAAACAGGGTAAATGTGATTAGAGATCTTGGAGTCCTAATGGACAGTAAGCTTCTTTTTCAATCTCATATCGAGCATATTACGTCGAAGGCTTTGAAAATGCTGGGATTTATACTTAGAGTATGTTCAGTTTTCAAAAATCCACAAACATTTAAGATTCTCTACATATCTTACGTCCGAAGCCACCTAGAGTATGCATCAACAGTGTGGAACCCTCATAATTCTACATATAAATCAAACATAGAAAGAGTTCAGAAAAAGTTTTTGAAATATGTCTCTTATCGCATGCGAAATGATGAAAACAATGTGTCCATGAACTTTAAAACTCTTGATCAACGCCGAGATATCAGAGACCTAGTAATGCTATATAAGATAATCCACTATTTTATTGATAGCCCATACCTTTTACAAAATATTCATTTCAGATGTCCATTAAGAGTAACTCGATCTCCGGACACATTTTATATTCCTAAGAGCAATACTAATTATGTTGAAAATGTATTTATAAGAAGAAGCTGTAGCACCTTTAATAGATTATGCACAAATATCGATGTGTTTAACACGAGCCTCACAGGATTCATAGCATTCCTAAGAGAGTAGCGTTCGATCGTTGCGGGAAACTTAGTAGTGTTAGTGTGTGTATTGTTTTTGTATGGGTTGAATCTGTAGTCTTTTTATTTTTTTGGAGATTTTCCTTTTCTACTAGTTAGTATTTATATTGTATTGTATTATTTATATTCATATGTTTTTCTACCAATGAATCTTCTGTGGAAACTTTACTGGTTTATGCAACTTGGTAAAAATGATTTGTATTAAAATATATTTGTATAACTGTTTGTTTCCCAAATAAAATAAAATAAAATAAAAATAAAAATAAAAACTAGATGGTGTCTCAGATAAACATATCAGATTTTTTATTTAACTAAATATTTTTTACGAAGTGATATAAAATAATAAATCAACAATTGATCCCCTCGGCGACAAACGGCTAGACGCCATGTTGGCGGCAATATAACTCCAACTACACTTCAACAATTTTCATTCCAGCGCTGAAAATTAAGAAAAGGGGTATTGTTATGCCTTAATAAACAAACCATTATCATTTTAGGATATGAACATTTTTACTCGAGTGTGTTTATTTTGCTAGGGGAGTTTAGACGGTTTGGGGATGTAATCAATGTGGAGATATAACTTACTGCGCTGCATTAACCGCAATGAAAAAATGGCAGAGAATTTGAACGATTCACATTTGTCATTTGGAGAGCTTTAATTTGATAACAACCGCGATGAATCGCTATTTCCAGACATACAGAATTTATATTTTTATATGTATTTACCAATGTTTTTAGCGACTTGTAAAGCCAATTTCGTAAGGCACATCAAACTTTATAATCAACATCAGAAAAATCAGATTGGCGGAAAAATATTATGGCGAAAATGTTTTTGAACTTCAAAATTTGCTTTTGGTTTTAAAACTGGCAAAATGTAGTAGTGATTCCACTGATGGGTGGGTAGGTAGGTAGAGTTGTAGAGAGGATGGATCGCCAAACTCTTTGGTCTTGACACACACTCCTTGCCTCATTCACATTCATACATCGTCTCATACATACCCTTCTATTATTCTGGCTCGACTCAAATATCTGATTAACTTGATCGTGCCGTATTTTTCTCGGGCATCACCGACTTTTTCTACTATTCAAATATGCGTCATGTATTCTCCTCACACTCCTCTCTTCGCTCTTTTGCTCTACATGCCCAAATCAACTCATTATATTTCACTATCTCTGATTACGTCAATTAAGGAAAAAACACGTAGGTACTGTACATTGGTATGTAGGAAATTTTTATAGAAATGCTATTTTACTAAGCTAATTCAAAAAAACTTCCATCGTATGTGGTTAATTGTCATAATGAAGTTTCCTCGTTTCATTTTAAGTATCCTATGCACAAGTAGTTCGAAGTTCCACCGCCGATAAAAAACCGGCGTTGGAGCCATAAAACTTTTTTCCTGTCGAAACAGACATTTTCCGCGCAAAAACTCATCGGGACTTTTGGCGGGAGTATTGCAGTTTTCCGGTGCTTCAGGTTCACCGGATATCTATATCTGTTCAGCGCTACCTCTCCTATACGATATTTAAACAACCCCTAACGAAACAGACGCCTAATCATTTAGAAAACAAATATTTGAAGAATGTACAGAATTTTAATAATACCTAGGTTCTTAAATAATGAAATGGGATTTAAAAAGGATGGTATTATTCCTATTTAGATTATGGGTCTCTTTCTTACGACTAAGGATCCTAAGAGAAAGATGTAGTTTAGACTTTGGGATTCTGTAATGAAACTCAGCCGCTTTTTGGGGAAGTGGAAAGAATTTGGGAATGAAGTAGGATAGGAAAAGAGATAAGTTACATACTATCGGATTATTTCGATCTTATAGAAGTGGGTAGTAGATTTTTCATTATGTCAAAATACATGCAAGTAATTCGTCTATAAGTAGTAGGTATAAACGTTTAAATTATTTTGAAATATTGACTCATTTGGCAAAATGGTCTCCTCAAGTTGTTTATCAATATGTTTAGAAATGAAGGTCACACAATTTTTCTTATATAACTAGTGCTTAATCTATTACAACCTTATTAAAAAAGTGGTAAAAAAAATTATAAACGATCATATATGTGAAAACATTTAGAATATAGAAACTGGCATAAAATATTTCATGGAAAGATATAAACATTCTTTACACAGCCAAAGTGGGTTGTTTATGTGTTGATCTTTATACGAAATGTAATTTTTTTAACCTTAAATCTGCCTGTAATCTATTGAACGTTAAAATGTTTTTTTTTTGTATATACACTAACATGTAGTGAGAATCTGCATTTGAGGTAATCTATACGGCTTCATTATCTACGTGACTGGTAATAGTGCAGTTTCGCAGAGTTTTTCCTGCAAGCTGCAGTGTGAAAATTACCCTCATAATAGCCAACCTCCGATAGGAGAGGCACCAGAAGCAAACTAGTACGTATATTTTTACAAGATCTGCAACAACGAATATAAACCAGGTTATGTCACTGTTCTTCTGGATGTAATCAGAATCGACAAAAAATAATTCTTTTTTAATGCTGTTTGCCATAAAAGCCCGGATAAACATGTGTTGTTTCGTTTATCTACCGGTTTAATTAAACAACTGAATCGATTTTTTGACTGGGCGTAGCAAAATCCTGTTTTAACTCGACAATTTAAAATTTTATTTCTCTGTGAATTTGTTTGTTATATTTATTTGTTATCTTCCGATTTCGGTTCAAGATGGTAGCCGTGTTGAATACTACCTTTTAATCCCGCCAGAGTTCTCTTGATCGTGAATCCTATTATAATCTGTCAAATCTTAATAATCAATATTACGGTACCTACCGGCATGAAGAAAGTTTGAAAAAAGAATTGTCATTGAGGTGATGACAATAATTTCTTTAGACAAGCTGTACGATTCCTTATTTGAAATGATAAATTGAAAAAAAGTCTTGAAAATTTAACGCCTACTTTTTTGGACGCGAGCACAAAAGCGAGGAGTCTTCATGAACGAGCCGCACAATTGACATCTTACGTACAAATTTTACAAACTAAAAGAAGTGCTCAATACCAACAAACTGAAAATTATTTATTTTTCTTTCATGCAATCTTCACTCATATACGGAATAATAAGATGGGATGGTGCGCTTCATGCACATATAAAACCATTACAAATAATTCAAAGTTATGTATAATAGGAAAAGAACTTTTTCAACAGATGAGTTATACAAAGAATCTAAACCATTCTGTCTCCATAAACTATTTATTTTGCAAACTATGAAATATATCTTTAAAAACAAAAATAAATTCGAAATAAATGAAAAAAGAAATGACATTAGAAATAATAATGTAGTTTATACTCCCCAAACAAATACCAAACAAATGCAAACACACTGAGGTTTCATTGGACCTCGTACTTTCAATCTTTTTCCGAAAAATTTTCAAGTGATAACTTAACTTTGTCAATATTTAAAAGAGTTAAAATTATGGCTTTTAAATACAGCAGTTGAAACTTTTTTTATTTAAATTATCTTAATTTTACACTAAACACTTATAACTTCACTATACATTATTGTAAAAACTTTTTAGACAAACCGCTTAGACAAATTGTAATCCTTTTTTTGTTTTATATGCCCAGTTTGTTTATTTCTAGTTACAATAATATAATGTATTTAACTCTATTACCCACGCACAGGCTGCGCCTTAGTGAGTTCCCATTACTATTGTTATTTTTTATAATATTGTATGTACTTAATGTAAAAATTGGGAAAAATAAAGGTATTAAAAAAAAAAAATTAATTCAGCCCTTTTTATGAGCCGTATTCATGCGACTCCCGCCAAACGGTACCACGGCCAAATTCAAATATTTTTTGTCAGGAGATTTTTAGAAAAATAGAGTTTCTTAGATAAATAGTAATGCTAAAAAAAATAAATAGTTATTATATACTCGGAGATGTGAACGGCGTCTGACAGTCCGGCATCTAGACTTAAGGCGATGCCATACGTAGTAATGCAAAATCATGTATTTTTGGTTTGAAAATTTGGACGCCTAGAAATGTTTCAGATGCTTTAATTAAATACTGCGAGTAGAATACATCTTGGCCTTTGAAATAATCGAGTATTTTTTAGATAAGTCTTTTTATAAGACCATTAAAAAATAATGTATAAGGCCTATGAAAACTGCTTTAAAGTTCAAAATCTCCTACTTACGAACCCATTCTCGGTTTTGATTTTATTTTATAATGTGGCAAATTAAGTTATCTATAAAATGATCGAAAAAAAATTAAATATTTATGCCTGAACATTCACAAAATAAAATAAATGACACTTTTTGAACATGTTTTTTTCTTGAATAAATCAAATCAGGTGGATGGTGTTAAGCGGGAATTTAAGCCGTATCGCCATCTACGTAAGGGTTGTTATTGATAGCTGCTCAATTTAAAAGATTACACGACGTAGTGCATCGCCTTAAGTTGAAAGATCATTCATACCCTTACGCTGGGAGCTGGAAGCCGTGTCGGAAGAGCCGTGTCTTGGGAGCCGTAACGGGGAGCCGTACCGGGAGAACACAGTATTCTTATTGTTCATACGCTCTGTGCTCACGGCTCTGTTCAATGAGCCGTAGTTTAATTGTGTCGACTCGTACCGTGCGAAAATATTGAGCTGATACCTTGGCTCCCGCTCATAAAATCAGTCATGACCATTGATGTATTATACTAGATTAGCCCTGTCTAGTTAAATTTATTTTAAAAATAACGCCACGTAGCGTACGTCACAAATATGGAGATGAACTTAACAACCCAACTCTGTTTAAACTCCTTGTATAAGCGTTCAAACTCGTAAGCGAAACCACGGAGAATTTGTTATCAGAGGTGTTGTAATATGGACATAATTCAAATTTGAATATTTGGAACTCGGTTATTTTTGTGATTGAAAAAATGAACATGCCCAGCATAGCTGAAAAGCAAAATAGACCAACAAAGGGTAAAATGCAATGCACAGTGCCCATTTCGCATTGCGACATAATGCGTGGGCCTTTTCATAAATGTGCATGTAAACCAAACCAAAATTATTGTTATTTTTAAATGAATATGCCGTGTCTGGTCTAATTTAGTCTATGGTCATGACCCATCGCTAGTTTACAGTACTACTAGTGTAGCTTCATTTACAAAGGTTATCAGAGTGAACTTGCTCGCCGACTATCAACAACAAAGTGTCATTATTGATTAGATTCGGGTAAACGGTTGATAACATAACAAAGTTGTAGTAAGATGATAACTTTAGTAATAGAAGACGTAGATTGAAGACATGCGTGATAAGCCTCTGTTTCACTACTTATTGCTAATGACTCCGATTGGCTGTTCGTCGAAAGATTGATTGAAAGGGTAATTGAATCATTTATCACACGGGTTTATGATGATCTAAATTCTGAAGCAATGGCAATCTTCCTAAGGTCATGAGTAGCTGTTGAGATTTCATTGCTAAGCAGGTAGACAGTAAATACTAACAATTGACGTTTTACGGATTAAGATGTGGAATTTTAATAATTCTTATTTATCTCTAAAAATACGCAATTTGTTCTTACATAACTATTATTAGTTAATGTATACCTACGTCCCCCACCTGTCCGATCTTTTTGTCACTAGGATAATAAATAATAAGGCCACGGGGAAAACAAAGAATTTCAGTTAAAATCGCAAATTTAAGTAAAAATATAATCTCGTGGCATTACTGAGTATTTTTTAGATTGCAAAATTGATTTACGCAATAACCATGGCTGTCAAAAACTGCATAATACAGGGAACTTAAAAAATGCTTTTTTTATGATGCTTTTTCCATTCATTTTAGGTTTTTATGATATGATGAACAATGTTTATTTCAGTTTTAAACTTGAAAGCTTTAATGTATGTTTCTTATGCCAAGTAGAGTATAACTCTACGTTATGGTCTCCCTTTTACAATATTCATTCTGATAATATTGAAAAGATTCAACATAAGTTCCTGAAGTATATAAACTATAAATTGCATATTCCTGTAGAAAACATTGTTTATAACTACTTACTAGATAAATTGTCCCTATTAAAACTTTCTTAAAGAAGAATAAACACAGATTTAATAGTACTACATAAAATACTTCATTACAAAATTGACTGTCCTGAGTTACTCCAATTACAAGATCTTGCCGAAATTTACTACCCTTTTATTTTTACAACACCAGGACACTGTCTTATCAAAATTCCCCAATTCCAAGACTTTACAGTCTCGGAAATAAATACTCTGATCTGGGAGATATATTTCATCTTAAAAATAATCAATATAAATATTGTTTATTTCAATTCTTTTATATATCGAGACACAAATAGACATCTATAATTTCCGCAATATATATATTTTTATTTTGAATATCTATTTATGTGACACTTTTTATCATTTCTACTAATGTATCTTATTTTATTATATGCTTTTGTTGTAAATTTTTTTTTTTTTCTTTTTTTCCGTTGTACCTATTATGTTTCCTTTATTGTTTTAATTTTGTAGAATCTATAATAACTGTGATACTCTACTATTAAACTTTGCAGTGTGTAAAAGCCCATTAGGGCGTGTAATAATGATAAATAAATAAATAACTTACCTAAATTGCAAGTACAAGTTTATTATAACAAGTCTGCGTGACTTTTGGGTGTACTAGAGTGCTAATATTACAAAAAATGGCATTATTGATGTTGTTGTAGCTGAAACCGATTTTTTTTAAATAGATTTTTTTATGAAAATTTTCAGGAAATCTGTGCGGCGCACCGCCAATCTGAATTTCTTGATTATCTTCATAAAAAATTATATTTTCGAAAAAAATAATAATCGTTTTCAGCTACAACAACATCAGTAAAGCCGAATTTTTCAAACTTAGTACTCTATCACACTGAAAAGTCACGAGCCGCCACTATTGTGGCAAGGATCATAGGAACTATTGATTAAGATTAGACAAATCTTTCAACATAAAAACAAAAATATTAAAATTTTTATGGGAAGCAATCGCTTTCTTGTTAGAAATCATTATGATTTAATTTTTTTAATATTTTTCCAAGACTTCTTTGAAAATATAAACCAACCGGTTTCGGTTCTGCCTGAACCTTCATCAGAGCTATCACGATTGTACAGTGATTCAGGTTCAGGCCTAACTGAAACCGGTTGGTTTTTATACCTAGTTGAGTTCCACAAAAAAACATTCATAAGAAATTAAAAGCAATTAAGAACTTTGGAGTTTATTGGCTCTATATATGGAAGAAAGCACCGTTTTGTTTGCAAGAATTTTCCATTCAATTGGCTTTTAATATTGAGAACTGTCGCTGTTGGAGAATATATCGTCACCGGAAAAAAAACAAGAGAGTATTCAGACGGTAAGTTTCGTCACACTCGAGTAATTTTATAGGTCGAATAAATTACGTGTGGATTTCCAAGTATACATACTAAATCAATGGTTTCTAAGTGCTATTAGTTCACTAGAAACTAGAAGATATTTTACGAGACGGAAACAGTTTAGAAATCGAAAGAGATAATTTCATTAGCAGTTATCAAAGTAATTTACTTTTAAAAAAACCGAAAAACTTTTTTTTCCTAACTAACTAATTAGGAAGAGAGTATGGACAGCCAAACAACTCTGTCTTGACACACACTCTTCGCTTTATATGCATTCTTACATCATCTTATGCATACCCTAATTTTATTCTGACTCTTGACGTGGCCAGTAATTAGTTCACTTGATCGTGCCATGTCTCTCTCTTCTAACATTCACATTCGCAATATATACTCTCCTTAAACTGGAATCTTCATGAATTGCTCGACCAAACCTTCTTATTCTCATTACGCTTTATCTTTCAATTTTTTTATGCCAACCGGAAACACAGAAATATGAGTATTTATGATTTATTAAAATTCTGTTAATAACGTGATGGCAGACCATTACCTAATAAATAAAAATAAAATAATACAAAAAAAAACAGAAAAAAATATTTAAAAAAAAACATAGACTGACTAATACAGACCAAATATTCTACAGTTATGACGTACTAGATATTCGCCAATTATACGTCAAAACACTACTAAACTACATTTTTGACCAAAAAAACAAATTTCAACAGACACAAAATATCACTGACAGACCAGTTAGACAAGATTACAAATAAAACATAAAATCTCCGACAATAAATACAAGCTTTGGGCAAAGACACTATCAATACCATGCTATAAAAGAATTCAACAGTCTAACACTTGAAAATAAATTTAGAACAAAAACAAATTCAGACAGAAAATTACAAAATGGATTAAAGAACAAAAAAGACAATATTACCAAAATTTCATAACATAAAATAATAAAACCTACACGTAACACACAAAACCAATATAAAACACACATCACACACAAACACAGAAGATTATTTATATTTCTGTTAAAATGTATTATGTAATTTTTCATATTATAAAATGGAGAACTCAGCACGGGTAAGCCACTTAGCGAGGTCAACATTACTGGATAACTATGAAATATAAAATATTGTACCAAAAATAAATTTAAAAAAATATTAGTACATAATATATCGAAATACGTGTTCATGCAGCTGCGCTTATCTTGATATACACTGACGAAATGCGAAAATATCAGGAAAAAGAATTATGTACACGTGTTCCGACATCTATCAATTATTTTGTTAGAGGCGTGCAGGCCCGTTTTTAAGAGGAAAACTAAAATTTTGGCAAGATTTTTAATAAATTAGAAATATTTTTTATAACTAGGTTTTCTCCATGTACCTTAAAAAAAAATATTTTGTAATTATTTAAGAAAGATAACGGTTTGTTTGTCTTATTTAGACTAATGTTTGCTACGCTAAAAAATCTGTACATCGTTTTATTATTACAGTACTATATATTTTTAGAATAGGTACATGAGTTGTTTGATCCTAACTGCCACAATCAGTGAAAAGGTTTACCTCAATATGGGACTACATTGATGCCGGATGTAGCCTAGTTATACCTTTAAATCAAATATGTGTATGCAACGAACGATCGTTCGCCAACCGCTCAGGAATAATAGATATTTTTCAGAACAGGCAGAAATATCTCAGCTTGTTATTTTGACGTATTCGTACCAACTTTTTTGATGGCTTCGTTTTTGTAGTCATTCTTTTTTTAGGTATTGTATCAGTTATTTCCTCGTATCAAACGGGGGTTCCCTTCATAATGCATAATAGTAATTATTTGATTGTTTTCATAAAAAAATAATTAATTCTCAAATACGACATTGATCCTGTGAGAAATGTTTTGCATAAATGCCTCCTGTTGTGTGGAGATAAATTTGGAAAAAAATCTCGAAA
Source organism: Hesperophylax consimilis (assembly GCF_061612785.1). Classification (NCBI taxonomy): domain Eukaryota; kingdom Metazoa; phylum Arthropoda; class Insecta; order Trichoptera; family Limnephilidae; genus Hesperophylax; species Hesperophylax consimilis. The sequence goes on from NC_142853.1 coordinate 28,896,108, forward strand.
ATCAGTACCAATTTGTTTTTTGGAGTCCCAACCAGTGGCTGTTCGTGACTTTTCAGTGTGATGCTAAGTTTGAGAAATTCGAAATTATTGATGTTGTTTAGTCCAAAACGTTTGTTTTCTTCGAAAATTCGATTTGTTTCGAGAAATTTCAGTTTTTTATTTTTATTTTTATTTGGTACAATATTTTTTTACATTTCAAAGTTTTCCAGTAATGTTGGCCTCACTGGGTGGCTTGCCCGTGCTGAGGCCTTCATTTTATAATATGAAAATATAATCTAAATACAATCTACAATATAAGATAAAATAATACATTTAATATATAATATTGTGTGTTTGTTAGTGATGTGTGCTTATATTGGTTTTGTGTGTTACGTGTAGGTTTTATTTTTATTTTATGCTATGACATTTTGGTAATATTGTCTTTTTTGTTCTTTAATCCATTTTGTTATTTTGTGTGTGAATTTATTTTTATTTTCCTCAATTTTAATTTCAATTTTTACTCTGTTGAAAGCTTTTATAGCATGGTATTGGTAGTGTCTTTGTCCAAAGCTTGAATTTACTGTCGGAGTTTTTATGTTTTCTTTGTAAGCTTGTCTAACTGGTCTGTTAGTGTTATTTTGTGTATATTGAAATTTTTTTTTGTCAAAAATGTAGTTTAATAGTGTTTTAACGTATAATTGGCGTATATCTAGTACGTCACAGCTGTTGAATATTTGGTCTGTATCAGTCAGTCTATGTTTTTTTAGTATTACCTTTAAGATCGTTTTCTGTGCGGTTTCTATGTAATTGATAGCCGAGTTTGTTGCTCCTCCCCAAGCAATAATTCCGTATTCTATTATTGATTGGCAGAATGCAAAATATATTGTTTTCAATTGTTTTATTTTATATATGTTTAGGAAAATGTGTATTGTTTTGAGAAGTTTATTTATGATTTGTTCGATGTGAGGTATCCATCTAAGGTTATGGTCAATTACGATTCCTAGATACTTTATTTTTTCTGTTTTTTCTAGAGGAGGGCAATCGCAGATGTTGGTGTTTAAACATTCGTGTATTTTTATGGTGTTTGTGTTGTTTTTTGGCTGTCCCGTACTATTTATACTATATGTTGTGAATTTTGTCTTTGATATGTTAAGTTTAAGTTTGGTCAAGCATCGCAAGGATTTCCTGAAAGTCTTCATACGAAAAATCGAATTTTCGAAAAAAAAATAGTTTTCAGCTACAAAAACATAAACAATGCATTTTATGTAATATTGGCACAGCCAAAAGTCACGAGCCACCACTGGTCCCAACTGCTCCCAACAATCTTTTTTTTATTTATTTATTTTATCAGTAATTAAGACCACCAAGCTAGGCATATGCCCGTGTAGTGGTGGTTGATTGAAATTGAATGAAAATAATAAATCATGTATGAAATATAGAAGAAATTAAAATAACTATAAAAAGTATATAATTTAAAAGAAAATACAAAGAGGAAAAAAGATAAAGAGGAAAGTGTGCAAGAACCTGGCTATTCCAATCTGATCACCAAACACCGCCAAAGCCATTTCAAGCAACGTTTCAATTCTGAATGGTGGTCTCACACCAGGGTGATACTTGTTTAAGAGTTTCTATCATGTTTACTATCATTAATATAGGTCTCACAAAGATAAATAACGAGCTTCATTAGTTTATCACACTATCCGCCTAATTTCACCGCAAAGAACCCAAATGATCAACACCAAAATGATATTTCATTAAATGTAATCTGAAAAAATATCCTTTCATTTCGGGCTTAAAGATAATTAATTTGTATAAGGCCTCATTCCACGAAGGGATGTACCGCAGGATAAATGGGTGGAGTTGTTCCATTTAAATAATAATGAGGGGGTGAAACGAGATGATCCTTTCATTTTTTTTTAATTTCTGCCCCAATTTCAAAGGGATTCGAAAAGATTCATAAAGCTGTGAGGAGATTTTTTTGAGTGACTCGTCTTAGACTGTTAGATACTTCACTTGTAATTTTCTGCCGACTTTTTGAGAGAACAAAGGACAAGAGATGTTGATGGGGCGTTGTCATCAGGCTTATAGGTCATTTTCTTTCTTAAATTAGGTGGGTTTAGGAAATATTTTGACATTTTTATAATAATTTCAACAAAATTAAATGTTATTTTAATATGAACACAGCCCAACTGCTAATGTAATTTAGAACGGATTTATATACCAAAAAATTAACAAACAATTCGACATCTTGCCATGTTTTTAGATAGATAAAAAAAAATATTTCAAAGCTCTGTAGCTCATAATGCTAATGATTTTGTTGATAAAAATAGTTGCCGTGTAAATTGCATGACTTCAAAACTCACTCACTTTAATTAGATGTGCGGACTTTCTGCTTAAGGCAGAGAGAACTGCGAAGCCATAAAAAAATATATTTTCAAGGATGGACGTCACGGTAGTTATGTTTAAATAATATATATAACAGTTTTTTTCAATCGGTTTAATTCTTTATAATAAACTTAATTAAGATTGAAATTTCTAATTTTTACTAAAACTTCTAAACGCCATTATTGATTCCTGGTATATTCACTTCAATTTTTTATTCCTACGTTGATATTATTCAAAACAAAGTGAGAGCGTTTATTTACTCCCGTTCTTTTGTTTTACTAGCTTTTCCCGCCCAAATGGATCGTTTAGGCTTTCGTTTTTCCCGCCAAAATGGTTGTCTGCCAACCTTCAAATTATTGATATCGAAACCTTCCCCTCGGGGGAGGGGGGACACCCAGTAGGAGGGAAGTGAGCTACCGGCTAGTGAATTATTCAATCTGGGCGTAAATTGAATTTAATTTGTTCTGTTTAGTGAGAAAACGAAAGAAGCGGACAGGCATACTTTGATGTTTTTATAAGATAATATCCGTGAATTGCCGACTTTAATTTACTTGGATCAAACAATAACAATCTTTCGATATTTTTTAATGTATGCCACCGAACTCACTAGCTCATAATGGAGGCGGTGTTACGAACTGAACATTATTGTTCTTCTTAGAGTCTGAAAACAAAAAGGTACAAATTAATGGTGCCATAGTTCATCGCGCGATGGCTTTTGACACTCATCCAAGATTGTTCCGTTAATATTATTAATTTTGCTTGCACGCTTGTCTAATAATATTTAATCTATCTATATTTATTTATTTATTTATTATTTATTTATTATTTATTTATTATTTATTTATTATTTATTTATTATTTATTTATTATTTATTTATTATTTATTATTTTATTTACGCCCTAATGGGCTTTTACATGAAAATATACATTTACATTGATTACAATAATTGAACATAAGAAGATAAATGGAGTTAATTGTAAGAAAGCAACACATATAATAAAATTTTGTGCAAATTAGCAAAACACTAATAAGATGGATTCAATATAAAATATACCCAAGCATGAAATAGTAAGTAAAAGAAAGTTCAACATAAAAAGTAAGTAAGTGGGTGTGTTTAAACCCAGTATTAATTGTGTGTTTAACAAATCGATAAACCAATATAAATTAGAGTGTAACTTACTCGTGAGGTAAAGAACATTATAACAGAGATTTAAAAAAAAAAAAAAAAATAACAAAATAAGAGTTGCACCTGTAAAAAGCAAAAACTAATAGAATTTAGCAATATCGACATGAATAAGAAATAATAAGATCTGAGATGGAACATAGTGTTATGTATAAAAAGTAGTTAGTAGGTATATGCATACAATTATAAGTGTATAGTAGAGCAAATAAAAAACAAACAAATATGGATATAATTTACTTGAAAGGTTTCGAATGGGAGAAGATGTAATAAAATTATTAAAGCTATAAAAGTTAATTATTAGCCGATAGAATCGAAATAAGTTGCCTTTTAAAGCTCACAAAATTGTCAAAACCAAATATATCTATAAGTTCACAGTATTTATTCGCAAGGTTGTGAATTCTAGGAATTGGTGAAAAAATAGAATAATTAGTGTTGAGGTTCTTGTTAAATTTAAAAGTATCTTTACTGCGAGTTTGCCTAGCAGGAACATTAATGCAAATAAGTTCCAACAAATTAGGGCTGTCAATTAAAGATTTAATAATTTTGAATAAAAATAGCAAATCAATTAACACTCTTCTATCAGATAATTTAAGAAGTTTAGTTTCAGCAAGCAAGTTATTGTAATTTATAAATTCGATTGGAATTTTCATTTTAAAATTAATGTACCGAAGGAATTTATTTTGTACCTTTTCTAATGATTGAGAATGGACCTTGTAGTACGGTGACCATACGGTGGAATTGTATTCTAATTTGCTTCGTACTAACGAGCAATACAGATGTTTTAATGTTGACATACTTTTAAAATTTGCTCCCATTCTCAAAATAAAACCTAGTATTCTCATCGCATCGCTTGTTATTACATCGATGTGTTCGTTAAACTGTAGACTCTCGTGGAATATAACACCAAGATCACGAATCTGTGATACACGAAGAAGATTAGCACCATTCATAAAATAGGAAAAATTAAGTGGATTTTTGCCTTTGTAAAAACTGATAATCTGGCATTTACCTAAATTTAGTTGCAAATCATTGACAGAACACCACGCACATAGTTTATTAAGGTTCAGCTGCAAAATTGCGCGATCGTCATCGTCTTTGATTATTCTGTATATCTTCAGATCGTCGGCAAATAACAGGACTTTAACATTAGTAAAAATATTAACAATATCATTGATAAACAAACAAAATAATATTGGGCCCAAGTGAGATCCCTGTGGTACTCCGCTCGAGGCAGCAAATGTATTAGAAGTAAACGAATCAATCTTGACTGCTAAGTACCTTCCTAATAGATAACTCTTAAACCATTCCAACATACTCCCTCTTATTCCCAACAATTTTAGTTTACGTAATAATATTTTGTGGTTTACTTTATCAAATGCCTTACTGAAGTCAGTATATATGGAATCAGTTTGATGTGATGCATTAAGGGCATTAACAATATCATTCGTGTACAATATCAAATTGGTAAGAGTAGATCTACCTTTAATGAATCCATGTTGAAGGGGAGAGATGGTTCGATTGATTCGGGATATCAACTTATCTAGTACTAGGCTTTCAAAAAGTTTGGGTAAAGTAGACATTATACATATTGGCCTATAATTTGTTACTTCGCTCTTATTACCTTTTTTGAAAATGGGCGTTAAAAGACTAAACTTCCAAAGGTCCGGGAATACACCTGATGAGAGTGACTTTGTAAATAACTTATGAATAGGATATGACAATGTATGCATACAATTTACTAAAAACCTGGGCGGAACATTATCAGGTCCTGCGGATTTTCGGGAATCAAGACTCTTCAGCTTAGATATAATATCGTCTATGGTTACATTACAGTCAGATATATCAAGAGTTTCAACCAAATCAAAGCACGAAATATTGCTGTCTTCACTTGCATTAATGTAAACGCCGCTAAAAAAATCAGCAAAAAGATTAACAGTTTCCTGAAGATTTTGGGATAATTTAGAATCGAATGACACACTACTAGGTATGTAAGTACCATTTTCTTTTTGGGATTTAACATATTTCCAAAAGAAATTTGAGTCGTCCATGATAGAGCCTTCGACATCACTAATGTAATTTTTGTAACATTTTGCGGAGAGCTTATTGCACTCTGCCCTCAATTTTTGAAACGCAGTATAATCGATGGCCAGGCGACTTTGTTTGAATCTCTTATGAGATAATTTTTTGAGGTAAATTAAGTCTATCAGGTCTTTTGAGAACCATTTAGGGTATAGAGTTTCTCTGTAAGTCGTTAAAGGAACAAATTGTTCAATTGCAGAATTAACGATGAAGTAAAATTTTTTAAGGTGTACATTAATATCATCGTCGCTATCAAAGAATGACCAGTCAGTCTGTTTAAGGAAATTTGAAATTTTAACATAGTCAGCTTTTTTGAAATTTCGAGTTTCTACTACCTTTTTTACGATAGGAATTGGTTTAAGATTAGACATGCATATTTCTAGTGGTGGATGGTAAACATCGACAGGTAATAGAATTTCGGTACTTCTCACAACACAGATGTCAGACACATTTGACAGTGCCAAATCCAACGTACGACCTCCTATATTATGAACATTATTACACTGTGTTAGACCTAAGAACAGTGCCATATCTCTAATAACACGAATATTAACATTAGAACAAGAATTGACAGAATTCATATTACACCAATCATAATGTGGCAGATTGTAATCACCAACTAGAAGTAGTTTAGTATTAGGATATTTAGCACAAATTGATTCAACCTCGTGATTGCTGTAGCTTTGGACATCAGAATTCGGAGGTAAGTATGCACATCCCACTATTATTTTACCTCTAGAAGTGTTCACATTGACAAATAGTTGCTCGATGGATGTGTTTTTTGTGGATATTTTTGAAGAACTGAGATTTTTTGAGATAGCAATGGCTACACCACCTCCTCTCGTTTTGGCACTTGTTTTAGAATTCCTATCCATACGGTAGATGTTGAAATTAGGGAAGCCTAATTCGGCAGAATTGATTCCTGAGTCGAGCCATGTTTCGGTTAAAATGAAGATATCACTGCTGATAGTTGCCGCCGAAGTCAGCAACATGGGAAGTTTAGTGCGGATCCCTCTCACATTTTGGTAGTAGCATTTTATTTTTTGTTGTTTCAGTTTTTTGGCGCACATTCAATAATTTTAGGTACAGAGTTCACATATTTGATAGTTATATTGGTTTCACCGTTGTTCTTCCTCGTCTCGAGTTGTTGGCGTAAATCTAGAAGTTGAGTCCTCTGCAATGGTGTTTGGTCGTTACTGGCCTTTATACCGTTTTTCAGTTTTGCGTTCCTGGTCAAAACCTCACGAGCCGAGACAGAGTCATTGAATTCGACCTTAATCGGTCTAATTTTGTTGGACTTTTTTACACCAAGTCTGTACGACTTAACCACACTCGGTATTAATTCATTATTTATATCACTAATCGCTGAAACTACTTTATCGCTGTCCATTTTAATAATTGTTGTTGTTGATTCTGAAATACTTTCGGGAACATTAAATAAAATAATGTTCTTTGACCGGGTTTTTCTTTCCTCGGCCTCTGCGAGCAAATCATTTATTGAAGATGAAGTATTTGTCGGGTTAGTAACAATAGACTGAGTATCCGTTACACTTTTTAATGTTGACAATTCTCCTTCCAACATTCCCATACGAACAGCCATCAATCCTGTGGTTCCTAACAGATCCGTTGTTATCGGGGTAATTTTACCCATTTGCTCCTTCGTAAATTTGTTGCCGGGGTCATTAATAATTTTTATCAGCGAACAGAGTAGATCCTTGGCCTTGGTCATATAGTTAAGAGAGTTCTCGTTTAAATCCATATTAAAATTTATTTAAAAAGAGTTAAAAATATGTTAACTTTATTCGTAATTAGTTTATACACAAACGCCTGTTTCCCGCAAACTGTTTAGCACTATTCAAAAGTGACGACACTTTCGACCAATGGCGATAGTAATGACGGACTGATAATGCGCATGCGCGTTTGGTATGTTTACCAGTTGAAAATTGTTATTTTAATATTTTTAAAACACAGCACTGCACAGCACACACGATAATTTAAAAATCTAACTGATTGAATATTTCGAAGATGAAGTGATTTAACTACTTCGACACTTTATGTTGTGTTTACTTGCAATTTTCTAATGTTTTGGAAGTTTTAATGTGGAGCGTATTCACTATCTGTGTAATCAATGACGGTAGGTATTATTTTATAAAAATGAATGTTTGTCATTCATCCGATTTCACGGAAAACTACAAAGTTAATTCTTATTAGTGCCAGGAGTGTTTGGAGAGTGGTCTGAATGTTAAAAGAAGTCGGGGAAGCTCGAGAAACACTTATAACGTATGCTTAACGCATTATCTCCGCACTGGAATGAAATACTGAGTTGAACAAAAGTCGACATAATGTTATTTTTTAACAGTAACAATGTGGATTTCAATGTGACGAACAAGGAAAGATGTGTAAGGAAAATGTATGACTTGGAAGTGAAAGGTTGAAGAGGTCGAGGATGCTCAAGGAAGACATTGTAGGATCAATTGAAACAAATACTTATTACAACACATTAATATCATTAAACGACTTAACTTTTTTATTCAAGATTCTAAATTCTAAATTCGACTGTTGCGAAATTTTGCAGCTCATAAACTTACGAATACCTATAATAACAACATATTTTTAATACACTATTCCACTGCAACACACATAAGCGCAATTACATTGCGAACTCCCCAATACAACGTTTTCACACTATGGGAAACCAATATTTAGATGATGTCGATATATTGAATATTAACTTTGCGAATTTTGTGGATTACATAAAGGACTTATTTAAACACTATTCCTAAATGGAAGTTACAATTTTGTAAGCCAGTCAAATCGCTGTATTTTTAATTTATGTTCTTGTTATTTTTAATATTTCTTTCTCATGTTTCAAAACTGTCATTAAAATTGTACCACCCACATGTCAAAGCCCTCTGGGTGTTAAATAAATGAATAAATAAATAAAAATAAATAAATTTCCACCCATTGTATGCACCCAGTTGTCAGGTACTCTAGAATCAGCCTCAAAGCATTACAAAAAAACCATTTATTAGTCCCCAAGCAACGCCGGGTAGACGTCAGCTAGTTCTACTATAATAAATATTGATTAAAAAAATAAAAATAAATATTTAACCAACGTTAAAGGGCATATACCGTATTGGTATATTATTGTAAAGGATATTTTCAATATACGCCCACATAGACCGCTTGATATTTCAAAAATAGCATTCCCCTTTTCAATATGCGTTCATCTCATCAAGATAAAAATATACAAAGGTAAATATGAATTTCCTAGGGACCTAGAAGAAGGTACTATTTTAGTCGTAATAATTTTACTTGTACACATCTATAGACCTGTTTTTATCGTCATTTGAATTTCTCCTTTCAAATGGAAAAATAAATTCCAAATGTATATTTCAAATTAAAGCGCTTATTTTCCCCCTTACAAATTAGGTAGAAAGGTACGTCTTACATATGAACATTTTTTGTTAACGTTTTTCAAAAATAAATATATTTCTACTAAGGATTAATAATTTTACCTAGCCTGTAACACCCATACAAATTGTTTCAGGCTATTATTATTGCTTATTAGAATTTGTTATCGTTTTTGTTATGCATTAAAACCTTGTCTTATAAATATTAATTTATCATTTTTAATGATAAACTAATGTTAAGGAGGCGAGGTTTTTATGCAAAGCACAAAGGATAACATATTATTTTTAAGAATTATTCGTGTTATATGAAAATATGTTATATTGTAATTGAACATGAACATCCTGTTGACAAACTGCTTAATTGCGGTTTAATAGGATTGTACTTTGAAGAACAATAAAAAAATAAATTAAAAAAATAAAAAAAGCAATTAGCTTTAAACACTTTTATGAATTGGAAAAAAAAAATATAAATATATTATTTTATCATTTAAAAAAAAAAGTTATAGTATATAAGTTTTTTGCATCTGATCTATGTTGTCAACCACAAGAAATTACATTTTTTTTTAATTAGTTTCAACCCTCTCGAATAAGTTGTCCTTTGATTGCGTGAAAACCGTACATCCATGTTTAAATAATTCATACGTTAAGAGGGCTTCTGTAGTCGAGGAGTAAGGCTCTCGAATACGAATCTAAAGGTCGCGGGATCAAATCCCGGCGAGCGCAAGTAAATTTTATTTTATCAATTTGCGTCGTTTCACAATTATTTCATTAAAAATAATATGTTAAATTATATCTGCGGCACATTCGTAGATTAGTGGTAGATTCTTTCAGTATCGCCCTGGTTAAAGACCACCATTTAGAATCGAATAAAGATGTTTTTACACATATTTTGATCAGGTCTAAATAGCCACGTACTTCCTCACCTTCCTCCTCCCCATCTCCTTCCCCTCCCAAGTATCTTGAACCTCCCGACCTACCCTAATCGGGGATGATATAGTCTCACTGGCTTCAGACGGTTAGGAGCAGTTGGAACTCTTGTGCGATACTCACATAAAAAATAATCAAATGCCTTGTAAAAATTATGAAAATCAAAATGTTTACCCGTACCTTCTGATGTCCGGTCAGGTGCTCTGACATCGGAAGGTACGGGTTCAATTCCCGTTAGCGGCATTTATTTTTACTCGGGAGATATTTTCAATTTGTAAGTCAACTCACACTTACGTAAAAAGTCAAATAAATATGCATATAAAATTAACTGCCTGGGGCAACTGAGGAAACTTAAGTCAGTAATAATATTCAATACGGTGAACAAACAGCTTGATTGACACTTACCTACTTTCAACCAAAACCTAAAAATAAATGCATACATTTTAGCTATTGTAATATATTATATCATGTATCTATACTATCATATATTTCAATCAATACTAATCTAACCTAGTCTACCTATAAGTTTTGCATGTACTTGTATCTCTAACTTTTTTATATCCATCTAGAGTTTCTGTTAATTGTATATTTTCTGATGTCACTGTTTATAATTTACTGTATATGTATATTATACCGTTGATATTAAAATAAATAATCAAATTTGTATTGATATTGCTTATAATTATTTGTTTTCCTTTATGCTATGCATAAAACTTTGTCTTAAAAGCATTAGTTTAACATTAAAAATAATAATGTTTTGTTTTTGTTTTTTTTAATGATAAGCTATTTTATTCGGATGACTAATTATTGCTTATAATTTTTTGTTTTTGTAGATCATACATTCATAGCAATAATAACACAATTTAAAAAATACAGGATGTTCGGGGGAAAATTTCTAAGAAAGTCGTTTTTCCTTTTTTAATTGAACTATCACGTAGAATCAAGTAGTAAAGTTAACGCACTTTCCCCGAACAAGCTGTATAAGACAAGATTAATGAGACAGAAAAATGTTTCAGCCCCATCTTGGATCCTTTCGTTTGAGAGTTGTTAATACTGTCTCCAATGATTAAAATATTAGAACTTGAAGATTTACTTATTAAGTTATTCCAATAAAAAAAAATATACATATATAAGACTTGTGTAGTTAAAAATAATTCTATTTATATTTATAAAATAATAAACTCCACAAATTCAAACCATTCTGAAATAAATTGATTTGCATTGATAGCTGATAACTGTAGCCAGTTTTATAAAGGCACTCGTGAGCACTGCTTGCAACACTTTTATTGTGGGGCTATTTTACTAAATTAACGACTTTTATGATACGAGCATTAAATAGAATTCACTGATTCACGTTATGCTCAAATTGTATTCATTTTTTTGAAGTTTTGTTAGTGAAAAATTAATGGGGAAAGTTTTAAAAATCCACCCTTTTGGAAGAGCTTAACTAGTAATGTACAAGAAAATTCAGCATAATCGTTCTTTGGAAGAATTTAAATATTTGGAAATGTGAAGCGATCTTTCGTAAAAGTCAGAATTCGAAACATTATATCGTATTCGGCCTCCCAGAGGTCTAGCAAGGACTTCGATTAAGCCCTATGGCAATAAGAAATTGATCAAATTCATCATCTACGGTCATTTAGCGATATTTGCACGGTCAACGATTATACGAAATATTCCGACCGACGATAGACTAATCGCGGCCTCCATAGTATTAAATAAGCTTCGATTAACTGTCAATATACACAACTTTTTAAAAAATTTCTTTAAAGTTATTGACTTAGTAACGAACGGTGTTGAACTAACGATGCTCATAGAATTGAAAGAATTCGTATACGCGACGAGTTGAATCCGTTCGAGACAATGACGCTATGTTGGTTCTGGCTTGCCGAAACAAAAAATGTTCACTTAACACTTTGTGATTAAAGTAAATGCGGAGCGCCAATGCAAATATCGGTTATTTTTTTACGTAATTATACGTAATCACAACGTATTAAGTGAAACATTTTTCATGCAAATATCGCTAATTGACCGTAGATGACGCATTTGATCAATTTACAATTACGTAATCACAACGTAATTGTACGACGTTTGACGTTTTGAATTTTCGATTCATAGATAATACTTCTAGCTATCAACAACGCAACCGTTCTCGAGAAATCTGTTTAAAATCATCTATATTATTATGTTACCAATTTCACTGTGCTAGACTCCCGGAGCTTTATTGCCAGCAAATCGACGTTTATTAAAATGATTTCATATTTTTAAAGATTAAATATAGTAGTATGAAGAGGTAGAACTCAGTTGCTTTGCAATATTTCTAAGATTAATTTATATTTTTTTAAACTTAAATATAATGCACAGTAGGATGGGTTATAAATAATATTGCCTTCGATTTAATTTTGTTTGACCTTGACTTTCCTGGCTCTGCAGATACGAAGTAAGAAATATTTCAATGAATAAATGGATGGATTTATTTGAAATGCCATTGTAAAGTACTCTACAGAAAACACGGATTCTTTCCAAAAACCTATTGACTGGAGTTCAAATACGCAATGATGCAATATTCTTTATAATGGAGATAATATAATACAATTATTATTATAAATGATCGTATTTAATTCGTACATATTTTAATCTCTCGTTTGTTAGAACCGTATAACAATATTTGAAAATGAACAACTCGTCTTAATAGCGAATCACTGTAAATGTAAATACCATGTTATCTGGCAACACTGACATTACACAAGATAAATATTGCCACATAAAGCTCTTCGCTTACCCCTCCAGAGAGAAGCAAAATACAGGCAGCATTGCTGGCAATATGGCAACACCACATCAAAAGGAATTGCGAAAAGAGAACAGATAATAAAAAAAAATGTTTTTCGATTTTTATTGACATTTTAATAAGTAATGTAAATATGCATTGAATTATCAATTAATCATACCGTTTTACTTTTTAAGGCGATGCCATACGCAGTAATGCAAAATCATGTGTTTTTGGTTTGAAAATTTGGTCGCCTACAAATGTTTCAGATGCTTTAACTAAATTCTGCGAGTAAAATACATCTTGGCCTTTAAAATAATCGAGTATTTTTTAGATAAATCTTTTTATAAGCCCAGCAAAAAAATGTATAAGGCCTATGAAAACTGCTTCAAAGTTCAAAATCTCCTACGTGCGAATCCATTTTCGATTATGATTTTATTGCATAATGTGGCAAATTAAGTTATTTATAAAATGATCGAAAAAAAAATTAAATATTTATGCCTGAACATCAACAAAATAGAATAAAAGGTACTTTTTGGCCATGATTTTTTCTTGCATAAATCAAAACAGGCGGATGGTGATAAGCGGGAATTTAAACCTTATCGCCATCTACATAAGGGTTGTTATTGATAGTGGCTCAATTTAAAATATTACACAACGTAGTGCATCGCCTTAAGTGGTTAAATTTCCACAATTTCATAACCAATGTTTTATCCTTTTTTCAACGTCGCAAAACCATAAAAGATAGGGGAAAAAGATTTGCTTTCAAAGAGTATTTATAACTATTCAGGTTCGCTTTTAAAATTTAGCTAGTCAGTTCAAATATTAGGCCAATCTTATATATTTTTTCACATTTTATCACAATTTTTCTTGATGAATCAGAAGCAGGAAGAATGAAAGAGAAGGCGAATTTGAGAGTAATGATTTATAAAAATGTTATCAAATTAAATTAAAGTTACAGAATCATGTTTGAATATGTTCTCTTTTTACTCATTGGTAGAAAATAAGCATCCAGTTTCCCTATTTTCATCCCCAACATCTCGAGTTCAACCAAAAGGCGACGAGTAGAGCAAAAGGCAGAAAGAGACAAGACCGCCGAGAATGAGCAACTCCGTGAATGAGAGAGAAAGAAAGCTCTTTTCCAAAGTTAAGAGATGGTTGTAGGTCTCAAAGTTAGGGCTTGCAAAAAAAGAAAATATTTACTTCTTATGGAGCTTTTTCTTTTATTTTAAGTGATATTTTAGCTAGGTAAGTTTTTAGATTCTCACGGCCAAAAGCATTTTTGTTGTTTGTTTTTGGGGTGTTATGCCGTGTTGCGCTAACAAAGAAGGAGGCTAAAGAAGGAGTTAGCGCAACACGGCATAACACCCCAAAAACAAACAACAAAAAAGATATTTTAGCTATCGTTTTCATGTTTAAATTATGGAATTCCATTTCAATTTTAAGCTTTTTTTATCAATAAACTTGTTCTGTACTGTAATTATTACTACGCTCAACATCCCTCTTCTGAAGGCATTATCAGATTGCTTGATGTCTTTTTTTTGTATTATATAACTCACCCTAAAAAGAATGCTTTGTGATAATTACAGTTTGATAATGTTTTTAGAAGGTGACACAGCTGCCACGCGTACTAATAGCACCCTTGAGGTGATTTTTCACAAAAACAGCGCTACACAAGTTATCCAATTACTATTATTAATAATTAATAATTATTTTTCTTATCGTGATTGTCGTCCTAACAAAATCTAATTTTAATATTTTCATCCATATTTCCGTACATCCCGAAACGGTTCCAACTGGCCACAACGTCATAATAACATAGAAAACGCAAATGTCTAATAAGACGGCTGTTACCAACGTCGGCGTGGCGTCAAGCCGCCGTATTCACGAATGAAAAACGAACATGTCGTTTTGCGGCAAATCGAAAATGCCACATTTTAAATTGTTCACATTTTATTCGTCGACATAAAAACATACAAATTTACGCAAGATTATTTTTAATAATTTTGACCAACAGATAAAAAGCAATTTCTTTAGCAATAAAAAATACAGTTACAATACAATTGACCTTTTTCGGAGGGTAGGAACCAGCTTTCTCTATTTTCAGAAGATAGTTTGGTTAAAACATCTGTCAAGGCGTTAATGTCTTTATTTTAAAATATGATTTAATCTACATTTATATATGTGTGTATGCCCTGTGTGTGCTTTGAGGTGGTTCAATAAGTTTAATTGATAAAAATATGTCATTTCGATAAATAATATAACTCAGTTGTAAAATATTCTTTTTCCCAGCTAAAAAAATATTACATAATATAAGGAAATGCATTTTTAGCCTAGACGCTCTTCAAAATTATTACTCAAAAAGTACAACATACAAAAACTAATTATTCGGTTTGGTCAAGTATTTTCAAATCCAAAATTTAGTTTTGTATGAAGAAGGCCGCGCAGCCGTTCCCCTTAAACATATCATTCAAAGGTGTCATTATTTTGGTTAGTAATAATTTATTTATTTATTTAATAATCAGTATCTGTAGTGTGGATTTTTTTAGAAGTGTTTTGTGAACACCTCACTAAGAGAACCTGTGCTAGGGTTATCGCATGTTTTGGGTAAAATGTTTTGGTTATGTTGTATTTGCCGGTGACCGGATAAATCATCACAATGATAATTCATCACATCTTAAAAAAGATATATAAAGTCATGGAAAGTGATGAAACAAAAACTTTATTAACTGGGTTAAGTAGGTTAGGTTAGATTAAAAAAAAATCATCGTTTCTAATGATTTTTTATCACTTTTTAAAAGTGTGTTGAATTGTCACTATGTAGAGTTATCATGGAACCGTATTTGCCGTCATAAGTAAAAACACAGCATCGTTCTTGAGACTCTCAAGGGGTAACCCCCTATGGTTCCATCCATGTCGACAGTATTGATTACATATGTATTAGGTTAGTGGCAAATAAAGTACATCTTAATATTACATAGCAAAATACGTAGCAAATATCTAGAACGGATATGTTCTGCTTTATTTATTTGTGTTTTAAATAAGAAAACAAAGGCCATTAAAGAATTCAAATTTTCACCTTTTTCATAATTTTATTTTAGAGGAAACTTTTACAATTTTTTTGAGTTATGATAATTATTAAAAAAATCTTTCCCAACCTACTATTAAAATACAATGAACTGTAAATTAAATAATAAAACACCGTAAAAAAGAGGTTTTCGTGTCCGAATTTATGTACGACAAATTGTGTTCCAACGCAAATTTTGAAAATTAAATTTAAACTCATTAAAATAGTTTTTTTTTAATAATTCAAATTTTATATTTCATTATATTTGCTCAGTTAAAGGCAAGATTATCTTTTAATTACTATTAACTCGCAAATAATTGCCAAATTTCTCCAATTGCCCATATTTTATAACTTGAAACACAAAATAAAGTAGCACATATCCATACTAGATTTTCGCTACACCCCTTGATTAATAAAATAATTATTCAGTTTGGTTGTGTATTTTGGCAAATCAAATCAAATCCAAATTTAAGTTTTGTATTAAAAGGCCGAGCAACCGTTCCCTTTAATGATAACCATTTTATCCACAGAATATTGATAATAGATTAATATAGGGTAGTTATTTAGAATAACATTATTATTAGGATATATAAAGTTAAATATAACCTGAATAACTTGGCGAAAAGTTATTGAATACATTCTTGCCCATGGTTTATCTCTATGTACAGCATATAATTTCCTATATAATATTTAACAATATATTATTTTGTTAATTAACTTGGCTGGTATGTGCAATACGTTAGAATCATAAAGAAAGACATAATATTCTATACTTCTATCAGAGTCTCAAAATTCTTTCAGTGAGAGCAATTCTGTGGTACAAAATTATAATTCAGCATATACATAACCCCCTGTATATAAAATAGGCTACAACACAATCATAATACTCGTTTTAACTTTAATGAAGAACTTATTGTATCTAAGCATACAAATGCATATGGACAAAGGCAGTGGCGGCTCGTGACTTTTGGGTGTACTAGAGTGCTAATATTTAAAAAAATTGGCATTTCTGATGTTGTTATAGCTGAAAACGATTTTTAATTTTTTTTCGAAAATCGATTTTTTGTATGAAGATTTTCAGGAAATTTCAGTATAGCCGTGCGCCGCACGGAATTCCTGAAAATCTTCATACAAAAAATCAATTTTTCGAAAAAAAATAAAAAATCGTTTTCAGCTACAACAACATCAATAATGCCATTTTTTGTAATATTAGCACTCTAGTAACACAAAAGTCACGAGCCGCCACTGGACAAAGGACGTTAAACTATATGATTCCCAGTTGTTTTAATATGTTACCTGTTAAAATTAAAAACAGTGCCCAAAACAAACAATTGGTGAACTTACTGAAAACTTGGCTTACTGAAAGAATTAATTTGTATTAGCTTCAATGATATATTATTCTAAAGACTTTTAAAAATTTTATCTATGTTTTTCATAATTTTCTTTTGCTATATTTCTGTAAAATTTTAATTTTTTGTTTTATACATATTATTGTAAAAAATTAACTGTAAACTCACTTATAGTAAGGTTTATAATGTAATGAACCCGTTAGACAAACTGCTAAAAAGCAGTTTATGGGGACTTTTTTGCCTTATATTTGTAAAGTGTGTAATATATCATTTAAAAAACGTAACTTTTAAATCAGTGCTTTTAGAATATTTGATGAACCACGAGACCTAAATAGAAAAATCCTTTTAAATAAATTATGTACGTTGTTGGCGGCGGTTACAGCAGTATCGCTTTTTGATAATATCATTATTTAGGTCATGGATTTTCTGCCATATCCTCAAAGCCACGTCCTGACTTACCTCATTATATTACTACTACAAGTTTAACATTTTACACAAATTTACGGATAAAAGGATTTGATGGACAAAAGTAATCCTTCGTTGCAACTTTTACTCCCATTTCATAAAGAAATACCATAGCGTTTTAAACTGAGATCCTTTTTACACACCCCATATGAGTTAAACCTTATCTAGTCGAATACAACAATCTCATTTTCGTAGTGGAAAAAGATGTAAATAAAATATTACTTTGTAGCGTTATTATGATAGTAATCAATTAGTTATTTAACCTGTCGAAGAGAAATAATAATACAAAATAAATTGTAATTAAACTGAGCTATAGAAATGTCGTGTTTTTGTTATTATTAGCTAAGTAATAAGGACACATTGAGTTAAATTTATTACAATTTATTTCACTCCATGTGAAATTTATTACACATCGAGTGTAATAAATTTACTTAGCTAATAATAACAAAAACATAACATTTTTTTGTTTTCTTTATGTAATAATATCAACTTTCGTTTGAAAGTCGTTATTATTAGCTAAGTAATAAATTTACTTAGCTTATAATAACAAAAACATAAAATTTCTGAAAAAACAAAAAATGTTATGTTTTTGTTATTATAATAATAAGGACACATTGAGTGAAATTTTTAATTTTTAATCATTGAAAACAATATAAACGAAAGATGCCAAACAGAAAACACAGCTAAAGTTTCAGTCGCACTAGGAACTAAGCCAAGGACCTCTTCTTTACCGGAGACGTACACTGACCACTGAGCTAATTCGACTATATCAACTTACGTCACTTTAACTGTATTATACTTCAACTGAGAGCTACCAACATTATCCTTATTTTCTTAATGCATATTTTTTGCTGTCTTCATGTATGATTGCGAGATTCTACCTGAGCTAAATGCAATCTAGATAGAATTATATTTTTTAATGTACGACATCTATTGACTCTTCTACAAGTATATTTTTTAAAGTGGATTAACTTATTAAAACCTCACAATGTAATACTTAATCACTGAAAAAATATTTTTATTTAATATTAATAATAAGTTATTTTTTCAGGAGAAAGAAACAAAGAAGAGCGGGAATAATAACAACAAGAGATATGAATTTCAGAAAAGAATATAATAAGCGACACAGAATTTCAGAAAAGAATATAATAAGCGACACAGAATTTCAGAAAAGAATATAATAAGCGACACAGAATTTCAGAAAAGAATATAATAAGCGACACAGAATTTCAGAAAAGAATATAATAAGCGACACAGAATTTCAGAAAAGAATATAATAAGCGACACAGAATTTCAGAAAAGAATATAATAAGCGACACAGAATTTCAGAAAAGAATATAATAAGCGACACAGAATTTCAGAAAAGAATATAATAAGCGACACAGAATTTCAGAAAAGAATATAATAAGCGACACAGAATTTCAGAAAAGAATATAATAAGCGACACAGAATTTCAGAAAAGAATATAATAAGCGACACAGAATTTCAGAAAAGAATATAATAAGCGACACAGAATTTCAGAAAAGAATATAATAAGCGACACAGAATTTCAGAAAAGAATATAATAAGCGACACAGAATTTCAGAAAAGAATATAATAAGCGACACAGAATTTCAGAAAAGAATATAATAAGCGACACAGAATTTTAAAACACGTACTGATTTTGTGGGAGACGAAAAAACTTTCAAGGGTATTTCAGTGTAGGTACATATATAGTCATATTGTAACGCTGATGACGAAATTATTGTGAGTTAATTTTTCTGGAAAACTTCTGGACTGGAAAGTGGAAAGTGCTGATAAGTGACGTTCATTTTGTCTTCTGATATTCTAAACAACAAATAATATTTTGCAAACCTAATGTTTTCAGAACATTATTTTCACACGCACAACTGAAAAGAGAAAACGTGTTTGGAAGATTTTATTTGTAAATCGTCCCGACGTTGTTCGTTTATATTTGGTTAGGTTTTTTGCACCCAGTTTCATAACTGAATTTTTACGATCCTTAATTGTAATACAGTAATTTCTGATAAATTTTCCTTTCGTTATGGACTAATTGCAATCGTTAAAACATGGAAAATAATAAGTGAAATGCTGTGCGATCTCACAGTATATGAGCACTGAAAATGGCAAATGAAATGGTAAAACTACCTTTCATGATTAAATTGTAGTTTTTGCAACTGTTAACAGAATACCTACCATTGAAATTTAACCCCTCCTTCAACATGGATCCAAAATCAATGACCAAAATCTGTCTATTTTTCAAATGTATCTTCATACCAAATTTTTAGACAAAAAGTCTCGAAAATACCCGCTATACTTCAAGTGACATGTACACTATGTACAGCTCTATCAAACACTTAAAACACTAAAAATTAGGAGAAACATTATATTAGGATATTACTTAGTTTTACAACGTCTTGAGGGGTTATATTGACTGTTCAGCTCTTGTGTCGTCAATTAATTTTAGAATCCGAATTAAGGAAACCAGAGACAAGTCATTATTTCATATCGAGATTGCTTCAACGAGTCTCAGGCAAAATTCTTTTCTTATAAAGGCACTTGCAATCATTATAATAAAAAAGTGGATTGATTGTGATATTTGTATCTTAAAATTTTTAATAAAACCTTATAACAATTAAACCCTTTACAATTTACAAAATAAAATAATAAAATATATATATATATATTTTCAAAAAAATTGTTTTATCTGATTTACGTTCAGTATTATTAATTATTTATTTTTTACTTTTTTTTCATCTCCTACCCACAAAAAAGGCGTCCTTGTTTGTATTTGATTTATACCTTATCAACGTTTTTTTTCTTTTCCTCTAATATATACTTAATTACTTACTTTTTTTGTATTTATTATTGAACAGGATATGAACATTCGTTAGTTGGTTATATAACCTGATTATTACGATTTATATATTTTTAAATATGTGTAATGTTATTAACCTGCAAATTTTAAATAAGGTGAAACCGATCAGGTAACTAATAAAAATTACTAACGTTATAAGAATTTATAACGTCTAAGAATTTTTAATCTACATAAAAGTCAAGATGTTAAAATTAATTGTCACTATAATAAGTTAAGGGTTTCAAAATTAGAAACGAATGAACGTGTGAGTAGTTAACATAAAAATAAAATTCCGAATGGCAAAAACTATTATCCTTCTTTTAAATATATTTTTTTCAAATTAAAACATCTTTTAAATACTTTCTTATTCTTCCCGCATCAAAATCTTATCGAAGGCTAAATTCAATCTTAAGGCTTAATTTTATTCTGCACCTGTTCTTGTTTCAAAATTCAGCGATTTTCGTGGAAAAACTCCGTAACCTGTTTTGTCTTTATTATTTTTCCGTGGGTCGAGTTACCTACTTCCTAGAATGAGGACATAAGGTGTCCTCAATTCGGCCCATGTTATTATAGTGGAAAATAGAATACAGACCTCCCTTAGGGAATACGAGTAAAAGCATTCTCCTAACCTCAATTATGTGCGGAACTTCAGCGGCAGGTAACATGGATTAATCAGGGCTCTGGAATACTTCATAGTTGAAATCATTTTGTTTGCATACTCGCTAAGCTTCAAATATGTTAAATATTTACTACTAAAATTTTATCAATAGTCAGAATACACTCCGAAAGCCTTATTTAACTGTAGTGAACTGTTATGTCTTCTTAAATATTGATACACTTGATGATTGGTAGTTTACATATCATAAATACTTTTCTCCTTCTAAGATTACCAGTTTATTTACTATCGTGAGAAAATTACAACGAATATCTGGCAGGACTTACGTTGGAAGGAACTCGTACTGAGCTGCTGGCCTGGAGATCGGCTAGCATCGGATGTACTCGTAACCATTTGGGTATAGTCGACATGTTATCTCTGTCATGTGGCATTACTACTACCGCCTATGGAAATATCTTAAAACTAAATAAACAAAATATCAATAACTTATAAACTATCTACTGACATTTCGGGCAGTATTGAAACTACAACTAAGTATCAACACTACTGTTAACCATGAGTGTAATTTGTCGTTATTAAAATCTTGTGAAATTAATATTCTTGGAATTTGTGGAATGAAATAAATATTATTCTTACTTCATGAATATAAGTCGGTTCAATAAAACTTCAACACTAAAAGACATCATTATACTCTCAGTATGGTCCACAATAATCATTTACAATGAAAACGCTTTATTGTATGAGATAATTTATTATTTGTTGCGTGGATTTCTCAAATAATTGCAGTTAATACTAAGAAGCTTGGATATATTTCTCTAATATGTTCCTTAAATGGTGGCATTTTTCGAAATGACGCTTGAGTAACAAAACAGAATCATTTTAAGAAGAAAAAATGATACATCAATAAATCTAAACGAAACAGGAAACAGAACTAAGGTAAGGCTCTCGACTAGCAATCCGGAGGTCACGGGTTCAACTCAAAATTTTATTTTATTAATTTGCGTCATTTAACAATTTATTCAGCATGTTCCATAGTGAACCGTGTTTGGTGACCAGATCTGAATAGCCAGGTATTTTGCCACCTTCATCTTCCTCATCTGCTTCTTCTCCCCACTACGATCAACCTCACAACATACCCCAATTAGTAATGCCTTCACCGGCTTCAGACGTTTGGGAACAATTGCGACTCTTGGATCTAAGGCGTAGTATCTAAGGCCTAGAATACCTGACGAGGAGATGTGATGGTGTGGATATACTACTATAACGGGTAGAAAGATTCAGTTAGATAGTAAAGAGTAGGATAGCCTCGCCGACCCAAAGATCCAGAGATAATAACAACACTCAGTTGTGATTATCATACGATGGCTCAATAGGTGGTCAGAGCTTCCGCCACCAAGACTTAGAAGGTCCTCACTTCATGAACCCGGGAACCCCCCGCTAAGTTACCAAACTACAATATAGAAAATAGATATAGAATAATAATAGTTACAAGTGCTAAAATACAAATATATAGAAATAGACACACAGATATAATACAGGCTACATATGCACGCAAACGCACGCAACATACTCACAAGGTGAGTGATAGGCATATTTGTATATAACTAGCAGTTAAAAACCCGTTCAAATGATACTAACAACAGTTACATTTAATAGGTAGATATTAGGTCATTCACAGAGAGAGGGTGAGTATATATTGTTAAAACACGGAACAGGCATAATCAACTGGTAAAAATTTACCTACAACTACCGTTTTTAATACGCATTTAAAAAAACATTTGATTCAACTTAACGACAGTAAACAACAACTTTTTTGCATCAACGATGTTGAAAAATATTGATATTTAATATTATTTACGTAGATAATAACTACCGCGATAATTTTCCAACCGACGCACCATCTTGACAGAACACCGATATGAAGTTCGCGCATAATTCGCGTTTATTTGTACGCAGTGTAGACACTGCCAACCTAACAATAAGAAAACATGAAACACAATCGGAAGCTAGAAACGGAAAAATCTAAATATAATTAAAAACATGAAATAATGTGATAATGTGTAAAACGGTTTTTTATATTAAAAATAATGTTTTAAAAAAACGTCATTTATTAAAATAAGGGTGTTAAGTTTTTAAAAACATTTTGTATTTAAAAAAACCCAACTTAACCTAACAAACCTATCCTAACTTAACCCAACCACACCTTTCCTAACCTAACCTGACCTAACCTATCCTAATTTAACCTATAACAACCCAACCTAACCTATAATAACCTAACCCAACCTAACCCAACCTATAATAACCCAACCTAACTTAACCTATCCTAGCCTAACCTATAATAACCCAACCTTACCTAAAATCAAAAAGCTTTATTTAAAAAAAAACGTATTAAGCGTGACCAGTTCCCGAATAATTGCCTAAATGGGTAAAGGTAAATTAATATATTTTGTATAAATATACATACCTGGCAAAATGATTGTTTTATTAAACTTATAAGTAAATGTCAGATTAGAGATTTGTTGGCTAATTTTAAAATCAACTTGTTTCATGTTTTTTTATTGGGTTGGCAGGTTGGCACTTCCAACAAACAAACGCGTATTATGCGCGAACTTCATATCGGTGTTCTGTCAAAATGGTGCGAAATTACTATGTAAATAATATTAAGTATCAATATTTTTCAAAATCGTAAATGGAAATGGTTGTTGTTTATTGTCATTATGTTAAATCAACTGTTTGTTTTTTTTTTAAATGCGTATTAAAACGGTAATTGTAGATAAAGAATTGTAAAGAAAAGTAAAGAGCCAGAGGTGCGCTCTGTTGGCTAATAGGGAAACTACTCCCGCGGTCGGTAAAGCACGATTTATTTGTTTTAGCGGAATTTACTCGAAACATAAGATTTGAATTTGACCATTCAGAGGGCCGAAACCGTCCAGACGTTGGCGTAATAATACTGTCAGATATTGACATACATAAATAAATCAAATACTACACAAGATATAACATGGGCAGGTTGGATGATTATACATAATATCCCATAAACAAATGACATGAAAAATAATTTTGAAAACCGTACATCAACATTTAATGAATGTAACCCCCTTTCCAATAAAACATCTTTCAAACTTCACGCAACTGACTAACAACTATCTATGGATGCAGACAGCTGCAAAACTACAAAAAGCCCATTGATATGGCCCTAACATATTTTAATGGTTGACCTGCTATTATATGAGTACTTGCCTAAAATCAATGGATTCTAATAATAATAAATACTTACATCCTCATACTACAGCTAATATGAATCTTCTGCTGTGTGCAAATAAGAAATATATAAAGAGCCTTGACTAAGTATCTAAAAGTTTTGGGTTTATTTTAAGCCAAGTGAAAAAATACGCAATCATCGTTCCAGTCTACTTCGATACTATGAAACCCTTTAAAGTTTTGAAGAAAACCTACGCCTTAGGTATTAACACATTCATAATACCAGGGGCGTGCCGTTTATTGATATTAGTGTCTTTTATTTATTTACATTTATTTCTAAGAAACAAACAGCTTATACGGCAAAGATACGACTCTAGAATATAAAAATAAAGTTAAGCCAAAAAAGTTTCTTATTCTAAAGTTTCGAAGAGATATTGTATTAAAACTAATTAGTATGCAACTGGAAGATAAAGAAGAATATAGAAAAATGATAGGAGATGCTCCCGATACATTCTATACTCCCGTATTTATTTATGATCGTACGCATTACTTTTGTTCGATATTTCTGAATGTTTTTGCTATGTAAGTCTAAGTCGTGAAATTTTGTGATATACTGCGTACATATACGGGTGTTTGGTGCCAAATTGCTTTTAAAATGAATTGTATTTAACTGAAAAAAATAATTTGATTCTATCGTGTTACAATGAATTGGAATACGAGGAGAAATAATGGGAAGCCTTACCTTATGATGATATTGGTTTCTTATGAGTCCTGTTGGTTTCTTAAAAATTCTCTTCGTAACGATCACTTACAGTTTACAGATGTACAGTATACACTAATAATGATATTTTTCAACACCACCACTCTATTTGAATTCACCACACGACGATACTGAAGTTGAGGATGCAATTCGCACTATTTAATGGCCTTTTCACGACCATAATTATCCGGACGCACAGTGGGCCAGCGCTCAAGGGAGGGCGGTTATAGCATGTTGACGTTGTGATAAACATTGAAATCATATGCTATTGTATTTTAAAATGCGTTTTGTTGATAAATACTTAATAAAAACAATTAGTTTGTAAACTATATATACATATATGGCTTTATTAATTATTTAAAACTATTAAATATGTGTAAAATTTATTGTAGTTGATTTTATAAAGAGTTTATATATTTTGAATGGTTGGTGAATGCTGATAATATAATTATGTGTATATTTTAGGACTTTTTATTTAAATCTATTACATAATATATGCAAGTCTCCCCAAATGTCAAATCAACAAATTACAATCCGTTTTCAACGCAGCGGCAAGGCTTATCACCGGAGTATCTAAATACTCCCACATTTCAGAGCATCTCAAAAATCTGCACTGGCTCAAATGTCCTGAAAGAATCCAGTTCAAGGTATGCTGGATGGTATTTAAGTCACTTAACGGAATGGCTCCGGCTTTCTTATCAGAATTGTGTATTCCAAAAGATTCCAATTCCCCACAGTCAACCCTTAGGTCAGCAACGTCATCAGCTATCGGAAGGTTGAAGGAACCAAAGCGCACACCAGATACTTAGTTCGGTGAGCGTGCTTTTGCCGTGTCAGGACCTGGAATGGACTGCCACATGATTTGAGAATGATCACAGACTCGACAGAATTTAGGTCTAAACTTAAAACGCACCTTTTCAGAGAGTCGTATCCATAATTTCAGAAAACTTCACTTTCACAGTCGACGGCAATTTAAATAAACAAAATGTAAAAAATACTAAAAATAAAATGAAATAAATAGAAATAATAATTAAAAATAAATAAATAAAAATGATAATAATAATTGCAGACTTAAGGTCATGCGGTGACTAGTGTTTTTTGATAAAGTGTCCTCTGCGTGCAGTTTTATCTTGTATAAGCATAAACTTTTTAATATAAGTGTGTTTGTCGGAAGTGACTTGCCAGGTAAGTATGTTTTGGTATATTTTCTAAATAATAAATGTAGATCCTAGGAAATAAATTGTACAGCGCCCTTGAGGTGATTTTTCACAAAAACGGCGCTCTACAAATTATCCAATTATTATTACTATTATTATTATTATAATCACAATAAAGTCCCGTTAAACTGGTAGATAGCTGTTTTTCCAAAGGGTTTTTCCACCTTAATTGCTCGAGGACTTAAATTTCAAATTGTTTGGTACTAGCATTATTATCTGTTTTCAATGACTTGTTAAAATTTGGATTTATTTTACTAATTACTATTGGGAATAACCCATATTATTAGTATATTTTGTTATTCCCTTAATAATTTACATTTTTGCTTAATGTTATTTTCCAGGTATTAATTTATATTAATAATGAATGTGATATTTGCCAATGCAGTAGAGATACTTATTGTTTAATTTCTCAAGTAATGGTTTATTGATATTTTTGGAATTATTCAGTACGTAAACTAATAACTAATTACTTAAATAATTTTCAAGTACTATGCATAGAGTGTTGCAATTGAGCAGGAATTTATGGTAATAGAGATGTTTAATTTGGTAATAAAATAATTGATAAAATTAAGAGATTTTGCTTTAGATTCTAATAGTTTATTTTAAATTCAAAACTATGTGTAAATATGATTTTTACATAGAACGTCGTAAGCCGGCGCGCGGCGCTTGGATGACGCGTACATAAACCGATTACCAACCATACGTATGTTTTTTCGTAGACCGTAACTTCTACGACGGTTTACGAACGGCGTAGATGACCCATAATTAAGAACAGAGCATGAATATGCGGTAAAAAAAGTATCTCATAAAGTGCTAATTTTAAAGAACATTTTTCATTACATAACACTAGTGGAATCGTTTGGTAAAGTAGTTAAAAGTTTATGGAAACACAAATACAAATTAAAATTTAACAAAAAAATTTATACGCGCATAGCAGGCGTACAATTCCAAAGCCTATCTATGTATAAATTAAAAAAATTATATAAATAATTTAACATACTTTCAACTTGAAATTCCATTGTAAAACAACACTCACAAATAAAAAATTACAGCAAATTAGCAACGGTAAACACGGTGACTAATAAGGGCTCTGATAATAGTAATTTAGCACTTCCAGCAATCAGATCATTTTCGAAGCCGAAATACTAATGAAATCTTTGGCAAACCGGGATTGTATTTATACATGCAGTTAGTTTGGTAATTAGGTAAAACTTCGCACAATAAAAACTTTATAATGAGGCCATCAATATTTTATGGCAATGACCTACCGAGGGACCACTGTGGGACGGTGAGATAAGATGCACTATCAATGACGACAATAACTGAATATCACAGGAGTCGGTCTTCTTTCTTCCATTCTTCCCCGGTTAGATTTTAAGGAAGAAATGAAAAGAGGTAACTTTTTAAGTAGGATAAGGGGAAAAACAGACCCTAAAACAAGGAAATTGATCTACTACACCACTGTAGCATCCCCCCTGAACAACAGTATTTTTTGAGCAATAAAACGCAAGTTAAAAGAATGGAAATAATTCAGAACACAGGTATGAGGTCTATATTGTGCTGTAGCAGATATACTAGGATAAAAACAATGAAACGCAAACTCAATATTCTAATTTTGTGGCAACGTTTGGTCTATAATACAATAGTATTTATATACAAGTTACAAAATAAAATGTTTTCAGATTATACGTTAAAAGGTGTTAGTATTAATATTACAGTCCATGGCTATCCTATGAGAAGCTACAACGATTTCAGGCTTCCTAAGACAAATTTATCGGCAACACTAAACAATATTAACTTAAAAAGTTTTAAAATTTTCCATGCACTCCCTTTAACTATCCCGCAGCTGAGTGGGGGGGTAGGTAGTAAAATTACTATCCTCACTATCTTAAAAACTTGACATATCATTTTAATATTTTACGTATTCCTCCGCAAATACATAAGTTGCCATTGATAATTGATTTCTATAGTTTAAAAGCCCATAAGACAGAAAAATTATGGGGTCGTCGAAAGACCCACTTGGTTACAGACGTTTTGTTTGGCATCTTGACCTGTCAAGAGTTAAATGTTAAGGAAGCCAAAAATCTTGCAGTTTTTCGTAGGTTATGTCTCAATGTTCTGAAGTCCAAATATTAGTACTTAGGTAATGGAATATAAAATGTAAAATTTAAAATATACTTAAATAAATGGAAATGACAATTTTATCAGACAATAAAATGATAATTTGAACAGACTGTGAGATAATCACAAAACGGTTTTAATATTAACAAGATTTGAACAAAAATTAAATGTATGTGAAGGGAGTTGTGAAATTCGATGGGTTCGGAGTAACTTGAAAAGATAGAATTTATAAAATTATAATAATTTATGTGTTTAATATATTTTCTTTGAATTGTCTGTATGCATTGTTTAAGTGGGGCCGGCTATATGCGGTGTAAAAGGAATATGGAGTGTTTCGTGACGACGAACGCTTTTTTCGCTCCAACCAATATGGAGGCTAGGATTCAAATTTTACTGGTTTGAATATGCGCAGTGTTGCTTTGAGTGGAATCTAGCCGCCCGCGCCAGCGCCGTAGCGACAATGTCATCTAATGACAGTTAACAAAACACCGTACCGATAAAAGAACCGATATGCGAATTCGAATGCTATGCGGAGTTATAATCAATTCAATTTTATACGAGTGCGTTTGAATACCTCCACCATACGAGCGCCGCCAACATCCCAACCAACTCTTCCGTAAGTCATATTTGCGAATACCTATATTTTTTCTTCGGCGAACAGACCGTTAATTTATATAAGCACATACCTGCCTAGATTATAACCCTTATAATTTAACCCATGTGTCGATAATCTAAGCGAATATCGCACATGAAGTATTGTCTATTATCTATAATGATACCATAAATATTTTATTATAAACATATTGACGGTAAAATGAAAGTATTTATATTACAATTTTCTGCAAAAGATTCGCCAATACGATATGAAATGAAGAAAGGATATTTTAAAATAAAAATTGTACCTACTGCACGTCACTGTAGATCTAAAAACTATTTAAACTGTATCCAACGAGATTCAATTTAATATTGGTGTTCAAATATTTTATTATCCTTTGTTAAGCACAGTACATAGCACCATTTCCAACGGAACAAATGATAAACGGAAAAGTCTTAGAAATGGAATAAAGACAAATGAAGGGAAAAACTTCCCCTCCTTTCCTAACTCCCTCTCCTCTACAGCTCCCAAGAAGTTTCAAGAGTAAGGCATAGATGTCCCCAAATGCTGTGTCCAACTTCATTTGAAATTTGAAACGGGATAGAAATAATATACCATACAGTCAAATAAAATAGATAACTTGGTAAAAATGGTTATTTCGACACAATCAAAATTTGTCTTTGTAGCGAATTATTTTGTACCTTTTTGTTACTGGCACTTACTTAACAGATTATTCCACTGTATCAGGTGGTCACTGAGGAAGCAAACACCATTTATCACGCAGGAAGTGTTAAGTTAATATAATCAACTTCGAAAAAAGAGACAAAGCGTTTGCTTGACAGGATTTTTCAAACCTTTATTAAGTTTACACCTTCGGACGTATGTGCAAATTTACTTAATTTTGGAGGATTTGAGGTCTAGTCGTACTACTTATAAGTGGGCCATTTGGTAGTATTTCCTCCACTGGGCTATTTTCTTGGGAATAAAAGTGAAACACGGAAACCTTTGTACTAATAGTTTGGAAAACAATAAAGAAAGGACATAAAGATGTACACTTCCCTTAAGACGTTGCGGTATCTGTTTCTTTGGGGATATTACGTAAGTTTGTAGAATATTGAAAAAATATGTTATTGATGAAGTAGATTAATATGGTATTATAAATTATAATAATATATAATAATTGCTTGGGGAGGAGCAACAAACGCAGATATCACTCAAAAAAATTAAAGGTAATACTCAAAAAACATAAACTAACCGACACAGACCAAATATTTAAAAGCTGTGACGTATTTGATATACGCTAATTATATGTTAAAACACTACTAAACTAAATTTTCGACCAAAAAAACAAACCCCAACAAACACAAAATATCACTAATAGACCGGTCAGACAAGCGTACAAAGAAAACATAAAAACTCCGACGGTAAACACTACCTTTGGACAAAGACACCATAAATACCACGCTATTAAAGCATTCAACAGTCTTCCACTTGAAACAAAAATTGAGGAAAATAAAAATAAATTAAAACACAAAATAAAAAAATGGATTAAAGAACAAAAAGACAATATTACCAAAATTCCATAACATAAAAGAATAAAACATATACACGCAACACAAAAAAAATATATAAAACACGCAACACGCACAAACACATAAATCATTATAAATGCCGATTTACATTCTCTTTTAATATTTTTCTTTTAGTGTGATAATTATATTTTAATTTTTAATCTTTATTTTTAGTTTAAATTTATCTTTATTTTAATGTTGTTTTTCTTTTTTTTAAATGTATAAATTCTTATATTATAAAATTGGGGCCTCAGCACGGGTAAACAACCCAGTCAGGCCAACATTACTGAATTAGAATATGAAATATTGTAAAATAATGTATCAACAATAATAATAATTAATGATATCTTGCACAGGCATGGAGAATGGTGGAATCATAAAATTAAAGAATTAACAAATTGAGTTTGACTATAAGCTTGGATAAGTAACCACTTAAGACGAGACAATACACTAAAACAAAGCCAGAATCTTAACGACGTAAGTGAAACAGCCGTGCATACAAATGTACACTCGTGACTCTGGTGTATTGGACAGACCTGCGGTTGGATTAGCCCTATAAATCTCTAAAATAAAGTGAGAATCTTAACAACATAAGTGATGAAGTCGTGTAAAACAATATTCGGCACGCGGCCCGGTGTAATGGACGGACCTACGGATTAAATATACCCTACGGAATAAACCTCACGGAAAATAGATCTTTCCGTGGGGTTTATTTTAATTATTTCTGATGAACGTATTACTAAAATCTCAAACGTTTTTAGAGGGATCCCTCAAGAAGGTACTAATTCGAACCGTTCTACATAAAATATTTTAACGGTGAGGTCCTATTTTTATTAATCTGAAATATAAATAACGGACATCCGTAGTGATCCCTCCACAAACATTTGTGATTTTAGTAATGCGTTCATCAGAAATAATTAAAATGAGAGCGTCATGTGATTGTGCCATGTCTAACTCGGGCGTCCCTGACTTTTGACAAACAAAGAAACATTCATTTTTGTATATACTAATGATTTAAAAAATAACTGAAAAGGTCTATCAGCCCATCAATAAATAAATAAAAGATAATCTAATTATGTACTTAAATATGCCTTCAATTTATTCATAAAGGGTTGTTTTTTTGTCGCGCTGCGTGTTCTCTGAAAACGACCATTTTTTCTCAAATTACTTTATATAAACCCTTTCCTACTTCGTATTGTTAATAAGAGAGTTTAAAAACTTTTTAATTGGGTAAAAAAGTATTATATAAAAATTAAATGTTTGAAAAAATTGTTGACAAAATAATATTAAATTACATCTTGTTTAGAATTCTAGAATATAAATCTACAATTTGGTCACCTGTCTTTAACAATCACATTATACCGTTGAAAAAGTCCAACGCAATTTTTGGAGGAGTATAAATTTTTGACTTGCAATTCCTTTAGAATCAATAGATTATGATTTATTTTATTATATTAATCGAAATTAAGTGACAGAGGGCAAAAATTAAAATTATTTTTTATTTATTTAAAATTGTAAATAATTATCAATTGGATAGCCCTGATATATAATGTTTTTTCACTTTCATGTTCCTACCATTAGTTCAAGATTGATCAATTATTGGACGGCTTAAAGCTTTAATTCTGTTATAAATAGATAAAACACCATTGGTGACTCATATGCTAATGTAGCTGATGTTTTAATATTTTTCTATCAATTTATAAAGCGGTACTAATTAAACACTTAACCAGTGCATATTTTAAGGAAGATCACTGAACATGGTTCTTTTAAAAACACAAATAAGAATGGAAACTAGATAAAATTTTAAAAAAATTAAAAAATATGTAGGATGAGAAATAATCAGTATTTAATAATTAAGATAATTTTCTGTTCAAATATTAGATCACATTGATAATCTGATTTCTTCACACCATCAGTTTCAATGTTGAAAATGACATTTACATTCAAAGTAATTGTGAGTTCATTGAACTAGATTTCACGCAGGATGCACAGACAACCTAAATGAATTTGTTTGATTTTTAATACCTAGTACGCGTACAGGAGCCCTTAGGAGGAGGCCAAGAAAAATATTATGAAGTATATTTTATCTGTGTAATGCGTTATTATGACTTTTGACTTTGACTTTTGATTTAATTATTTTTCAGAGTACCTAAACCTAAGTTTACTTGCTCTAGCGTAATTATAAAAGGATTATCTAATGATGCTTTACTTGATTATTAATGTATTTTGAGTATTTTACTAGAGAACTTAAAAACTATACTGCGGCTGTATGCAGGAAAATTCTGTACGATTTATTTTTAATATTAATTTCTACGTAAGATTGATTTTGGCTTTTTAAATTTATGGTGTTCATTCTCACTGTATTTAGCGAGAGAGTTTATTGTGGGATTTGAGTGACTATCTAGGCCAGCGTAAAACCTAGTAGCCTGTGCAAGAATAAAATCTTTAATCAACGGTACGTTAGAGTCATTGTGGAGAGTAGAGATTCTACTCCACTTGGGTGCATTTAAGGCGAGTCTAATGCATTTATTTTGAAAGACTTGAAGTTTATTGATATGAACGATTGCTGCATGACCCCAGATTGGGCAAGCGTAAGAGAAACATGATCTGATTGTTGACTTGTAAAGCAATAATTTGTTGTCTGCTGATAGACGGCTATTTCTACACATCATGGGATATAGGGCTGATAGGTAACGATTTGCAGCTTTTGTTTTTTCTTCTATGTGTTTTTTCCAAGTGAGTTTATAATCTAGAGTGACACCGAGGTATTTTAATGATGATTCCCATGGTACGTTATCCCCAAACAGTTTAATGAAACGGGGTCTTTTGGGCCGTGACTTGTGAAACACGGTCGCGACACTTTTGGTCGGATTAATTGAAATTCTCCACTTTTTACACCACTTTTCTGTTAGAGCGGCTTGTTTCTGAACGCGGCTTGTAGCAGTGGCCACGACAGTTGAGCTTGATATTATGTTGGTGTCATCAGCGAATTGAGTAATAATAATGTTATGATCTATTGGCTTTGGAATGTCGCATGAATAAATGTTATATAATGACGGCGAGAGTTGACTGCCTTGCGGGACCCCAGCTGATAGGGGGCGCGTAGTGGAGAATGTGTTATTTATTTTTACTTTGAATGAGCGATTTCTCAGGAAACTATTTATAAGTTGAATAATTCTAAGTGGGTACCCTAGTTGGTACATTTTATATATTAGGCCATTGTGCCAGACTTTGTCGAACGCTTTACTGACGTCTAGAGATAATATTACTGTTTTCTTATTAGTGTTGAAGCCCTCCGTGATGTGTTCCACAACACGGAGGAGTTGATGAGAGGTTGAATGACCTGCTCGAAAACCATGTTGAAAGTCTGGCAAGAATTTACATTTATTTGTGATTTCATTTAATCTTACAAGAATTACTTTTTCCAGGACTTTTCCCAAGCAAGGAAGGAGACTTATCGGCCTATGGTTCTCCGTTAATAATGGATCCTTGCCTGGTTTAGGAATTAAAATGACATCAGCTTCTTGGAAGTCCTTTGGAAAGCAACGTAGTCTAAGTGCTGCGTTGCAGATGGCAGTCAGGGCGCAGATGCCCTTTTTTGGTAGGTATTTAAGGGTTTTGTTAGATATTCCGTCAGGACCGGCCGCTTTCTTTTTCTTTAGACCCTTGATGATTTTTATTATTTCTTCTGGAGAAGTGGCTTTAAGGGGCGGGTCCTGAGGGTCGAGACTTAATATTGCTTCTACTTTAGAATCCACCTTAGCTACGAAGGCTGGGTCGTCGTGTTCCGTGTTTGGAGTGAATTGAGCTTCAAGGCTATCTGCGAAAGCTTCAGCCTTATCGGTTGCAGAAAAAACTTTACCGTTTAGGCCTTGAAGCGGAGCTATTTTAGTTACTGGACGTCTGAGGCTTTTGGAGAGTTTCCAGTAAGCGTCTCTGTCGTCTTCGAGGGAGGAAATGAATTCATTCCAACGCTCGTTACGGTGGTCGAGGAGTGCGTCGCGTACCTCTCTGTTTAATCTATTTAAGTGTTGCTTTACAATGGGGTTAAAAGAACTTTGCCACTCCTTACGCACTTGGTTTTTTTCCCTAATAAGGTCTTTGACCTCTTCGGGAATACCGTATTTCGCTGAGTTGAATTTCTTTTTAGTATTTTCTAATGACGCTTCGTTGATGCAAGATTTTAAGGTTTTAATTAAGTTGGAGGTGGCAGTATTTAATGCTAATTCGTTAGGTATTGATGTCGGTATTGTGATTTTACTTTCTAATAAATCGCTGAGTTTTTTCCAATTAATTTTCTTTTTGATAGGCACGTGGGGGACCAAAGGATTAGAGCCTCCTGATAATGTTAGAAGAACTGGATCGTGGTCGGAGGTTAGTTCACTAAGTACTTTTAATGAGTGCAAATGATTTGTTTCTTTTAAGATGACTATGTCAATCACGTTCGGGATTGAGTTAGCTTGATGAAGCGTTGGTATGTCCGGCGCGTCTACTACAATTGATTTAGTGCTAGCGTATTTTGCCAGCACGTTACCTTTTAGGTTTGGACGTTGACTGTGCCACGATCCATGTTTTGCGTTCATGTCCCCGGCTATAATGGTGGGGACATTTTCTTCTAATAGACTGTCCAGTTCGGACGGGATCAGTGGACGTTTTGGTGGTGAGTAAACGGAGATGAGTTTAAGTGGTCCTGAAGATGTATCTATTACTACCGAGGTGGATTCTATGTTACTGCTAGAGAATGAATGTGCTAGACGGTGGTCAATATTTTGTTTTACTAAAATGGCCGTGCCGCCGCCTCTATTGGTTAATCTGTCATCACGGTATGTGATGTAGTTTGGTAATTGAAATTTCTTAGATGGTTTGAGCCATGTTTCATTAATGAAGAATACGTCGATGTTGTATTCTTTAAGAAATTCAATTATTTCACCTTTGTGGGTGATGACAGAGCCATTGGCGTTTCAATAGGCTGTTTGTAAATTGACTGTTTTATTTTGGTGTCTAGACATTATGATTTCTTAAAGTGGCTTGAATTTTAAACATTTCGTCAGTAGCGAGTTTAATCGTGGCTTGAAGAGCTTCTAGCTGCTCTTTGAGGGCTTTAACGTGAGCCGGGTCCATCGGGGACGAGGGTAGTTGGGACTCTTGGGTGGGGGCTGGACCTCTGTCTAGTCTGTGCTGCTGAGAGTTAGAGTGATACATATGGTCTTTGGGCTGATTACTAGGACCCCTATTCGCTTGATGGTGCGGTCTTTGTTTATAAAAATGAGGCTGAGGCCAGCTACGGGGAATTGGATTTGGAGAGTTGCGTGGGAGTTGGGATGCTGGCTTGCGGGCAGTAGGGGTAGGGTTAGAGGTGGGGGGAGTTATGGGGGGGGGGTGCGTTATTATGTAAAAAATGTTTGTATTTATTGCATTGAAATAAAAAAATAAACCCTCAGTCTTTTACTCCGTGAACGAGTTAATATTTGAATGTGTGACCTATTTAAATGATTTGCCATCGGAAGCAATACTCGCGTATCTTTAAAATAAAATGTTACCCTGTCCTTCAACGCAATTGAAAGGGTATTGAGAACATTAATCTCAATACCGTGTTGAACATAATACTTATTTTTGATTTTGGAAGGTACTAAAATAAGTAGGTACTATTATCGAAAGTTATGAATATCACGAATACCGAGATGTTGATGCCCTACTGAAGCTCTTGTATAGCTATATAATTGGAATTCACATGACGACTTATAATTCTGTAGTACTTACCTATATCTATGAAACTATTAATGTAACTGATTTATTTATAGTACAATAATGCACTATTGTACAATATGTATTTATACTATTCCGACAATTTAAGCCATTGATGTAATTAATAATCTATCTTCTTCATTTTTACACACATTTATTGTTTGCAATTTTACCATGTATAACATAAAGTATTGTCAATAAGTTCCTGCTGACAAACTGCATAAATAGTTTAGTAGGTTTGAACGATAATAATAAAAAACGATTCCATAAAAACTACGTTTTTTTACTGTATACCTATTTTAAAATGTCTTTTAAGCCTTTAAAAAAATATTTTAAAGTGGTCTAGCTGAGGATTAAATCGTCCTTCCTAGGGACTGAAATCAATCGCGTAACCGAACTAGCCAAATGCTGATCGTGTAGAATCGACAATTATTTCATATATTAACTGCTGTAATGTCATTGAATTTCAGATAAATGAGTATAAGTTCGCGTATGAATACGTGATTGTCACCAATAATAGACATAATGTATTGTAATCGATAACGTGTCAATCTGCCTAATTTCAGATAGTAGGTAGGTAGTGATTAGGTTAGTTTCTGCTTCCATGATTTGCATTCACTCCCTACATGTGTTTGTATGTAAAAATAAATCAAATTCGACTACGTTTATTCCTCACCTTTATTAAATTAACAAATTAAAGGCATACAATGTATAATCATTTGTAGTGATTTTTTTAGAGAATAATTTTATTTTAGACTTGTGTACCTCATTTGTTACAACATTTACCAGATGCCTGCTTGATAGCCCATTCAACTGCCACAATAATGTTTTTGGTACCATTTTGTCTGCAAAAATTGCTGCATTGCGTGACAAACTTTTCAAAAATATAAATACGACATAAAAAATGCTGAAAACTTTCAACCGCCCGCAATACATATTTGAAATCACGTGAAATGTCACAATTATTTAGTCTTCATATAATCTAATAGTACCCTTCGCCGTAAGTAGGAAGATAGCAACTTGTTCAGCTAAAGTGACGGTAAAGTTTCCCATCACGTGAACCTTCCCATGCCATAGCTTACTTCCGGTGTACAGCCTAACCTACAGCCTTCATTATCCCGAAACTGTGACACAAAAAACATAAGATTGGCTTATTTGAGACGATAAATTAAAACCTGTATTTAAATTTTACAATAATAATGCGTTGAATATTCACATTTTTCAATTACCTTGAAATTCGGGGTGGCCACATACTGATAAAAAAACTCCACACATTTGAAAAAAAATTGAAAGTTCACTTAATTTATTTTTCACTTAAGTATTTTTTACATATTTTGATTTTATATTTAAAATAATTTTCAAAGTTTGCCGTTTTCAATGACCGCCAAAACGATCGCAATGGAGCGTTTAGCTACATACCTAATCAATTTCAGCCTTGAGCGCTCAGAAATTTTTAAGTGTTTGATTTGGAAATTTCCCGCCGTAAATAATAAGCGTGAATTCTGCTTATTATTTACTTTAAAAATATTATATATCATGACTTCTGTATGTTATCCATGGCCTAGTTGATAAACACTACTATAAATTTAAATTCTAACATGATTTTTTTTAAATATTCATTATTTTCGGTTCATGGAATGTCAATAACAAATAAGCCGGAAGAGATTCGAGACATCTTTTGTTAGAGTGTGAAATAACTTAGTTAATTTATGATTAATCAAAGAGTACAAGGCGCTGGAGCTAATGAAATAATTCCAATAAATGTTTTAAAATATCTCTTCAAATTGGCCAAATTGTGGCCTAATTGGATTAAAATTGGATTGAAATTGGATTTTTCACAGCCCGCCAAAACGATCGACATCTGATGGGGTCGCGTGACAAGTAACGTAAGTTCAATACCACTCTGGTTGGTAGAAATCAACAAATGAACAACTATTCACGAGTTAGAAATATATGGGACGGTTTAAAGCATTAAGGGGCTGAAGACTTATACAAATAATAATAGTAATAATTATAATAATTATACATGTAGGATAACAAAAGATTTTTTAAATATTTATGTTGAGGGATCAGTAGGATTTATAGGCCCTGTTAGAAGTTCTACCGAGCCGAACCCTCTGATATGAAAATATCTGGAGACGGTGAATTTTTTTTCCCATTTGATATCTGGTGATTTGACGTGTTGTTGTTCTTGTATTGTTTTGTATTTATTTTACTTATATAATGCACTTACATAGTGTTGATTGACTAGCTGATCATTTGTGGAAAAGTGAGTGGAAGGGTTAAGTTTTTCCTTTGGGGAAGACTTAACCCGGACAACTAAATCGGAAGTTTTAAAAAAAAAAAATAATTGGATGAAAAATGATATGAAAAATCACCTCAAGGGTGCTGTACTTAAAAAGGTAAGTTTTAAGTTTAGACCTGAATTCTCTTGGACTTGTTATGGATCTTAGTTCCGGAGGGAGTTTATTCCAAGCCTTCGGCCCAGATACTCCGAAAGCGCGATCACCAAACTTAGTATTTGGCTTGCGCTTAGGTGATATCAGTCTGCCTCCAGCCGATAATGTTGCTGATCTAAGAGTTGACTGTCTCAGACCAGTGTTTTCCGGATAATAATTTCCGGATAATATTTCCGGTTTTCCATAATTCAGAGTTGTAGGGTTGGGCCATTTCATTGATCGATTTAAACACCATCCAGCACAGTTTGTACAGGATTCTTTCAGGGCACTTGGCCAGTGAAGGTTACGAAGGTGTTCTGAAATGTGCGAATATTTTGAAACTCCGGTTATGAGCCGTGTTGCTGCATTAAACACTGATTGAAGTTTGTCAATTTGATATTTTGAAAGGCTGGCATAAATGCCGTTGCAGTAATCGAGTTGATAAGTAGTTTTGTTGCTTCTGTAGGAAGGTTTCTTCCTGAGGACTTGAGTTGTCTTAGGTGAAAAAAACCGGTGCTTAGTCATGTTTATTTAACTTTTAAACAAAAAGTCTGAATCTAAATTTACACCGAGAAGTTTGACTGTTGTTTTTGGGATGATATCGCTGCCGGAAATAGTAATAGGTGAATCGTCTATGAAATGTTGACGTTTGTTTGTGGCCGCCCAGAGAAACTCAGTCTTAGATGGATTGAGCTTCAGCTTGTTTGAAGACATCCAACGAGTTATTGCTTCTAAACATTCATTTATACGGATCTTGGGACTATTGATTTCGTTGAGCGCAGTAAAAGTAAACTTGTTGATCGTCAGCGTAGCAGTGAGACAAGAGATCAAATGACTCGATTATTTTGGCGACATCATTTTTAAAAAGGATGAAGAGAAGTGGACCCAAAACGGATCCCTGGGGTACCCCTGAAGAAAATGTTGCGAAGTTGGACAATTTATTTCCAACCCTCACAGCTTGTAAGCGATTGGATAAATAGGATACCAGCCAATTTTTTTATGTTGGAATTCAGACCAAATGTTTCCACTAATCTCCTAATGAGGAATTCATGATCAATCGTGTCAAACGCTGCACTCATGTGATAAGTTATAACTTACCTGACTCTACGGCAAGAGTTATATCTGATAGCATACGAAGTAGTCCGGTTTCAGTTGAGTGGAACTTTATGTACGCAGATTGACGTTCCGCGAATAATTTATTTGAATTCAAGTGACTGGTTATTTGTGCGGCAGCAATTTTCTCCGGGATTTTTGAAAATAACTAGTAAGTTAGTTCAATTTGAGTCCAAAAGTTAGGCTGAGGTGTGATCTATTTGCAAAATTTTATGAAAGTAAAAAAAAACAATCACGATCCAGCTTTTAGCCTTGTCCATCAAATATAATATATACGATTAGGCATAATGCAGATAAAACTGTACACTGTTAATCGACCCGACTGCGAGTGCAAATAATGAAAACAATATAAAACTAAAGCTTTCACTCACTTCCTGTCAATCTCATAGAACTGATGTAATTTCCCTGCTTTATAAATGCCGTAGTTCTTACTTAAACGGGGTAATAAAACGTTATAAAAAGCTATGTTAAATCAGCATTACTTTTCATTTTATGTCCGAAGAGCGTTCAATTTCAGCCGATTGCTCTAAGATTGCTCACTATCCGTATTGTACATTTGTGTTAAAAAAAATCTACTCCAGATTCCATTCAATTTTTAAACCAAGAAAACATAATTTATGATGGGTGAAATTGATGTTAATTCTTCAGAACGTAGTTAACCCTTTAGACCGTGTGCATATTTGAATAAAACATATATTTTAGAATATATTTTTCCTCCCTATCTAGAGCGAATAAAAATAATAAATTTTCGTTATTTAATTTCTGGTATAATTGTTTTTTTGTAGCCACTAGTTTAGGCGGTAGCCATTTTTATATTTTGACATGTGATTTTTGTGTTCAATATCCGCACAAAGATCAATATTTATATTATTTATAATTTTTAAAATATCAAACAGATTAGTACTAAAACAGAAATTAAACGATTTATTCAATTGGCAGGAAATATTTTCAATGTGGATTAAAGTGATTAAGATTAACAAACCAGGAAAAATTTTAACCGCAAAAGATCTGAGGATGTTCATTTGGTAACAAAGGGAGGAAATTTCGCCATGATTTCATGCAGGTCTTTTTTAACCTACAGTTCTGATAGTGAAAGGTCTTAGTTAAAATTTATAATTAAAAGTCTTATAAAAACAATTAATTTTTAGATTCTTAACTCTAAACATGCATTCAAAGGTAAAGAAAAAAAGAAAAATAAAACAAATGCGAGAAGAGCAGACTTGGATCCCAACAAAAAACAGATTGCCAAACAGTATATTGATTTATGTTCAATTTTCAATAACCGAATGCTCATATATTTTTTCACTGACGAAATTGTTTTTTAAAAAAAGGTATATTCTTGCAATAAAATTACCACAATAGAAAAAAAGAGCTTCAGAATTGCTTAACGCATAGAGGACTACATACGTATGTTGAAATGCGTTAACCCTGTCAGATCTAAATTAAAACTGACAGTGGTATAACATATTTGAAGTTTGATGACAATTATTTGAAAAATTTGATGTTTTTCTTATTTTTCAATAGTTTAGATGCTATTGCTACATTTATTCGAATGAATATTTGGTCTCATGTGGCATTTTTCACATAAAATTACAAATCTTACACTGTGAACCAGAAATACAAAATTTCAAAAATTAAACCTTCAAAAACATCTTTAACATTTAAAAATATTTAGCATAAAATTAACCCTTCGAAATAAAAAAAAGGCTTTGAACTAGTAACTAAAACTTAATAAAATATAGTGTTTAAAAGAAATAGTGTGTTTTCGTATTTCCAAATATACACACGGTCTGACCGGGTTTAATTGTGAAAAGTGAAAAATGGGTTCGCCAAAAATAAATTTTATAATAATATCATAAATTGTCTTTATTCTGAAACGTGGGGATCCCAACATATAAATAAGAACAAAATACTAAAAAGCAAAAAATAGAGCAATATAATATGAAATACTCAATGTAAATATAAGTAAATCATGATAATAATTAAATGAAATTAAGCGCATCTATCGCCTATTCCTGTCACCCTGGTCCTAATCAGAGCTTCTAATCCAGGAATTTGCGTGAAAGTAGAGGAGGCGCTGCAGTGCCTGAGAAGCCCAAATATCATGCTCCATGAATTATTGTATTGCACCCGAAGCCGAAAATCAGTATTGCATGAAGATCCTTTTAAAAATTGATGTCAGGCCATTTCTTAACAAACTATCAGTACATTAAGAATATATCGGAACACGTATTCATGCAGCTGCGTTTATCCTGATAAATATAATGACGAAATGCGAGAACGTTATTTTTTAAAGAAAATATTCGTGTTACATGTAACAAACAGTTTGTTGAGAAACGTGTCAATTCATTCGTTAAAGGCCTGCAGTCCCGTTTTTAACAGGAATATATGTATAATTTATCAGATTTTTAATAAAATATGATACATGAATTTGATATCAAGTACACGTTAGTTTAAATACAAAACATGTAATACAAGCGCAGAAAATAAGCAAATCTTTGGTAGGTTATTATCGCTGTCTGAATTATTCGTCACATAAGGAATTTAAAGTTTGAAAATGGTAATTACATTCAACGCAAATTTGAGTTCTCTGAACGTGAATAATTTCACTCAGGAATTACACACATCACAGATTACCGAAGTTAGTATTAAAAATATTATTTTTAATTATTTAGTAACAGGCTGACTACGCTCTACAGAAAGATGTTCAATTGCTATTAATGATAACGAATATCTCCATCTAGCGTAATTTTTATCAATGCCCAACAGCCTTCGTTGTACCTAAACATTTACGGTTGTTTGAAACGGGTAATCCATCACGGGGTCTACAGTTTTACGGCTGCGCCTCTACGGTTCTACGCCGTACGGTCAAATTTATTTTTTCCCATCACACAACAGGGCTGACACCCGCAGGAAATGTATCATTTATAAGTTTTAACCGCTAGAATATGAAGTCGAGTTACACCTAAATTATGCCTAAATAAATTATGTAAGTTGGATGTTTTAAATTAAGAGTTTTAATACTTTGTATTTTATACACGAGTTTCTCATGTCAAAACCAACCATATCTACCTGAAAGTATATTATTTTACTGACATGAACATAATATAATAGAAGGGCGAATATTAAGGGAAGTTTAAGGGGTTCCAACCTCCTCCATCGACCTCAGTATTGCGTAAAATAATATTTCTCGTAGATTACATTCCAAGTACATAGAATAATATTATTGCACCATTTCTTTTACCGATGTGATGTAAATAGTAATTTGCGGTAAGCACTAGTCCCAAAATACTTTCTAATGAGAATGCTATAACTACGCCTTTCAATACTGTCATTAAACAAGAATGTTTCAAATTCTTCAAATTTCAAAGTGAATTTTCAAGTTCTGTGAAATTTATATACAAATTCTGTTAT
The DNA here is from genome assembly GCF_061612785.1 of Hesperophylax consimilis. Taxonomy (NCBI): domain Eukaryota; kingdom Metazoa; phylum Arthropoda; class Insecta; order Trichoptera; family Limnephilidae; genus Hesperophylax; species Hesperophylax consimilis. Next base: position 28,939,371 of record NC_142853.1, read on the forward strand.
TATTTCTGTCCTATGAAGCAACTGGTCCATAATGATATAATAACAAAACTTGAATAGGACTTTCACAGAACCTGAAAATTAACTTTGAAATTTGATGAATTGTTCAAATTCTGTGACACAACCCGTCCTTGGAATGCATTTAGTTTCCTTTTTTAGGCCATTTAATTTTGGGGGTGCCTAAGAGCAGCCTTGGAAAATGAAAACAAAACTACTTACATTTATTTGTTACATCGCCTTTTAGTGCGATGAGTAACTTAAATAAATTTTAAATTAACTCTATAAAATATTTCGGAAAAAATTTAGTTACTTGTTGGAGGTACACTATTTTAAGTTGTTAGAAAACTTACCCTTATTAGAACTTACCCTTAACTCCTCGATAAAATCAGCCATGCTTACGAGAGTCCATTTTAATGCTGAACGTAAGCTAAGTACTAACGTACGAACGTACTGAGTATGAGTAGAATAAATGTGTGATGATCTTAATTTTTTTATTTTTATTTTTTTTTTTATAGTGAATACCTCACAAGAGTCCCAACTGCTCCCGTCTGGAGCCAGTGAGACTATGGCATCCCCAATTGGGGGATGTTGTGAGGCTGAAGGTAAGTGGGGAAGGGAAAGAGGAAGGTGGGGAAGTACCTGGCTATTCAGATCTAGTCACTAAACACGGCTAAAGCCATTTGGAGCAACGTTTCAATTCTGATGGTGGTCTTACACCAGGGCGATACTGGTAGTATCTTCCACTCTGGAACGTGCCGCAAATATACTATATATTATTTTAATTAATTAATTGTGAAATAACACAAATTAATCAAATAAAATTTATTTGCGCACGCCGGGTTCGAACCCGCGACCTTCGGAATGGCAGTCCAATGCATTACCACTGGACTATTCCGGCCGTCTATCTAATTGAATTTTATTAGAACATGAAATAATCCACACTCTTTCAAAACCATAAACCATTAAAACATCTAACTACTCCCTCTTGGTTAGATAATATTCATAAACGAATTGCTCCCTGAAATCTATAGTTTCAATCAAACAAAAATTGTTAAAATAACATTTGAAAAAGCCAATAGCATGTAAAATGTAATAAATAATTTGGAAAGGTTTTATCTGAAGGAAATATTATGCTTCGTGAAAGATTGAGAGCAAGTGAGGGTTACCAGGCACACATAACTGCAGTAGTTAATTATTATTGAACTGAGCCCGCACCCTTCACCTCGCCCTTGTATCTGCTGGCGATATGCCTTACATAGAGCAGGCCAGCCCTTGCGTGCCGCAGATCTGGGGCGAAAAATCGGGTCAAGTTTGTCTGTAATAGGGAAAGCTTCCTTCATACGGACTGTAGCCAATTACTATTAATAAAATAGTATCATAAATATTATTAAGTACATATTTGTAGATGTTTAGTATTAAGAGGGATGTTTATTTGATAGGTTTAGATAGCAGATTGATCAGCATTTACTGATATAGGTATAAGTAAGCACACATCAGAAAGCAAATATGTGCCTTGTAGTTGGTTCTTTTTACTTGCCATGAATTTTAAAAAGGGCTGATGATTTATTATTGAAACAAGATTGGGGGTATTAGATGTTCTTTATAATATACCATTTGTTCGACGTGTATCACCACAATATTTTAAATACTTAATCAGTTTTTACTTATCAGGATTTATTGAAGAAAATTTTATCTTAAAGTAATATTTCTAAGTAAGTGACTCGGTTTTACTTTTCTTCAAGAGTTTGATAATATTAGTACCTCTTGCAGAGTCGTACAATAGTAGCTGAAGTCCCCGGCGTTGCCCGGGCTTTGCACAGAGTTTTTCGAAATCTGATGTTGACAGTGACCTTCTTATTTTCTGAAATTCAAGTGCCCAAAATTTCATCAGTATCGGAATAAAACGGTAGGTAGATCACTCCGCCTGCACGGTATATGCCCGCCCGCCACAGTCAATCTTTTTTGTATAAATAGATGGATGGATTATAATAAAATTAAATAATTGTAATAAAAAAATCAAGGTAGAAGCAATGTATACCTACTCGCCACCTAGTGCTGAATCCGTCAAACCTACTGTCGACATTATCAATATCAAAATGCCTTATCAAACTAAGAAACGAGGATCTCAATAATTGAATGAAAAGGAAGGTATCAAATATTACGATTACCGGTGTTTGAAGAAGTCACTATCGTTATTTTATTTCTTAAAGTAAGACCAACGTTACTCGTTTATGAATAACATGACCGTATTTGGAAAAGTACTGCCATCATTATAAGCGGAATGTGTTGCTTATGAAATGATTATCTTATGCAACTGGTTTAAAGGCCAACCAGAGGTGGTGGGAATGTATTGATCGAGTTAGATACAAAATGAATTAAGTCCAGAGAAAAGTTACTTATTATTTTTTTTTAATTGTGAAACCGAGTCTCAACTGCTCTCAAGCATCTGGAGCAAGTGAGACTATGACATCTCCAATTGGGGTCTGTTGTAAGGCTGAAGGTAGTGAGGAGGGAAAAGAGATAGGGGAAGAGGAAGATAGGGAAGTACCTGGCTATTATGATCTGGTCACCAAACACATTTAAAGCAACGTTTCAAATCTGAATGGTGGTCTTACACCAGGGTGATACTGAGAGTATCTTCCACTCTGCAATGCAGCGTATAAATTTGCAAACCGAAAGGAAAGAAGCAACCGCAAACGGCATTTCGCGCCATTTACTGTTGCTTCGTTCCTTTCCTATAATTCGAGGCTCGGCTCGCTTTTCGGTTCGCAAATGTACTCGTACCTTAACGTGCTGCAAACATAATAAATATCATTTTAAATAAGTAATTATGAAATAACAAAAATTAATCATTAAAAATTTACTTTTACTAAATTTACTCCAGGATTTTAACCTCAACCTCAGGCTTGCTAGTCGAGAGCCTTACCCCTCGATCACGGAGGCCGTCTATGGTAATATCTCCTAATTAAACTAAACTCCTTATACTTATGAACTTCGTCTTAATTTTTTCTTGGTTTTCACATAGTATTAAATATAATTGTTTGGAACCTAAGTACCTTATTAAAAATTCCATCAAATAAATTGATTTTCGTGAAAGTCAAATTTTGTCCTAGAACTAGAAGTTTAGAAGTTTTCAGAAATAATTTTCAAAGCCAGAATATTATCAGAGTCACTTGTAACGGTTCAATACTGAAGTTGGAGAATAACAAAACTGAAAGAACTCGCTCGCACGCGATGTAAAATATTTATTCAAACCAAATTAACACGAACCCCAAACAAAGGTTGTTCACAAAGATACATTACTTTTTGAAGGGGAGACACATTTTATATTCTATTACAGAGAAATTGAACCAAAGCAAATCCAAAAGTTTATTTTATTTGAATAATAACGATTTCTTATAACGTGTGAAACTACCGTACAAAAGTCCCAACTATCTGAAGCCAGTGAGACTACGTCATGCCCAATTGGATTATTACTTTATTAACGCCCTTTTTATGAGCTTTTACATATGAATAGTAAAAATTATATATTAATCAAAGATACAAATCAAATTGATGATTTGTGTAGAAAATGTTTGGCTTTTCCGGAAACTATAGAACATATTATATCGGGATGTTCTATATTAGCACCGTCCGAGTATACATTTAGGCACAATCAAGTTTTAAAAATAATTCACCAAAATTTGGTAATTAAACATAACTTGATTGACTGCCGTAATGTAGTACCATATTATGAATACGAACCAAATTCATTTTTAGAAAACGAATTTTATAAAATATATTATGATAAAACTATACTAACAGACCGAGCGATTAGTCATAATAGACCCGATATAGTTTTACATGACAAAATTAAAAAAATAACTTATATCATTGATGTTGCTATTCCAAATTCCTGTAATATTCAAAAATCTGTTAGTGAAAAAATAAGAAAATACACAGATTTAGGAAATGAAATAAAAAGAATTTGGCATTCTCAGACTATAAAAATATTTCCATTCGTTATTTCGGCTACTGGCATTATACCTAGCTCTCTAATTAAAAATTTAGGCGTATTAGATCTATCAAAAAATTTATATATAAAGATGCAAAAGTCGGTCATTTTGAATACAAGTAGGATAACAAAAGATTTTTTAAATATTTATGTTGAGGGATCAGTAGGATTTATAGGCCCTGTTAGAAGTTCTACCGAGCCGAACCCTCTGATATGAAAATATCTGGAGACGGTGAATTTTTTTTTTCCCATTTGATATCTGGTGATTTGACGTGTTGTTGTTCTTGTATTGTTTTGTATTTATTTTACTTATATAATGCACTTACATAGTGTTGATTGACTAGCTGATCATTTGTGGAAAAGTGAGTGGAAGGGTTAAGTTTTTCCTTTGGGGAAGACTTAACCCGGACAACTAAATCGGAAGTTTAAAAATATAGTACATAATTATCATACATAACTAAACTGTCTTAGTAACAATACCGACTATAGTAAGGAGTTTGACAAGGTCGATCACTCAACCTTGTTGAACAAACTTTTAAAGATTGGTATTCACGGCAATCTTTATCGTTGGCTCTCTTCTTATATCTCCAACCGTAGTCAAATAGTAGTGGTTGCTAGATTTAAATCCGACTCTGTTGCTGTTACATCGGGAGTTCCTCAAGGCAGCCTGTTAGGACCATTACTATTTAATATCTATATCAATGATATCGGTCACTGCTTTTTATACTCGCAGACTATATGCAGATGACATGAAAATCTTCTCACCTATAAACTCAATCGAAGACTGGCACAATCTGTAAAAGGATTTACAACGTTTAAACGCGTATTTTAATGCCCATTGTCTGGAATTAAATATATCCAAATGCTTCATCGTATGCTTTACTAGAAACAAAAACATATTTATACACGAATACTCAATTAATCATCAACCTCTATCTACAAAATCAGAAATTAAGAACCTTGGGGTTATACTTGATAGTAAACTGAATTTTAATAAACATATTGACCACATAGTCACTAACGCATCTCCTATGCTGGGTTTCATTTTTTTTTTTTTTTTTATATTTACTCCAAACAGGAGGCCCTGAAGAAAATAATTTCCCTCAGGGCCTATGTCATCTTTGGGGATGCTGTGTGGAGGGTCTTTTTGTGGAGAGGAAGGAGTGAACATGGGTCTTGAAGAGTCCCATGTTGTAGGAGGGAGGAAACACAGAGGCCGGCAGTTCGTTCCACAGCCGAGCTGTTGAACTTAAGAACGAATCGTAGAAGCGACCCGTTCTCATGTGACAATTGTCAACTGTGTACAAATGTTGGGCGCGCGTTTGGCGTGTCACCCGACTACGCACCGGTGCCGAAGGGATCAATGACGCTAGTTCCTCAGAGCATCTTCCATTTTAATACCGATAGAACAAGGACAGCATACCTACCTGACGCCTGTGCTCTAAAGATTGCAGTCCGTTTGTTAAGATTTGGGGAATCTATCAAACGGACCGCCCGTTTCTGCACAGAGTCAAGGGTTTTTTTCAGGTATTTTGGGGCTCCAGACCAGAGATGGCTGCCAAATTCGACAGTAGGGCGCACTTGCGATTTGTACAGGGTGAGCAGTTGTGAACTATTAAAGTATCTGCGGGCCCTGTACAGTACGCCCAGCTTCTGAGAAGCCAACTTTACTCTGGCTTCGATGGAGCCCCCGTACCTGAGCTGGTCACTTATAGTTACACCAAGCATATCAATGGAAGGCCTGTTCGGAAGATTGCTTCCGTTGAAGGAGACTAGATTATCATTTGGATCCCTTTTAGACGTAATCAGACAGGATTGGGTCTTTGAAACATTAAATTCGACGAGATTATTTTTACCCCAGGAGGAAATATTCTCGAGATAACCGTCCATTCTCTGCTTCAAAGCCCTCCGAGACGTTCGAGTTTGTGTGCCCTTTGGGGGCTTATCAAACAAAAAGCTATCATGAACTGTACTGTCATCCGCGTAACAATGAATCGGTGCACATGTCAAAAGGTCATTGATGTGCAACAAAAACAAAGTCGGAGACAGAACCGATCCCTGTGGGACGCCAGCATTTATGGAGTGCGAAGAAGAGGTGAAACCGTCAGCAACCGCCTGAATCGACCAAGCCCTTAAAAAGTCAGCAATCCACGTACACAAGGATGCGGGAAGTCCGTAAGAATGCAATTTGTTGACAAGTCCTCGGTGCCAGACCCGGTCAAAGGCCTTGGATATGTCTAGTGCGACCGTTTGGGTCTCACCGTGACGTTCCAGGCACCGCCCCCAAACATGCGTCATATACGCGAAAAGATCACCGCACGAGCGGTTCCTCCGGAATCCGTATTGACGGTCATTGATAATTTTGTTCTTCTCGAGGTATGTGAGCAGTTTATCGTTGATCACACGTTCCATCACTTTGAACAGAACTGATGTGATCGCTATGGGGCGGTAGTTGGCCGGGTTGGAGCGGTCACCTTTCTTGGGAATAGGGTGAATTACCGTTTTTTTCCAACCAGAGGGCACAGTGCCACACTTCAGGGACATTTTGAAGAGCTTTGTCAAAACTGGAACTATTTCCGCAGCACACCTCTGCAATACCAGGGCAGGTATTCCATCAGGTCCACTAGCTTTGTTAACATTGAGCCCCCGTATGACGTGGAGTACATCCCGATGCCGGATCCTCAGCTTTTTCATATAGAAGCCGCAGTGAGGAACCGACGGCGGAACAGCACCCCCGTCGTCGAGGGTCGAGTTTTCCGCAAACATTTTCCCTAATAGGTTAACCTTTTCGGTGGCGGTGTTTGCTAGTGAGCCGTCAGGTCTGGTAAGAGGTGGCAAACTGGGTTTGCAAAAATTTCGACCTATTGAGCCCGCAAGCGACCAGAATGCTCTGCTGCCATGCGGGCAGGCAGCCAGCTTTTTGCTGATCTGCAGGTCGTGTTCGAATTTTGACCTATTGATGATTCTCTTGCATTCCTTTGCCGATTTGTTGTATGCTGATCTGCTTTTGGGATTCGTTCGAGATGTGTTGTAGGCTCGGTAAGCCGCGTTTTTTCGTCGGACTGGTTCGGAGCATTGTCGACTGAACCACGGCTTTGAGCCCTGTCATAATCCGTTCCTGTAAACAATTCAAAGATATTACTACTTTCAAAACACTGTATTTCTCATACGTTCGTAGTATCCTTTAATACGCATCACAAGTGTGGAACCCAGGCTATGCAATACATAAAAATAGAATTGAAAGTGTTCAAAATAGATTTTTGAGGTACCTTATATTCCGCTCTTTTCGATCTCATATTAGTAATGAAGACAAAGTTCTTCAATATACAGACGTTAACTTTCCGAAGAAATATAGCAGATTCGGTAATGTTATTTAAAATTACACATATTTTAACCGATAGTCCTGATCTTCTTCAACGCCTATTATTCCATGTTCCCAATTGCAACAGCAGACAGTCGCTTACTTTTAATCTCCCTCATTGTAAGACCAATTCCAAACAAAACACATTTATCTACAGATCCACACATTCATTTAACTTAAATTATTACCATATTGACATTTTTAACTCGTCTTTACGCGAAATAAAAAAAAAACTCAATAATCAACAAAACTCAAACTAGAAGTTCAATTCCTATATATTCCCGTCCTTTGCCTCTTAATCCTTATCCTATATTTCCCCCCTCCTCCCCCCCCCCCCACCCTCCTTTATTTTAATATTTTCTAACTAAACAAGAAATTAATTTAAGAGAACATCTCTATGACATTGTACACCTTACCATTTACTATTCATCAGTGGAAAGTTCATAATTGGCATAATTAACTATATTACTATTGTATCATTGTATAATTAAAGATTTGCTGTCAACTTTTCCTAAAATGTATAAATAAATAAATAAATATTTTGTATTTGTTAAGTCATAAATTAAAGATGTCCACTGCTGACTTTGTATAATTCTTTCCCTCCATAAGTATTCTGGGCAATGAGGAATACATATGGCAGTTAGTTCCAGAATTTCTGCAATGAAATAAATCCCATCATCCCATCACCATAAATCCAATTTCATATATAATGTCACATTCCAAAGTATTTGCTTTCTTCGAAAAAAATATATCTGCTAGTACTGCAAATAAAGCTAAATATTCAATAAAAGTGATCTATTAAACAGTGTGTAAGAATTGTGCAACAACAACATTAGCAAAGATATTAAAAAATGTGATGCTTGTACGAAGCTTGTATGCCAAGCTAATAATGCATACACGGCAGTGGAATTTGAAATAATGAATCTTGCAAGTAGAAAATCGGGTCAAAAATAGTCTGCTGGAAGCAATTTGCTATGAAGTTATGGAATGCAATATCTTCTAAGACACCAGTGCTAGACTTTTCTATAATTACATTAATGTGAGCATACTATTGCCCAGAACCTGGACTTGTTGTGTATAGCGTAATTTGATTCCACCCGGCCGCCAAAACTCTGTGCGGGAATAATCCAAGGGAATCTGCAACTAGATATGGAACTATAATAGATGCAGTTCAGTGAAAGTTTTATTATTATTTTAGTTATGTAAAGCAACTGGCCCATATTGGCATAATAACAGAATTTTAATAGGAGTGTCACAAAACTTAAAAATTAACGTTAATATTTGATGAATTGTTCAAATTTTGTGAAATGATCCGTTCTAAGGCTTTCGTCACATATTTCAGTTACCATCAGCCAGTTATAAATTGTCACTTTGTTACCATTGTTTTCTTTGTGTGTATAATATAATAATAAAATAATCGTTTTACTATAAAAAATGTAACGGCTTGTTTTTTTTATCATTTTTATGTAAATCGGTCATTTGTAAGATAAATTTCTGCCATAAATAATTTTCATAACAATTTTTTTATATTTATTTTATTTTATATCTCTAAATAGCATTAAACTAAGTCGGTACAAGCGTCTGTCTGTCTGTTTGTGCGCTTAGGTCTTCAAAACTAACGTATGTATATTTAGGGATAACTGTAGATGCGCATATGAAATGGGATACACACGTTAGTAACATCTGCAAACGCCTACAAGCTATTGCGGGGCGAATTTACAAAATTAAATATTCTATGCCTATAAGTACGTTAAAACAGATACGGAATAACGTCCTGGGGAAACTCTTGCAAGACAAATATAGGTTACATCCAATCAATTCAAAACTCCATGACTAAGCATTTGGTAAACAAACGTATTTATGCACAAGGAAGAAATATAAAATTATTATATGAGCCAGTTAACGTATTATCTGTTCGAGGAATATTATGGTTTAAAATTATATGTCAAAACATAACGTCAGATTCAATATACAAAGAAAAATTAAATCATGCATGTGACACAAGATTCAATAGAAATGAAGGTATGTCCATTCCGAAAATTATAAATAAATACGGGCAACGGACTTTCTCTTATCTTCTGCCTACCATATTTAATAAGATTCCAATGGACATAAAAATTCAATCAAATTGCACCACTAAATTAAAAAAATGGTTAATAGATCAATATATTTATCTATATGAATATGAGTAATTTGCCTGTGTTACAACTGACTGTCTTTGTATTTTATTATTTTGTATTGTAGTAAGTTAAAAGTTATTCTATTGTATCTTTTTTATATATGTCTCTGTTTTGTAGTTATTTAAGTTATTCTTCTGTATATATTTTAAATATTGTGATTTCTCGTTATGTGTATGATTTAGTAATATATTAATATTGGTAAACTGACCTGTTGACAAACTGTTTTGGCAGTTTAGCGGGTGTAAAAAATAAATAAATAAGCATCAAATTTCAATCGGGTTTTCAATATCATTTAGAGATTTTTTTCCGGATTATTTATATATCTAATATATGTATATTTTAGAAAGAAAAATCGAGTAACGCCGGGTACACGTTCGCTAGTTTCATTATATTCATTACACAAAGAAGGTAGGGCAAAATTATTTTCAGAATATATGAAAAGTTGTCAAAATCATGAAAAGTCGTAATATTTAACTGCCTAAAATAGAAATAAATAAAGTTGTAGGTAACCGTTCTAGTAATTTGCTGTACCTATTGATAAAAAACAGTTTGTTTAAGTATTTTGGCCTCAAATCTAAATTTAAGTTATGTACGAAAGGGGCCGCGCAGCCGAATCATTTAAATGAATCACAGTAGAAATTCTACAATACATTTTCAATTTCATCAACTCAACAAAATTGCCCCGGGTACCATAAAACCGAAGAGTAAAATACTATATTTAATTTGGCTGAGCACTGAGCATTTGGTGGGTAATATGCCTAGGCTGAACCAGGGTAGATAGAACTACTAGCCACTATGGAAGTGCCCTGGTAGGAGTAAGGGTAGGTTGCGCTATCGGCCCTCGATACGGTTTATTTAATTTGTAATGAAATTTAAGGACTTATTATTCTATTAGTGGTCACGCATGTATTCGCTCGGATCGAAGCCGAATTTTGGGACAAGGGTGGACAAACATTGTGATTGAAATTGGGACAGCAATAATCAATTTATATTATAAAAGTAAGTGTACAGTGTGCGTGCTGCTAAAACTCAGAAGCGAGTCCCGGTAAAATCAAGGGAGTGCTCTTCACGATATAAGGGCTGGAATTTTCGCCCTCTAGAAATTTCGAGAACAGTCCAGAAAATTCTAGAGTATTCGAGAGCATTCCACAACATTCCAGAATATCCCGGAACATTCTGGAATATTGTGAAATGTTCGAGAATAGTCTGGAAATTTCGGGAACATCCCAAATCATTTCGAAATATTCCATAACACTCTCGAATTTTGTGGAATGTTCTAGAATGTTGTGGACCATTCTAAACCTTTTTTGTATGAGTGGGGCTACTTATAGGTAGGGTTAGGCCACTTCTAAAGCAAGATTCGTCGTTGGTTTGAACGTCAGTTTCTTATCAGTGCATTGAGTGAAGAAAAACAAACAGTGGAGTGTGACTAATCAAATTGACTGAATATAAATCGAAAATAACTTGTGAAAAGTGTGTAAAGTGTACTTAGTGTATTTTTTAATAAAAAATTGATTTGATTTATATTTTATACAATGCCCAAACTTAAAGTAGAAGATCTTGCCAGTTCTGAAGCAAAACGAAGAAAACAAAAAGAACAGCGAAAAAACGAAACAATCGAAGAGCGCGAAGTTCCCAATGAACGACAATGAGCACAGTAAAAAGCAGATAACCTGAAGAACAACGAAATGAAGAATCAAGAATTGTGACACAATCTTATAATAAAGACTTCAAATACAAGCCACCCATGAAAATATCACCCTACAAGAAGCCCGGACGCAAAAAGTAAACAGTACAACAGTAAAAATGAAGCATTCCACTACGACCCGACGAAAGAATATAAAAAAAATAAACACGTCGTAATTTTTCAATTTGGCAACGCAAAAAAAATTGTAGAGGAACACTAGGAATCTGTTGCATGAGTGGAAATATTCCATTACCAAAACTGGAAACACCTCCGCAGGAATTTGTACATTTCTTTACCGGGGAAACTTCAAAAGAAAAACACGGCTTCCAAATTACTTTTTTCAGTGTCACTTCGATCAACACTAACAGAGATAATATCGAATATATTTTTTCCATCCAAGGACAAATCTATCACAAAATGCGATCATTACTACCACCACCCAACGAAGACTATAAATTTCACCGGAAATGAAAAAAAACTAATGCACCTATGAAACTATGCACAAACTATGTGAAACTATGCACAAACATCAGTGGCTTGAGACGAGAAATAATCCAAGATATACAGAGGATCTTACACAAATGCAATGAACTTATTCACATATTGAAAACAGCACTGGACTGAATGATTTCTGATGACTATAAATTTATAATTCATGCCGACAAGAGACCACCTGGAAAACATGAACGTCGATTTAATGAATCTCAGATAAACGAATTCACCATGGTAATTATGAACAGTGAAAACACAAGCCGTGACATAATTGTACAACGAAGAAGAGAAAGAATACAAGGCATTGCAGAGAACCACCGTTTATATGATGCCCTCTAATATCCATTTTTTTTTGCACGGACAGGAGGGATATCATTTTAATTTGAAACAAATCCAACCTGAAACATGCATGTAAACACATTTGAGGCTCCCACCACTTTCCCACCAAGTTATACGTAACAAATGGTTACTCCTTCAGGGTACACGACGGGACTCTAATTTTTTTTATATTGATAAAAGACTCTAGGTATATAACGATTCTAGACCTCAAATATCCCTGCATGAGGGGTTAGTTAGCATTATGCAGGATGCTCAGATTAGTATAAGTGTTAATAGTGTATATGGGATATTAGTTTTTACACATCAGATAAACGCAACACAAGTATGTACAAGTGGAATCAGATTCTCCGAGTCGGTAGTCCCTCACAGGTGCAATCAGACGTCGGTTGGTCCACAGGTGAGGTTCGACAACCGCGCGTCAGACGGGAGAGGAGCACAAGGAAGGTGGTCTAGCTCTTGCAGACCTCACGACAGCCAAGAGCACCTCATAAAGGGGAGGCGCGAATCATGTTCCATACACCATGTCCAGAGGATAAAGAAGAAGCCAGTTGTTTTGCAGGGACGACGGTCTGTGATCCACGCCCTCGAAGGGCTGGGACAAAACATTACATAAAAAGTTCAGTTTCAACAATCTAAAACTGCGTCGACCGTGATTGCTTGTAAGAATCTACATGAAAAACTACGAAATGGTAAAAAGATAAATGAAACGAAAAATTGATAGGCAAAAAGGAAATAAAAACAAAAAGGAATAAATAGCAAGGCATTTAACTGTTCCGACGGCTTAGTCGCAGTCAAACAAAAAAGTAACTTGCAAGGAGTTTTATGCTTACCGCTTAATGATCAGAGACAATGAAACATGCAATCACATTCTCAACGCTCGCCATTTATTCCAACAATCCTGGTAGATATGTATGCAAAAATTAGAAGCGGAACGGATGCTTTATGATAACTGAATCAAAAGAAACTCGCAAGCAAGAATACATCAACCTTCAACACACGATCATAAATGACGGAAACATTGGAACAATGATAATCTTACCCTCATCTTACATAGGAAATCCGAGACACAGCACGAATACACTCAAGATGCCATGATCTTATTAAGAAAATATGGACGACCTGACCTCTTCATAACATTTTCATGTAACTCATCGTGGCCAGAAATCAAAGAACAACTAAAATACGGAAAAGCCCCTATGGATCGACACGACCTAATAGCTCGAGTTTTCCGAAAAAGCTGTGAAAATGAGATTTATTGAAGTCATCACAAAATACCACATCTTTGGAACCATTAGATCCTGAATGTACACAATCCAATGGCAAAAACGAGGTCTGCCTCACTTACACAATCTCACATATATAAGACAGAATTCATCCCATGGATATCGACAAAATCATCCAAGCTGAATTTCCGATTCCACAAGAAGATACGGAACTGATAGTTGTGAAAAACATGATTCACGGACAAAGCGGGCCATTAAACCCCAATTCGCCATGTATGGATGTTGAAAAATGAAAAAAAAATACCCAAAACCACACTTGCACGACAAACAAACAGGAAATGATGGCTATCAAAAAGGCTACCAAATTCAAAAGACGATCACCCAAAATTAGTGGCTTCACAGCAAAAATGCGAATACTAGGCAAAGACGAACTGGAAATAGATAACCAATGGATAGTACCATATAAACCACTACTCTCCAAAATGTTTCAACCACACATAAACGTAGAATACTGCAATTCCGTGAAATCCGTTAAATTTGTCTATACGTATGTGAACAAATGCAGTGACATGGCAGTATTTCAAATCAACAGTAACGATGCAACGTGCGGATTTCCAGCTATCCCATACACGAACACGGACCAACTGTACAACTCTAGGAGTACATTTGGAGAGTGGACAGAGAGTTTACTTTACAAAATACATCATCAGTAAAATTGCAAGCGAACCATTTGCAAAAACATTATTGTATGTCGACGTCCCTACCTACAATACGTGGAACACAACAAGAAAAATCTTTCAACGACGAAAACAAGGAATTCCAGTAGAGGATCATCCAGTAATAATGAAAACTAACGCACTATTCCGAGTATACACCGTACATCTGAACGATGCCGAAATTTTTTATCTCCGGATGTTGCTAAACGAAATACGGGGACCAACCAAGTTTGACAGATTTCAAGACTGTTGACGGTTACCTATGCTTAGGACTTCTGGAAAATGACTACCACTGGGAATTAACACTACGAGAAGTCTCACTCACAGCCTCAGCTGAACAAACCAGAGACTTATTCACCATAATTCTAACAACATGTAACCTATTGAATCAATTACACTGCCTTCGACTGAAAATTGGATCTCCAATCATACTACTCAGAAATCTCAACTCACCAAAATTATATAATGGAACAAGGATTGTCGTCAAACAGCTATCGAAAAACATCATCAAAGCCGAACTTATAACTGGAAAGAACAAAAGACACACAGTATTTATCCTCAGAATACCATTGATCTCTACTGAACTGTCATTCCAATTTAAAAGACGGTAATTTCCAATCAAATCAGCCTATAGTTTTACAATTAATCAAGCGCGAGAACAAACTTTTAACCATTGCGGCATCAACCTCAAAGACTCCTGCTTTTCTCACGGTCATACGTAGCTTACTCTCGAGTAGGAAATTCGAAAAATTTGTACATGTACAGATAACAAAATGAAAAGTGTTTTTTTATAAACAAGTATTGTAAATTTTTGTTGTTTGTTTTTGGGATGTTATGTCGTGTTGCGCTAACTCCTTCTTTAGCCGACGTTTCGGACAGCGTTGCAGTGTCCATCATCAGGGCAGATCCGGTAGATCCGAAGATGTGTAATTGTTGTTTTTTTTAATTGTTGGTTGTCGAGTTTGTGCTTATTTACTTGGAAGCGATACCGTGCCGCCAACTTCAATCCACTACGAGTTTGTAGGTATTACAGTACAAGGGAACTGCAATTTAAGTGAAAGCACAGTATTTACGTTAGCCTGGGGCCCGTCCAAATGCGAAATGCCAACGGAAGTGGCGACATCTTGTGGTGAATTTTAGACATGTTATTTGCGTTTAGCTTTGGTGTAGCCGTCAATTACCGGATACCAAGAGCTGTTGAGCTTAGCTCCGTCGTCTCTATTGATATTAAATGGATTTTTGTAGATTTCAATTGCCTCCATAATCAGGCGTGATCTATAAGTTTTGGGTCTTCCCAGGACCTCAGGAGCAAATCCAAAGTAATAGCCGGTTTCAATAAAGTGTTCGGCGATTGCCGATTTATCAGGGTGGCCAAGTTTACAAGCACGAAAATGTTTTGCTATCCTTTTGGAAATCGTCCGCTCTGTCTGGCCTATATAAACCTTGTCACAACCAGAGCAGCTGAGTTTGTACACTCCATCTGCTTCCAGAGGAAACTTAGTCTTTGCAGACCTCAGTAGGTCTTGGATTTTGGTGGTGGTTCCGAAGACAGTTTTGATGTTTTCTTTTCTCAACAGCCTGGCAATTCTGTCTGTCACATTGTGAACGAAAGGCAGGAAAGCACAGCCTTTTGAGTCTTGTTCAATTCTGTCTTCGTTTGTTGTAGATTTGGCTCTTAAAATTTGCCTTGTCTGACTTGCCGGGCAACCGTTGCGCTCCAGTGCATCGGTCAGCTTTTTAAGTTCTGCTCCAGGTTTTGTTTCTTCACATATTCTGGTCGCTCGGGTCACCAACGTCTGGATAAGTCCTCTCTTCTGCGCTGGGTGGTGGTGCGAATCAGCGTGTAAGTATCGATTCGTATGAGTTGGTTTCCTATATACGGTATGTCCTAGGCTACCATCGTGTTTTCGCGTCACCTCCACATCTAGAAAAGGCAGGATTTTATCTTGGTTTTCCAGCTCCATTGTGAACTTAGTTTTGCTGTGGAGAGAATTAATATGGTCCAGGAATTCGTTAAGTTTCTCCGTTCCATGAGGCCAAATGGCGAAGACATCGTCGACGTAGCGCCACCATACTTTAGGGACAGCTGAAACTGTATCGAGTGCCACTTCCTCAAACTTCTCCATAAAGAAGTTGGCTATTACTGGCGACAACGGACTGCCCATTGCAACTCCCTCCACTTGCTCAAAAAGTTCACCCTGAAACGCAAAGTATCCCGTTTTGAGGCAGTGTTCAAAAGTTTGCAAATGTCTTCCTCATATATCTCACTGAGCATTGTCATTGAGTCTTCTAAAGGCACATTTGTGAAAAGAGACACGACGTCAAAGCTGACCAAAATATCTCCTTCCTCACATAGTACACACAGTATTGTAAATAGTTAGAATGTGTTTTTTACCTCTTATATTTTAAAGTTAATCATTTTATTCCTCCTACCACACAAATAATTAGAATAAAATAACTTATTTTTAATACTACTTTATTGTTAATATTCTTAATATATAAAACCAACCGGTTTCGGTTCACCCTGAAGCTGCATCGGGGTTTTATAAAAAAATATATTAAATCAATAACCGAGTAACAGTGTATTTATATGTAAGATAGAAGAGGGAGAGATAACATCAACTTTGGAGGGGTGGCGAGGGGGGGGAAAGGAGTGAAACTTGGTGGAGAGGAGAGGAATATATTTAAAATGTGGCTATTTAACAAGTCTAGTTGTTCGTTAGTTGTTAGATTATTCAAACGTAAACCTATCCCATTTCTGTGCAGCACATTCATACCTGATGGTTTATTAAAATAGTAATCTTTATTTATCAATAATAATAGTGTGATAATAAAGAATAATTATTTGATATATATATTATTTTTTTTAAAGAAAGACAAACATTTCCGTGTTACGAATAACCTGACAATATTTGAAATCTCCTACTACCATCACAATTGTGTTGAAGGAATTAGCCAGCCGATTTATTGAACACACTACGCCTGGGTGGGACCCAAACGCGATGTCAACTCAATATTTTGTGTCAAATTATTTGATTTTGATTTTCACGCCCAGCCGAGCATTTTCATTGTTATTATTTTGCAAAGAACATCTTAGTGAGAATAACATCACAAAAACAAAATACTCAACCATGGAAGATGGAAAAATTGTAAATTAGAAATACATATTAAAATAAGTTAACGAAATAAGTCGAAGCAGTGTAAACCAGTTTTTTAATTAGATTTGTTGTTCTACTTTCTGATTTGATTATGCAAAATATAGAGGGAAAATAGATAGAAACGATTTAATTGTGTTATTTAGAATATTGTTTAACGTTGGGATTAAAAAATAAATTAATGAAATTGTGAAACTTACGTATGTAGGATAGAATGGTTTTCTAGGATTAGCTGTAATGGCGCCACTTGCTGCGGCTGTCGTACAAATGCGTTTAACTCCAATACCCGAAAGTTAATTAATGTCGTCACATTGTTTGTCTCGACTCATTTTGAAAATACAAAGCGCTAACTTTACTACAATCGGAAAACCAATTTGTCGCATAATCAGACTAAATAGAACATGTTAAGTTTTGGAGTTATATTTTCAAATTTATAACTAGGGGTTGATCAATAATACAGAAGTAGATCGATGGGACAAGTAATATTGGAAGACGCCGCAGTACATGACTTGTGCGAGTGTAGTTCCGCTGAGTAGTTCCGGACTGTAGACTTTAAGATGAAGATTGCCCAGATGATATCCAACCTCCGTTAGTAGATGTAGTAAAAGACATAAAGTTTTTAACAATTATGATAAAGTTCAATAAATTAAATGAAAATACTTTTTATTGGTAAATTTTATTGTGTACCGGTTTGAAAAAGTTATAAAAAATTATGAAGAATATACATTATTTTTTTATAACTGTCCTGATGATGGTACGGAAGTACTAAAACCGGTAGACAATAAAATTTATCAATAAAGTGACCTTAAACCAAGTATTTTCATTTCATTTATTTAAAATGTCATGTCACAATGTATTTACTTCTCTTGAAAAAAAAAATTACAATGTTAATTTAATTGCCTCAAAGTCATTATATTTCTATGACACTCAAGACACTGGGCTTAGGACAGCCACTTAATCAAAGAGAATGATAATATTAACTAAAAAAGCGTGGAATACTATGTAAATAATTTCTTTTAGAAATTTTCTTTGGCTTAGGCTTTCCAATTTATTTCTATTTTATGTTAATCCATGGTCACCCCGAGTATAATTTTCAGAACTGACGTTAAACTAATACTCTAGCTACACTGGGGAAATTTAGTTTAAACGATGAAACCTGTTTACTTTGAAATAATGGCACATCTGCGTCGATTTTTCTTTATTTTGTCAATAAGCTTGCTTGACCAAGTCAGAGATATATTGTGTAATAGACAAATGTAAAAGCGTATTTACATAACCTATCGAGACTTCCTTTCTTCTTCGTATTGTTGAGGTCCAAAGGTCAAAGGCAGCTGAGTATTTATAAAATATATTGGAAGGAGTATAAAACAACGAATAAAGTTTTCCTGAATATGGTAGCGTTTAATCACTATGGTTGTCTGTAAATATGTGTCCATAGCAAATATATCCATTCTGGAATAGCTAGGCCCCCAAACCAAGCTATCAAAAATCAATTTATACTGAGTCACTCTGTACACTCCCCAAAGTGCTGGGCCGACTACAGTACAAACACGCAACACGCGCGAAGTGTCACGTGATCAAGTCAGTGACATCGAGCAACGACAGTTTGCAAATAGCGGCGATTGTTGTTAATACTCGTTGTTACAGCTGACTCTTGTGTTGCTTCATTGCAAATAACCAAAATGATTATACTATTTTAAACATCGAAGTTTACTTAGCGACAGCAACAACTTCGTAATTTGGTGGTCGCGCGTTTGCACTCAATTCCACATTGCCAAACTGATAATTCCAACCTGGAAAGGCACAAAGAAAAAAAGGAAAATAACTGATACATTGGACAAATCAAGTATCACAAGTCTGCGGTTTTTTTATGCGATGAAGGACCGTTAAAAGTAGAGAAGCCTGGTTAATCATCCGAGTGGATGTGCACAATCCTGGGAATTTAAGGAATAACTAAATATATAATATAACACACAAAACCAATATAAACACACATCACTCACAAACACACAAGATTATTTTCATTGTATTATTTTTTAATATATTATTATGTATTTCGTATTTTTAATTTTAAATGTATTATTTTCTTTTTAAATGTATTTTTTTCTTTTTAAATGTATTATTTTCTCTTTAAATAATATATAGAGTATATTTTCATAATATAAAATGAAGACCTCAGCGCGAGCAAGCCACCCAGTGAGGCCTACATTAATGGAAAACATAAATTGTAAAAAATAATGTACCAAATAAAATAAATAAATATATATATTAAAGATTACGCTGAATTTAAAAATTAAATTAAATTTGTTTCAAAATATTAACATCGTAAAAATATAGAAACGAATTTTGCGCTGTTCATAAGCCTACATAATGAAATACATTTTGCCTCATTTAAAAGTTTGTACATTTTGAAAGTTTCTAAGAAATTACATCATACCTTTACTGCTTGTGTTTTGCGAAACTTTTTACAAATTGATAACAGTAATGAAAATATTTGTACGACTAAAAAACGCATTTTGTAAAACTCATTTATAATATCGAACTTGTTGATATTATATTACATAGGACCCTTCGCTGTTCCGCTATAAGAAAACATTTTTTTTGTTACAATTCAATAATTGAGCCCTTGCCCGGAATAATATTGTAACCAACAAAACCATCAATGTTGAGTTATTGGTGGCATAATGTTGGGTATGCTATTTTGCATTTTTTAAGGTAGGGACAATTGTAATGAACAAATATTATGGCCTGTGGCAGCATTTTAAAGAAATTGGTTGGCGTAAGAATGCTGTACATGCTGTCTGTCAAGGAGTCACAGTAAGTCACGGAGTGTGGTTTAATTCAGGTGAATAAAAGGAGAAAACGGATATATTTTGTTTTAAGCTGACACCAAAGTCAAGAAGCTGACGGATGTAGTAAAGTAGTATTTTTCCATAAAAATATATTTCTAACCAGTTGACTGTTAATTTGTATATAAGAGTTAAAATCGTTTTAAAAATATCTTCATTTTTTTGTATGGAGGACACCGGTGTCCCCACCGGTATACAGTTGACAGGTTAAGCCTCGTTTTTACCCGTCGAGACAGTTTTGTGGAATAATGTTGTAAGTTGATTTCACGGCAATATATTGAAGGCAAATTGTTTGACTTATCGTATTGTTATTTGCTTCTATGCCCAAATACCCAATAACATGTGTTAATGTATGTTAGACGAGCATATCTCAAAGACTTTCTACAAGGCTTTATTGAGTGAAGCAGAATAAAAAAAAATGTGGAATAATGTTGTTTATGTATCTATATAAATAAAAATGTAAATATTCGTTTGTTCAAAATCTTAAATCTCCCAATGTTCTTCACCGATTGGATTGAAATTTTGCCACAACGTTAAATTCGATTACGCGTGTGTTTTTATATAAATTATAT
This sequence comes from Hesperophylax consimilis, assembly GCF_061612785.1. Lineage (NCBI taxonomy): Eukaryota > Metazoa > Arthropoda > Insecta > Trichoptera > Limnephilidae > Hesperophylax > Hesperophylax consimilis. The sequence goes on from NC_142853.1 coordinate 28,959,936, forward strand.
AGATGTCACCTGTGACAGGTAAACACATGCTTTTTTGAAAACAGCGTCAACTATTGGGTGTAAAAGCCATACGCGCTGTTACAATTCTTTCTCTATCTGCACAGACGCACTGAGGCACAGCAACGCGTGGCGGGGCTCAGCTAGTTTTTAATATAAACTCCAATGAAGCATAACTGGTTACGTTTTTCTATCTCAAAACTAGAATATCGTTGGATGCAACGTTATTCTGGGCAAGAGCTTAATTTATTAATAGACCAGTAAAACTATAACATGACATAAGAACTGCGTAAGTAATAAGGAGTCCTTATGAGCAAGTAAAATAATTAAGAACATAATGTGTAAATAACAAAGCAAAATGAGATCCTGTATAATTAATACAATATTGGAATGCCAAAATATGTATTTTTTTATTTTTTTTTATTTCTTTTTATTTAGGAAGCAAACAGTCGTACAGTAAAAAATTATAACAATAAATATTCATATGTTCTAGACCAATTAAGTTCCATTGAGTTAAAATGTACTATATATAAAAAAATATGCGTAACTAATTTAAGATAAAGATGAAATACACAGTAAACGCTTACGAGTAGGTATATAATAATGAATAAGTTGAAAAGATGTCTAAATGAGAGTCATATTCGTAATAAACATCTCTTAAACATGTAAAACAGCTAATGAAGAATATAGAAGTTAAGAACACGTGTAAATAACAGAACAAAAAAGCGATCCTGTAATAAATACAATATTGCAACGATAAAATATGTATAAATATATATAATACAATATGTAAATTACTTAACTTTTTTATTCTTCAATACAAACACTAAACTGCCAAAGCACTTTGTCAGCATGTCATGTTCACAAAATTAATTATATAACGAGACACATATAACAAGAAGCCATAATCAAATAGAGGTGATTTTTCACAAAAACGGCGCTCTACAAATTATCCAATTATTATTATTATTATTATTATTATTAGATAAAGAAGAATAACATTTTAAGGGACTACAATACAAAGACATACAATACATAGACAGATATATCTTCAACATTCTCATGAGCATACACACACTAAATATGAAGTACGTGGTAAATGTGGGTATATATTTGAAGTTGAGATTCTACATATTATCAGATAATAAACCTAATTTCCAATGAAACAATTATGAAATTTAAAAATTATTAATATCAAAGAATTAAGAATATTACAGATATATCACAGATATAATATGTATAATCGCAAAGTTAGAATATTAGGTAGGTACATTATAAATGTATGCTTTGTAAATGTACCAAAGTACCTATTGCAGTAAATAAAATAAATAAATGTTTTTTTATGTATTCACGTACCAATTAGACTGTAATACTTTATTACATTCTAAAATCAGAGGACGTAAATAAGAGGTCCTTTTTAACTTTGAAATATTACTTTTTTAAATTTTATTTCTGAACTGAAAATAACAAATATAATGTCAGTAATGTTGTCTTTTTCACAAATATATCTATGTGTGGACGTTTACTTTTGAATTCCATCGCGATGTCAATTTATTAATTTAAAATATAAATACATAATAATATACAGGATGTTGAGGAATGTACTTGATTTACCTTAATCAGTGATTCCTGATACTATTTGGAGTAAAAGATATGACTAAATTTTGGTCTCAGTAAGTCAAGTACGTCCCCTAACACCCTGTATGTGGGCTCTGCGAATTAGGGTGTTATTCTTATGTTGACGGGTACTTTTATTTATCTTTTCAATATATTAGTTTCTAACTGTCATAAAGAATGTAGACAAATAAAAGAAAAAGAGAGTAACGCTCACTTTGTGTTGATATTTTACACAACATACCCCGATTGGGGATGCCATAGTCTCTCAGGCTCCAGATTATGTTTACTTAAGCGTGCACAAAAACAGACTGTATATTTTTAATAATAAAATGTAACCTCTGCTTTCAAGGCCCAGTTTGAGCCAAATCAACGTGTCTCCAAAATATCTCACAAGAGAACATATTTCATTACATCATTCACATTCTCACACTCAATAAATTACATTCTACTAAGCTTTCAAGGATCATAAGAAAGGCGCTTACGGTTTAATACGGACCGTAAGAAAAGCGCTTACAGTCTTATGCGTACCGCATAAAAGACGTTGACATTTAATACACTTTCGGAATTCGCCTTGCGGATACACCTAACTGATCCGCGTTTCATCCAAAGAACCACTGAAGATTAAAGTGTTTAAGTGTTGAAGAATTTGTTATTTAGTCTAATGTTTATCTAAAAGAACACAATACGTATCAACGATAGATTCCGCAATGTTTGGTCAGAGTATTTGCATATTGCTAGTCAATCCAGCCTGTTATGCCTAAAACCATGGTTTCAAAAACTCACCCATTTCTCCAAAAAATAAATTTCCTCACCTATTCGAATGAGGATTGGATATTAAAAATTAATAAAATACTTCGTTACCACTTAAAAGTGGTTAAAACGAAGTATTTTATTAATTTTTAATTAAAATGGTGACTAAATAAGTTTGCTGAGTTAGAAGAAGTGATTGGATATTGTTCCGTTACTTCTCACCTGCTTAAAATTCACGTGCTTGACTCCTCAGATTGTACATTCTGTGGTCTCGATTAGATTACATATGTTTTTGGTTGTCCCTCTCTAAACAAATATTCTCTCTTCTATCAAGCCTTATTTAACATTGCCTCCCCTCCGTTCAGCATATCATCTCTTCTAAGTCTGAATTCGACTTCCATATAATTGTGAAATTTGCCAACTTAAACAATAATAATTAATAAATTTACCTTCCATCTCTCTACAATTTGAAACGATTTCCTAGAACACTCTTGAAGGATGAAAACCAGAAGCATATGAAAAAAACACAATACTCAGTTGTTTTAAACAGCGTAGCAGGTAAAAATTACTGGGTCAAGTCAAACGCCAAATTAAATGTGACTAGTGTCGGCATCTAGCGGCAGAAATACGAAACCTGCACCGTCACGATGGCTTGTGAAACGTTGTGAAGGTAGGTATGTAGGACAAATTATTTTATAAATAATTATGTTCTGAATGTAGCTACAAAAAGACTGGTATATTAGGTTTTCTTGGTAATATACATATATTTTTAAATTATGAGGATAAAAAGATAGGGTAAATATTTCACTAACCTCGCACTTTTAATAGGCACATATTATGGAAATTACACTTCGTTTCAACATAATTTCTACAAGAAACAACGATTTACGTCGGGATGGTAAAATATGCATTATAACTACATTTTTATTCAATCAAATTTCAAAATTCACCTGATGAAACGATCCCTTTGACGCCAATTTGTACTTTCTTTTGTATGGAATGACACTTGCGTAAGTTTCGTTTCAATCTAAAGAACCATAAATTACGTAATTAACCCAACGTAATTACCTATTTTGTGCATGTAACTAGTCGTTTCTTGTAGTAATTGTTAAAACAAAGTGCCTAAAAGTGCGGCGGTTAAGGAAACAATTACCAAAGAATGATGTAACTCAGTTTAGGATTTAGTTTCAATAATTCCAATAATATTGGATTTCAAGTAATCTAAACTTGTTTACATGATTGACCCCAATTTTGGCAAACCGAGTGCAGAATACAAGCGACCTCCCTCAATTCATCAAACATACGACGCGAAAAATGAACATAATAAATGTGGATACAAGTCGGGACCAAGGGATGCCAATATCTGTTTTCCTTACAAAATCACAGCCCTTCGAGGTCTAATCATTTACAAAGGGATCGAAAAGGGCTGATAAAAGGAATATCGTAAAATGTTTATTGGTTTGCTTTCAGTTATTCCTTCCCCTTGACTTCAAAGCTGAGAGCTGGCAATTTGGGGCAAACTCGATACGATTATCATCTCTTAATTATGTACTGAGCTCTCAATAAATTGATTTATATTTTTTTAGAATTTGAATACAGAGGAAAACAATATTTTTTTATGATTATCGTATATTTTCCTCTCAGTGTCGTTATTTTTTACAATATTATTTTATACTTTTTGTGTTAGGAATCTGGCATATTGACAAATTTGTGTGTATTTCCGCTTGGCAATAAAATATATTATAAACATTACAGCAGTCTCAAAAAAACTAAATACATAAAAAAATATTTATTTTAAAATTTCACAAAGTTTCATATTTATTTGTCAAATTGCAGTCGGAACCTTTGAATTCATAGGGGTGTATATTTTAATTATTCTGTGGTTAACACAAATATTTTAAAATAAAGCTTTGTATTTTTTCTTTCTAACACCGTTTAGTTCATATTTTTAACTATGACGGTAAGGTAGACACGACGATTTCCATGAGACCCATATGAGCTGGTTTGAAAAGCGAACAAATTTATTTTACGGGTAATACCTCTCTGTTCCCAAAACCGAACATACTAGCCCGAGGGGTTAATATTAATTATTCCAGAACTAGCGAAAGAGGGTGGTCAATTCCATAATATCTATATATTACATAGAAAATAATTCTATATGTATACACATGTATGATCATGCTCGATGGTTTGTCTCGATCGAACATGTTGACTTGGAACCATGCTCGTCGTTGCGTCCACACACTCGAGCAGCTTAGTAAGCCATAGATACACCACCAAGACGGTCAGTCAAATCGAAAATTGCAGTCAAACATCGAGCAAGAATTACAGACCTTGAATCTTTTTCGCATCGAACGACTTCGAACAAAAAAGCATTGAGCGAGACGGTATACACGTTAAGTCGTGTTCGAATGACCGTAAAACGATCAAGCATGGACGAGCGTGCGTACTGGCCATAAAATAAGGTATAAAATAAAAGTAGGTATATGTTTGAAAGGGAAAAAGTAAACTCTTTTTATCAATAAAATCATATTTTGTACAGTTTTTTTTATTTATGTCCCACCGAAAATTCGTGAATTAATCATTTCAATTGATACGAGTATTAATATTTTATTTTTTATACACATATTTATTTACTTTCTGATGTCCGCTTTGGTTGAAATTTTAATGGTGGTTTCTAATTAAAATTTCAACGAAAGTGGACATCAGAAATTAAATAAAGATGTATATAAAAATAAAATTTATACATTTTTATTTACTTTCTGATGTCCGCTTTCGTTGAACTTATTTAGTTATCGCTGCGGGCTTTGTTATCGACTATAAAAAAATATATATTTACTCTCTGATCAGAAAGTAAATATAATTTCAACGAAAGCGGACATCAGAAAGTAAATAAAGATGTATATATTTTATTTTTTATGTACATCTTTATTTACTTTCTGATGTCCGCTTTCGTTGAAATTTTAATTAGAAATCACCATTTCAGGCAAAAAATATATAAACTAAAAATCATTTAATTTTTTTTTAATTATTTAGTTATCCCTGCGGGCTTTGTTATCGACTACAAAAAATATATTTTTTTTTAAATTTTCTTTTAGATAAATTCACCGAGAGTCACTAAATGTTTCAGAAAACGCTTTTTAAACGGTCAATTTTATGTAGCAAATCATCAGTAATACCTAGAACGCCAGGCAGATGGTAAAATTCTAACCAAAACTTTAAAGGCAAATATCAAATATGTTTCCCTATTGCTGATCTAAAATAATGCATACTAGACAAAAACAAACATTTAATTTTCAACAGTTTTACTCTAGTTCAGAGAAACCTTGAAAACAAGGATTTTACGAATAACCTGACAATATTTGAAAATCTTCTACTACCATCACAGTAAGCGTAAAATGTTGCTTGTTTCGTGATAGGGGACATAGCCAGCCGGGGAATTGAACGCACGACGCTTGGCTGTAACCCTAACGCGATGCCAACTCAGCCACTGACCGGCTAGCTTTGATAAACACAACATTTTATCATCCTTTAAAATCCCTTTTGAATAATTGATTTAATCCGCTTCCCATAACTTGCTTACTTTAGCCCCCACATTTAGAATGCGCTTTAAATAAAATACTTTATCAATATCAATAACGGGGTGTTTAGAAAATCTATTCCGAAAATCCAATCTCTATCCCCGCATTCACCTAATGCGTTATAAACTCCCAAAACATTCTGGAAATTAAGTAAACAACCTTCCCGCTTATCTACCTACCCTTTGCCTTTCCCCAGACCATATATACTGAACAACAGCGGTAATACTGGGTGGAAAGCCATTTTCCTTTTGATTGACTGAAGGCACCTTCAGACTTTTCTATCGGTAGTAAGACAACACAGCAAAAGCTTTAAAGCATAAAGCCTACCACAAAATACAGTTTAAAATAATGAAAAGTTCTTTTCAAAATGCTTTAAAAAAATTCCACACATTTTAGCTCTAACTTGTTTCCTTTGGGATGATGTATTATTTTAGCAAGCTTATAAGTGAAGGGTGAGCAATTCAAATCATTATTTAAACGGGGATCATGTATTTACTGTTTGGTACAAATTTAGCAAGTGAATGATAAAATCCGTTGGTAAAGTGTTCAAATGCTAGACTACGTTTGCGGACGGAAAATGGACAGCTCAGGAAATTGGGCTACGAAAATTCAAGTGGCGGAGCCTTCAGTATTTTAATTATTATTTTATGTGGTCAGGTAAATGGCAGGTTAAAATAATTTTTTTTACGTTATTCAGAATCAATCTAAATTATTACATCCATTTTAAAACTTTCGCTGTCTTTTGTGTCTTTCTTTACGTAATTTCTATGAGGTGTAATTTTCTCATCTGACAATGAAAAATTGAAAACTATAAACATTGCGAATTGAAAACCAACAGTAATATCTAACAATCTGTAACTTCAGCGATTCCCACCCAAACTTACCTGCCTTTTTCACCCAACTAAAGACGCCATCCAATAGCTTCATCTAGCCACTCCACACAACGCACATGGGCCGTTCCCAACTAGCAAGTAAGTATGGAAAGGCCCGAATACATTATTACGAATAGTCACAGAAAATACATTTTATGTTGTATGGAGTGTTTGGACGAAGCTGGTGGCATTGAAATTCCAACGGTTGTCTTATTAGTTGCGCTACGTGCCCAGCACAATCCCACTTGATAGTAAACATGGTGACAGAGTTGATTAACGTGACAGTTCGATCTACATAGCATAAATGGCTCTAGCGCCATTAGCTCATAAAGTTCTCCAAGAGATGTCTCTAGTTTATAGGTTCGCCCCTCCAGTTCCGAAGCAAGTTGAGCTAGTAGATTAGACTGTCATACACACTTATTTCAGTTTATAAGAATTTCTGATGAAATTGTTATTTACAGTTGTGTAAAATTTAAAATACGTTTATTAGCATAGGGAAAATGTTTTGTTGTGAAAATTTTCATGATCCATTCACAACAATCAACTTATTCTTGATCCTAATCCAGTCGTTATTATTTTCATTCCTCAATTGGACATATTTGTTACATTACACCTTACATCATATTTGTGTGATGGACATTTTGTTACATTACACCTTACATCATATTTGTGTGATGGACATTTTGTTACATTACACCTTACATCATATTTGTGTGATGGACATTTTGTTACATTACACCTTACATCATATTTGTGTGATGAACATTTTGTCAATAACGGAACACAGCTATAATTAATAACACAATCGTCATTCACAAAATCTATTTTTACACAGTTACCGAATTGTTGTTATGAATAAGAGAAACTTCCTACGTCACTGCAACCAGCAGGAGGCTTCGCATGAAGCAGGTGGCATGCCCTGGCGGTGGGGGTGGATGGGGTGGTTCCAGAGGGTGGCTCGGTGGGTTTAGGGTGGGCCTCTTTATTCGCTTATACTCGGCTGTCCGGGGTTAGGCAGCTTCTATATTATTTAGCGGAGTGGATAGTAAAGGTTTGTGGAAAGGGTATCGAAAATCATTTGGCAAGTGAGTTTGATGAATTGGAGGTGATTATGCGTGTGCTGTATGCAGGCTGATTCAAGTGATTTTCACACCCTCAATCATGTAATGATGACACAAGTACATTTTACGTGGTTTAGGGTACACTTAAAGTAATTCATAGATGGCGCTAATTTAATTATTTTATGGAATAACCCCTTTTGTTAGTGATGCTTTAAATATTAAATTGAATTATTTGTATGCGCCGTATTTACGCAATTTGAATATGAATAAACAGTTTTGTCCAATTTTTTATACAAACTCAATTCTTTCAAGAAAGGCATACGAATACAATACGGTATCGGTGATTATATACAATATTGTATTTGTATGCCTTTCTTGAAAGAATTGAGTTTGTAAAAAAAATTGGACAAAACTGTTTATTCAAATTCAAATTGCGTATGTACGGGGCAAACAAATAATTAAATTTAATATTTTTAAATATTTTAAATTGCTCGCGTCAATCGATTGCTCTGAACTATTAAATTGCAATTTGTGTGACGCATACCATAAATATTTAAAAATGAATCTGTTTATTAACCAACTCTAAGCTTTAACAAATGAATGATATTTAGAAAACCGTTATTCAATTAATTAAACGACGTATTTTCAAATTTGGAACAAATCCAGAAAAGTAATGGTGGACCAGGTGATTATATTTACTTTAAATTTTGAATATATAATTTATTTATATTCCTAGGGAACAAATTTGCTCAGCTTTCATCTTAGCAAGGTCAAGATAACTCAATGATTATAAGTACTCACAAGTAAAGGCCGCTACAGACGACTGGTTTTCCCGGTGTTTTTTAATAAAACATGTGGGTAGGGATCGAACATGAGCTTAACTTCTGTAGATGACCTTAATATGTACATCATTTGATTTACTTTTGTGCTTTCGGCAAACCGCATAAACGTTTCGTTACCTTGGTAGGATAGGGTTCTAACTTCGCTTTATCTTGCTCTTAGTTATGAGGAGTCAAATTTTTCAAAGGCGATTTCTTTTTATCTATTTACCAATCTCTGATTTTTAGGTAGAAGTATTTTAGTTATATTTACCGTTTTAGAACATACCTAAATATGCAGATAGAACCGTATGCAACCTAGGACACAATAATTCATCGTATTAGGTTCTAACTACATTTCGCTTATGCCATTCCAAGACAGAGCCACGTTCTATTTAATTGTAATACTTCACAAAAGATTAAACCTACAATTCAGAAATCGTTCAATAGATTATGAGAATTAATCTTTGCAAACTTTTACTCATCAGAACACGATAAGGCAAAGTTAGAAACCTATCCAACCAAAGAGACGAAATACACTGCTCCTTGTAACAACGATCAACTGTGATTACAAAAGGTTCAAAAGTATTGTTAGAATAATTGTAAAATAAATAAAGCTTTGTGAGCTTGATATTAGAACTTCGCTATGCAATTATCTACGGAAATGCAACTCAGATGGTTTTGAAAATTATTTTGACTACATAAAAAGCAAAATAAATGGTTTTGCATTCAAATATAATAATTGAAATCACTTAGAAGCTTGTTTAATCAATTCCGCATTCAAATTCACGCATCTTCTCAAACATACTCGTACTCTTCTGTTATTCTGACTCTTGACATGACCCGACTCAAATATTTGGTTCACTTGATCGTGAAACGTCTTTCTTGGACGTCTCCGACTTCTACCATTCACATTTGCGTCATATTTGCTTTACATTCCTCTGTTCGTTCATTCGCTATACATGCCCAATCCATTTAAGCATCCGTTTCTTAATCTTACTAATTACGCTTATATCAGCCTTGAATTTTTTGCGAATCTCCACATTTCTCAAACGATCGTACATGGTTTTTACCACAAATACGCCTCAGGGATATCATTTATAATTTGGTCAAAATATAAAAATAAATAAACAACACAACAATATTAAAATATAGTAATTTGTGTGGGCTACACTTTCAATAACCAACGGTATTTAAACGTAATCTTCAACATACGGATGTAATTCTTGGAAGAAAGATAAAGATGATTTAAGATGCGAAAGGGTTGTCGTTGGGAAAGGAAATAGGGGAGACATGGAGGTGAGACAATCATGGGAAAGGGAAGAAAGGAATTGGATGAGGGTGCATATACGAAATATTTAAAGCGTCAAGTGTCAGACGGAGTGAAGCTTCTTTAAAATGTTGTCTCCTGAAAGGACTATTATTCGGAAACAAATATCTCAATCCAATTTTGTTTTGACATAATGTTATTTCTTATTTGTATGAATTATATTACTAATTTCACAAGATGTGAATTGATTGTTAATATTGAAAAAATTAAGACTATTCTAAATCCCAACTCCTACTCAAATTGCCTTTTCCCTTATTTAATTTCCGTGGGAAAATAAGATTTGTAAAAAGAAGACAGACGCCAGAATCATTTTGTTTTATTTTAGAATTTTCGTCATCGTTAAAAGTCCTTATTATTTTCGCTAGTCGTATCGATATTACTGTGAAAGTCTGTAAAACAGTGGAAATTATCATCCCCTACATTAAATAGTGTTGTGTGGTGATTTTTAAAGAGTTCGTACTGTGGAAATCTCAAACATTAATGGTGCTTATAAGATGTACACCTACGAACTATGAGTTGACCACGGAAGCTTTCACAAACCTGCAGAACTCCATTTTAAGTACCAATCGTAGGTTCTAAACAATAGGTCTGTCGAATTTGCATGGATATTTTGTTTAGAGTGCCAGTTATTACGAGAAATATGAACTGGCATAAAAATTTAAAGTTAATTAAATTAACTTCATTTTCTTTTGCAAGTCGGATTGTTGATGCATTGCTTTACGAAAGATATCCTATCGCCCCTATAATTGGTTCATTGCGGACCCTGTCTCACTCTGAACAGTCTTCAGAAAATGCCAATGGAATATTACATGGTGGTCATTCTACTGACATATTTAGTACATGTCTAATCCACATCAGCTGGGATTTTAGACGTAAGAGCGTCTTTAAAATGGATTCCAGGAGTGGGGAAGCAATCGCGCCCAAATGAGCGACAGTTTCTGTCAAAGTAATTTTGAACTTCAATAACTCGAATAAACATAGACATAGCGCCACCATCTTATTCTAGTTTTAAAAAGGAAGGGTGAAAATTTATGCCAGTACATTTGTGGCGACCAGCAGTCGTGAACTGCGTACGTCTAAAATGAACCCACGATTTCTCGACTTTCCGGATTCGACAAGTGACCATAAACTAAGTTATGTTTTGAAGAAAAATAAAAATAAAGTGCTCATTCTGGACTCCAATAACGTATTTCAAAAACTCAAAATATGCGATGATCAGAATTTTAAAAAGATTTTAAAGTTGGAAAATTTTCCAATTTTTATCATTTGCGTGGAGGGCCAAGCGAACATTTAAGGCTGGTTATTGATTTACTAATACCTATGTGATATATCAGTATAGATTTTTGTTTATTTGTACACTGAAGAGTCCCAACCCTCAATAAGATCCCTAATTGGGGTAGGTTTTAAGGATGAAGGGAGTGGAGACCGGAAGGAAATTAGAAAGGGAGGAGAGGAGAGGAGGAAGAGAGATGTGTTTGATTAGGGGGCGCTACATCATATTTATAGTCATTGAAGAGAAAAATAACGACTCTCAAACAAAAAAATTGAAACAGAAAAGACAAAAGATTCAGTTGCATCTAGGAATTTAACCCAGGATCTCGTCCTTGTCGAAAAAGTGTTCTGATCACAGAGCTAATTTGACCATAACTTAATTTTTAACCGTAGCGTACTTATTTATTTATTTTATTTATTTGTTTTAAGGAACATTAACAGTCATAATATTAATTCAATACACAAAGGAGGATGCAAAAGAAACAGATCAATTATAAATGTCCACAGATGGTTTATTTGGTAATAAATAAGATTAAAATATCAAAAGAAGGACTAAGTACGAGTAACAAATTTAAAAGACAAACCAAGTAACAAGTTTAAAATGGAAGTAGAACAAATGTAATACACCTATATAATGTATTATACGAGACTATATGTGTTTTCAGTATAGGGGACAGAGTGGGAGACAGGTTTTGTCGTTGTAGCGGGATGGTGGAGAAAAGGGATGAGGGAATATTGCCGCGCAAGTGATATTAAAAAATAATAAATTACCAATTTAAAGATAAAATAAGGTAGAATTAATTAAATCATTATGAATTTTTGCTATTTTTTTATTTGAGACACAAACAGGACACTTAAAGTAAATTCTTGTATGGGTAGAATAAAATAAATTTCCATGCAGATATAAATATCCCTAGACTAATATATTCACTATCACGACAATATCTGTATTTTATTATACAAAGCTTAAAAATTACAAGACATAATAATTTTTAAAATATGTTTAAATTGGGTATATAATAGAAAATATCAAACGTGGAAAATCAAAAATCAAGAAACAATTTTTTTTTATGAACAGAAATCGTGGAGATATCTTATGAAACAAGTTATATTATTTACGAAAATATCTATGCGAGCATGTGTTTTAGCAATATCGTTGTATGATCGAGATATTCTAGATATAGGATTAAAATAACCAGTGTTATTGGTAAAAATTTCGGTCCAAAACATGTTAAGGTTTCTAGTGAATTTGGGCCTGGCGTTTAACTTGATTTGATGGACTATCTACTTGATTATTCACAATTTTGTAATCATTTATCTTTCTAATTTATACCACAATGTGAATGAACTTCTGTAATGGTATATTTGCAAGGTTTTTGTTGTATCAATTGCAGGTTCTGTTTATAAATTCGTTTTGATTGGAGTTGGTGTTGCATTTGTCAATATACAAAAAGGGTTTTCTGTATGCTATTCCGAAGTGGTGCGTGGACATTTATTTTTTTTACCAACTCCGGGCAATCAACTTTTGAGTTAATAATTTTGTAAAGGAGTATCTGATCAGCAAAAAATCTCCTGTTGAGTATTAGACTGAGAGCATTACCTACCAGCATTCTTTATACATAACCGCAAGATTCTACCTGAACTAAATTCAATCTAGATGATATCATGGAAAATACATCCTTTTTTCTTTTTTATGTGCGACATACATTGATGAATCAGTCGTTAATGAATATTTTTATAGTGGAATAGCATGTGTAAAATTCTCAAATTGTAATATATTATACAAGACCAGTCGAAGTATATGATACAGTTAAAAATTACGTGAGTTTAAATGGTTGAATTATCTCAGTGTTCTCGGTGCGACTGGAACTTTTCTGTTTCACGTATTTTTTTTGAGAGTTGTTAATATTATCTTCAGTGATTAATTATTACAATATTGATATTCCACTAAAATAAAATTTATATTCACTGAGGTGAGTTCAATAATGAAGGTACCTATGTCAATGCATCGTCTAAAATAAACCCATATTTCGTTGCGAAACTCATCAAGTGAGTCCACAAAGAAGGCATAATGAGGTGTAGGTGGATTGTGGGAGGTGGGAGTGGTTGGAAAGGTAACGGTGTTGCGTTTTTTGTACATTCCGGAGTAAAGAAAATATTATTATAATACATGTAAGGGAGATGCACCCCTATTATGAAAAACCGATAGAAGTGTGTTGTGGGCGTGTCTGTCTGCCCGAAGAGTGCACACTCCAAATAAATATTTAAATTCTATAGTTTTGGTGCACTCCGATAGATGGTACTAGTTGGTTTTACGGAGATAGCCAAATGCGTCTACTCCAGAAGCTCCGGGTACATGTCCGCTAGTATTAAATAAATACATATTGTAATTGGAACTACGTGTATAATTAAGACCAATCATTTACAAAGACGACCCGTTGCTCTCAGAAAAAGAAGAACATTAGCAACTATTTAATGAACAATAAATCTATGTTAATATCTGTGGCCCAGGAGTTAAATGATGTTTTGAAAATCGGGCCAAAAATTTTTTTTTCATCATTTGTGTTGGTTATAGTTCGCACTTCTAGATATTATTTGTAAACGGAGACCGTATTGACAAAAATCAAATGGTCACCAATCGTTGATATTATTGCCAATAATTTCCAATTCATTATAATAATATAGTAATAATAATAATAACATAGCATTTATATAGCGCAGTTTAGTGTCATTTCACTTCCAGTGAGCACTATAATCAACTTAAAAACGGTAATTTAGTATCAGTGGTCATGTTCTTAACATTATTCCTACAGTGTGCCTTACTTATGTTGTGCCTGTTTACGCAAAGTGATGACAAAACATAGAGTAACAATAACAGCAGGACAGGACGAAACAAGAATATTAAAACTAAAACATAATATAAAACAGGAGGCAGTTTGTGCTCAGAAATAAGATAAATAATCTTATGAGCAGACATTTAAAAAAGGTACAATGAGGAGTCAACCGAAACCAAAAAACTATCGGTAGTTTCAGAACTTTATGTCTTTTTAAAAATATTGAAAAGAAGTTAAGATTTATGAACGGTAAGATTTTTTTAATAATTTTGTTTTTAAAGCCCGTTTAAATTCAGCCAAATTCTGGAGATTAGTAAGAGCTGAGGGAAGTCTGTTTCAGATGAGAGAGCCTGATACACGAAAAGAGCGATTATAGTAAACGGATCGATTTGACCTAGAAAGTTCGATTAGACGATTACTAACATCTAGATCTGCTGACCTTAGATTAAGCTGTCTATTGTTTAAGTTTTGTCGGACACATAGTTTCGATATATGGGCTGGCGCCATTCCTTGCAATGCTTTGAAGGTCACTAAGCAGATCTTAGACTCTATTCTTTCAGGGCATCAAAGCCAGTAAAGGCGATCCCTTAGAAGTGGGGTTATACGACAATACTTAGATTCGCCAAAAATCATTCTCGCCGCAGCATTAAAAACTGACTGGATTCTATTGAAAGGTTTCTGAGGTAGGCCGGCATATGCACTATTGCAATGGTACTCGAACGAATTTATGAGTGACTTTTCTCCATCAGAGGGAAGGCATCTCTTGAATGATTTTATCTGCCTTAGATGGAAAAAGCCAAAATTCGCATCTTTTGAAATTTGCGATTCAAGAGAAACCCTATTGTCCATAGTGAAACCCAAAAATTTAATTCTGCAGAAACCATCACAAAACTTTACTGGGTTAAGATTACGGTTAAAATTTCTTTGGTCTTTAAACTCACCCACGCCCTTTTGAGACCAAACAAGCCATTAAATAACGCGCTGAAAGTTAGTGGGACGAAAATAATCATGCTTTCATGGTTGTTATTTCACAGGGTTTATAACTTTTCCAATAAATGTGTGATCCCATAAAGCCACGGTAGAAATAGATTATACACGGTGAACATTAAAACGTAGTACAAGCGAGAAAATGTAGAATCTAAATCATATATATACACCGAATAAAATTCGATCTCAGCAATTTTTTTTATTTTTTTCATTCGCTTTAGGAAGTCTACGCTTCAACGCATTTTAAAATTTACTAGACAGCTAATAGCGTACTAACCAGCGATTTTTTTCAAATTTGTTATAAATAATTCCAACGTCCAATTTACTCTAAAACTAAATCGATTTCAAATGTGATTCTTTGCCAGTTTCCCACTTCCGTTTCGAGTTTTCCAGTATAATTTTGGATTTTGTGGATTGACATCAAACAAGCTTACGTTATCGAAATTTAAAAATAATAAAAAAACAGTATATCACAGGCAGGTACTTTATTGATTAACCCATTACCTCCATGACGATGTCTATAGGCATCAAAAAAATAGATGAAAAGTATGATTTTTTTTCACTGTGAATAAAGCTAAATCCCACCAAGTTGTTATGCAGCATTTACAGATTGGTATGTTAGCTTTCAATAATTAACATAATTTAATAAATTTTATTAATTATTCTATTTTTAATATTTTTTTTACTAAAGCCCTGAAAACAGACCCATTTTGAAAAAGAAAAAAAAATTAAAACGGAAAAAAATAAAACATGTGTGAATCACATATTGTTATCAAAAGATGAAATAGTCGACAACACTGTTTCAACATAGTATTATATGCATAAGATGACCGCTGGATGTCACTGAAATCAGGTGATGCCTGCGCGCAACGTTTGGAGGTTAGCTGTGACAGTGTTTTCATATGTTTTTGGTTAGCTTGCCTTCAAATAATATGGTTTTGTTGTGTTTTTATGGGTGATTTTTATTAAAAATAATAGTTAGTCTACAGTTTTAGGATATTTTTAAACAGAGAATGTTGATGAACAGACGGAAGAGCTGATTGACGATGATTTGATGGCATATCACGACTTGACTGGAATCAGCCTTCGACATCCTCTGGTGCGAGTCGTAATACCTTGCGAATATCTATTTCAAATGCACCACCAGCCAAAAAATTAAAACTACTGTAAACTGTTGCGTTCCTGAACCGCTGAATGTGGTGCATAAAGATATGTACGAAAAGCTGAAGTCTTATAATGCTTTTCAAGTGTTTTCATTATTCTTTGATGACGAAGTGATTCAGTTTATTCTTGAGAGGATGATCAAATACGCTCGATTTAAAACCAATACCGAATTCCAGTAAGATATATACGAATTGAAGCGTTTTTTTGGTTTCTGTGTTGACCGGCTACAATACATTGCCATCTACCAATTGCCAGATTATTATTCGTCTGACCCGACCTTGGGTGTAAGCGTCATCAAAAAAGGAACCAACGTCCACATTTCGAGCTTATAAAGCGCTATATACATTTTTGCGATAACAACAATCTAGATATAACCGACAGAATGGCTAAGGGATGATAATGACTAACGTTCCATCTTTATTTGTATTTGATGTTTTTGCAGACAAACTTTCCATCGACGAGCAAATGGTGCCATATTTCGGTCGACATTATTGCAAGATGTACATTAAGAATAAGCCAATCAAACTTGGCTACGAGATTTGGTGTCTTGCTTCCTCCGAAGGCTACCTGTTTCCAAGCAATGCCATATTCCTGAGCATCTGATACATATGATCCCTTATTAGATCAAAGATTATCCTTCGTACTGTCTATGGTGGAATATATAGAGTTCCCCGCACGCCATGAGTTATTTATGGACAATTTCTTCACATCTCACCATTTGATGTGTATCCTGAAGGATAAGAGAATGTGCGCTACTGGCATATGTAAGCCAGTTCGCTTCCCTAACCTTGAAGCTTCAGGCAAGTTGAAGACAGGAAAGTAATTGCCTAAAAGTAACATTGTCTTCTATATTTCCCTTGCGCATAGCGAACATTTACCTAGCAGGTGAATTTGATGCGGTGGTAGACGTAGAAAGCCAAATCCTCGTATGCCGTTGGTTAGGACAACCGTGAAGTAACAGTGGCCACGAACTATCATCGAATGGAGCCAGTAAGTCAAGTGCAGAGTTGGCAGAAATTGAAGAAAGACAAAAAAGGCAAAGTTTTGAAGGAAGCATGCAAAAAAAATCGGTTGCCCAGCGTGCCAACACGAAATTATAATTTGGGAATGGGTGGGGTAGACCTCCATGATAATGGTATTCAAAATTATCGGGACAACATTCGGTCAAAGAAGTGGTACTGGCCTTTATTTGCATCTTGCCTGAGGAGCACTCTTTTAAATGGATGGAAGTTGCTATGCTTCTTTGGGAAGTACGAGCATGATATGGGAAACCAGATGACTAGGCGACAGAGAAAACCTTCCCAGAAGGCATTCCGTGTGGAGGTTACCCGTACTCTTTTATTGTCTTTTCCAAATCAGGTCAATGCCGAATTCGGAGATTCTCGTGAAGGAAGAAGGCCATGACGCAGAAGATGGGAATCGTGTGCGTCGAATGCAAGAATTTCATTTGACATATCGTGGCGAATCTCGAATTCGTTGTGCTCTATGTAAAAAAAATCCAGCAGTCTATCGATGCCGGGCCTGCAACCGTGCCCTTCATTTTGACTGCTTTGAACGGTATCACTTAGAGAATAATTTGGTTAGTTTTCCTCATTCTAGAAGGTTTTTTCTAATATTGAATTTTTTGTTATTTTGCGTATTTTCCATTAATAAATTATATTTTCATTGAATTATAAATAATGGCAATTATTTATTTTAAATTATCAATATAAATCATACAGTTTACTGCATTTTACCCATAGTTGACGTAAATTTTGCTTAGGGGGGTTACCTCCAAGCGTTGCGTTTAGGCATCAATTTTCTAGATGCTCTGGTGATAGGATGGGTGGGCGGAAAATTCTAAAACTGATTTTGGCCTCTTCTTTAAGTCTATACTATAGGGTTATAATGATAATTCAAGTTTATAAAAATAAAAAAAAATCATGGAGGTAATGGGTTAACCTCTTTATTACAATCAGTACTATTAGACAATGACATTTAAATTCAAAGCAAATCCGTGTTCTCCAGATCATTAAACCAGAGTTACATACAGACACACAACCTAAATCAATATTATTGATTCTTGCATTTGTATTCTATCATTCCTACTGGTCAAAAACGTGTTTCATTTTTAAAAGTTTAAAATACACCCATCAACAAAATCGGAAGCAATATGTTATCTAATT
This sequence comes from Hesperophylax consimilis, assembly GCF_061612785.1. Taxonomy (NCBI): domain Eukaryota; kingdom Metazoa; phylum Arthropoda; class Insecta; order Trichoptera; family Limnephilidae; genus Hesperophylax; species Hesperophylax consimilis. The sequence goes on from NC_142853.1 coordinate 28,978,384, forward strand.
CAAAAACATGACATTATTTGTGGGAAAGAATATCTCAAATAACATCCTGAAATAATTCAGAGCTACACCCCTCGTGTAATATACTACACATCCTCTCAAGCAGGTGGTTCTCCGAGCGTTTTCCCGAGCTTCCTCCGCCTTCACGTGTTTTTCTCCCCTTCCCCGGACCCGAAGCCTTTGAAGTGAAAGAGGAGAGATGAAACGTTCCAGGATTTTTCATGCGCTCGGACAAAACGCTCGCGCTCGCCCAAAGAAATATTTACCCAGAAATACAGGATATTGTTAGAGATTTAAAGATTCTGTTTTTGTTTGGGAAAGTTCACTTGATGACTGGAATCTTGTTTGTTCAAATTCAAAAGTTGTAAATTCGAAGATATAGTTGATTCTGCTAAATTAAATTAATATTTACTTTTTTTTAAGTACCAGTATACCTATCTGAAAATTCATTATGTTACTATTTGCCTCTAAATGAATGTATAAAATGAAAACAATATCAAACTCTGAGCGATTCCGACACGTTCTTTAATGCCCGCAGTAGTTTTAATAGAAAAAAATTACATGAAAATATTTAACAATACTTTGTTCAAATGTTGTGAACTTTTCTTATATCTCTGTATAAACCTTTTTTTCATTTATTTTTTCTCCCTTTTAATTTTTCCAAAAATTATATCAAAATGTGTTGTGTTCCCACAAAAAGTTCTCCAACTCGTCATGGAAGGAGATTATAAATAAATGGTTCTTTGTGATAAATCAGGGATTTATTAATACTTCGCGTATTATAATAGTGACTCGATAGTCGACCTAACTAGAAACTGGCTAATTGAGATCTGATAACAGTAAATTTTACTGGGAGCATTCTCACTGGCCCTGGCGACTACTGGCCACTAGCTGCCATCTTACGGACTTCCACGCAAGCTCTATGCACTGACCTCTATGAGTGCATCTGTGAAGCTCTTACTTCCCAACAAAATGTTTATTTGCTTGCTGCTACGTTGTTAAGACAATATACACTTTTCTAATTTTTCCAGGCAAGTAACACAATTTTTATTTTATTTTTTATGTCTATTTTTTTTTACATTATCTCCACACAGCAGGCCATGAGGCAAATAATTCTCCTCAGAGCCTGTGTCATTTTAGGGGTTGCTGTTTAGATGGTATTTTTTAGTAAAGGGATGAGAGGAAGTTCCGCATCGCCGTTAAAACCTGAACAAACCTGACCCCGGGAAGGGGTTACCAATAGCCTTCCTCCCCAGTAGAAAAAATAGTTAGGATGCAGGCAAAGCCTCCTATTATATTTTTTTAGTAATTACTGTAAATATCTGTGTTTTTCCTTAAATCATATTATTTATCTTAAAAGCAATTTTGTGCCAAATTTGAATTCTTCGATAGAGACTTTAAAATGAAGTAATTGGTTTCATTTTCAACGGGACACAACTTAAACTGTGGCATTTCCACAAAACACAAAGTTCGAATATTATTTCCGTCGTCGATCCAAAGCTCGGACAAAAAGTTAACAAAACTATTCGATTCACGTCCCTCTCCAATTGCCTCAATAATACTACTCCAACTATTCAAAATCTATTCAAATTCATTCAATCGTAGGCCAGGTTCATCTGCTACCGAAATCACTTAAATAATTTGACGGGGAAACGAAGAATCTTGTTTCAACTGAATCCGTCATGTTTTTGAGATTTTGATATTACCTTAGGAACGGTTCGCTACTCGTAAATTAATTTATTATAAGTTGATTACGCAAATTTAATAGAAATGTTTTTTTTAATGTGTAACACGCGGGGTTGAAATTAAGAGAATATATATTAGTTTGTACAGGTAGGTGTATTATCACTTTCATTATACAATTATTATAGCAATATTGCAATATATCTGAATACTTCATACAATCAGTTTCAATGTTGAAAATGTTGAAAAAAAAACTATTATCAACTTATGGCCTCACGATTGCATCCAACGGTTCGTCGATCACTAATACAAAATATATGTAAAATGCATTTGACCAAAAACGTGATGCTGCGTTAAAATGCATATATTATTATCTATTTATATTCTGTACAGGCAGATAATATACAGGATCATTCTTAACTGGTAGGTCACTTGAGATTTACACTGTTTATTGTTTATTAGAGAAATTTAGATACAGTTCCCACGCAGAGGATATAATTGGAACACATGCAATTGGAAAAGCCATTTTTAATTATGATAATTATTTAAAAATTATAATAAGGGTGTTTATGAGAGTTAAAGAAAATTTCATGTTTTACGGTACAACAAAACAAGAATTTGATTGAGTTTATTTTCCTAATTATGATTTGTCCCTCGATTTGAGACAGTTACCCAATGTTTTATCGTGTGCAATATGTAATACATATATCTGCGTGTTGCAAATATAATTAAATTAATTATTTATTTTTCCCCAATTAGCATGTTCATTGTTCATGGCAGCGCGCGTCACTGTTTACATAAAAACATAAGCGATGAAGGTATATTCGATTTACAATTAAAGGGTGTATTTAGCTGCATAGTTTATGTGGGTCGATCTCGAATATTCCAATATAGCGGGGCGGTGAGACGACTAAATCACCACCCCTCGCCTCCCACAACCGCCCTAGGGGGAGGCAGCCTACCTCCCGCTCGTGGTAAATGGCAGTTCACATTCCGTGGGAAATTGAATTAATTAATTTCCTAAATAATATAGGCTTGTTTTAGGAATGGTACTTTTTGTACTGGGATCTTTACGAAAAGATTTCACAAAATTTTACTATTTTGTTTTAAATTCACAGCGCAAACCCGTGAAAAATAACGGGATATTGTAATTGAAGGATTTGCAAATCTAACAAATTTATCAAAAACAAATATTGTCAATTTCCTTAATAATATAATAAAATTAAGTTGGTATGTTTGTAGGTATATAGGATATACACATTGTCCAGCATCCCTTTTACAAAAAATACCGATCGCCACTGATTATATACAAAATATTATAATTTCGTTTCGTCTTATTGAAAAATATCTTAGACTTTTATCACCAAGGATCACAGTATCGCTTATTTCATCTCGTCCAATCCCCGGAGTCTAGACTTTAATAGATAGGTACTTCGTACTAAGAATATTCTCGAGTTTATCTAAGTTCCAAGAAAGGTTTTTCATTCGTTTCATTCTCTCTATCTTCCAAGGGAGGTTTTTCTGAAAGCTACAAGTAGGACGGGGTAGGAAGAATTCAAGGATCGTATTCCTTCCTAAGTAGGTTGTTTCGTATGTAGGTCACCCTTGTTCTATTGAAACGTCTGGCTGCGTACTCAAAATATAGTACACTTGTTTTCTAATAAAATTCAATAAAATTATCTAAGTTAAAATTAAAGTACTTAATTAAACGATACAATTTCAGTTGTATGTACATATTTACGTAACATTGTAAAATCAAAGTAAGTAACATTTCAAAAATCGATTCCATTATATGCCACCGTTCTTATAACAGTTTGGTCAGTAATATGATGTTATGTAATACAATAATAGTAATTGCTGCATTACTAGAATGCTGGGTTATTTGTACATTGTGCAGTACGATCATAGTAGTTATTCGTTAATCCTCCGGGATGGATTATTGCGTTTATTAAACCTGAAAATTGAGTATAATTTTATCGATACGTTATCAACTGGGGTGTGAGAGAGCAATCTACTTACTACATTCGTACTTATGACTCTGTCACCTTTCTGTCTCACTCTGTAATGACCGAGTCAATCACATTTCTTATTAATTTCACATCAATGTTCAGCAAAGCATTTTATCCTATCTTTTTTTTACTTTTTTCTATAAATGTTATTTATCACGGGTCTTGTGATTTTACGCTGGTCTGCGCTATATTTAATAAACTACAACGTTTCAGTCTTCTTCTTCTTTCGTATGGTGGGGGGGTCAGAGATGGACATCTAGGTCTGCGAGCCATTCTAGGGCCTCAAGCGTCGCCATGTCAACCTCATCAATCCCGCCGGGGAATGAATGAAGCGGGCATTCGTTGACCACATCTTTGGTGGTCTGCACCGCGTCACATTCACACATCGCCGACTCTTTAAGGCCCCATCTGTGCATCATGTGAGCACAGCAGCTATGGGAGCACCTTAACTTATTGATGGCGGACCAGGTTTTACGAGGCAATGAGAACCCAGGCTGTCTCTCGGTGGGGTCCTGCATGAGATGGGCATTTCCCACGTTGGCCGTTTGCCACTCAAGTTTCCACCTATCTTCTGGGGTGAGAGGTAATCGGAGGAGCCTTTCTCCTTCCGCCCAGAAGGGCTTTCGGGACTTCAAGCGGCACACCGGGTGGGAGACGACATCTTCGTGCAGAGGTATTGCGCTTTTTTGCAGCGCCTTCTTGTATTCCCTCAGTGTTGCAAAATCTTGCGTGATGTTTGGCGGGGTTATGTTTGCAAGTGCAACGTTACAGTAAGGGAACTTCACTTTTTTTGTTTGAACTATAACCTCAGATAGACACATCATATCAAACACCTCACAAATAAACTTACTCAAAACAATACACTTTTTCCTGACCATAAAAATTATTTAAACTAAAATAAATTAAAAAATTATATTCGGCATTTTGGAAATCTTGTCTATTGCCTGAGGAGGAGCAACAAACTCACCTATCAATTATATGGATAATAAACAGATCATAATGGTGATACTTAACAACCTTAGAATGACTGACACTGACCAAATATTCAACTTGTTTGACGTACTAGATACACAACAAATATACATAAAAACACTACTAAAATACATTTTTGACAAAAAAACTAAATTTCAACAAACACAAACTAACATTAATAGACCAGTTAGAGTGCATATACAAAACATTTAAAAAAAATTACGTCAATAAACACAAACTTTGGAAAAAGACACCACAAATACCAGGCAATAAAAACATTCAACAATCTTACACTCGACGCAAAAAATGAGGGAAACAAAAAACATATCACAAAAAAAATGAACATTAAAGAACAAAATAGCTATATTACACAATAAATGGTGACCAAGTATGTTATCAAAATGACAATTCAAAACACCTGCAAAAAGTGATATAAAGTCATGAAAAGTGATGAAACAAAAACTTAGTTACTATTTAACCTATTTCATCACTTTAAGGAGGGTTGAATTTTCATTTTGATTAAATATCATGGAACCAATTTTAGCGTCGCTACGCCAAGTGGTTTCAATAGCAAACATTCAGATCCTGCGTAGAAAAGTCCCACAATGTAATGCGCTGCAAATCTAATGCGGCGTTCAAGGTACAACTCATACACTCATAGTGCCAAAAATGTGGTCACGTGGCATGTCTCCGGCTCGTCTAAATGATACCCATCTAACTCTTCTGATGTCAGTGGTGAAAACGATAAATAGTAATTTTTATGATGATAAAAACTTCAAGTCAAATATCTAATGTCATTCTTTGAGACAATTTTAGTAGAAGTTATAGCCATAAAGAAATCCTTGTGTTTTGGAGACGAGAAAAAATATTAACTATTACTGACTGGAAATAAAAATTAAGAAAACAGTTATTCATATTTTCTATAAAAAAACTACCATGAATAATTATTGACTATGCACTACCCTTAAACACAACTACACCAATTCACTGTGAGTACCTTCATATTATACGAGTTTATCCGACACAAGGCAGGGGAAATGATTTTCATGAAGCTATGAAATGGGTTTCAACGCTGAAATCATATTATTTTTATGGTGTGTATTTGAATGCAAACCTTATTTTAGATCGAGGCTTAAAACTAACTTCTGTTCGTACAAATTATTCCGGAAAAAAAACACATTTAATATTCCATTTAAAAATAGGCGGGACATTGCTAAAAAAGTTTGATGATAAAAAATCAATCTGTTTTAGTTTTTTCATATGTTAGAAATGTGGTTGTTTGAAGTGGGAAGATGTTCCAAGCGACGAGTTTTGGCGTTACAAAATTTGCTTCGATGGGATATTTTCATTACTTCTACGGAGTTTTAAAATTTCAAAAAAATGTAAGGACATACGATAAGAACAATGTAAACATATAATGTTAATTCCATTCATTCATCCATATTATCACGATAGAAAACAATATACAACGTAATCAATAGCTGCATGTATAAATAAATAAATAATAAAAGTTTTAAAAAAATAACAATAATCTAATAACATTTTTTATGTTGTAAAAGAAAAAAAAAAGAACCTTGTAGAAAAATGTATCTGTATTTTCTTTTTAAAAATGTATTCATATTCTTATAACATGCTATGTTATCTCTTATAATCGTTTTAGGCCAACATGAAGGAAGAAAAAAAATAGAAATTATTTATTATTTTGGTAGGCAAGAAAATTGCAAAATATTAAACCAATGATGTGAAATGATATATTCCTTGTAGAGACTAGAAAGTGTTTTGCGTTTTGTGGCTACAAACTATAAAAAGCTTTAAATAAATAAAAAAAATATTGATGAATCATGTCTGAACTTTTGAAGGACATCGAAATAAGTATTGTAGTGCCAATTCCATCAACATGTGTCAAAACCTGAACTTATATAAGAAAAATGTTAAAAGTTGGATAAGAAATAATTTTGAAGCGAGTAACTTTTTTCTATAATTTAAGCTATCTGTTAAATAACTAAAATACCACATGTCTTTCTGTAAATTAAAGATTAATCTCTGTAAATCAAAGAAATATATATGCATCTATGTTTTATGTGTGTGTGTGTGTGTGTGTGTGTGAGGGTGTGTGTGTGTGTGTGTGTATATGTGTGTGTGTGTGTGTATGTATATTTGTAAATTAAAAAAAAAAAAAAATAGAAACTTCTGTAAAAAAAAAAAACCAATCACATTGATCTCTATAGATACTTTTTACATGTTTAAAAAAATATATTTTAAACACCACTGTTTTATCCTTACACTATAATACCCACGCTCAGGCTTCGCCTTTGTGGGATTTTTTTGTTACTCTTTCATTCTATATTACTATGTGTGTACCTGAATTGTATATGTATCAAAAATTTTGTTAATAAAAAAAAATAAAAAATAAATACTAGCTGAAGTTTACCCGGCGTTGCTAGGGATTATTATAATAATTGTATAACATGTATAGCGCCGTTTTGGTGAAAAATCACCTCAAGGGCGCTATCCTTAGGAGATAGACATATACCATCACAAAGTTTTCTGTGGGCTTTTTAAGATATACAATTTCATAGTACATTATTTTGATGTATCGCATAAGGTTTAGCTAGAGTCAACAATGTAAGCCCAAGAAAATATCTTATTACGGCTTGATTACAAAACATCGACTTTTCTCTACTTTCTATAAATATAATGTGCATGTATTATATACAGAAACCTTTCGGAAAAAATTTTCTAAATGATAGTGAAAATTTCATCAAAATCCATTTTGTAGTGTAGACAAACTAAGCGTACAGACAGACAGACGCAGATAGCGAGTTTTTCTTATACTATTTGAAGAAGAAAAATATGTTATATTATTTTTTATATTTTAGTTATATTTCTTTTTTTTTTTTTTTTAAATAAATTATTAAATGTATTTATTTCATCAAAAAAATTACAGAATATATATAATATATCATTAGTAAGTTGTATAATTATATGTCAGTTAGAAACAATGAAATTGTTGAAAGAATAATGTTACAATAATACGGCAGTTTCTAATATAAGAAAAAATATATATGAATGTAAGAGTGTTATATAGAAATGGCATAATATACTTTATTTTAGGTTGTGCATAACCTGCCTCACTAGGCGAACCTGTATTGAGGCAGAATTTTTAGTTAATTATTTCTCCATTTTGTCTATGGTTTGCTAATATGTAAATGTTTAATATGGGTTCCCGTATAGCAATCCATTGTTTTAGGTTACATTATTGTTTACGTATTGAAGATACAGATAGAATAAGTTTAAACACAATACATACTATAATAACTCACTGTGACAAGGCATTTGGTTACTTTTCATTATTGTTTGCATTTACACAATACGTATATAGTAAGTTTTAGCACCGTACATACTGCGATAACTGTCAATGACAAGGTGTTTGGGTGAGGGCACCAGTGTAGGCTCGATCATTTGAATAAATCCAAATTTTAACATTTTTTTTAAACTCTTTCCGTGTTTGACTCTCTTTAATATTTTCCGGGAGCATGTTGAAGATCTTTGTGGCAAAGTAGCCAAAGCTACGTTGACCAAAGGTGGAAGAAAGTGCTGGAACTTGCAACATGTCTTTGTTCGAATTACGCGTAAATCTAAAGTTAGTTTTTTTTTCGTAAAGCACGTGTTTGTTTTTAAAAAGATGCATGAGGATAGTTTTTACATAGATCTGTCGAACATCAAATACTCTCATTATGTTGAAAATTAAGTTACTGTTTGCAGTTTGAGGAAGTTTGAGAATAGTTTTCATAATTGTTTTCTGCGCCTTTTCAACAGGATTTAGAGCTGATGAAGTACCCCCTCCCCATGCAATGATACCATACTCAATGATAGATTGGGTTAATGCAAAATAAATCGTTTTTAGAATTTGTAAGTTAAGGAAGTTCCTTACGGATCTGAAAAAATGTATTGTTTTCCTAATTTTATTCGCAATGATCTGAGTATGTATATTCCATTTGAGGTATGGGTCAATGGTGAGGCCGAGGTACTTCATCTGTGGAGTTCGCTCTATACAGGGGCACTCATTGCATACATTGGAATTCGTACACTTATGAATTTTTATGGAGTAATCATCATTAGGTTGGCCTGCAGTATTGATGCTTGAAGTGATATATTTTGTTTTTTTCGTGTTAAGGGTAAGCGTGTTTATATCTAACCATTTTTTAACTAAGTTAATATTTTTTTTCAGCTTTTTTAAATACAGCTGACCAATTGTTGCCTTGCCAAACAGTAAGACAGTATCGTCGGCAAAGCTAACAATGCTTCCCTCAATTTCAAGGTTGCAAAAGTTGTTTATATACAGTAAGAACAGAGTTGGTCCCAATACGCTTCCTTGTGGAATTCCATAGTCAGTTGAGCGCTGGTTACTGAGGGTATTATGTATTTTAACCTGTTGTTTGCGTCCATTTAGGTAGCTTTTAAAGAAGTTTAGCTCTTTGTCCGTGATGCCGATTTTTTCAAGTTTTTTAATTAGTTTAAAGTGTGATATTGTATCAAAATCCTTAGAGAGGTCTAAAAAGATTGAAATACATTTATTTCCTTTATCAAGGCTTTTTACAATGAAGTCACCCTGGCAATGGCATCTGAGGTACTTTTGTTTTTTTGAAAACCATATTGATTTTTTGAAAGTATTTTATGGCTCTCGATGAATTTTAAAAGTTGTGTATTAATAAGGTTTTCAAAAACTTTAGACAAGCTATTCAGTAAAGTAATTGGTCTATAGTTATTGATATCTGACTTGTTTCCAGATTTGTAGATGGGAATTACGATACTTTGTTTTAGGTTAGAGGGGAAGTAGCCCTGTGTAATACTTAGGTTTATAAGGAATTCTAGTGGCAATGTAATCTCCGAAGACAGCGTTTTAAGGATTTTGGTTGAAATTTCGTCTGATCCAGCAGAAGAAGTGTTGTTTAGAGAATTAATTGTTTTGAGAATTTCTTCCTGTGACACAGTTTGGAATAGAAATTTTGTATTTATGTTATTTGTTTGAACCACTGTATCGGTAGATTGGGTGATTCCGCTCTGGGCAATTTGAGAAGCAAGATTTGGACCGATATTAATAAAAAAATTGTTTACATGATCAACAACGAGCTTAGGATTTTTTGTGGTTTCAACAATATGTCCATCAATAGAAAGTTTATTTATGCTCTGTTTCTCTTTTGTAGTTTGCGAGTTTGTGGCTTCTCTAAGTATTTCCCATAATTTTTTGGGATTATTGTTACTTTCTTTAATTCTTTCTGAGTAGTAAATTTCTTTTGCTTTTCTGATGACGTTACAGCACATGTTTCTATATTTTTTATAATAGTTGAATGTTAGTTGGTCATACAGATTTTCTTTGGTTTTTTTGTGTAGCGTGTTTCTTTTGTGAATGCAATTTATAATGGAGTTGTTAATCCATGGTTTCAAGGGTTTCAATTTGTTACTTATATTTTTGGTCATCGTCAGGGTATGGTGGTGTAATTCGTTTTTCAAATAGTTAATAAAGTATATCCATGCGTCCTCCGATTGTTTAATTTGGAAGAGTTCTTGCCATGATTTGTTCTTTAAATTGGTTATTATATTTTGAAAGTTGATTTTATTGTATGCTAAAGGCAGGCTACATTTATTTATTTGGATAGCTGTTTGTAGTGCAAAGATAGTTGAATAATGGTCCGTGATAGTTGATTTGTAGACGATACTTTTAGATGGTTTTTTTGACTTTACCATAATGTGGTCAATGCATGATATAGATCCATTTGTAGTTTATTAATATCTCTTAGCCTTTAATTTCAACTTTAGTAACCAAAAAATTGATTTCGTTTGATTTATTCACATATTTTTTGAGTCATCCCTCAAAGTTTTTGATGTTTTTTTTATTTATTTATTTTGTAAGAAACAAACAGCTTTTATATAATATGCAGTGATAGATATAAATATACAAGTTAATTGAAGTCAAGCCACAGAATGTTATAGACAGATTAATGTTTATTTGTGCATATTATGATGGACTTCTACCAAGTTCTATCAAATACAATTTTTGTTTACTGTTAAGAAACAATACAAATTACGTAGCCAATTCTGAAAAATTTCAGGCAATTTAAGAAAGAGGTTATGTGCTCTCACTCTTGTTGGCCCTATTTAATATTTAATCTTTCATGTTCCAAGTAATTATTATTAACATATACATAATACGAATTTCAACTATTGTTTTAGGCAGTAGGTATCTACAGTATTTTTATTCCGATTTTTATACTACCCGATATCATTACGATAATTAAAAAACTACAAGAGGATATAAAAATATATGAAAAAATTATCAAATGTAAGTAATTTAACTATTTTAAAATTGATTTCGCGAACTGGTTGGCTTTCATACTGCGTTCAAATTAACACTTCCTCATTATTCTCTGCTCCGTGGTCGTATTACTTAAGGATTATAATTAAAACATAAAAGCCTATTTTTTAAGCTTAACCCCACCTAAGAGGCCTTGTGTAAAATTTTCTTCAGAGCCTATTTCTTCTTTTGGGATGCTGTGTTGATGGTCTTTTTTTAAGGAAAAGATTGAGAGTAAGTTCTGGGAAGTTAAAAGGAATGAGGGTTGGGTAGTCATCTAGGGATCAGAGTGTCCAGGAGTGACGGAAATATGAATATAACCCCCCCAGCTGCGGCGAAAGGCGATGGGTCGAGAGAAAATTTGGAGTAGTTAAAGTATAAATACGCCTCAACCGATAAACCCGGGCACCCTGCTAAATCACTAAACGGAGCGAACCACTTGGGGTGACCTGTGTGAGATGTGTTGGTTATCCACTAATGGCTCCCGGGGCCACGGTACCCAAACCCACCTCCCAAATTTATCTAATCATCATTTGGCTGAAATATATCTGTTACTGATTGAGTCATAAAATGAGAAGAAGATTCCGTCTAATTGCATATCGCAAATAGTAGAAGGGAGGCTGCGCGCGGCGCAAGAATTTATTATTCACATGGTGTATTCAAATTTACTGTATAATTATACCGGAAAGGGAAATAAGAAACCAACTTGGAGGGCCGGACTTAAAGTTTTGGGATTGGAGGGTGTTATTTAATTTATATCTTAGGGGGACTGAACACTTTAACCGGGATTTCGAATTATAATTGGAGAGCTTTTTGGAAGATATTACTATCTTACTTCTCGGCCATGTAAGTTAGTCTTATTTATTGTTTAATTGTTCCTACCGCAAGAGTTTCACTACAATAATTTTGTGGCACTGTGACACAAAATTTTGAAATATTTTAAACTAGGACGGATAGTCTGAATTCTCGGCAAATCGGTTCCAATTTTGAAAATCAAATTGAAATATTTTTCTGTTAAAAATATTATATTTTAGATAGGTACTTTATCGCTTATAGGAATCCAGTGACCAAATAACTGACAATTCAAAACACCTTTGAGAAGCGATATACGAGTAAAGTCATAAAAAAAAACAAAAATTTATACGGCCCACGTAAAAGTGATATAGAATCACTTTTTAAAAGTGTGTTTAATTTTCATTGTGTTGAGTTATCATGAAACCCTTAAATTCAAAGCATATCTGAGTTCTAGAGTTCATTGTACTAGAGTTACAGACAAATAACTGAAATTAGTAATTTTAGAACCCTAAAACGTTTCGGGATATTATAATTCCAATTTTGAAAAAGACAATAAAATTATGTTCAATTGTAATATTTTGTTATAGCTAGGTACTTTAGCGCTTGTCTGTTTATTCTTCACAGTCATTCCAATTTTTAAAGAATTTTTTTTTAATTCAAAGCAATTCTCAGTGACTTATTTCTTGAATTCATTAAACCTGAGTTACGGACATACAACCGAAATTGGTATTTTTTATTCAACTGGAATAAGAAAAATAAGACGAATATTGTCTAATTTTTAGGAACTATAAGTGCGTTCCTATAGTCGTTAAAAGTAATTAGGGGTAAGTATAAGTAAGGGTAATTCCTCCTGAAGTTTAAGTTAAAACTGTAAATTCCACAGATATTTCTCATCAGTTATCAAAAATATGTTGTTTTATATTTTATCATAATTTCAAGGCAGTTTGAGATGGACAAAGCCATGAAAAAAATCGTAATCAAAAAAAAATATAATCAAATTATCTGTCTTACATTTTTTTAAATGTGATTAATGCCTTCCTATTTTTATTGAACATGGAAAAATTAATTTAAATCTGCAAGTCATGAAAGTTGAAGAACGAGATTAAAAACTGCTCAAGATTTAATTTCAATACATATCCCTTCACTTCATATTATTTATAAAAAAATAACTCTTTTTCAAATACATAAAGATTGTTTCAACATTGACAACTTAATAACTTTTTCGAACAGCAATAGACAAAGTATTCTTGGCTCTATAACTATCCCGCGCTGTAACACCACCACAGCCCAACAATTTTATAAATATTTTGGTGTCAAATGGTTTAACCAATTACCTCTTAACTTAAGATTGGAAATGAATTATAAAAAATTCAAAAGCTCAATAAAAGCACTATATCAATAGCATATTAAAATCGTTTATACTTAAAAAGACAATATAATCTCTCAATTATTATTATATTGAAATCCTTTTCTCTTATTTCTTATTCTTATCTCTTTCTTTCTTTTACATCCTTTTCTCTTTTCTATTTGATAAAATTTTGTTACATATAAAATTTTTATTTTGTTATATTAAAAAATAAAAATTCTTTTCATTATCATTACACTCTCTGAAAAAATATGTTAAATTACTATTTACACGCGTTTTCTCCGCCTTTTTAACACGAGCATTTGCTCTAAAAAAAGGTGTATCACGATGTACTGTAATAAAAAGAAAATAATCTTAATGTAATGTAATAACATGTAATTGTAAATTTAATATTAAATAAAAATTAAATTAAAAAAAAAAAAAAAAAAAAAAATATATTGTAGCAGTTTTTCGACTAATTTATTTCTTCCAAAGGGTAATACAGATATCACAATCATGTTACTAAAGTATATTTTTAACATTTATGTTTCATTTATATGAATAAAGTTGAAACACCTTGATATCAAAACGCAATGAGATTCACAGATTCGCGGAAGCTGGATCGTGTTTTTCCGCGGCACCCGTAAACCTTTATTTTACGTAATCGAAATACTTAAAAGTATTGAGTAATTCAATGAAAACACTGGTAATAAAAATACCAACTTAAGTGACTTTTAAATTTTTAAACATCACAGGCAAAAAATATTTCAAATAATATAAGATTACACGTGTAATTCGACCTTCTCAATTTTCTAGAGAAATGTTTTAATTTTCCAGTGAAAATTCCACACAGTAAAAAAATGCAAATATTTGATACTTCATTTGGTCGAACTGAATTTTGTTTTTTACTCTTTCTACAAAGGGCTATGAAGTTAATATTTCGCCTTGAAAATCACAGCTAAGCTTTTTGAAGTGTTTAAGCTCATGCAAGGAAATTGTGCTTTTTGACTCTATTATTGAGAACACTCGCAGAAAGAGTAAAAATAAATTATTGCAGAATTATAAATTTTATTGTTTATTCTTGACCCTTTTGATTGACGTTCTTTATTTTATGTCCTCAATTGGTAACTTGGAGAAGATGGCAGTACAAATTACTAGTAAACTGGGAGGGGTTCTTTTACAAACAGAAATTGTAAGATATGATTACTTTGGAACGGGAATGGATAAGGAGGATTGGGCCCTGAATCGGACAAATATATTTACTTTAATTTGGCGCAATTGACCAAATTTTATATCGATAGCAAAATTTAGACGGAAATTAATTATTTCAAAACAAAGAACCATTGATGCTGGACTGATGGAAGTTTTAAGGAGAATACTAATTTTGAAGATAAAAATATTGCAATAATTTTCAATTTGAATAACTTTTACACAATTCTAAAAGATAAAACCGAAATACTTAAAACACTTTGTGGTCTAGTTATAGTCGATGTACAAATTAAGATAACTGCAAAAAACTTCACCTTTTAGGTAGCTACTATATTTTTACATAAAAACTATTGATTTGTTCCGCTATCATAATTTTCTTCTACTTTAGTAGTTCAGATGGGTACTAATCACAAATTTTATTACCAATGAGTTACAAAGAGACCCTATCTTTCACTTCGTCGTTGCCTCGGTCGAACTGTACTCAGAAATATGTTCTGGCACTGCCACTGCAATTGTGCGCCTATATTTTACCTCAACAACCAAATAAACATATTCCCACTAAATTCGAGTCCTTTATTTAAGTACTTCCACTGGTTTCCTGATTCCTGCAGGATTGATTTAATTGAAGGTTATATTATTGAGTTTGGTCACAATAGTATGGCTTGTAAAATATAAGCACCAGTAATTTGTTTTCCAGTACGAGTTATTTGTTTGACAGTATGTGTTATTTGTTTGCAAGTACGTGTTATTTGTTTGCCAGTTTGTGTTATGTGTTTTCCAGTCCGTGTAATTTGTTTGTTTACTGACTATTGTCAAATAATAGTGTTACACTTAAGCTTTACAAACCCGTTCGAATTTCCGGGATTTCCATGTGCGGAATTCACAGGATTACCGGATTGAAAAAATACTCATTTTAAACCAAAAACATATTATTTTGATTTTTGATACAACTCTCCATAGTCTGTATTTTTTACGCTCTTTTATCAAATTCAAAAACCAAAATTCAAATTTTTTTACAATTTGTACTAAAATATATACAGTTAATTATACCAATAAAACGTTTTCACGGATTATCTTGTTTGTGAATACTCAAGACAAAAGAGTTACACTAGCCTAAGGTGATGGGATGATGGGAGGGAGGAAAAGGGAAAAAATATATAAGGGGATGAATCTAGTCTATGTCGAGTAATATGTATTGTGTGAATCTTCTTAAAATGCTTCCCACGTTACGTTTTTAATGTATATTCATAATATTACTAATACCAAAGATCGTTGATTTCATACGACTGTGAAGAGTCTTGCCAGTGACAGTTGTGAATTATGAATTTGTGCAATCTTTTTAAGTATTATTAAAATATTTTTTACGTTATTTTTTAATACTTTTTTTATAATATTACTAGTGCAAAAGATAAATGATACGAAAAGTTTTCTTAAATGACTCAATGTTTTTTTATAATGCACCAAAGTAATTGATACCATACAATAATAAATGTTATTTCAATTAATACCTCTTAATAAAAATCCCACAAATCCCATGGGATCTCATAAGATACAATTTAAAAATACTGTGGGATTTGAAAAAGGTGCGGGATTTTCAAACCATAATTACATCCACCATTCACACACAGAATAAATACGAACACAAGAAATGCGAAATATTTGAAATTCCAACTACCGAATTGTGTTTTATCATCATCAAAAAATTTTCACTTTGTTCAAATGGGATAACGATGTACGATGTCAGGTAAATTTAAAAGAGACCGAGCGCGTGCAAAGTTGGGTAAAACAAAAGTTACGGTCGGTGGTGATATTGGTTTCCATGAAAATCTACATTGAAGCCAGTTCGCATGCATACAAGACGAAATGAGAAAAAATACAAAGGATACTACATACATTACGCAATGATAAATAGGGAAAAACATATGTTAAGGCGAAACCTAAACAAATTTTGATGAAGTTTATAATTAAAGTCAAATCAAAAGAAATAGTTTCAATTCTTAAATATAAATATATAAAGTACAGGACATATAGGACAAGTGCATTTTCATTGCCCTGGCTTGACAATTCTCGATATTCTGTACAGTGATGAATAGTAACCATAATTATTTGAATGCTGATTGATGGAAACAATTTAATATTTAACGGAAGGGATGAATGAATTGTCAAATTGCAAAATATTTTTTTTTTTTATTTACAAATTACACTATATTCTTTCGCATTTTTTTACTAAAACGAATGTACAAAGTTTATTCAATAACATAATACCACCAAATTCATAAATTATTTAAGTGTGTTTTTAACTCGAGGACTATATTAGTCGTATAGTCCTTCTTTCTGTTTTGTGTATTTTTACAAGTTACCCCCGGGACACATAAATGTCCGTAGGTGACTTACAAAGCTTGTCGTTTAGCCCCCATTTTATTAACATTAGCATTACACTCTGCACGTTTTTCGCCCCGGTAACATCTGACTGACACGTGACGGAAAACTGAACACAACTTGTTCTCAGTTCTCATGTAAATAGGTATCAGTACTAAAAGACCATGTAAAACCAATTTGAGTTTAGTTTTTCTCTAATTGGCAATACTTTTGTGTAATTATAATATTGTATTTGATCATATTAAGCATTTATTGTGTGATATTACACTATAATTTAAAATAAAACAATAGCTTAATGAACGAAACTATTATTTTAATATTTAATGCCGACCGGGTTTCGCTATAACCGTAGCTTTTTCAGGGTTTTATAATACTGAATTCAAATTTAAAATCTGCAATCTACAAGTAACATGTGTTATCAATATATTAAGCTTACACAAAGGGTTGCAAAAAATTGGCAGAGCTGCAGTGGAGGTAGTGGGAGTAGGTAGGGGTTCGGAAAAGAGTGGTCTTTATCAATAGGGAACAACCTAAGTATTGGGCTTTTATTTAGGTGGATTCGATTGTTAATGACTTTGCTATCAATGTTTTTTTTCCGTAATTCTAGTGCCTCTATGTTAACCAGTCTGACAAAGACAAAGACAACTCTCTTCCTAACCCCGTACTTACTCCACCACCTCCCACACTGGAGTTCAGCTCAATTTTTGCAACCCTATGTGTAAGCTTTATATAATCCATAACACATGTTACTTCTAGATTGATTTTAGATTTGAATACGGTATTATAAACACTGAAGATGCTACGGTTGTAGCAAAACCCGGCCGGCATTAAGTATAAAAATGTTGTTTGTACTAAATAATTATTTTAATTTAAATTATATTATTATATTTTATGTATTTATTGGTCAATAACTGTGTAACGATTTCTAAACATATTGTTTAAAGAGTTTTATTTTACTTGTACTTATTATTTGATTTTCATTTATTTACTACCGGTTTCAACACATCCGTGTCATTCACTAGCAATCTTAAAATTAAATTTAAAATCATGCAAGTACAGAATGAGCAATAAGTTAGTTTTAAGATTGCTAGTGAATGTCACGGATGTGTTAACACCGGTAGCAAATAAATAAAAATCAAGTAAAAAATGATCATGTGAATAAAAACTCTTCAAACAATATATAATATTGTACTCTAGAAGATCTAGCGTATGCAAAAAACAATTTCTAAATTTAATATGAGCCATGTAAAAAAATACGTTCTTTTATTTCAAGAGAAGCTTTTAAAAATGTATTTAATAGGAAAAACCAGGAGCCTATTTAGCGATAAACTGAAGATGTCGCAGTTTATGACTTCAATTTCTCAGAGGCCTCAGGAAATGGTGCTATAATCAACTACATTTCCATCATATTTATTTTCGTAGAATCCCTCTCCCGCCATTTAAGTAAAATTTTAATTGTTACATTTTTACAATATTTCATGGATGGATCCATCAGCGGGTTGATGTGGATTTAAATTATGTATAGGGTGTTAAGAGGCGTACCTGACTTAACCAGTGATTCCTGACCTTATTTGGATAAGTTTACATCTTGGTCTCCGGTGACCGGTTTTCCATAAAAATAAAATATAGGAAATCAGTAAGTATTAAGTATTTAGGGTTAGGGAAGGGGGTTTCTCGGCTGCGTGAATAAAAATATAAAATATTAAAAAATGGAAAAATATTCACTTTGTTGCATGTTTTTCGAGAAATTTAACTTTAAGGCGATGCACTACGTGGTGTAGTATTTTAAATTGAGCCGCTATCAATAACAACCCTTACGTAGAAGGCGATATGGTTTAAATTCCCGCTTAACACCATCCGCCTGTTTTGATTTATGCAAGAAAAAAACATGGCCAAAAAATGCCTTTATTTTATTTTGTGGATGTTCAGGCATAAATATTTAATTTTTTTTCCGATCATTTTATAAATAACTATATTTTCCACATTATACAATAAAATCATAACCGAAAATGGTTTGTTAAGTAGGAGATTTTCAACTTTAAAGCAGTTTTAATAGTATTATTATTTTTTTCTGAGCTTATAAAAAGACTTATATAAAAAATACTCGATTGTTTCAAAGGTCAAGATGAATTCTACTTGCAGTATTTAATTAAAACATCTGAAACATTTCTAGGCGATCAAATTTTCTAACAAAAACACATGACTTTGCATTACTACGTATGGCATCGCCTTAAGTATTTTAACATCTTTCATTCTTATTGCAAACAAATCAGCCTGGAAAGAGCAGGCAGAGAACTCTGAATTCGTTGATTATATGAAACATCAAACAATTAATGATCTACTTTCATAGCTTAAGGCAAAGCACTACGTAGTCATATAGAAATATTTTGGATGCTTTTATTAAATACTGCGAGAAGAACACATCTTGGCCTTTACAACAATAGATAATTTTTTTGATAAGCCTTGAAAAAATAACGCGTCTGGCCTAAAGAAACAATTTTTTAGTTCAAAACCTCCCAAAACCCTTATGGTTTTATCGTATAATTTGGCTAATTAAGTGGTTTAGAAAATGATCCTAAAACATATAAATATCTGTGCCTGAACTCTGCAAAATGAAAAAAACACTTTTTAGCGATGTTTATTTCTTGCTTAAATCAAAACAGGCAGCTGAGGTGTTAAGTGACCATTTAAAGGTTACAGCCATCTACATTATTGTAAGTGAGTGGCCCGATTCCAAAGATTAAAATAATAAATCACCTTAATATTCATTCAATATAACTCTTATTCGCAAAATAAGTACTATGATTTCGTGTAATTATTTCTCCTCGATTAAACCCTTTAATTTTCTAATAATAAAATGTATTAGAATTTTAAACAATGTAAAAAGCTAGATCGTATTGTATTCTAAGGTACGTCAGCGTTTGCATCCCTCCAAAAATTGAATAATGGGTCAAAAATATAAAGCGGGGTCATAAATAGTTTGATTAGGCTCTCCCAAAGTGGTGGTCGTGCACGATAAGGCCTCCTTGCGTAACTGCTCGTATAAAGTGAGTTTATTCAATATTCCATATAAATTATGGGTCGTAGGTGCGGCGGCTACGGTAAGGCGAAAGACTTAGAGAGAAAGAAGCAAGAGAGAAATATTATGAAACAACAAGCTATGGTTTAGCGTTATCGGTGTAATAAAATTCCCGTAAAGGGTTTATGATAACTTATATCTTTAATCAGGGACCAAAGGCCAAATTATTATAATTGAATGGGAGTTATATGAGCCTTAATGTTGTAATTATGGTTTAGAGGCGGGGGTTGTTGGGTGGTTTAGGTTTTATATTTAATAATAATGCTATATTTGTATTATTTCTATATGACGGCTTCCGTGGTTGAGGGGTAAGGCTCTCGACTAGTAGAGTGCGCAAGTAAATTTAGTTTGACTTATTTGTGTTTACAAATTGCTTATCTAAAATAATATATAGTATATTTTTAGCACGTTCCAGAGGGGAAGATACTCTCAGTATTGCCTTGATGTAAGACCAGCATTCAGAATTTAAACGTTGTTGGAAATGGCTTTAGCCGTATTCGGTGACCGGGTTTGAATAGCCAGGTACTTTCTCACCTTTTTTTGCCCCATTTTCTTCCCCTCCCTACTACCTTCAGCTTCAGTATAACCCTGGTGTAAGACCAGCATTCAGAATTAAAACATTTCTGGAAATGGCTTTAGCCGGGTTTGGTGACTGGATTAGAATAGCCAGGTACTTTCTCACCTTTCTTTTCCCCATTTATTTCCCCTCTTCATTACTTTCAGCCTCACAAGATACCCTCATTGTGGATGCCATAGTCTCACTGGCTCCAGACGGTTTACAAAAGTTGAGACTCTTGTGTGGTTTGACATAAAGTAATTCGACGATACTACAAGCGTTTTGACTCTAGTATATTTTTAGTAAGTAGTAGTAGACTGTATTAAGTAGTAGTTTGACTGTTATGTTTTGATTGAACAAAAAAACATAATAACTATCTTTTCAGATCACATAAAGAATTTAGGCCGCCGTTATTATAATATTTGGTGGTGTAATGGTCAGCATAGTTGCCTTCCCATTGCCTGATCGGAGTCAGATTCTTGGCCTACGCAATTTATTTAATTGCAACCTTTAAAAAACCTTAATATTTTAATCCGTCATTTTTAATTTTACTATCAATTTTTATTTTTATTAAAATAGTCGTTAGAAATTAAACGATTTTCATTTAATTAAAATGATACTATAAAGCAATAATACAATTATTATTATTATTGAAGAAGTAATATTCTTTGATGATTACAGTTCTCGTGTAATGCCCACAAAAGCTGAAATCACTTTCATGTTTGTGGCATGCAATGATATCAAACGACCAAACCCAAACATCTCTTTGTCATCCCAACCTTCTAATTTTTCGTTGCCTTACCTTATAAGATTGTGTAAAAAAACTCTGTTAACAGAAATTCGTGATCTAGAAAACTGAAAGTTTGTTACTGGACCCTTTTTTCACCTCATCTCAACTTATTAAGTTCTCAAATAGCTTTTTTTTAATATTTCAATTTATACATCTTCCTTTCTGTGTTTCTCAACAGCTAGGTAAATATGGGGGTACATCACAGAGAAATTCGCCCAAATAAGAAATTTCTCTATGACCTCTCTCTTTTTCGATCCAATCGTATAATCTGTGGACCTATATTTTTGTTGTTTGTTTTTGGGGTGTTATGCCGTGTTGCGCTAACTCCTTCTTTAGCCGACGTTTCGGACAGCGTTGCAGTGTCCATCATCAGGGCAGATCCGGTATCACACATCCTCGGAACACTTTCAGTATTAGAAATATCTGACATCCAAACTGTTGAAAGTATTTCATAAACGTCAATTTGATATCGGATGAAACTGGGTCAAGATACGACAAAACGGATATTGGAAATCGTACCTTAGTAATTTCCGAATAATTAAAAAAATATATTAAATTCTTTGTCATCAACTCGAACTATATGTTATAGTGTAATATAACATAATACTAGTACGAGCACTACAGTTAGTAGATAGTACAGTTAGTACAGTTAGTAGACCTCGCGTCTAAAAGACATGTTATTCATTTTTTCTCATCTATCTAATTAAATATGTTACTAATTTTCTCTTATTTACCTAAACATGGTACTGATTTTCTCTTATTTACCTAATTAAAAAAATTAACCTTTTTTTCTTACTAACCTAATTAAACACGTTACTAATTTAATCTTATTTTTTTACTAAACATCTAACTATTTTTTTCTCATTTAGCTTACTGAACATGTTACGAATTTTCTCTTATTTACCCATGTAATTAAAAACTTAAATCTCCTCTGAAATCGAAGATTTATAGTTAATACTTAAATACCTACCTTCTTAAGTATACACCTTATGTTCAATGTATTTTTTTATTTCAATTAAGGAATTATACATTTTGTCAAAAGTAACGTCACTATCTCAATGGAAATTAATAATAAGTAAGAAAGTCAGAATAAACACGACGATTTAACATTTGAATCATAATCTTAACTAAACCGTTAAAATGGCCACCATCTTGAACCAGAAACGAAACATCTAAACAAATATACATACAATCGAAATGCAAAATGCTCGAGTTCAAACAGTACTTCGCTAAGTTCAGTCAATTACAAGTGCATTTTACTTACTCTCCTTCCTATCCCGTAACACGTATTTTCTAATCAAGGTTGAAATCACACATATTTTTGGTGATACATCATCGTGCTCGAAAAATGTGAATTGATAATTTATTGAGAAGTCTTCAAATTATTGCTAATCTTCTTTAAAACAGGATTGCAGGTCTTAACGAATGAATTAACAGGTTTGTGTTAAACTTTCAGTAAATTTCGAAAATAATTAAACGTTTTGAAACACGTTCTGTTATTGTTTTGCTTTGAAATGACACTACGCATAGTTTTTACCGGATTTTCCAGTTCCAACCGATCTTCAACCATCACTTTGCTGGAAAAGGATTTGAAATTTAGAACAATGACAAGAACACTTGCGAATTTCGAGTGTTTTTGGAAGCAAGTCGTTGATGTTTGTAGCGTGCATAATTTTTAAAACTAAGAAATTAAACTATATTGAAAGTGTTTATAGATTCGTTGTGTCGTGGCCACAATTATTACCTCGAGGCATCGCGGTGGAACTCATGTGATTGTGTTGTTCTTGAACTCACTATATTGTGTTGTGTGCTGTGTGAGTTATTGGTCTCCTTTTTACCTTATTTCATACCTTGTTTCATCTCTTCATATATGATCACCCAATTCCAACAAACATCATTCATTTCGTTTCAAATTCATTACTGTCCACTATTCATGTTTATCTGACGCTTCGGTTTAGAAACAGTTTCGGATGTAACAGCTATAATCAGTCTAAAGTGCACAAAATTCAGTTCTGTCTACAAAGATAGGTACGTAGGTACAGACTTACGTAATAAACACGTTAAACAGTAATACCCATATTTTTCAACCTGACTCACTTGTACAAAGACGAAAGGTACATGTGTGAACAATTTTACACGTCAAGATATTTGAAGTTGTAACTTGATGTACAGGCAAAAAAAATCGAGACGCACAATCGATTCCATGAGAAAAAAAAAGAGATTACACTAGAAACTTCACTTTTAGAAGGTCTAAGGCTTAAAAAATGGTACAAAAAGTGGAGCTTATTACAGCGATTAATTTATAATAGCTTTAAAATAGCTTCTCAAGCTAAAACTTAGTACAAACGAATTAATAATTGAGCTACGCCAACGGCTCTGGATTAAAAGGTCTAAACATCACGATGGTAAATGATAAAATATTGTACAAGTTTTACTCAAGTAGAAAATATATTTATTTAGATTGGGTTTTGTTGAGAGTGTTGCCATAAATACAGATTATTATTGAATAACTATCTGATTCACTACGCGACTTTTTTAATGTCTATTTTTGTAATTGTAAATTCATGGTGGAATTATATTGTCATGGGTAAAATGAAAATCAATTTTAGCAAGTTCTTAATATTATATAGTTGTCACCTTTGTCAGTGAAAAGATTTTTTTTAAACAGCCATCTGTTGGACGTAATAGCAACATGCGTTATTGTGTCTCTACCTACACAGACAGATTGAGCCACGTACAGCTAGTCCGTTAATAAAAGTTTAATGTAAAATTAAGTGTAAATAGTTACATCACGCTAAAGAATTTAATTAATTAGTTTTGTATGTTATGAAGGAGTCATGAAATATGTCTTAATGTAGTAATTTTCGTAGTGGGTGTATGTTGTGATTGCGCGAGTGATTGGTGAGTTATTTGCTGTATTAGTGCTGTTAGCTTCTACATAAAGAAGCGTAGTGTGCCTGTTACACCTCGTTGGAACATTTAAAGCAATGACAGATGGCAATTTTGGAATATCTATTTTATTATTTAGCAGATTATGTGGAAACAATAGATCTGACAAGTCTTTTTTGTATGTAAAATTAACATATTATTTGTAGCTTTGTTTACTTTTTACGTAAGTGTTTCAAAAATTTATTACTGTATACTTTTTACTTTCTGCTACTCTCTTAACAGGGTGACACTAAGAGTATCTGTTAATCTGTATCATTATGCTATAAATACATATAAGATAAATTTTCAATTTCGAAAAATTACACATATTTATGTGCCCATAAATTGGTTTTGAAAATTGAAACTTTGAAACCAAAAAAATTCTTTCACCAACGTCGAATTATTAGCATTTGTTAGGTTAGATTAAAATCATTAACAAAGAAATCATGAAGTCTTTATTAGCGGTGAACTAAATATGAATGTATCTAACATTTCAATGCCAATATCACATCGCTTAGCGTAATAACTTAACATTATGTGAACACACTCCCGTCCTTTATTTATTTCAGTAAGCCAGCAGCAAGTAATCACTAGCCATATTTGAAATACATTAATCAACTCGCAAACCATGAAAGTTCAGTGATCGGCTGGTTCACTCCCAGACGGCCGAAGCCCGCGCTTAACCTCATTCACCTACCCCTAGTACCTACCCCTAAATACCCTAGCTACCCTAGCCACCAACCCCTGGCAGAGGTTACTCATTCACACGGTAGGTTAAAGTACGGCTATTTAATAATTAATTGAAGACCATTCTTTACAACATGTTGTAAACATCCCTTTCATTGTATCATCTCACGGTTGTCACTGATTTTGTCTTTGTTATTTTTTCAACATTGGCTTTACTAACTAATTTGGTTTGCAAAATATACAGATTTTTATACATTAAATAAAGATCAATTAAAATCTTAAATTATATTTGAATACATTATAAATTTCCACAAATATAATCATCGGTGTTGATTATGAGCTATATAGTGATGGACTCTGTAAATACGTTGTAATTACTTTTTTAATGGTTTTGGAACTAAAATAATAGTTCGTGAAATATTAATAATTATAAAAAATTAAATTCTTTTAGATCGTGTGAAGTATTCACATTTTTTTTAATTTAAATACTTTGGTTATATTTCAACCTAAGAAATAATTTTTTTTTAGCAATTAATCGAAAAATTTTAACAAAAATATCTTTTTCCATTTGTCGCAGTGCAGAGACAACTTTTGCCACTCCAAATAAAATTCTCGCCATTGCATGACTACTAATACTTAATTATTTTAACACAGTCAAAAAGGAGTTAGTAGTTTTCTATGTAGTTACGGAAAAATATTTTGTCTTCTAATTAAAATACCTGCGAACCTATCCAAAATCATAATCTATCAGGTTAATATAGTAAGGTTTCCATTTTGAAATAACCTACAGAATTAGACACACGACCTTCATTTACTACGTGAAAACACGATTTAATTCTCGTAGCAATACCAGCAATCTACACCCACCCAGAATATACGTGTCTACAGCGCTACGAGGCTACGCCGCAACGACCCACCGTGCTACGACACACGTAAACAGGTCTACGCCGATAATATAGGTTGAACGTAGGAGTTACCCTAAAATGATTCTACCACAAGTAGATTCTCAGTACCTACTCTCAGTCACCACACTCACACTGATATTCATATCAAAGGTCTAATTTCCTTTACATTCGACGGCTTTATATTGCCCGATCGCGGTAGTTCCAATATTCAAAACAAGGGTTTTAATAATATTTATTATATTTTGATTTTAAAGTTCGTACAATTTTTAAATATTGAAACTTCATGCTTAAAATTTTATCTGTATGTTATATTGTACGACATATTTCTTATCCAGTTATAACACAAGATTTCTAATAATGACAATCTTAACATTTCGAAATAAAAAGAAGAGAAACTTACATAATAAATCCACTGTTTAGAAAATTCATTCAATTGCACCATTTATCTCGCTATGCTAAGATGTGCTAGGGCATCTGTATTGCTGTATGGTATCTTGTACAAATCGTGACAATGACTACTGCTGAAGTTTTCAGGCACATATAAGACATATCATATCAATAGATTCGTAAATTATATTAAAACTAAATATTTCAAGATTTGTAGAACGTCTGTATTCCATTTTAAATCTTTTCGTTGCCTCAAGTACGTCTATATGACATGTCTCAAGTACGACATATGGAGCCCGAACCTCGGACAAGTTCCATGCGTCCACATATATACATGCTTGAGGATTTTTTTATGTATTTAGATTATTTTACATATTTAAACATTTAGTTAGAGTCCATACAACACTAGCATACTCTATCTTACTTATTATAAAGCTATTGAACATGGCTATCTTTGCACAGGTCCTTTTGATAAACCTCACGAGTTTGTATCAAGCTGAAGTAAGCTGTGATATGTGGTCCAAGAACGTTGGTTTAGTTAGACCTATAGACCCTATCTAACTTCGTCCTCTCTAAAGTTACAATAATTCTGTTTATAATACTACAATATTTTTACTCTTAACAGTTTATCCCACAAAAATAAGCTATTTCACAGGCGCCTACTTCTAAAGCAAAATATTTTTCTGCTCCGTTGACTTCATAAAGCAATGTTTTATTTTAGTATTTCTATTTTTGATACTGACAATTCGTGGTGGAATACCATTATATGTCTACTTGTTACACTTATATTAAATTAAATATTAAAACCGCTTTTAACGTTTTTAACTTATTTTATTTTTGGACCGTTACTGGTTTCATCTTATTATAGCCATATTTAGTATATTTAGGAAACATAGTTTGTTATACATGTGAATTAATTTTACATTGAAGATGTTGAGTATAAAATGAACCAGCTATCATTCCATTTACAATCTTCTTATGATTACAGGTGAGGAAGAAAGTAGATATTTTAAGTTATAAGTGAGAAATATTAATAAAATATAATTGTTTTGGTTTAAGTATTTTGTAAGGTTAATATTATTTTTTTAAATTTAAGGTTACAGTGGAAAATATCAATTTCTCTTAGGGAATTGTAAGTTTTGCAGATACATCCGAGTATAAACATTGATTTGAATTGTTATAAGTAAAATAAGGTATTCAATCTGGTATTGCGTTCAGGGCAACTAGATGCAATATTTTCTAATAGAGCTGGTGAGTCTATAAGACAGTTCACGATCTTATATAGATATATCTTATATCTTATTACTATTGTAAATATTTTATTTTACCTTCGTTGCTATGGGGTGATTCACACTAGCATGAATAATTACTTTTGGCTACCCCCACCACCTCTTCCAAATGTTTCGTGTAAACCATAGTTTAAGGAATAATTGTACCAGTCTGAAGATGGCTATAATAAGCTAAAACCGATCACGGTCAAAAGATAAAATAAGTGGAAAAAAGTTTTAAATTTTATCATGTAGTTTTAGTACAATAAGTTAACATTTTGAAAAAAAAATTACAATGGTATTGGTTATTTTCTAGATTTATAAACGGCTCTTATGGTGGTGTTAGGAAGAAATCATATATTTTTTAAACGGTACATTGTATTACAAATAGGGAGATATGAACTGAATGTAATTCCGATTTTAACACGAATAATAAGATAGTATATAAATAGTATTGAACATGTGAAGCGGATTGACAGAGAATGAATGACAGGCGAAAATATGACGGGAAAGCGAATGGTGAAAAGATATTGGGGACCACTTCGAAAGCTTTACTTTAACAGTACACAGTCGAGTCATGTAAAGAGTCATTACAACAAAAGAGTATGAATCAGATGATATAGATTAAGAAAGGGGTGTGTGAATATGTGCCGAAAAATGCATTCCGTCGCCTCTCCCTACCCCAAACAATATTCATGTGTACCAACATTTTGTAACATGGATTCAACGCAAGGTCCGGATCAGCATGTTCGTCAAAGCAAAGATATAATTAGGATCCTAGCCAGCTAAATAATAAGTTTCCTCTTCACGGTTTTCCAGAAACCATTTCCCGACCCCCACTCCTGTTCCCGACAGGGGGCCTTGTCTGTAAGCGGAACTCCGCAGCGGATGGATATAGTACAGTTCAGCCAGTGGCGTACATTGCTCAACGATCAAAAGTAGGCTGTGTGTAGTTTCCCAAGTTATTATTATATTTTTATGTGAAACCGCACGAGAGTCCCAACCGTCTGAAGCTAGTGAGACTATGGCATCCCCAATTGGGGTCTGTTGTGAGATTGAAGGTAGTAGGGGAGGAGGAGATGGGGATAAGGATGGTGGGCAAGTACCTGGCTATTCATATCTATTCACCAAACACGGCCAAATCAATTTCAAGCAACGTTTCGATTCTGAATGGTGACCGTACTGAGAGTATCTTCCACTCTGGAACGAACAAATCTTACTTTATTCTCTCCTAATGTGACCCGACTCAAATATTTGAATCATATTCATACATCGTCTCATAATAATACTATTATTACCACTTTTGCACATACGCCGTCGGTTCCTCACTGCGGCTTCTATATGAAAAAGCTGAGGATCCGGCATCGGGATGTACTCCACGTTATACGGGGGCTCGATGTTAACAAAGCTAGTGGACCTGATGGAATACCTGCCCTGGTATTGCAGAGGTGTTCTGCGGAAATAGTTCCAGTTTTGACAAAGCTCTTCAAAATTTCCCTGAAAAAAGCGGTCATTCACCCTATTCCCAAGAAAGGTGGCCGCTCTAACCCGGCCAACTACCGCCCCATAGCGATCACATCAGTTCTGTCCAAAGTGATGGAACGTGTGATCAACGACAAACTGCTCACATACCTCGAGAAGAACAAAATTATCGACGACCGTCAATACGGATTCCGGCGGAACCGCTCGTGCGGTGATCTTCGGCTCCATCGAAGCCATAGTAAAGTTGGCCTCTCAGAAGCTGGGCGTACTGTACAGGGCCCGCAGATACTTTAATAGTACACAACTGCTGACCCTGTACAAATCGCAAGTGCGCCCTACTGTCGAATTTGGCAGCCATCTCTGGTCCGGTGCCCCTAAATACCTGAAAAAAACCCTGGACTCTGTGCAAAAACGGGCGGTCTGTTCGATAGATTCCCCAATCTTAACAAACGGACTGCAATCTTTAGAGCACAGGCGTCAGGTAGGTATGCTGTCCTTGTTCTATCGGTATTACAATGGAAGATGCTCTGAGGAACTAGCGTCATTGGTCCCTTCGGCACCGGTGCGTAGTCGGGATTCACGCCAAACGCGCGCCCAACATTTGTACACGGTTGACATTTGTCACATGAGAACGGGTCGCTTCTACGGTTCGTTCTTAAGTTCAACAGCTCGGCTGTGGAACGAACTGCCGGCCTCTGTGTTTCCTCCCTCCTACAACATCGGACTCTTCAAGACCCATGTTCACTCCTTCCTCTCCACAAAAAGGCCCTCCACACAGCATCCCCAAAGAAGACATAGGCCCTGAGGGAAATTATTTTCTTCAGGGCCTCCTGTGTGGAGTTAATATAAAAAATAAAAAAATAAATAAAAATACGCCCGTAGTTTGGCAAATTTATTGTTATGTGTTAATTTTGCGATAAAATGGTGTGTTTTTAAGTACGGCTGTAAATCAATAATTCATCTCAATATTAAAAAGCATAACGTGTTAAAAGTGTTTTATTCGACAATATTGAAAATTACGCCATGTATCGGTGTAAAGTTTCTAAATATACTTAAAGAATAAATAAATGGTGAATTATAAAATATTTTTATTTGAACTTTTATTTTAATCCAATTTCATTAACTTTACTGTAAAATGAATGGAAATACATGTTTTTTAAATTAAAGATTGATTCAACATTGGAATTAAAATACTTTGTAGTGCGTAGCAAAAAATCTCACAAAGGCAAAGGCTGTGCGTGAGTATTACAGTAGATTATAACATTTATATGGATTAAGCATAAAGCATAATTTTATATTATACATTTTATTTGACAATGAAGTTATCAAAAAAATAATATGAAATGTGACAATTTCAGTGAAGTTTTAAACTAGAATTATGTCTATAAGGGCATGAATAAGGGCATGAATGCGTATGGCATTGTACAGCCGATGAATGTACAAATACAAATGACTGTTGATTTATAAGAAAAATGTATCCATTTCGGTATATTTTAGCAAATATTTGATGTCTTTTTTTTTAAAGATAATTTTTTTCGTAAGTAATCTTAACGTCTCATCGAAAGTGGTAATTTATGTGTTGTACATTTAAGGGGAAATAAAATTAAAATTAATATTAGTTGAAATGTTTATTAAAATATTTATTTTTCCGATTGCTGTGGCTTGTGGCCACCTGAAAAAAGAAACAAATTCTAACTTATTTCTTAATCATTGTGACATTTATTTTGACTCATCTATTATATATTTTAATTTCTCTCACAGCTTTTCAGACTTTATGGGCCGCACGCCACTGATTATAGGGGATGTGAGTAGAGGTAGGGGTAAGGGTAGGGGGATTGGTTGGAGAGAAGGTTCCATGGGTCGGTCTGTTCCCCGGGTAACGCGTTATTTGTGAAAGTATAAACCGTTTCATGGTTTGGGTTTTACGCCGGCCAGATAAACGGTATTCTGTAAACAGTCACCCTTTCCCGGCCGTGATTTTAAGGGTATTAGTATGTGAAGGGAGTTCCGAGAGAGGATTATGGTCTAATATAATTTATAGCTTTGTTTTATCGGAGTTTCTGCAAAAATTTTCAAAGTGCGAAAAAATAAATTACATATCACACAAATTATAATTAAGTATGTTATTTTTGGTTGCCTTTATTTCACTAATGGGCGCGTAAAATATTTTTTACGGGTAAACGTTTTTCAAACTAATTTATTTATGAAACCATAAAATGCCTAAATAAACTACTTTTTTCACTCCTTGGGAAATGGGGAAATCTCACTACGTTGCATAATTATTTCAATATTCTGTAAGATATTTTCTGTATATTCAGGATTTTCAAGAATGAATTAAAATGGTGAAAATATTTAATAAATACTCTATATCTTTTTATCGTTGCTTAAAAGGATCAATACGAAATATTTAACTATTACGTCATGTCATTTTTTGATTCGTCGACACTCCTATATCGCTATTTTAACTTTTACTATCGAAGTACATAATCGATCGCGATTAGCGCTGTTTTTGTGAACAATTATGTTTTTCCTACAAGATAGTCATCATTAGCTTTCCATGATTTAGCTTGACCCTAACTATTTCTACGCACTGGGCGTTGAAAAACATATCTTTGTGTATTTTAGGAGCTTTTGTCTAGTAAAAAAACTCCTTTGAAGATCTTTAATAAACCATTTTAGATTTAAAATTTTCAAAGCAATTTACGTATTTCTCTTAAAAGGTTGTCAACATTAACCTTATGAAATTTTATTTATCTCAACTATTTTCTACGCACCGACCCTTGAAAAACGTGTACACGTATTTTTTCAAATAAAAACTCCTTCAAATAACCGTCAGAAATCTTACAAGTACCCACCCACTGTGCCCAATTTATTGCCAAAGTTAACTCCTTTCATTGATATAAAACGCAAGAGATTGGCATTTATAATTCCAAGAAAAACTTTTCGGATATTCACGTGAGTATCTAAGAGTACACACACAGACTTTTATAAACTTTCGACGTAATATTTACGTACGTACGGTGCGAGCTTTCTGCGGGCGAGAAACGTGTGATTTTTTCGAGGCTTCCGTACATGCGTATTATATTCATAAAACAGAGATGTCTTAAATATCAAAGAGGAGATTATTTGAACGTTTTAAAATTATTCAAAACGGTCAACAGGGTTCGATAAACAATATCAAATTACCGGTACAAATTTGTGTGAACATTGTTATTTAAACTAAAGAATGTAATTTGTAACAAACATTTTCAGCACAAAATATTCTCTCCGTTGATCTATGGACCATTTGACTTGCAAACAGAACGACTGTTCCATTAGTTTATTAAAAAAGAATTTTTTTACAATTAATATTTCTCTTGTGGTTAAATTGACGTAACAATGTCATGATATCAGCTATTATTATCATTTATTTTCTGTACTCCACTAGTCGTGTGTTAAATAATACGATAATATATTATAGGAAACGGTAACAAGAAAAAAACACGGTCGAAACCTGGTACGAAAGTATATAAAATCATACAAATATTTAAAGGCTTCTTGAGATAATAATAATCTAAAAGGTCAGACAGTTTAAAGTGCTGAACAAAGAAAATTTGATAGACTTTCCGAAGGCTTTTGAAGTGGTTTAGAAATAATAATGAATCTTATAAAATATTTTAACATTATTTTTTTGTTCTTATTTTGGTTGTCTCATTTACTGTTGTTCATTTGTTTATGCCATGCTGTTTGTTCCAATTTATTGGATAGTAAAAAGATGTCCAAAAATATTGCCCACTCGTAACATTACATTATATCAAGGGGTGTAAAATACAGGTGGTCACTTTTATTAGCTTATTTTATTATAGCTTTTTTACAAAGTAGAATTAGTACTATTATAATAATATGGTTATTTTAGAAGGTGTACGTATATTGCATATATTTCATATAAATATTCAATCCGTTCATATGATTCTTAGAGGCTTCTTAAAAATGTTTGTGTTGAAATTGCGGGAATAATCAGTTCTATGCCCCGAGGGTGCGTGAGAGGATGGGAGTGCTCCAATCTTCCACACAGCCTCCACAGCCTCATACAGACGTATCTGCCCACCCTCCACACCCTCCCACTCCCTAGGCTGCCAGGACATTCTAAATTAGCGGCGGCGCTGAAAAAGATCTCTAAAATCTAGAACAATCTTCAATCAGTTTTATTTTATTTGAAGATGAAAAGTAAGTCTGTCGGAGGATGTCTGCAGATGATTGAGTCATTGCATTAAGCACGAATGTAAATTTTAAAACACTTAGTTTCATTTGTCTGGTCTATTTCCACTTTAAAGCAAGATAATAAAAACAGACTTTCTTTTGTTGGTTATAAATTATAGAACTTCGCAGACAGATCTGCCATGAAGATAGACACTGGAAACCTGGCCGAAACGTTGGATAAAGACAAAGAAAAATCTTTTTTGACCGTAGAAAACATATATATGTTCTGAATAATGTCTGTGAATCTCATATATCAACGTGAATCAAATGGAATATCGGGTCGCTCGTTTTTTGATACGATATAATTACGCATGGTTTTTCGTTTATAGTTAAGGGTACGTTATTTATAAAAAAATCGATCATCCACGTTGTCATTCAGCGGGTTTTCAAAAGTCTCCAGAAATCTGCTTTTAAAATATGAGACACATGTTTTTTTAATGAATTGTTGATAGGGGAAGATTTTTAAGGTACGAGAAAGATGTGAGTGAATGCAAATAAAACTGTAGCGTTTCCTCGGAATTAAAATAAGGGTATGCATTACAACCAAGAAAACAACATTTATGCTCGCTATTTATGTGTACTTATTCCAATAATATTATCATAAATTGGTTCATTTAATAATGACCAATTCATTATTAAATTAATCAACCTTATAAGAGCCCAATTGATCATCCAAAAAACAAGTTACAAGAAATTATTTGAAACCCGTTATTAAGTTAATTGAATGACAAGGCCTGAAGATTAATGTGTTGCTTCAAGAATTTTATTGTTTTGGTTTCATTTATCTATTTATTTTTTATAATATTAATTGCATTATATGCAAGGAAGGTTTTGACTGTCTTTCCCGTTTTATGACAGTCAAATTAACAGGTTTCAAATTATTCTAGAAGAATACAGGATTTAAAAATAGAGAAAATAATTATGTAAAAGCAAAGATACAACTTAACGTTCGTAATAAATAATTATAAGATTACATTTTTTAATAATATTTTGGAATCATTCCTGCCTAGATCTAGTAACCATTTTGTTATTTTTGGACCGAAGGATGATAATTCACACAGTTCCAGCTGTGAGGGGATTTTGTTATATATTTTAGAACCGAGATATGAGAATAGTTTTTGATTAGCCGCTCTGTTGCTTGTTGGAACGGAAAGGTCATTTCTTCCTTTACTTCTGGTTTTATGTTTGTGTTCGGCTGTTTTCATTTTATTTTTATTTTTATGAACATGGATTACTATTTTTTTTATATAACACTGTCGGACATTTAATACATTAAATTCTCTGATTAATTACCGATATTTATTTGAATTATTTTGCCCTATTTTCATACATTTTGTGAAATAGAATACCTTAAATCAAATATGAAAAACCTCCTCCCAAGTACGTCAAAACATATTTTACACAATAACATCTTCGACCTGAAAATCAAGTGCAATAAAAGCCTATATAAGAACCTACTAAGATTTAAGATTTTCACGGCCAAAAGTATTTTTGTTATTTGTTTTTGGGGTGTTATGCCGTGTTGCGCTAAATCCTTCCTTAGCCTAACTCCTTCTTTTGGTTAAAGAAGGATTTAGCGCCACACGGCATAACACCCCAAAAACAAATAACAAAAAAAAGAGAACCTACTAGATTTTTATGGTTTCTGGTAGACATGGTCCATTTTTGTTAAATAGGAAAATATTGTTGTGACGTCGAGGCATTTTATTTTGTTATGAGAAAGATCAAAGAATATTAACATTACTTAAGACGAAACAATACCCTAAAATAAAGCCAAAAACGTAAGCGAAGCAACCGTACTCAAAAATTTGCGACGCGCGGCTCTGGTGTATTGGACAGACCTGCTGTTTAATTTTCCCACCAAAATTCTAAAATAAAATGGGACAACATAAGTGATGAAGTCTTGTAAAAATAATAATGGATGGACTTACGGTTGTCTTTTCCATAGCAGGCTTAGAAAATCGATTTTTCCGTGGATTATTTTTAATTATTTCTGATTAACGTATTACTAAAAGCTCAAATATTTCTAGAGGGATCCCTTTGGGAAGTTACAAATTCATCGTCCAGAAAAATAAAATATGGTGCTTACCGCTAATTTTGTATTTTATTTTCATTAAACGTTTTATAAAATTTTCACACTGTTTTGCATAAAATATTTTAATGGAAGGGTCCTATTTTTATTTATCTTAAATATAAATACCTTACATCCCTGAGGATCCCTATAGAAATGTTTGATATTTTAGTAATACGTTCATCAAAAATAGTTAAAATGTGAGCGTAGACCAAATCTTATATTAAATCCTTTTATCGCCTCAAGTTTGATTTAACATTAAGTATAGGTTGCGCAGTAATAATGTCAATTACACATCTACCCTGATAAAGGATACTATAGGGCTGACCAAGGCATTGGATAAAGAAGGAGGTAGCAAAACACGGCATAATACCCTAAAAATATAGCACGATGTTAATAATTAGTAATTATAATATAAAGCTTGCCTGAAGGAGATATGTGCTCACGTGAATCTGACATATCCCATATGAGAGGGAGTATCGCGGCTTGAAATTAGTTTGATGTGGGATAATTAAATAATTTTACATTAGGAGGTTGTTGGGGGTGTTTATCTTCACAATCATTTTCATCCCTTGGTTTGATAGGGCGCTTTCAGGTTGCGCTTGATCTGCCGTAGTTGCAGATAAAGCGTGTGACCAGGGTGCAATTGGATATAAGGTGTCAGATAAGCTATCAATATGCACAAGATTTTGGATAACGTCATTCTATGCAAAGTAACTGACTTATTAACGAATGGAGGTTATTTTACTAATTTCCCAACATTTTAAGAATTCTGTTGTTAATTTATTAGTATTGTTAACTTTTATGCAGCCGTCTGACATTTAGGAATGTCAAGATGACAGATGTCAGATGCTCGAGTGTTGCCAGCGTATTTCAATTTCATTATCAATATTGGTCTGGCTATGAACAGCGCAACCGTGCTCGGGAAATCGGGATTAAAATCATCGGTAGTTACGACTATCGATCCGATATTTTAACGTTATCGATTTAACTGTGCTAGACTTCCAGGTGTTCCTATCGCAGTCTCTGCATTTATTTTCCTTTACTTTGTCTATGGCGACCAAGTAACGTATTCCCTTTGGGATTGCTGATAATGTACGTATTGGAACACTAGACATTCTGTTGATTTCCTAGGTGCATCTCTCAGCCGGAATATTTATATAAATTGAGTTTCACAGCACATTTTTTATATATAATTGCTTGACAAGCAAAAAAACTATACCTGCGTCATTTGCGATAGATCAAGTGACTTTTTAA
The DNA here is from genome assembly GCF_061612785.1 of Hesperophylax consimilis. Lineage (NCBI taxonomy): Eukaryota > Metazoa > Arthropoda > Insecta > Trichoptera > Limnephilidae > Hesperophylax > Hesperophylax consimilis. Next base: position 29,014,777 of record NC_142853.1, read on the forward strand.
CTTCAGTTATAAGTTTAATCTGCTATATTTATCTATATAAATAAAAATGTAAATGTTCGTTTGTTCAAAATCTTAAGTCTCCAAAAGTTGTTCACCGATTGTTTTGAAATTTTGACACAACTTTGCATTCGACTACGCACTTTTTACATCACCTGTGACAGATAAAAACATGATTTTTTGATAAACGGTGACATCTGTTGGACGTAAAAGTAAAAGGCGGCGTTGTTTTTCTATCTGCACAAACATACTGAGCCAAGGCAGCGCGTAGCGAGGTACAGCTAGTTTTTTTTTCTTTATTTATAAAATATATTTGAATACAGTTTTTTACATGCTGTTCGACTACCACACTAGACACATGTCCGTATTATGGTTGGTTATAAATTTTTATTTCACAGGTTACAGTAGGTAGATTATCAGTTTAATTTAGTAAGCAGACAATATTAATACGATTCAATGATTATTTCATGTGCACTCGTACAAATGAAATAATTTTTAAAATAGCCTGTGACTTGTATTTACTTTATTTGCAAAAATACTTTTCTAAGGAACAACCTTTACGCAATTATTTTTTCAGTATCGTTGCCACATTATGTAGACAGTTAAATGCATGAATCAAATTCGATTTTATCGTAGAGAATGTAGAGATGACTTAGGTTCACAGATATTATTTATTTATTTATTAATGCCGATTATAGCGGCTTTTACAAAAGAATAACAATTGTTTTACATATTAATGAAGAATATACATAAATAAAAAAATACATAAATATAAAATACATAAAAGAGAACAATAGAAATAGTAGTATCAACATAAAAAAGTACCATGAGTAGGTTATTATAAATACAATACAACATATTATAAATCCCGGATATTATGTAATGAGTGTTTTAAGAAATTAATACTTTAAAACTGTATTTGATTATAGTTAATCTGAGAAGCGCTGACAGACAGTTTTAATTAAGTAGTGTTTGTATGAGGTTAAACTAGCAATGTTTATAGGTTCATCCAAAAAACATTTTTATTTCCAAGTACATGCAGGCGATTCATTATGGAATTGAGTTCAGCGTTAGATCCTGTATTGTTGCAGTGATAGGGTAATTTGAAACAAACTGATCGACTAGGTACATGGAAACATATTAACGAAAGAAGTTCAGGGGAGTTCAACAGGTTGGTAACGATTTTAAATAAACAAAATAGGTCTGAACAAATTCTTCTTTCTTTTAATGTATCGGGTCCCAATAATTGTAACAGAGAGAGGTAATTATTTCGATGAATATTCCCAATTTAAAATTAATATAACGTAAAAATTTATGTTGGACTCGCTCGAGGGAATTCTCATGTACAGTAAGGACTCCAAATGTTGGTGTTAAATTCTAGTTGGCTTCTAACAAGTGAAGTGTAAAGTAATTTGACAGTTTTTAAATTTTTAAACTCCTTTGAAATCCGTAAGACAAATCCTAACAATTGTATTGCTTTACTGGTTATATTATTAATATGCTTAATGAATGTTAATTTCGTGTCAAAGGTTATACCAAGGTCTCTTATTTCATCAACAGATGATCTTATTGAGAAAGTAGGTGAACAACAATGGGTTTTTTTTCTGTGGAATCTCATAAGTTGACATTTTTTTACATTAAGAGTTAATTTGTTTTTAAGACACCAAAAGCTATTAATATTAGAAAAAAGCTATTAATATTAGATTGAAGTGTTAGACAGTCCTCAATATTGTCAATAATTCTATATATCTATCAGTTTTTAGATTAGATAATTTCACTGCTTCCCAGCAACGCCAAAGTCGTAAAATCATGAATCGACTCTTTTTTTATTCTTTCAAAAGGAAACGGATCTTTAACACTAGAAAGACCGTAGCCGTCATTATGACGGCTGCACGATGTAATGTGACGATATTTTGCTTTAAGTTTATTGTTTTGTTTTTTTTTTGCTTTTCAGGATTCTTGATTTAATGACTTAAGTAAAAATAACCGATATATATCTTATTGGAATATAATGATTTATACTTATAAAGAAATCTGCCGTCAATGTGACGGTTAGTGCCATTAAGCTGAGTTTATTTACTACATTTTTCTTCCAAGCTTATAACATACCCATTCTACCTAGCAAAATGACAAAATGAAGTACTAATCTATCTGTCTTTTTCTTTCGGTATCACATATCATTCGAACTTGATATGTAAGTTGATTGGTCACTTTCTTTTGGTGTTAGTTATTAGTGTTCTATCTCATGTTGATCTCTGCCCACTCATTTCAAGTCGCCGAATATTCGTTTCGTTTGTGTGTTTGTAGATTATATTATACATATGTAAACTGACATGTACCTACCTACAGATGAAACATAATAATAATAGTAGTGTATTGTATCGTAGAATTTCTGAAGGGTAAGAGGGGACTGCGGGTGGGTTTCCCAAACTAGTTAAAACCAGTTTGAACCACAATCGGTGTGCAAAAATACATTCAAACTTGCTTTGCTATAATTATTTGGCTATAGGTAGGTAGGTACATGGTTATTTTTAAATTTACTAAATTAAATATATCGGTTTTGTACGGCTCAGTAAAATAATGAATTAAGAAGTCATGTTGGTCACAAGGCGAAGGTTACTAAACCATCGGACCAGGACCTACTTTTTTTTAAATTGATCACACCTGCGTAGAATATTCACGATTTTTTGACGTAGTTAATATTATTTACGTCAGTCATATTCCGTAGTGTTATTATTCGATTGTAGTTTTAATACCGCCCAACAGATGTCATTAGATTGTGTAGATCTAAGTTATTACTATCCAGTTAATTTAGTCTTAAGGTATTTCCATAGATGGTGGCACTTACGCCACATGACAGAGGCGGCACGTCGGCTGTACCCGAATGGTTACGAGTAGAGCCGATGCTGGCCGATCCCTAGGTAGCCAGCTTAGTTCCAGTTGCTTCTGCCGTTAGAATAACTAATATTATTATTTTTTTATATCCAATAATATTATTATTAAACATAAGCATTATCAAACAGTTTGATAATGCCTTCAGAAGGCGAAATAGCTGTCACGCGTAATAATAATTACACAGCAGAACTTGTTGAAAAATAAACTGTTTTTATAAATCTAATAAATTTGTTATTTTATATATTTTCAATAATAATATTATTGAAAATATGTAAAATAAAAACATTCAAATAGAGTTCTACGAATTAAACTTGATAACAAAAAATAACTCACGTTATCTGACAGAATGAACACATGTGCTGCAAGATATTGTAATTGTCTTACGATCATAAATTTCTCGTAATTGTTGACGAATCAAAGCATTTACTCCATTGGATATTGATTCATTGGCTACCGCAGTAAGCAGTTTTATATGTTTCCATATAAATATTTTAATGAAAAATGTTTATTAAATAACTCGATAAATGTATTTAGATGACACCACTCGTTTGAGTGGCTATTTAAACAGTACACATATTCATACAAACAAAATATTAGCTTCGAGCCGCAGGCAAATGTTAGTTAGTTGTATGTTAGTTAGGTACTTTACTACACTTTATTGACTGCCAAGTGTAAGCCATCAAAGTAAATCCCTTCCTCTCCCTAAACTATTGATTACATTGACTTCCCTACCTTTCCACCCGCGCCCCGTCTTTCCAAATTTACATATTGTTTCACCCGATAAATAAACCCCTATCCGTGAATCGTTTGGCGTTCGGATTACCAAAATCAACCCTTAATATGGGCCAGAATTAGGCAAATTTGCCCAGGGATATTTTTTTATGCCAAACCTACCCTTTTGGTAAAATGTTTTAACTAACATATTGATTTAATAATAATAATAATAATAATTGGATAATTTGTAGAGCGCCGTTTTTGTGAAAAATCACCTCAAGGGCGATCTAAACGGAAGACCCCAGAAGGGCGGTATTGAATAATTATTACGATAATTTTGAAAAGTATGTATGTCTTCTTTATTTGGAAGTTGTTTTTAAATATGAAACCGTAGAATAAAAACTATCTACTATGTTAGATAGTCTTTATAGCGGAGGAGCAAGAACCTTATCTTAGAGTCCAGAGCTTACTTCGTCAAAACCCAGGAGAGGATCAATTTTTTTATAATAAATAGATGAATTAATTTACGTCAAGGTCCAGAGGTTACCAGGTCGAAAACTAGCAGACTCATTGAAAAAATAACTGACGTAATAGGTGAAGTAATTTACTTCAGATTGGCAAGAAACTTCTCTCAGAGCCCAGAGGTTACTAGGTCATTACTAGGTCAAAATCCTGCAAATATTCAATGAAACAACAATTGGTTAAAATTTGTGAATAATACACTTTTACGATATAAATACATTAGCTTGTGCGTTTTTTCGCGGAGAAAATCATAACCAAAGAATGCAATACCACCGTTCAATATAGCAAATGGCAGCTTCGCTAAAATTTTCTTAAAATGCGGCTTGAATTACAGTTCTAACATCCAGCAAACTAAGATTATTTCATCTTTGACGTGTCAAAAATACATCCGTATTCCAAAAGTCAACATTCCAGACGGTGCGATATGGGTCTTCAAGGTTATCTGAATATAGTAATAGGAAGTATATATTAATACACCCGAAAAGGCAAAGAACATAATTTTTAATATAGGTAGTTCTGCATAATCTTTGCTTCCCACCCTTTTTTCCATTTCAACATAACTAAAAAAGAGTCCGAAAATAAGAGACTAAAGGCAGTGGGACTTTTGCGTGGTACTGGTATTTAAAAAAGAGGGAAAGTACTCTCGTGACTGAATTGATTGAATTTTCAATTTTCGCCAAATTTTGTACTTGTTTTAATGCTTTCCGTTTCTTTTATGTTCCACGTATTCCACAAATATAGTTTCGAAATTGAAGTAAAGGATTGCATTACAGAAATGAAATTTACGTAAAAACAGTAAACTTTCCAAAAATATATAATGTAAGCTACAGACAACAAATTTAATCTTACGCACCTGAATTTAATTACACAATCAGACTTGTAGAGTATACTCTACATTCAATAATGAAAATGAAAATGCTCTCAGTTCATTCCTTTGTTTGCTTGCTAACGTCAAAGATCAAAACCCAGATGATATTATTTTCGTAATTGGAGACTTTAATATGCCCACCATAACATGGAAACCACAAGATAAAAATTCACACTTAACACCTGAAAATTTAAATTCAATTACTTCCTTACTTACTGACACAATCCATTACTCTGAACTGAACCAATACAATTCCATCAAAAATGCCAATAAACGTATACTAGATTTAGTTATCTGTAATGAGGAATGCCTTGTATCTCAAGCATACAACCCTCTTGTCAAAGAGGATTTACACCATCCATCGCTCAAAATCATACTACAATTAGACACACTTCCAACTATCAATGCTCCACCAAAAGAAATTTGTCGGTATGATAAAGCTGATTATGATTTAATAAACCAACACCTGTCTAAAACAGACTGGTCTTTTACTCACGATAATGCTGACGTTGACGAAGCAATTTATACTTTTTATGACATTTTAAATAACACCATTAACCAGTTTGTCCCCAAACGTTTCATCAAAAAGAAAAAATTTCCCAACTGGTACTCACCTCCCCTAATCAAAATCATAAATGAGAAACAAAGACTACACAAAAAATGGAAATCAAATAATAATCCAGTTTTTTTTTTTTTTTTTTTTTATATATTCAATAATATTGTTATTGGGTTTATAAAAACAGTTTATTTTTAAACAAGTTCTGCTGTGTAATTATTATTACGCGTGACAGCTGTTTCGCCCTCTGAAGGCATTATCAAACCTTGTGAATGCCTTCAGAGGGCGAAACAGCTGTCACGCGTAATAATAATTACACAGCAGAACTTGTTTAAAAATAAACTGTTTTTATAAACCCAATAACAATATTCTTGAATATATAAAAAATAAAAATTAAAATGGAGTTCTACAAATTAAACTTAATAACAATAAATAATCCAGTTGATTACATAGAGTTTTCTATCAAACGAATACAACAAAAACACTTACAGAAACATTGTTACACCCAATATATAAATTCAGTTGAGTCTAGTATTCCAACTAACAATAAAAGTCTCTGGAACTACGCTAAGAACAAAAATAGGACAAATGGCATACCACAAATCATGAACCTAAAAGACGAGTCAGGCACCGGTGCTCATCAAGTGTGCCAACTGTTCTGTAAACACTTCCAATCTACTTACGTAAGCGATGAGGGCACGGATGATCCCAGTAATATAGATAATTCTACCTGCGTTAATAATGATAACCCGATCGGGGACGTACAAATAAGCAACTCATTGATCAATAAATACTTGAATGAATTGGATGTTACAAAGGGTGCGGGTAGTGATGGTATCTCGCCATTTTTTATCTCAAAATGTGCCAAAAATCTTGCATTTCCTTTAACTAACTTATTTAACATGTCTTTAAAAAAAGGAATATTTTCTACAAAATTCAAAGAAGCCATTATAATCCCCATCCATAAAACTGGTTCAAAAAGTAACATTGCAAACTATCGCCCAATCCCAATACTCACAGTATTTAGTAAACTCTTTGAGCGTATTGTGTACGATCAAATTTATATAACTATTGTCCGCAGCATACAAAATCAACAACATGGTTTTTTACAAAAAAGGTCAGTAATAACAAACTTAGTCAACTTTACTGAATACTTAACAAGCAATATGGATAATGGACACCAAGTAGATGTTATCTACACAGATTACTCGAAAGCTTTCGATAAAGTTAACCACTGTATCCTCATTAAAAAATTACACCAATTAGGAATCCATGGCGACTTACTTAGGTGGCTAACTTCATATCTGCAGAAAAGACTACAGTGCGTATCAGTTGAGGGAACTAAGTCTAGTTTCTTAACTGTGCCCTCTGGCGTACCGCAGGGTTCCCATCTGGGACCATTACTGTTTAATGTATATATATTTGATATTTATAAATGTTTTTTACATGCTAACTACCTTGCATATGCAGATGACAAAAAAATATACTTAGTAATCAAATCTATCAATGACTGCATAAAACTTCAAGAAGACCTAAATCGTCTTTTTGCATACTGTAAATTAAACAAATTAATCATAAACATTTCTAAGTGCAACAAATTATCTTTTACGCGCAACAAAAATAAAATTTATTTTAAGTATATAACTTTCATGATACACATATCAATGAAATAGAATCAATCCGTGACCTTGGGGTAGTACTGGATGTAAAACTAAATTTTATCAAACACATTAACGAAGTAATCAACAAAGCCAATAAAATGTTGGGATTTATAATTCGTATATCTAAACCTTTTCGCAATATTAAAACCATGTATTCCCTTTACACCACGTATATCCGCCCCCACTTAGAATACTGCACACTAATTTGGGCACCGTTCTACCAATGCCATATTGACAGAATCGAAAGTGTGCAAAACAAATTTTTTAAACACATAAATTATAAATTTAAATTACTCTTTGCAAATAACACCGAATCCTTAAAATTTCACAACTTTACTCCACTTCAAACACGTAGATTAATATCTGATCAAATATTTTTATACAAAATTCTGAATAACGGCCTGGACTCTCCTGAACTCGTAAATTATTTAAGAATTCACATACCTACAAGGCCAACCAGACAAAACCATTTTTTTCATTTGCCCGCGTGCAGAACCAACCTTAGAAAAAATTCTCCAATCCCCCGTATATGCGCGCAATATAACACGCAATTTAATAATATCGATATTCTTAATAATACTCTTGTGAAATACCGAAACGAAGTCAAGCGCACGACCACAAATATTAATTAAATTAATGCACAGTTATAGAAAAGGTACAACATGAGCGTCTCCTGTCCCCATCCCATCTTCCTCTGCCTCTTGCCCTTTCCTATTCCTTCTTCCTTCTAATATATTTAAACGATTTTTATTTTTTTTGTTAATTTCATTTTCAGTCAATCTTGTATTATATCACATTAACCAACATTAGCATAAGAAACTATTTTGGCTTACCTCATATGTAACCTCTTGTATAACTAATCCTGTAAAAAATGCTGTTTGTTTCTTACAATAAATAAATAAATAAATAAATAAATAAATAATGAATGTTAAAAAAACACTACCTTTTGAATCTAAAAACACACTTTTTTTTTAATGTAGAGGTGGGACATGATAAAAACGCGCTACCTTTTGAATGTAAAAACACACTGTCTTTTGAATGTAGAGGTGGGACATGATAAAAACGCGCTACCTTTTGAATGTAAAAACACACTGTCTTTTGAATGTAGAGGTGGGACATGGTAAAAACACACTACCTTTTAATGTAGAGGTGAGACATGGTAAAAAAACACAACCTTTTGGATGTAAAAAACACACTGTCTTTTGAATATTACTGGTCAACCTCCTGATGATGCCTCCATCAGAATACACTCGTGTTTGAATTCCGATGAATGTTGTCAGTGCCCCTACATTGAACGCTCTACTCAGATGAAGTACCTTGGCCTCACCATTGATCCATATCTCAAATGGAACCTTCATACCCAAATAATTGCAAACAAAAAAAAGAAAAACCATGCACTTTTTTAGTATCATACGAAACTTTCTCGGCTTTCAACACCTGAAAATGATTTATTTTGCAGTCTGCCAATATATTTATTGAGTATGGTATCATAGCATGGGGAGGCGGCACTTCATCTGCACTAGACCCAATCATAAAGGCTCAGAAAACAATCTTAAAAATAATTCTTAGGCTACCTATAATTACAGACTCGAATCTAATTTTTAATATTATGAATGTGTTTGATGTTCGGCAGCTATATGCAAAAACTATCCTAACTCATCTTTACTCAAATATACATAATTACTACGTAAAAAGTTCAAATACACGATGTACACGAAGCAACAACAAAATCTTACTACAAATTCCGATAACACATACTACGTTTGGTCAATGAAACTTTAAATACTTTGCGACAAGACTCTACAACATTCTTCCAGACAACATAAATCAAAGGTGAATTAATCTCTTATGCTGATGATACTGTTTTATTAATAAAAGGCCAAACATGGGAACTAGTTAACAAACTTGCAAATGAATGTATTAATATCTTAAAATCATGGTTTGATAATAACCTACTCACACTTAATGCAAAAAAAACAACATATTTTATGTATTATTTTCACTACAAAAAATACCTAAACACAAAGTAAATATCATAATCCATGATGAAAATTGTGACAATGTCAACTGTAAACTACTTCATCCTATTTGTACTGTAATCAACTCTTCTTCTGAAATTAAATATCTTGGTGTGATCATCGATGAAAATTTGAAATGGAAAAGCCATATTACGGAGTTAGTAAAGAGAATAAGGAAATGTATATATATATTTGTTAGGTTAAGAAATATTTTAAATGTGAAAATACTAAAAAATGTATATTATGCTCTTGTCCACTCCCTGCTTATTTACGGAATCATAGGTTGGGGAGGATCTTATAAAAACAACCTAAACTCAGTAAAAATCTCGCAAAAAATTATTATAAAGGTAATACTTAAAAAAAACTCTACTTTCCCAACAAAATTGCTTTTTAAATTGTTTCCAGTACCAAATATTGATGATATATTTAAGCAAACTTCAATTATAAAAATGTGTAAAGAAAAAAATAACACAGAATATCAAGAATTTTACAAGCTGATGAGAAATGGAAATCAATTTATAACGCCAATCTTTAAAACAACTCAAATGCAAAACCATTGTATTTACCAAGCCATAAAAAACTACAATAATCTCCCTTCCGAATTGCGCTGTATTACGAACCAACAAGAACAAATAAATAAAATCAAACTTCTTTTCCAAAAAAACTTATATTAAAAAAAATTTTTTTTTTTTAAACTTCCGATTTAGTTGTCCGGGTTAAGTCTTCCCCAAAGGAAAAACTTAACCCTTCCACTCACTTTTCCACAAATGATCAGCTAGTCAATCAACACTATGTAAGTGCATTATATAAGTAAAATAAATACAAAACAATACAAGAACAACAACACGTCAAATCACCAGATATCAAATGGGAAAAAAAAATTCACCGTCTCCAGATATTTTCATATCAGAGGGTTCGGCTCGGTAGAACTTCTAACAGGGCCTATAAATCCTACTGATCCCTCAACATAAATATTTAAAAAATCTTTTGTTATCCTACATGTATTCAAAATGACCGACTTTTGCATCTTTATATATAAATTTTTTGATAGATCTAATACGCCTAAATTTTTAATTAGAGAGCTAGGTATAATGCCAGTAGCCGAAATAACGAATGGTAATATTTTTATAGTCTGAGAATGCCAAATTCTTTTTATTTCATTTCCTAAATCTGTGTATTTTCTTATTTTTTCACTAACAGATTTTTGAATATTACAGGAATTTGGAATAGCAACATCAATGATATAAGTTATTTTTTTAATTTTGTCATGTAAAACTATATCGGGTCTATTATGACTAATCGCTCGGTCTGTTAGTATAGTTTTATCATAATATATTTTATAAAATTCGTTTTCTAAAAATGAATTTGGTTCGTATTCATAATATGGTACTACATTACGGCAGTCAATATTATATTTATATATTACACATAACATAATATTATAACATTGAATCTAAGTAAGAATCGTGGCTCCCTTATCAGGCACAAGAGCTCCTCTTTTCTGATAAGGTATACATGACCAATTATGTACCTAAATATTATATTTTGCAAAATATGTATGTAATAATGTAACTATGATCTATATTAAAGTAATAAAAAATAATAAAAAAATAAAAAATTCACCCAAATTCGCAGTTATTGAAGTCACCACATTACCACCACATTATTGAGCGAATACTTCTTAATACAAATATAGGTATGTTCAATGGTATTAGGAACTAACACTAAAAATTCTGCCTCAACACAGGCTAGCCTAGTGAGGCGGTATTTGAGAAATCACAACTGTACTTTTATTTGCTATTTACCTTCACAATATTATGTTTGTATTTATAGTTCTTCATTTTTGTAAATTTAATAACCTTAAATATAAAAGTTACAAATCAATGTACACCATCATATGTATACATGTTGTAATGTGTAAATTTTCCTAAATAAAGATATTATTATTATTACTATTATTATTATATTATTAATGTAGAGGTGGGACATGGTAAAACACACTACCTTTAGGATTTAAAAACACACTCTCTTTTGAATGTAGAGGTGGGACATGGTAAAACACACTACCTTTAGGATTTAAAAACACACTATCTTTTGAATGTAGAGGTGGGACATGGTAAAACACACTACCTTTAGGATTTAAAAACACACTATCTTTTGAATGTAGAGGTGGGACATGGTAAAACACACTACCTTTAGGATTTAAAAACACACTATCTTTTGAATGTAGAGGTGGGACATGGTAAAAACACGCTACCTTTTCAATGTAAAAACACACTATCTTTTGAATATACAGGAGGGACATGGTAAAAACACGCTACCTTTTGAATGTAAAAACCCACTATCTTTTTAATGTAGAGGTGGGACTGGGTAAAAACACGCTTTCTTTTGAATTTTGAGGTAGGACATGGTAAAAACACACTACTTTTTTATCAAAATCATTGATTTTGTTTAAGGCGATGCCATACGTAGTAATGCAAAAGCATGTGTTTTTGGTTTGAAAATTTGGTCGCCTAGAAATGTTTCAGATGCCAAAATTAAATACTGCGAGTAGAATACATCTTGGTCTTTGAAATAATCGAGTATTTTTTAGATTTGTCTTTTTATAAGCCCAGAAAAAAATAATGTATAAGGCCTATGAAAACAGCTTTAAAGTTCAAAATCTCCTACTAACGAACCCATTTTCGGTCATGATTTTATTGTATAATGTGGCAAATTAAGTTATTTATAAAATGATCGAAAAAAATTAAATATTAATAATAAAGGCACTTTTTGGCCATGTTTTTTTCTTGCATAAATCAAAACAGGCGGATAGTGTTAAGCGGGAATTTAAACCTTATGGACATCTACGTAAGGGTTGTTATTGATAGCGGCTCAATTTAAAATATTACACGACGTAGTGCACCGCCTTAAATACATGTAGTTTTTATAGTTTTATTTGACTAAAGTAAATGAATAAATTTGTCACTATAGTAAATAACTATTAAAAAAATCAATTAAAATCATGGGGCATGACAAAACTCGATAAACTTTCGGAATAGTGTCCATATTTTACCAATATCTAAAACACGCTGACAAGTTCCCATTAATTTGAACTAAACCTGAGTAAGTAAGTACTGAGTACCGACTATCCCACTATATTGTGTATCTGAAATGATATCGTGTCACTGCGGGCGTTGGTAGGTGGGTGGTGGGTGGTGGAGGGGGAGCGGCTAGGGGTGGTCTCTATTAAACATTCAGCGCGCGTCAGTCATCCCCTTTGAAAACTTTCAGCCGAAAACATATTCTTTGACTGAAATATTTATCTTTGCCGTACACAAAAAAACGTAAGCATTAATCATGTGACATTTACTCCATTTAGCGAAAGGAATTTTGTAAAATTACTATTAAACACTGAACATATACTTTTTGTTTGCTTAAATACCGTCGTTGAAGAGACACCAAACCAAGTGTGTTATGGAAATTCCCAAAAGAAGGCTTAATTCATCCATAATACATTGGATGAAATAGATTAAATATTTTCAAATATCTTAACTCTTTAGGAAGATACAAAATGAGAAGTAATTAAATGATTCGTTATTTAAATATTAGGTTAGCAATAAAAAACATATACTAAACCCACTAACAACTTTTTTTGTTTTTGTGTTGTTTACGCAGTTATTTTTAACGATTTTGGGGGTATTTAATGAGACAAGTAATGGGATACGTCATTAAAAAAATTATAAAGGTTTTGGCATTTTTCATACATCTTCACCCTCAGCCCGAGGCTTCAAATTGCTACGTCCGTGGCTTTTTAGGTCCTTGATTAAACCTATATTTATTTTATCATACATGGATTTCAAAAAATTTCCCCACTAACTAGAGCGAACAAAAATTAACGATTTTTTGGTATAACTGGATTTGCACCCTAGTTTCGTTTTTATTGAATTTCAGCTACTAGGGGTAACCATTTTTATATTTTGCAGCAAATTTTTATTTATGGATGTTTTGAAGATATTTTATGAAACAAGACCTCTGAGATGTTTTTTTATTTAAATTTAATTAGCAATAACTTCTAGAAGATTGAAATTAAAACCATAAACAGTTTTATTAGCCTTTCTGTTGCCTGAGAATCATTAAGTCTTGATGTTATTTAGCGACATAAGTTTTCTGTCCAATCGGTACAGACCAAACTTCTACGGATTATGTCATCAGTGTTCAATACCGTGATCTTGTAATTTTACTTTGCGTCTTGTTTTTTACTTTTAAAACTAAATTAAACATCAGATTTGTCCGAAAAAAATCTACCCGCTCAAGTAATGGATCCAGCAAACTAATCTTATTTCTTTTATCTGTGAATCCCATCACTTATATACCTTGTAGATAACAAATTTACTAGTCATTATTATTTATTTGAAAATATGAAGAGATTATTATGAAGAGATTATTTGGATATATATAACAAAAATTACATTTTTTTTAAATAATGTAATCGATAATATCAAATTATAATATATCCTTAAAATATTTTATCCTTTTTCCACTAGCTTACTAAAATATTTTTATTGATGTGCTTATAAATTCTTCGAAGCTTACGTTGAAGCTTCCAGTCGAAATCCATGCGCTAGTGACATCTAGCGGAACAAATTGAAACGAACTCTACACGTGTAGTAAAATCAAATGTTATACATATTAATTTTCCACGAAAAGCGTTATTGAGGGCTTTCGTTTGTGAATTGGGTATAAAAGAACAGTATTTTTCAATGTTGTTTTTTTTTCCAAAAACAAGTGAATCAATGAATGCCTAGAATTAGAATACAATCATCTTACACATAATAAAAGAAATGAGTTTTCATCATTCTATTGAAGATCAAAGATCGGTACCTACTATAAAGTTAGCATCTCTAGAGTGCTATTTTTTCTCAGACATAATTGACTTGTTTAGAAGAAATTAAAATCTTTTAATCAGCAGGTACGCGGCATAGGAATTTTTGGCTTAATTTCATGTGTTAGAAATCTCGGAAACACCTAAATTCCTGTTTATACTTTAGCTATGAGAGAATGCTTTTCTGGTAGAAAAAATTAAACCACGTTAGGAACTAAACCAATGAATGCTTCTCAAAAATGACTTACTCTACTTACCCGACGATTTTCTTTGATTTGCTTAAAGAATTTGCAAATTTAAAAAAAAACATTATAAAATAAAAAGAGGAAATCCCTTTTTTTATTGCCTCAAGCGGATCATAAAAAGTCAATATGACGATAAGTACCTATAGAAATGGACATGTTTTCTTGAATTTTTTCTTGCAAGTCAAAAAATAATAAATATAAAGCTGATAAAACGGCGCACAGAGATTTTTGGTTACTAAAAAATAACAGGTTTTTTTTCAGCTTTTTTGTGTTAAAAGATATAATTGCGAAACTTTGAACATTGATAGTTTGTGTTTTTATCTTATTTTAGTATTTTAGATCAATATCTACAGTATTTTAGAAGTAATGGTATCTCCGAACTACTGAATATTGAAAGGAACAGATGGAAAGGATGGCATCTTATACTGCCAATTTGTGGATAAATTACTAACATTTTGTGGAAATTCGTGAGTAAGAAATTTGAGTAGGTACTTTGATAAATTGAAAAGGAAAATTCACATGTTCTGTTTTTAAAGTGCTATAGGCCAAATCAAAGATGCTCTTTGACAGGTTGATTATGGAGGGCAAACAGTTATTTAGAAAAAAAAAGTCAACAAGAGGTTAAACCGTGAATAAAATAATATACAATAGATTAAGATAATTTAATCATAAAATATGTTTACTGTTGCGAATTAACAATCAAGTCAAATGATATTTTAACAAACAATTGTGGATAAATCTTTACAGTTGGGAAGAACAATCAGTGTATCTTGAATAGTCAATTGATAAAAGCTTTATCAATAATGTCGATAGATTTTCATCGTTTCTGAGTGTGACTGCAGATCGCCAACGAACAAACAACAGTTCACAACAACTAAGTCCGTCATCATGTGGGTCGGTAAGCAATCGACATAAACCTAGTGCTGTTAAGATCCGGCGCAGAAAATTAAGTTTATTATTGTAAGAGAGTCCATTAATCAACAATCTAACCATTACACCGTTTCATAAATTAATTTCATTAATTGGTAAATTAACTATTATGGATGTTTAAATAGAGAAGAGAAACTTATAATTAATTTCCCATTTGTGTCACGATAATATGAAACAATAATTTTTAACCCCCATTTTTTCTACGATTCGGGCAATCTCGGGGTTAAAACCATCAAAAATGATGAAAATATGTTTTAAGCCTTCGCTAAATAAAATAAAAAGGGGAACGGAGAAAAGAAAATAAAAAAAATGTGTTCTTTAGAGAAAACATCTTAATTAAAATGAGATTATTCGTTATGGCGATGAGTTATTTTGTTGGTAGCTGCTAGCTAGCAGCTAGCAGGTTATCAGTTTGGAGTAGCAGGACTAGAAGGGAGGGAAATTGATTTATTTTAAATTAAAAAGTACTCCCTTTTTGATTGATGATGCCTGAGGGCTTCGACTGAAAAAGTGGCCGAAAATTCACAAAAGTGTTTTTCACAATTTTTAGCACTCTGCTGCTCTGATGCTGTAATAATTAATCTTCGAGGAGGTGAAGCCTGAGTACTCTAGTCCTTACACACTTCCACGCGTGTTATCTTGATAATTGAAAACAATTATAAAATTTAATCATTTTTGTTGTATTATTTATTTCAAACTGGTACAAATTTTTTATTTTATATTTATAGACCACTTTATTCAACGATAATTTTGAAGATTGGTGTTGCAACAAACCGCTGTCTCTTTTGTCAATTATTTGTTTATTTACTAACGGACATCGTCCAAATTACAAAATAATAACACGAATACAGTAAAATGAAAAATACAGGAGTAGACAAAGGTAAATGAAAGCAAAGACATAAGGCAGATATAATATAAGAAAATAAAGTGACAAGTCGAATCAAGTCGCCGTGGGTCAGGACCATAGGACATTTATAATATTCCGTCTCTTGTTTAGCTACTGTCAAAAATCATTCAGACTTATCCCAAAAGAGTTAAGGTTTTGACTTGAGTTGACCAGTCTACACATTCTGGACAATGGTGAATAATATCCATAATTTGTCGAATGATGGTTGAGGAAGAGCAGTTCATTATTTCTAAGTCTGTGCGAGGGGATATTGAAGGAAATGAGTTGCAGTAGAGTAGGTGAATCAATAACACCATTTATAATTTTGAAGAAGCAAATGAGGTCATTTCTTTCCCGACGGACTTCCAAAGGAGAGAGGTTTAGAGTTAGTTCAATTTCATCATATGAGTATTTGCCTTTTTCTAATCCTAGCCTCCTAGCAATCCCTCTTAAGAACCGATGTTGAACAGATTCAATGCGTCAAATTTTGACAGCATAAAAAGGATACCAGATAACACAAGCATATTCAAGATGTGGGCGAACCAAGGAGCAGTAAAGAGTTCTAAGGGTATTTACGTTTTTGAAATCCGAATATAATTAATTTAATATTTATAGATTATTGTAGGACGTTCATTCATATGATTATTATTTTATTGTCCTCTCAATATTAAGACTGTGGGACAATATAAGAAGAGGATTTCTGTAACGCACGTTTTCAGCGAAAATCGTTTAAATTACATCCGAAAACCAAAACTCGTGTTGCACAAAAGCTTGTGTAGATGACGGAATACTTAAAATTACCATTTATTATGCGTATCGGAAAAATACACCATTTTTAAGAGATTTCAAAATTAAAACGGTTGGACAAAACTCAAAATACTAATATAAATAAATTAAGTCTCTTTATAGTCGTATTGACTAGTCGCAATCTTCAGAGCTTTCTAATTTCTAATTTATAGTGTAATTGTCAATCATTGGAAAGAGTAGACAATATCAAATATCTTGGATTAATATGATAGAAATCTAAATGGAACAATCATGTTACTATATAAAGGCGATGCACTACGTCGTGTAATATTTTAAATTGAGCCGCTATCAATAACAAACCTCACGTAGATGGCGATAAGGTTTAAATTCCCGCTTAACAACATCCGCCTGTTTTAATTTATGCAAGAAAAAAACATAACCAAAAAGTGCCTTTTATTTTATTTTGTGGATGTTCAGGCATAAATATTTTTTTTCCATCATTTTATAAATAACTTAATTTGCCACATTATACAATAAAATCATAACCGAAAATGGGTTCGTAAGTAGGAGATTTTGAACTTTACAGCAGTTTTCATAGGCCTTTACATTATTTTTTTCTGGGCTTATAAAAAGACTTATCTAAAAAATACTCGATTATTTCAAAGGTCAAGATGTATTCTACTCGCAGTATTTAATTATACCATCTGAAACATTTCTAGGCGACCAAATTTTCCAACCAAAAACACATGATTTTGAAGTACTACGTATAACATCGCCTTAACAAACAAAGTAAGAAAGCTAGCCTACATCTTCAAGACTCTAAGAAATATATTACACATAGTTACATTAAAAACTTGTATACTATACGCTGTTGTTGGAGTTCTTATCACAAGACTACCTTAGAGCCTTTAAATTTGTATTCGCCACAGTTATTATATAGTGAAATTAAATTTTTATCAATATGGTAGTTGAACATAATACATGCTCTTTGTAAAGTTTTCAACAAAATCGAAATTTCCAGAAGATCACAATTGCAATCAACACTAGATTGGGTTCTTCTTTAATAAATCAGCCGGTGAATACTAGAACATCCTTTGGGCAAAGGCATTTTTTTATAAAGCTCCGTTGCTTTATAATATAATCGGTGAAAATATAAAAACTATAGGTTCGTTGTATTTATTAAAGAAAATGGTAAAAAAATCACTACCGGCTGAGAGTGGTGAACTTTGTTGGATTGAAATCGTGGACGAATCACCTTAGGAGCCCCATATTCGATGTGATCCATTTGTTCTTCTTCTTCTTCCTAGCACTATCCCAACTCATTGCCTAGGTAGGCTGTTGGGGTCGGCTCTTCTCGTTCTCAGGTTATAGCTTCTTCGGTTCTGAGTGTCGCTTTCATCTAGGCCGTTTCTTTGTAGGATTTTGGAGCATTGGGTCATCCAGGAGTTCTTTGGTCTACCTCTGGATGACTGTCTTTGAAGCTCTATAGACATTGCCTGCTTCACTGTGTGGTCTGGTGGTCTCCGTCTTATGTGCCCATACCATCTTAACTGTCGTTCCTCTAGCTTACTGTTTATGTCAGTGACTCTTAGGCTACCACGAATGCGTGAGCTTTTAATTTTATCTTTTAATGATACTCCTGCCGTCCATCTAAGCATTCGCATTTCTGCTGATTTGAGTTGCCTAGAGTAGGAGTTGTACATAGTCCAGCATTCGGAGCCATACATTATCGCGGGTCTAACAATAGTCTGGTATGTCTTTCCTTTAAGTTTTATTGGCATTTTCGTGTCGCACAAAATTCCTGTTACGGATCTAAATTTCATCCATCCCACTCCTATCCTATGGTTGACATCCGCTGCACATCCTCCGTCTCCGATGTGATCCATTTGTGTATGTATTATATAATTTACTTATTTGATTGAATATAATTGTAAAGCTACTCATCTTGACACAGGAATTTCCTAGTGAGGTGAGCAGCGGAAGAAAAAAATATGGTTCTGATTTCACCATCCTCCGATTTTTGCTCAGCTTGTTTGCAAGATCGTTTCTGTGACTATATTCACAAATTACCCTCCCTTCCTGTAGTACCTATATAATGCATTACATATTTTCAAGTTTCTGATAGTTTTGTTCAATCATATTAGAAAATTAGGTTAGATTGCTCATATTTTCATGGTTTGTAAAAATATTTCAAATAAAGATGCTGATATCACGGCAACCATTAAGTCAAAAAATATATTGAAATCATGGACAATTATTTAGCGATTTAATTTTGGGGTATTATGCCTTGTTGTGCTACCTTCTTAATTAGCCAACGTTTTGGACAGCATTGCAGTGTATATTGAAACGTTGGCTAAAGAAGGAGGTAGCGCAACACGGCGAAAAACCCCAAAAATATCACTATAATACTTGATCATGAAAATCTCTAATAAAATTTGAGATCTCCGAGTAGAATTTGTTTATTCTAATACAAGGTGTTTTTTTGAAATAAATAATTACAACGTTTAGAATACTTGCGACATGTTCCAGATGTACACGCATGTTCAGAGTTGGAAGAAACTCTCATTATCTCCCCGGTGAAAGACCACCATTCAAAACAATTACACTGATTGGTGACCAAATCTGAATAGCCAGGTATTTTTCCACCTTCCTCTTACCTTTTTCCTTCCACTCCCAACTACTTTCTGCCTCACAACATACCCCACTTGGGGTGGCCATGGTCTTACTGTCTCCAGAAGTAGTAGGTAGACCTGGTGAGATTTTCATGACACTGTACAAATCATCAAAATAAATAAAAGATTGTAAATAATACATCGTGATTATTACATTTATAAAAATATTCGGGTTTTTCTTAGAGCCTCAGCAAAAACAATTTTTATTAAATTTTTAACACGCTTTTGTGTTTTGTATTAATTACACAATTTTCAAAGCAGAAAAAATTATCAGACCCGCGTTATTCTTGGAATCAAGCTCTAATTGATTCACTCGATAAAAAAGCAGGAAACATCCCTCAAACCGTAAACTCATCCATCAAAATATTTGGTACAACAATAATTGTTTGGTATGTCTGAGACATGAGCGCCGCTGTGCGTGTCATGGCTACTCTCCGTTCTCCATAGCGGAGGCCTTGAATGATTAATACCATTTACCATTTAACCACCCCCTACATCCCCTCTACCTCTGGTACCTGGTTGGGAGGCGATACGATGGGTGGAGGTGGTGCTCGCCGCTGACCACGTAGCTTATAAATAAGCTAGTCCGCTTTTATTTACACAACATATAACTGCATTAAAAGCACCTTCGTGTGTGAAAGATATTTGTTTTCGAGTAGGAATTAAAAATATTTCCAAAGCTTGCGGTAATTGTAGTTTTTAAAGATTAGAAATCAACTAAAAAAACTACATATTTTAATTTACGTACGCCCTATTATTATTAAAATTTGTTAAATAATGTTACCTAGGATCCAATTCCCGGGGTTTCAATATCCAAGCTTCCATTCTGACTACCCCAAAAGAAAAAAGACAAAATCCGACAAAGCTGCCAGCATAGCCCAGCCGCAGCGGGTTTCGTGCATTCTAGTAATTAACATGATTTTGAAAATCTGCAAGGCATATTTTTTTTGCGTATCGCCTTTACCCTTATAGGATGAAAAATGTTAGACAACCTGTGGCATGCAATGAAAAGAAATAAATTATTGAAACAATTTAAAAGAAAACAATAAATCCTTCACCCACACACTCACACTCCTTGCATAACATTAATTTTATTTTTTAGTTTATTTATTTAATGCCCAGGGGGCTTTTACATGTAGGTGGTACAATTTTAATGACAGAGAGTTTTGAAACACGAGAAAGAAATAATAAAAATAAAATTACATTAAAAAATAATATATGCAAGAAACAAAATTAAAAATAACAAGAACATAAATTAAAAAATACAGCGATTTGACTGGTTTACAAAAATATAACTTCCATTTAGGAATAGTATTGAAATAAGTCATTTACGTAATCTACAAAATTCGCAAAGTTAATATTAAATATATCGAGATCACCTTAGTATTGGTTTCCCATAGTGTGAAACCAATACTGAGTTTGCAATGTAATTGCGCTTATGTGTGTTTCAGTGGAATAGTGTATTTTGTCGTGTTGTTATTGTAGAGTATTGAGTTGCAGAAGTTTGCAACAGTCGAATTTAGAGTTTAGAATCTTGAATAAAAATTAAGTCGTTTATTTTACGCCTGTCTTCCAATGTGTGTATTTAATAAGAAATGATTTTGTGAGTCATCTAGTGGGATATTTTATTTAAAATTTATAAAACGTAGAAAAAAATTTTGTATTCGCTCAAGGTTATTAATGTGAATTTTGTAAGAGGGAGACCAAACTACTGAGTTGTATTCAATTATGCTTCTAACTATTAAGAGATATGTACAACAGTTTAATGGCTTGTATGGAGTTAACGTTTTTAGTTGTTCTTAATACGAAGCCTAGTGTTTTCATGCTTTTGGTGGATATGATTAGCGAAACTTAGTTTTTCATCCATAATAATTCCGAGATCTCTCATTTTTGTGACTCTTTCTGAAGCTGTAGTGTTTATGGAATATTCAAATAAAACAGAATTTTTATTTCTGCAGAAAGTCAGGGTTTTGCATTTGTCTACATTTAAAAACAGATTAGTTTGCACGCACCAATCTTTAAACTTATTAATATTTGATTGTAGTATTTGGCAATGAGGCAATTTGGCATCAGTTATTTTTTTGTATGGCTTGATGTCATCAGCAAAAAGCAATACCTCGACATCGTCGAAGCAATTTGTTATATCGTAAATGAAAATGAGAAACAAAACCGGACCAAGGTGACTACCTTGCGGTAGGCCACCGGTCGCACAGAAAGCTTTCGATAGCAAAGATTTTATTTTAACAAATAGTTACGATTTGATAAATAGCTAGTAAACCATTTCAGCATGTTATCTCTTACTCTTGGCAAATAGTTTTCGAGTTAGAAGTTTATGGGATACTTTGTCAAATGCTTTCGAAAAGTCTGTATATATGCAGTCGACTTGTTTATTTTTTGCAAAAGATTCTAATATAAAGTTTTGAAATATTTTTGCGGTTAGTTGCGTTAATCTACCTTTGATAAAACCGTGCTGTTATTGGTCAATTAGTTATATTAATTTGGGATAGATTTCATCAGGGACCAGTGATTCAAAAAGCTTAGGAAGTACTGACTGGATACAAATGGGGCGATAATTGACTATGTCAGTGTCGTCATTGATTTCATATTATCTTTGATTTTGTGCTTCTTACATTTAATATATTTCTCTTCTTCAAAAAGTGCGTTTCTGTTTTTCTCTTATTTAATAATTCAAAACCACAATTTTAAATCAAATTCTAAACTATAAAATTTATCAGATAGGTCATTTGGACGGGTCGTTTCGGAAAATTTGAAAAATTCATCAAATTTCAACATTCATTTTCGGGTTCTGTGAAAGTTCTATTCAATTTCTGTTATTATATCATTATAGGCTAATTTCTTGACAGAACTGAAATAATATTAGAACATGAAAAAATCTTTCACGAAACTTGAAAATTAACTTTGAAATTTGAAGAATTGTTTAAATTCTCGTCCTTAATGACAATTTGCTTCAGGTACCATAATAATGATTGTTCCAATTTTACAGCTTGTATTATGATCCCCGTTTATGCGAACTCTGGCAGAAATAAAAGGTATCCAGCACGTCCACCATCTCGAACCAACATGAAATGCCAAACGGTCGAGCTAAAACAAGACTTCACTACTCTCCTTTAAGAAATATATTTTTTGTATCCAATACTCAACGCATAATGAGAACATTTTATAAATTGATTGATTACTTCATATTTTGCTTCATAATAATTAGTATATGAGTATTTCTCAAAATAAATGTACGTAACGAAAATGTAGTTACGAAATAGTGTTACGAAATAGTCATAAGACGTAACTAAATAGTAAACATAAGGCTTGTTTACACAATGGCAAATTTTATTTTACTTTTTTTATTATTTATTCAATTTAATTAGTTGTCGTCTTTTTTAAATGTAAGTAATTATCCTTTACTTTTTATTTATTGTACATACTACACACATACATAAACTCACGACCCAAATATTTGTATTTTGTTAAACCAAAGGGGTTTAAAAAAAAACAAGGGAGTATAAATAAATGTTTTTAATCAAATTATCAGCTCCCAAATTGAAGTACCTAACACAATATACAACAAATCTTAAGAAATTAAAGAACAGGCACTGTTTAAACTATTAAAAATTTAATAACATACAATTATTTAGTTTGAATCACTATCCATTAGCGTTTTATAAATTTCTTCCTCATCTTTATAATAATTGAAATCTTTCCGAGACAAATTTGGTCAGTTTTTCAGTCTTTGGTTTATCACTCCGCTTTGGCGCATGAATATAGTCATTTAGTGATAGAGATTTAGAGATAAGGCCCTTACAAACCACTTTCTTTTTTGTATGTATATTTTCCAGTTTTTCGTTTTTAAGATAGTCACTCCACATGGTTTATCTTTGATTTTGTTAGAATCTTCATTTTCACTATTCATATTTTCAATATCAGCGTTATTTTCTATGGCATTATTATTTACTATTATAACATCTTCGATTTATTATATAATCCAGTTTCAATGGGAATAGCATCATTATTAGTCTTAGTTTGTTTATGCAATAATATTTTCAGAATATTCACTTGCCTTTTCATCCGATTACAGCACTGTCTTAAATTCTTATTTCGACTTTTTAATCGAGTATTTTCTTCAGTCAGCTTTTGTAGTCTTTCCTTTAGGATTTTTTTATTATTTTTTCTACGTTCAAATGTATTATTGTCTTGTGTCGTAGGATTAGCCTTTTTCTTTCTTTCAGCTCTTTTATCATTGGCTTGTCTCCACTTTGCCCGTAGCTCTTCTTTTTCTTCTTCTGTAAGAATTTATTTTTTTATTTTTGATATTTTCTATAACTTTTGTTAAATGTTTAATTCGGATTTCCTCATATTTATTTGTATTTTCCTTTTTCAGTCTTTCTCTGTAAGCGTTTTGCCTTTTGGCATTGGTTTTTGGGGGCATTCCTAAAAAAAATTATGCTGTAGTTATGGTTTTATCAGAGTAAATAAAAATAAACTTATATTTAAATAAGCTTTTATAAAAAACTTAAGGCACTTATAAATATTGTATAGAGCGCCTGTAGAACGGATAGTGTGTATGAGTGCCTCAAGCTTATTTAAAATAAAACCAGTATTGGACGGCTCAGCTTGATCTTCAAGTACTTGTCATTATGTATAATGCCATATAATCGCGATGATAAAACATACAAGTCCGACGACACCTGCTCTGCCATTGACCATCAGGAATTTCCAGCGCATCCTATGTATTACAACCTACCTACTTTCCAGCGCCATCAACAGATCTGCTCTATGGTATAATAAATTTTATTTTTTTCCTATTATATCTAAATACATATGTATATTTGTGCATTGTGCATAATATATTACATTATTACTAAACTTACATAAGACTTTCATAAAAATGCTAGACACACTTACAATATACTTACTTTTCTTAATCACGTTGTAACTGTGTACACTCAGCTTTACATTGAACTTTTTCGTTACGTTACGAAATTCATAACAAACGTTACGAAATTGTAATAAGAATTTATGTTATAAAAAGTCAATGGTTTGATAAAATTTAAAAGTGTTAATATGTAAGCTTAGCAATGTTCGTACCGCACATGTTACAAAAAGATAAGTAGAAAAAGACTTACCGTTTTGTGAAAAAAGGCTAAAATATTTTCTGTTACGAAATAGTGGTCCCACTAAAGAAACACGTTATTACTGATTTTAACAATTAATGTTATGGCGGAGAAGTCAGACCAACAATTAATCAGAAAGAGGCTAGTGTTTCCCATGTTAAATTTTACAAATGGGTTAAAAAATTACGGTGGAAGTACTAATAAAACGTAACTAAAGAGTAGTTACTAAAAAGTAAATGGTGATGTCTCACTTTGTTTTTTGTGCATAAATTATTAATTTATTATGAAACCCCATAGAAAATTACCCTTTTACAGAAACTACATTTAATTAAGACCCTAAAACTTACAAAAAATCACATATTATAACGTTATTATCGCATTTTATGAAGTATAAACAAATGAGGTGGGTAGGGTGGCAATTTTATTTTGTATGGAAGGTAAAAATCGATATTTTTTAAAAAATTAAAATATTTGTGAATTAATACGATTGTAATGTTTATTTTTCGATATTTTAAAGCCTAATATTTATTCTACAAAATGGTGCATATTTTTTTTGTATGATTAATTAAAAACATGTGAAATTTTTGAACTGTTTGTAGGCACACTTTATTTTTCCAAAATGTACACTTTTTTTGAGAAATACTCATATATATTTAAGTTTTTTGGCTTCAAATTCAAATTTAAAATTTGTGTGAAAAAGTTCGCGCAGCCGTTCCTCTTAAATAGTTTTTCTTTTATATGTTCGATGGAAATATTATTAATTAAAAATATTTTTTTCATAAGCAAGTTCTGCTGTGTCATTATTAATACGCGTGGCAGCTGTTTCACTTTCTCAAGGCATCATCATATTGAAGGCGAAATAATATATAAAGTTTTTTTTTTAAATTGAATAATAATATTATTGATTATTTAAGAAAACTAAATATTAAAACGAAATTCTACAAATAAGACTCGACAACAACAAAAACTGTTACTACACTAATTACAATAATGAACATTTTTTATCGATTTTTCAATCCATTATTTCTAACGAGTATCCTAATCATGATCATCTTCACTTCAAACTTCACATCAAAGGAAAAAATCTCTTGTAAATAATAAACAATCCGAAATTCGCTACCCAAAAGTAAATTTGCATACTGTGTGAACTGACAATTTTTCATTCTGATGTGACATTCAATTTGCGTGATAAAATATAAGAGTAAGGAATCTATTTATTCTGGGTTTTTTTTATTATTTCACACCTCCGCCGCGTACTGTAGATGAAAATCTTCCCTTCTTCGCTCATCGCACCCTCCATTCCCAGGGTAATATATTCTGATTCATAAGATCGACAATACCGGCAACTAAATCCATTCAATGAGAATCTATCTCAAAATGTATTTATTCCATTTATTTGACGTACTCTGGCAGTGTTTTATTCTTATTTCATTTTATTTTGTTTATGTACACAAAAGACAGGGGATTACAATAATAAATTTCAAAGAAATGCCTTACAATTAACACTATCCGTCCAATAACCGTGTACAATTTTAAAATATAATAAAATAACTTACGCGCTCGTTTAAAGTTGGGGCGGTAAAGCCGGCCTTCAGCCTGGTTTAATACAGTTTTAATCAAACTAACGCCACAGATTACTAAGTCATTTTTTTCACTGTTTTTATCTTATGTGTAGCGTTATAAATACACCACGTTTTTAGTAAGTCTGATTACATATTCAGTGTGTAAAACATGAGCAATAACAAAACAGTTGTAATCAAGTGAAGTCAAGTTAAAACAAGAGATTCAACAAATTTTGTAAAGTTCTTGTGGCTATCGCTAAATATGTCCGGAATCTTGCCACTACAGTGGATCTTATTTTAATATGTAACGTCGATACATTCGCACAAGAGGTTGAGAGGGTGGTTTGTTGGAAAGGAATGTGAAAAGTTTCTGGATTTCTTAGTAGACGGTGATTGATATCGATTTTATATTATTGAAGAAGATGATATCACTAAAATATCTAAATGAATCATGAATCAGAACAAGACACGGAAAAATAAATAAATAAAGGTCACAACTAGGAAACGAACCCCGGATCTCTATCTTAGACAAAGATCTCTCTGTCCCAGTAAGACTGATATCCTGGGATTCAATTCCTAGTTATGACCGTTATCTTTTATTTTCTGTATGTTTTTCTGTTTCATGTTTTGTTTAGATTAGTTAGTTAGTTATCTTCTTCTTCAATGATATATTGCATTGATCAAAATCAAAATATGAAAATAAATTAAACAATATTTGTTTCATTACAATCGGTATTGATTTTGTTAGTGGCCAAAGGGGAAGATTCAACATGGTTATTTATAATTTTCCAGAGAAATTTGGTGTCATTTTTATCACGACGTGCATTTAATGATTATAATTTGATACATTCTAGACGCTTCTTATAGTTGGTAAGTCTCTGAACACTCCGGTTCCATGGGCAATGCCAGAGTTAATCTCTTTTGAACTGATTCGATCCTTATTTTGTCAATCTCATATTTTGGACTCCAAACTAGAGAACCGAATTCATGCTGCGAATTATGCATGCGTATAAATATTTGAGTGACAATGTTTGTGAATGGTTTGGTGATAGGTTCAGAAATCCAAGAAAACGATATGCCTTGGACACTATGTTTTCTTCGTGGTAAATAAAGTAAGTATTCTTCCTTACTCGCTTCCATGGTCTCGAACATTGGAAACAGAATCAAGTACGACATTGTCGATTTCATAAAAAAAGGCTATTTGATAAAGATTTCAAGAATAGATAATTGTGCAAAAGTTGTTGATTTTCATATTATGATATTCTCAAACGCCACTCAAATATTGCTATTATGTAATTTTGACTTTACACAAAAAAAATATTATTATAAGCAATAAACAATAAGAGATTATAAAATATTCTGTTCTAATGGTTGCAGACTCGAAACTAGGCGATGTGCAAGTACCATACCTTACCATAGTGCAAAATTGCATCATCGATATTTAATAATGTTACTTTATTTACGACTCAAATTCTCCCTCCTCAGGCCATTAAATGTTGAACTAGTCTGATAGTCTTAGGGAAAACATAAAACTGACGTTTTTCTGTATCACATCTGCCTGTTAACTCTTTATAAATTAATCAACCGAAGAAAGAAACATTTATTTTGCAAAATACCAAAAACGAGACTACAGTTTGAGCTTCATCCTCGTTATACAAACTTACTTTAATAATTCAATACTTGGGACGAGGATCGGTAACTGTAGGTACGCCAGATGTTTTCAACGGAATTCTTGGAAACTCTGAAGGCCCTAACATGTGCCCAGGACAATTTATTATCCCGACCGTCGCCTTTTATTGAGGGCACAATGCACCACTAACAGAATCATCAGGAACAAGATTACATGGAGATGAATGATGGACTTGCCAAACGTCACAGCGGTGCTGCCAAGGTCTGTTATCTATGTGAGGATACTGTGTCAGCGCTTAATTAGCAGCAGACACATACCTGGACGGATGACGAACCTCGTGCTGGCACTGTTGGTGGACGCGATGCACTCTTTCGCTGCAGCAGCTGGTTCAGTTTCCTCATCACCTAGGATTCTTGCTGGAGAGTCTCCATCTTCGTGTCACCTTTTTCTGTACTTCAACACCTGTTACTTAATTTTATTTAACTTAATTTCAATTTATTTTTGTAATATTTATATTTTTTGTAATACCTTCATCAACTGTAAAGCGCCCCTCAGGTGATATCTCACAAAAGTGGCGCTATACAAATTGTCCAATAAATAAGGAAAAATATAGCTATTACTTAAATTCATATCGCAAAAATTAACACTAATATGATTATGTGTAAGTTTGCAGTCTATCACTTACAAACATCGTAACATTCTAGCTTTTAAACATATTAATACCTTGTACTTGAATGAGGTGCTTGTTAATTTGCATTTAAATTGTCTATACCGAGTGACAGAGAGCATTTTTAATTCACCTATACAGTTGACGTCTTTTTACACGGCTCACCAATTTCGATATATCGCTAAGACTCTACGAAGATTGAACCCTTAATGAGTTAGTTCAGACAAAGCCTACAACCCTCGCTAACTCCCTCCCTCCCACCTCCCGACACACACGTGAAAGGGCGTGTAACTCCGCTACCCCTGACGCAAAAGGGCGGATCGTATTAGTACCTTCGACAAATAAATAGCTTGTTAATACAACTAATTGCGAATCACTTTAATTAAAATGCCTCCTTTGACAACATTCGAAATTGTATCGAATATTCTTCAAAGGAGACAGTAAACATAGTTAACAATGCTTTTGTCAAGAAAAACATGGACAATAAATTGATGTTTTTTTAACATCAAATCTGAGATTCAACGATGTTCGTGGCATTCAACGAATGTTTCTATTTAAGGTTTAAGGTCGTTTATCTGATGTGTATCTCGGCATTGTGTATTGTTCATTAGATTAAAACTTAATTTAAGTTAACGCAATTTATGTGAAACGATGAAGGAATGCCAAAAATTGCCATGTTGACAAAGGCTTTGGAATCCTTTACGGTATCTGCAAGGACAACAACTGCCCCCGGATATTTCTCAAAAAGAACTGTTAATTTGTGTGTATAGTTAGCGTCCATGTTAAATTATAGTAATTACACGCAATAACAGTAAAGGCCCTGGTTAACTGAATACATAACATCTATGTATTTCACTTCATTTTGATATTTTATATTGGGAATCAAACCCGCCACATTTTGGCCCATAATCTTGGATCATTACGCTACATAGACGGCCTCCGTGGTTGAAGGGTAAGGTACTTGAATAGTAAGCCGGAGGTCACGTGTTCAAATCCCGGCACGCGCAAGTAAATTTAATTTGTGTTATTTCGCAATTTACTCATTTAAAATAATATATATCATATTTGCGGCACGTTCCAGAGTGTAAATATACTCTCAGTATCGCCCTAGTGTAAGACCATCATTCAGAATTGAAACGTTGCTGGAAATGGCTTTAGCCGTGTTTGGTGACACTCTCCATTACCTTCAGCCTCACAACATACCCTAATTGTGGATGTGATAGTCTCACTGGCTCCAGACGGTCGAGAGTAGTTGGAACTCTTGTGCGGTTTCACATAAATAATATAATAATAAAAAAGGCTAATAATTTGATATTTAAAAAATTACAAATACAGATCTTATTTATTAAAATAACAAAAATATGTCAGTTCCGTTTATTTTTATTAAAAGAAGTTTAATCAGTTGAGATATGAACATTATCCAGTTGGACAAATATTTGGGTTATTCTATTTCATATTCATTGGAGAATTTTCAGTTAGTATTTCTTATTTTGTTACCAACTGAAAATTCTCCCATGAATATGAAATAGAATAACCCAAATATTTGTCCAATTAGATTATGTTCATATCTCAACTGATAAAACTTCTTTTAATTAAAATAAACGGAGCTGTCATATTTTTGTTCCCTTTATCAAATCTTGAATTTTCCCAAACCGCTTTCCTTTGCCCTCCCCTCGTCTCCCCTTGCTATTTTCCCTTTCAATTCTTCTCAAAGACTTCCAAGTATTGCAGAGCTTCTTACCTTCCAGTGGATGAATAATATTTTGTGAAGTTTCCACTTTAACCTATAATCAAAATTGTTTATTGAAAAACAAGGAATAAAATATCTTGAAAATGTAAAAGGAAAGTATTTAAAGGGAATAAAATCAAGATGTTTTAAGTTGTCTTACATGGATGATAAAAATGTTTTTCACGAAACATTTCTTATTCGCGAAAATGGTAATAGATTGCATGAGGAGGAATTGTGTATTGAATTTCTATACTACAGTTTTTTTGTTACGTACCGAGACAAGTTGTTGAATGGAAAATCTCGTAGCGGTAAATGACAAAAAAGACGCAAACAAGGAGCAAACTAATAGTCTGTCAGTTCTCCTTGGAAATCCTCGGCGCCGCGCCGAGAGGACGGACGGACCGATCGAAGAACTTCAAATATTTTAAACTGGTAATATAACGATATGCTATATTTATATAATGCTGCGTTAATATAACCTTCGTTGATGTAATGCTATATTATTATTTTACTATGGCAATATAACGCTATGTTAATATAACGTGTTAATATAGCGGTAAATGACAAAAAACACGCAAACAAGGAGCAAACTAATATATTAAATTTGTCTGTCAATTCTCTTTGGAAATCCTCGGCGCCGCGCCGAGAGGACGGACGGACCGATCGAAGAACTTCAAATATTTTAAACTGGTAATATAACGATATGCTATATTAATATAATGCTGCGTTAATATAACCTTCGTTGATGTAATGCTATATTATTATTTTAATATGGTAATATAACGCTATGTTAATATAACCTTACGTTGATTACAAAGCTACGTTAATATAATCATATGTTGATGTAATGCTATATTAATATAATGTTACGTTTATATAACCATAATGTTCATGTAATACTAGATTAATATATATATTATATTACTACGTGAATATAACCGTACGTTGATTATAACGCTACGTTAATATAACCGTACTTTTTTAAAAATTACTATCAACATAAAGTTGTTTTACTTTGATTACAATGCTACGTTAATATAACCGTACGTTGATGTAATGCTGCATAAATATAATGGCTTGTCTTCAGTTCACTTGTATAGTTTGTAAAATCTGTTTGTTGCTTACAAATAAATAAATTTATTTTATTTATATATACGCCTAAAAAGGCTTTTACATAGAAGTGATACATGATGCAGTACAATAAGAGAATATGTATTATACAGGAGATATTGACAGTAAATAGATGTAATCCATTAAAGAAGGTAAAAAATACACACTTGTACAATTGTGATTACAAGTATAATGAGAAAATATTAAAAAATATGAAGCAATATTAGTAAAACGTAAGAGTAACATAAAGTAAAAGAGAAATTACAACAACACTACATATAAGACAAATCATTAAAACTAATTTACCAACGCTACTCTAATTTGTAGGAATCAACAAAGTGTTGGTGTAGATTATGCTTAATTCTATATATGGAGTCAATAAATAAATCAATAGCACCCCCATACTTGTTGCCCAGATCATGCATCCTATTGGTCAGTGAGTGTGTCAAATAAATGATATGTTAATACAACCGTACGTTGATGTAATACTATGTTAATAAAATGCTACGTTAATATAACGGTACGTTAAAACAATGTTACGTCATATACCGTTATGTTAATATAATGTTATGTTTTAATTATGCAATGACGATATAACGGTACGTTAATATAATGCTATTTTTTACTTTTTTACGTTAGCTCCACACAGGTGGCCCTGAAAATAATAACTTCCCTAAGGGCCTATATCATCATAAGGGATGCTGTGTGGTGTGGAAGGTCTCTAGAAAGGAAGGAGAGGAAGTTCTGGAAAGGAAAAGGGTATGAGGGGTGGTTAGGAAGCGGGGGTCAGTGTGTCCAAGAGTGATACATATATCAATCCATCTCTACAACTGTGATGCAAAACGATGGGTCCAGAGAATACGACCGGAAAGGTCTAAAGGCCTATCTCAATCACTCTCTCTCGATCGATCTCGACGCATCCTAACCAAAGCACCAAAAATAGCAAACTACTTAAGGTGAACAAGAAGTGTTGGTTATCGAATAAATTGAGTTATTACTATAATATCATGGTAATATAACATTACGTCAATAGCAAAATAAAAGTTTTGGTTGTTAGAATGACGCACCTAATCGATAAAAATTGAACATTTTATACAGATCCCTTTATTAGAATCTAAGACAAGTTTACAATAATCAAAAACGTTTAAATAATCTTATTTTTACGGATTCGACTCTCATCCATTTCGTTCTATATCCATCTAATCCAATCCTGAAAATAAGTCATGATTTGGCCTTGTTTTTAAAATGGCTTTATAATTTTAATGGGGTTGTTTACTATATTTTTGCTTAATTAAATAAGCATAATCAGTTTCTCCAGTCCATTCGTCAGCATAATAACAAGAATTTCTCCGACCTCTGATGTTGTTAGCTTCTGAAAACCTGACAGCCAAATCACTCCAACTTGCTTTCAATTCCTTCCTAGAAATCGTAATCGCCTTTAATTTGATAAAATCACCGAATTGCGGAAAATTTAATCGGCAAAGATCTTAAAAACGTAAATGCTGATGGTTCTATTATCGGTTGAACACACTGAAGAAAAAATCACTGGAAGTGTTATCTATACCGATTTCGAAAGGAAACCGACGTCGCTTATTTATATAAGAACCTACCAATTTCCAGACACCGGACAGGCCGATGAAATGGATTAGTTTTTTTTTTATGTAAAACCGCACATGATTCTCAACTGTGTGGAGCCAGTGAGACTATGGCATCCTCAATTGTGGTATTTTGTGAGGCTTCAAGTAGTGGGGAGGGGAAGGAGATGGGAAAGAACCTGGCTATTCAGATCTGGTCACAAAACACGTCCAAAGCCATTTCAAGCGACGTTTCAATTCTGAATTGTGGTCTTACACCAGTGCGATACTGAGAGTATATTCTACTATAGTATATTATTTTTAATTAGTAATAAAACAAATTAATCGAATAACATTTTCTTGCGCACGACGGGATTTAAACTTATTAGCCTTACCCCTCGACTATGGAGGCCATCAAAAATTAATTTAAATTTTGATTATTATAATAGTAATATCAAATTGCTCTTACTTCGGGCACATAAACACGCTCACAACATACACTACTGGTTTATCTTTTAAGTGATTGGAAAGTTTTGCCTTAAAATTGTCACTTAAGAAACTGTAAACTGGTTTTAAAGTTTATATTGTATTATTTAATCAGTGGCGTGAGAGAAGAACCAAGGAGCAAACGGTACACATTAAAAGCCACTGGATCGGTGACGTAAACATGTCCGGCTGAAACACGTGGCAACGAAGAACAAAGGACCGATAGCGACAGAGGACGATTAGTAATTGTCAAAACATTCCCGCGTTACGAATAACCTGACAATATTTTAAAATCTCCTACTACCATTACAGTAAGCGGAAAATGTTGCTTGTGTCGTGATGGAAAACTTAGCCAGCCGAGGAATCGAATACACAATTGACCTAAACGTGGTTCCAACTAAGCTACTGATAGGTGTACTTGATTTTTTACGTTAGCTCCACACAGAAGGCCGTGAGGAACTCCTCCAAGTCACCAAAAGCAGTAAACTACATGGGGTGACCTATGGGAGGGTTTTTGGCTATCTAATAAACGGTTCCCAGGATGGCAAAAGCCATACCCGCCTTTAAAATTAATTAATTGCTAAAATTACATTCACTAAATATATTACTCAGTTTTCTTTGCAAAATATATTCAATTCTATAACATTTTTCGAGGTTTCGGATATGAAATTTTGGGTTTCTGTTGGTTTGAGTTTATTTCTTAATTTTAATATTTTTTGTGACTAAAACAATATATGCCTAACCCTCCGTCGTAATAATTATCAGAACTCTAGTTTATCCGAGTACCTACAAACAAAAAAACTATTATATTCTAATTTCATTTGTTTTTTAATCCCTTATTTTTCGCGAGTTCACAGAGCAAAAGTGGTTGCTTACAAAAACTTTTATTTGTTTTTAAGAAATCTTGTTGAGTTGAGGTTTGTGAACCAATAAAGCACCAGTCATGATACAATACGAGCTTATTCGTGCCTCAACTTTCTAAAATGAGAACACATCGATCGATTTGCATATTGTCCTGTATTCAAAGGAAATAATATGAACAGTTTGTTTTGGAGCCATGAATAATTATTGTTTTTCGGAGCTTGTTAAAAGTAAATCAATTATCATATTTCGCAGACAATGGCAATTATTTCTCAATTTACTATTCTTTCTTTATTACTTTACCGCGAAACCTAATTTGCCGGAGGTGGGTAATAAATATCGAGAGTATTATTATTTGCAGTGGGAACACATAAATATTTCACAATTCGTTCCATATTTTCGTCTAATCCTGTAATAACTGAACCCTCCTCTGTTTCAGAAGCTCGCCAACGTAACTCGGGTTGATTTATGAAATTCGCCTCTCTCTCTCTTTATGCCTTCTCGTTTATTTTCCTACTATCCCAGCAAGAGTAGGTAGGAGACTCCGCTATAGAGTATAGAAGGCTGTGTGTGTAGGTTGTATAGAAGGTTGTATATGAGCTTGTAGAGGAGGCTTTCGGGGAGTTGTCGGGTGGGAGCGGCGGGGAGTTGGGTGCCAATAGGGGGTGGCACGTTTGAGTGGCTGGAGAGAACTGAATTCAGGTTATTTTGTTCGATAAATTCATGTTTAACGGGAGTGTTGGACGTAATTCTCGACCATTTAATAAGCAATTTGTTCGTAATCTGTGGAAACCGTTAGGACTTGTGATATTTCAATAAGGCTAATAAAGTAATTAACAAAACGAAACATTTAACTGACAAATAAGAATTCAAAATTTTAGGGTTCATTAGACTAAAAAAATCACAACAAGGTGTCAGGTTTCCTGTTACCCGGAACCAACAACGATTGTTAAAAAAATTGAGAACCAAAGATTCATCGTACTTTTACAAAAACAATTTAACATGAAACTTTAGTATTTAACGGAGAAACTTTGGATGCTATTGACATTTATTATAACATACATTGAATAACTAATTGATAAATCTTTTATTCACTGAAAGATAACAATTGTATTTACCTTGTAATAAAAATAATCCTTTTAAATAAATGAAGAAAACATTAAATAAATGAAGAAGAAGAAAAATCCTTTGTTTTTAGTTAATATTTCCACTATCCTAAAGAAGGTTGAGTCAACCAAAACCGGTCGACCTATATGACTCAAAAAAGTGGTTTCAAAAAAGGAAAAAAATCATTTACACCATCCTTTTAATAAGTTAAATAACTTATTTTGGGCTAAGAAGTCTATTTGACGTCTGATTTCTTCGTGCTAAAAGTCGCTATGGCACAGAAAAGGACATGATTTTTTCTCTATTTAGTTTTGTTTGTATAAAGTTGCATTTGAGAAGGTTGCTACTTCAGAACAACCTATCTAGCAATGAATACTCATTATAAAGTTCTCTATTGTTTTGCCAGGGAGTAATCAAACATTCTAAAACCGTTTTCTTTCTGCATAATATGTGGCCCACGTGCATATCGACTCTGAACTATTTATAATACTAACAAAACTCAAAATATGTAGGTATTTAGAAACGAAATGGTTTCGCGACATTTTTTCACGCGGTGCTTTTACGCAACTGCGATAGGATGGCATTTAAAACCCAGATATTATTTTTTACTTAACTGAGAAGCATTGACTTTCGAACATTAATCCTATTCGAAAATATGTCATGTTTTATTATTTCTCGTAATTTCAAATTAATTATCAAACTGTATTAATATATGAGAAATCTGTGAACCCTATCTACATGCAAAATTATAATTATTTTAACTAAATTAGTTACTGATATATTTATTCAATTAACTTAAAATACAGGGTTTTCCAATAAGAGGTGTTATTTTGAATAGCCCGCTATTTCGGTAGATGTCATTTTATGACATTTGACAAGTAGAAACTACGTCATTAATAAAAATGGAACGATACACGCTTCAAAAACGCATTGAAATTATTAAAATTCACTTCAGTGAATCAAATGCAAATCATCTTGAGTGATGAGGCCCATTTCCACCTCGGTGGCTTCGTCAACAAGCAAAATTGTCGCATCTGGGGCTCGGAAAACCCAAGAATTATTGTTGAAAAGCCTTTTTATCCTCAACGGGTGACTGGTGCGGTTTATGGTCCGGCGGAGTCATTGGACCTTACTTTTTCGAAAATGAGGCTGGAGCAACAGTTACGGTGAATGGATTGCGCTATCGAGAGATGATTAATGATTTTTTATGGCCAAAATTGGATGGTATTGATCTGGACAACGTTTACTTCTACAAGATGGCGCTACGTGCCACACAAGCAACAAAACCATTGATCTTTTACAATTGAATATCAAAATAACACCTCTTATTGGAAAACCCTGTAGTACAAATTATGCAGGTACGGTTACGGGTAAGTTACAAACTAAGTAGAGTAATTAAGAGTACAAAGTAAACTTTACAAATTACAAAAATTAAAAATTATGCTTCTCATATTTAGTTACATCGTTATAATTTTTAATAAATTTTCCTCTTCGTCTTGGTCAGTATTTCTTGGAAGATCTTCACCGTTCTATGTAGCGATGAGTTCTGTTATTTTGATGTCTTTCGAATGGAAAGTCTTCTTTCGTTTTTTCTTCTTGTAGAGTGATTATATTATAGTAATAGCATCTTAGGCTGGCCGCATACATACGTTTTTCGTATTCGATTTCCGAATTCGTTTTCCGTATTCGGACATCTGAATTCACGGAATCAGTAGAAAATACATTAACTGCCGCACACGTTCGTTTTAGTTCCGAACGGAACAAATTCCTTACGCACGTTCCGAATGCGAGCCGGCGCGTTCGGAGAAACCGAATGGAAAAAACCTAATGACGTCATGTGGAACGCAGCTATTGCAGACAGTTTGTTTGTGCCGACGCAAACGTACGGAAATTTCCGTTCGTAATTCAGTGTTGCCAACGGATCTTGACCTAATATCGCCGTTTCTCATACATAAGGTAGCGTAAAGTAGCCGAATTTGCTGTTAGGTGGGACATGTTTAAAATTGATGTTTTTACGTGAAAATAAAAATTCATGGGGAGGGTGGCTAGAGAATTTCAAGAAAATATAAAATTTGTCCCCAGAAAAATAAATTTCATGGGGGGGGGGGTGGCTAGAGAATTTCGGGACATGTTTAAAATTGATGTTTTTGAAGTAGCTTAATTGGCGACCAGTCGCCTTTTAGATTTTTTTGGCGCCGATTCTCGCTCTGAGTAGCCTAAATGGCGATATATCGCCCTTGTTGGCAACACTGGTACTGACGTTTATACATTCCGAATGAAGAAAAACGAACGTTTGCGCTAGTCTCACAGAATTCCGAATACGGAAAACGAATTCGGAAATCGAATACGGAAAACGTATGTATGCGGCCAGCCTTAATATATAAAAAAAATCACGTGTCATCGTGTTCGTACGCGCTAATCTCCGAAACCGCCCAACCGATTTTAATGAAATTTTGTGAATGTGTATGGTTCGTTCCAGCTTGAAATATAGGATAGTTTAGGACCCGATAAGTGGCGCTGTTTTTGTGGTTTCTCATACAAAAATAGATACAACCACAAATTTCAACTTCCCTACATAGAAGACGGTCTGTGGCAAGACAACGCTTATATTTTACATATTGTAAAATGCATTCCAAATGGTTGAGTTAAATACTAACTGGTTTCTAATTTTAATATATACACATTCAACCGACATATGTATGTTTGTGCTCGAAAAATCGAAATATATAATCGACTGATATTGCTGAAAATTATAAGTTTTGTTATAAGGGCCAGGAGTGTTTAGAGATGTGTAAATGGTAGAAGAAGGCGGAAACACCCAATAGAGGTACGGAGTCAAATTAAAGTCAATTTTATGTAGTTTTTAACAGTGGTATACTGTAGTAAATGTTTTTAACAGTGGTATACTGTAGTAAATGTTTTTAACAGTGGTATACTGTAGTAAATGTTTTTAACAGTGGTATACTGTAGTAAATGTTTTTAACAGTGGTATACTGTAGTAAATGTTTTTAACAGTGGTATACTGTAGTTAATGGTGGAAGAGATTAGAGGCGCCCGAGAAAGACATTAAAATGAAATAAGTAGGTGAGTTATTTAAATTAGGAAGAATCTTTCATATAGAAAATATTTAAGCATGTCAAAATCAAACCACTGCAACCTTGAGATTAGATTTGTGATTTATTTTTGGGGTTAAATGGGGTAAATTTGGCTAAAGAAAGAAGAAAAGCAACACGGCATAGTACCCCAAAAATAAATCACAACACTACAACCTTGCTTCCCCACAGATGATGTGTGGCATATCCCTTACATATATTTTCTCCTTCTGCACGGAGAAAAACAAGTACGACTTTTTTTATCACTATATTGTTAAAATGTGACTCTATGACCAAATCCTTTTAAAATATTAGTCATTCAGAATATATCTGATCACGTGTTCAAGGCAGGTGATCTTGTCTGAACAAATATTCGGATGAGATGCGACAATACAATCATTTTTTTAGAACACGTGTTCCGACTTCCTCATAACGTATTCGTGCTGTACTGCTATTTTGTTATGACATTTGTCAAATCATTTTTTATAGACATCCAATCCCATTTTTAACAGAAAACGAATAATTTTACCAGATTTTCATTAAATCAACAATATTTCATATCTTTAAGTTTTCTCCCTGTGTTATCTCCAAATCAAATATTTCATATTTATTTTACTATCTGTGTTATTAATTCGGTAGTTTAATTTTTTTATTTGTGATTCTGTTCTTCTTCCAAAACCAGATGGTTAAATACAGTATTTTTTCAATTAATCAACGTAATGATGCGAAAAATGTGAGCCTTTAATTTTCCTTTCTCAAGGTAGTTCTGTTATCAAAAGGGTTCGATAAATAACCCGTTAAATACATTGTGAATAACAAAACCGGAGTCACTTTTTAATAAAGTATCAAGTTCTTCGGTAAGTCTGTTAAATCGCCAGCACCTTTTAAAATTAAAATCCCTCACTTTTAGCGTTGGATATCTTTTATAATTTCTCACTTTCAGATATCTTTTCTGAATCTTAATTGCGTAAATAGATTTACCGCCTTTTGTGAAACTTATAATTAGCTGCAGGGGCGGAACCGTGTTAATATGTCCGTCCCTCTTCCGCCTATCGTGATCGAAGGCTGCGAGAGGGACAAAAAGGTTTTTAAGTAGAGATTGTGAGATTGCGTTGCTCCCGGAAGGTTTTCTTTGTAATGGAACACATTGGGTAGAAAAGTTGGAAATTTTTTAAATAATTACGTCAATAATAAATTATCATTTCTTCGTTTTAATGCCCATCTTTATGTCTAACGATGTTACTTTCTTTGGCGAATTTGAACAATGAAGGAAATTAGGTAAAATTTCTTAGCTTAGTGCTTTTGCATTATCTACACGATTCTTGTTGAATAAAATAAGAACACCGAGAGTCCTCTTCATAATATTGTTTATCATACTCATTTCATACTATCTACAACAATACTTTAAAATTTCTTAAATCTTACCTCCACCTAATGGCTATCATATCTCCAACTACGTTGTTTTCTTACTTTTTCCTCGAAAAATTCTATTTCCCGTCAAAAATTAAAACACTTTAAAAAAAACTTACCCAATTTTTCTTGTTTCGCACACGAATACAAACTGTTATAAAAGTATGTTTGTAAGTAGAAATATAATAACCATAATTCAGCTTCCGCAGACCTAATTCCACTTCAGTCGCAATAATCATTCATTTACCGCCGAAACAGTGAGGGCGCATTATTTAGCGCGAAAAGTAAGGTAGAGTAAAATGACCGACGATATTGTTAAACCTGTACACAACCTCCCCACCCCTTTCAAACACAATCCCCCCCCCCCTACACCCTTCACCACCCAACTCCACCCGCCCACCCTCCACTCCACCCAGATACCCCCTGGTCCCACCCTATTCTCCGCGCCAACCGGTGGGGCTATCACTCGCTCTTATTCAATTAGCCATAACCTAAATACACTCAGTCAACACGGCGAGCGTAAAAACATAGCTAAAGGACACGAATACACGCGCTCGATTTCAGGTTTTTGATGATCTTAAAAAAAAAATTATATATTGAGTACTATGTTCATTTAGTAAGAAGTTATGATGATCTTGCACACGTTGCTATAAGCATAATTGCCTTTGATTAAGAATTTCAGTAGCTTTTTAAGCTTGGCTTGAGAGATATTTACGTTCGATAATGCTCTCTGGTACAAAATAAACCGATTGATAACATTTCTGAGTATACTGAAGTACCGACCCTAAGAGTACAGAGCAAGGAAAAACGTGCAGCAAGTTCTTGAAGGTAACTGAAGGAAATACCTAGGACACAATATAATCATCAGTAATCTGATGATTAAGATCACAGCGTAAAAGCGCACGAGCTCAGCAGAAGATTTCGCTCGAAAGGAAAAGAAGACTCTTTCTTGCCTTCTGCGCAACTTTGTATACGTGCAAACTTTGGGCAAACTACAAAATAGAGCAGAATAAAAAGACTTCGCGTCCAATACGATAACCCCATAACGCCTACCGCATAAAATTTGGCTACCTAGATACTGCAGCGCTTCCAGTATGTTCGCGAGTTTCCGGTGACAGGAATGAGGGAAAGGAATAAAAAGCTCCTCATCATGGAACCTTACGTCAGTCCAGCCTCCATCATCGACGCATACTGGAGAAAGTTACTAACCCTTCACAATCTACATACCAAATATTTAATTAATTTACAAGTATAAATTATATTTAGTGTTTCATGGGTCTATTTTTGTCTCTTATTCATGTAATACACTATTTATGTTCGTAATATATTTTTTACATAAATTCCACACAGGGGGCCCATAGGAAAATATTTTAATATACTTGTCGTCTCTAGAGATGCTGTGTAGATGTAGTTTTTGGGGAGAGAAATGAGTGAACATGGGTCTTGAGGAAATCCGTGATGTAGGAGGGAGGAACACAGAGGCCGGCAAATTGTTCTTTAGTGGAGCTGTTGAACTCAAAAACGAAGAAGAATGAGTACTCATGTGATAAGTGTCAATCGTGCACACATGTTGGGCGCGCGTTTGGTGTGCTTCCGAACATGCACCGGTGTCGAAGGGTTCAATAACGCTAGTTCCTCGAAGCATCTTTCATTGTAATACCGATAGAACAACGACAGAATACCTACCTGACTTCTGTGCCCTAAAGATTGCAATCTGTTAGAGAAATAAAAAATAGGTGAACTTGCAATTTGTACAGGGGCAGCTGTTATGTGCTATTAAAGGCTAACTTAATTCTGGATGCAGCCCCCGTATCAATGGAACGCATGTTTGGAATAAAAATAAATACTTATTATCATTAATTATTGTTAATTACGCTTTGTAAACTTTACTTTCAAACAGTCAAAATGCCAGACAAACTGATATGTAATGGAGAATCCTGTCTGGTGATTGAACTTTGAAATTTTTTACCGAAGCTTTTTGACCAGTCATACGTGCTTAACAAAACCATATAATACAGCTTTCTCTCACTTCAATGCACTTTACTTATGGCGGAATTCTCAAATAAAAATACTTTTTGCAGTAACAGGTTACAGACGTTCAAAGTAGGCTGTGTTTTGTTGGTTCGATACCCTACTCTGAACCCCGTGTTTACGTGCCGTCGCTAATCAGGCGTTAACTGTAAACAGCGTTTTTGGAATAGGCCGCGGGTCCAACACATTATATGTAACATTATGTCGCGGTTCACACTGTGCGCGTAGTTACTCATTTTAATGTTATTTCGATGGAAAATGAAATTTTTTAAAGGTATTTGTTTTATTAAAAGAATTAGTTGGTTACATTTGTAATTGGAAAAGATAATACATAAAAATATGATTTAAGATTTTCACGGCCAAAAGTATTTTTGTTATTTGTTTTTGGGGTGTTATGCCGTGTTGCGCTAACTCCTTCTTTAGCCAAAGATATTGAGTTGGTAGCATTATTATTGTTAAAACTTCCTTTGAAAAATTGTGAGAAGCTCTCCGCAATGATGCGACATTGTGTTGCAAGCATTGTTATCATTAAAACTTAATTCGAAAAATTGTGAAAAGCTCTCCGCAATGATCTGATATTGGGTTGGTAGCATTATTTTTGGAAACTTTCTTCAAAAAATTGTGAGAGCTCTCCTCAATGATCCGATATTATAATATCAATGACACTTCATCTTAACTATCGTTAGATACCAAATATTATTTTAAAATCCAAGACAATCAAAGCTTTCAAATCAAGGTTTAACGATAATAATGCTTGCAACTCAATATCGGATAATTGCAGAGTGTTTTTTACAATTTTTCGAAGGAAGTTTTAAAGATAACAATGCTTGTGACTCAATATCGGATCATTGCGGAAAGCTTCTCACAATTTTTTTAATGAAATTTGATTGATAATAATGCTTGCAACTTGATGGAGAGCTTCTCACAATTTTTCGAATGCAGTTTTAATGATAATAATGCTTGCAACTCAATATCGGATCATTGCGGAGAGCTTCTCACATTTTTTTAATGCAGTTTTAATGATAATAATGCTTGCAACTCAATACCAGATCATTGCGGAGAGCTTCTCACAATTTTTCGAATGAAGTTTTAATGATAATAATGCTTGCAACTCAATATCAGATCATTGCGGAGAGCTTCTCACAATTTTTCGAATGCAGTTTTAATGATAATAATGCTTGCAACTCAATATCGGATCATTGCGGAAAGCTTCTCACAATTTTTTTAATGCAGTTTTAATGATAATAATGCTTGCAACTCAAAATCAAATCATTGCGGAGAGCTTCTCACAATTTTTCGAATGAAGTTTTAATGATAATAATGCTTGCAACTCGATATCAGATCATTGCGGAGAGCTTCTCACAATTTTAACCCCAATAATATTTTTTACTTGGATTTTAAAATAATATTTGGTATCTAACGATAGTTAAGATGAAGTGTCATTGATATTATAATATCGGATCATTGAGAAGAGCTTCTCACAATTTTTCGAATGAAGTTTTAATGATAATAATGCTTGCAACTCAATATCAGATCATTGCGGAGAGCTTCTC
Organism: Hesperophylax consimilis; assembly: GCF_061612785.1. Classification (NCBI taxonomy): domain Eukaryota; kingdom Metazoa; phylum Arthropoda; class Insecta; order Trichoptera; family Limnephilidae; genus Hesperophylax; species Hesperophylax consimilis. The sequence goes on from NC_142853.1 coordinate 29,058,290, forward strand.
ACAATTTTTCGAATGCAGTTTTAATGATAATAATGCTTGCAACTCAATATCGGATCATTGCGGAGAGTTTCTCACAATTTTTTTAATGCAGTTTTAATGATAATAATGCTTGCAACTCAAAATCAAATCATTGCGGAGAGCTTCTCACAATTTTTCGAATGCAGTTTTAATGATAATAATGCTTGTAACTCAATATCATATCATTGCGGAGAGCTTCTCACAATTTTTCCAAGAAAGTTTTAACGATAATAATGCTTGCAACTCGATATCAGATCATTGCGGAGAGCTTCTCACAATTTTAACCCCAATAATATTTTTTACCCCTATTACCTCTTACCCTTTTGTCTATAAAGTAAACATTTTGTAACGACCTGATTAACCACTGTGCGCTGCCAGTGGATAACATGGATAGTAATGAACATAATCAAAAAGGACAAAGCAACAGTATTCAATTGAACCTCAAACCCTATTGTAACAGAACATGGAAAACACTTACTGATATACTAACATATTGTTAATTTATAAAAACAATCTGGTCAAATTATTCGTTTTCCTGCTAAAAATGGGACTTGAGGCCCGTAATACTTTTTTTACAAATTTCATAACAAATTATCAGTAAATCACAAATATGTTATGAGGATGTCGGTACTCGTGTTCTTCAAAATAATAATAGTATCTAATCTCGTCCATTATATTGATTCGGACAAGGGCACCTGCACGAGCACTGTCACTGGCAAAACACGTTTTCAGATATATTTTAAATGACTAATATTTTATTCACGAAAATAAAATCTAAATTCTAACATAAACATATTCTGAGAAAGCAAACAACCCCTGAAATGTGATATAATAAGACAAATCACTTTTTAACGTTAGCTCCACAAAAGAATTATTTTCCTCAAGGCCAATTTCGTTTTTGGGGATGCTGTGTGGAGGGTTTTTTTTAAGGAGCGGAAGGAGAGGAAGAAGAAAGAGGAAGAAGGAAAAGGTATGAAGGGTGGGAATCTGGTGGTCAGCGTATCCAGGAGTGACTGACGAGCTCATATCTCGCGGTGCAATGCGATGAGTCGAGAGAGCACTGCTGGAGAGGTAAAAAGATCTACCACAACCAGTTTCTATATCCGGTCCGCCACACGGCAGATGAGCAGACCTATCCATCACCAAGACATAGACAATCCTCACCCCATGAACCCGGACACTCCTGCTAAGTCACCAAACAAAGCGAACACTTGGGGTGACCTATAGCAGAGGTGTTGATTATCCAATGAATGGTACCTGGGACGGTGGTAACTATACCCACCTCACAAATTGTATGAGTATTTAATGAATTTGTCCTTTTTACAATATTTTGTGCATTTGGACAGTATATTTTATTTTTTCTATTTGGACAATCGGTTTTTCTATTTGGACAATGGGTTTTTCTGTTTGGATAATGGGTTTTTCTATATGGACAATGGGTTTTCTATTTGGACAATAAGTTTTTCTATTTGGACCATGGGTTTTTTTGGACTATTTTTTTGTCCATTTTGAAAAATTTTTGTATCCATTTGGAGAATACTTTTGGCAATTTTTTTTTCAATGATTTTTAAGATTAATAAAAACTAATGGGCGTTTGATTGACTTGCAGGGTTGAGAACGGAGAAATAATTATATTATTTTATTTATTTGTACTTGTTCTGAATATGATATGGCTAACAGTTTATATTCATAATGAATATGTTATGTAATTGTGTGTTAGTTTCTTTTTGAACAATAAATCCATTATTATTATGATTGTGTAGTTTTCGGTACAGATCGCATTCTGCCTGGCCGCGCTGAACCAATATAAACGAAATGTTACTGTAAAATGCCAAACGTAAAATCTTATGTAGGTTTTTTTCCAGTAAATCCCAGTACATACCAAAGTGTTTGTTAAAAGATCCGTTTATCTACCTAACCTAACATAATATTTTAACCTTACCCAACCTAACCTAACCTAGCCTAGCCTAGCTACAACGGATGTGTACACTATACAACCATTTCAGTAAATGCTAATATTAGTTTGAACCTACACATAATCTTAGATTTAAACTTCGCTTTTAAAATTATCACTTAAAATTTTTTTCATTTTATAACTTTTCACAATAATATACACAAGTAGTTGGTAATACATAAGTTCTCTCCTGAGCACAAGCATCAGTTTTATCGAGAGGGTTTATTTAAAAACATATGTAACATAAAAACTACCGATTTTCGGAATTTTACCGTAACATTCTCTGTTCATACTCTCAGGTCATTTGTGTGCCACTGAATACAAATTATATTTAATTGGTTGCATTCTGTTAAGTGGTTTATGCATAAATGGTAGAAATAATTATTACTTTATGTTAGATTAAACTGGCTAATTTGTTCGCTTTTGAGAACAGCTCACATGGTCTCACAAAAATCGTTGTGCCTTTCTTCTTACTGGTGTAGTGAAAATGTGATTTAAACGGTGTTAGAAAGAGAAAAAAAACGCTTTATATTCAAATCTAAATCGAAGAATTAAAATGTGCATCTTTATGAAACGAAATTTGAAAGATGAGAATTTTTCATTTATTATTTTATTTATGAAACAAACAAAAAATTGAGGTGATTATAACGTTTGTAATACATTTGTCTAATAAAACAAGTATGTTTTCATTAATATAGTTTTTTAGCTATTTAAATTTTGTTTTTCGAGCTTCGACTCGACTCCCTTATCCATTCAAAACGGGAAATTATTTATCATGTATAAAAGTGGAGATAGCTTCACCACGATAAATATACTTACATACAAGGAATAAAGAAAGATCAAGCAAGATTAAACTACCTCTTAAAAAGGTACAAATAATATCCACCTAACATTTATTTGTGCTTTGAATATGGAATGTCTTTTTTACATGATGGTATTGAAAACAAATCTCAGGGAAGTATTGAGATTTGTTTAGTATGGTGTGTTAGTCTAAGCGGGTGAGGTCGATTCGTGTTACGCACACCTCCTCGATAGTAATGTGCTCCTGGTAGTTCTCTGGCGGGAGAATCTGGATCACTCCATAAAAGGAGAGGGATCTGCGGATGATGGCGTGGTCGGGTATGGTTCGTTTATTATTCGGGCATTATATTATGTTATGCTTTCATTAAAAAAAACTTTAACGGGATCAACTCATAGTGTAATATTATTTAATTTTGTTAAAGTTTATCGCTTAAATAATAATTAGTTATTGCATAGCTATTGTCAACATTACAAAGATTACACTAATTATTATTGATTATACAAAGCGGTTATAAGATCTTTTGAATTATTGTAATTCCTTCAATGTTAAAGTGTCTACAGCGTACACTGAAGAACTGTTGCATCAAGAACCGAATGTAAACCAATCGATATCAGACTTTTATTCATTGTGCATTTTTCTAGAAGTGGCTCATCGAACTCCCCGTTGTTCACAGTAGGCACATTCAAGGTACTTTGCCGAAGCTTTACCTCCTATAATTTTAGAAAAGAAGATTGTGTAAATGACGTCTGTGCATATAAATCATCCATAAAAGCTTCGAAGCTTTCATAAATTCTTAACCTTCCACAAATGTTTCATATGTACGAATTTATATTGTTTGCTTCTTGTACAAACAAAAAATCATCATAAATGAAATATCAAATTATGTCATTACACGATTTAAAACAAGGATAATAAAGTATTTGTTTCAAAGTGAAAATAGAGAACCTTTTTTGTGACGAAAGTATTGATTCAGATAAAATATGACATAATTATTATTTTTCAAACAACACCTTAAGTGATAACTAACTATTTATTATGGTCTACGAAAATAAATGCAATATAGACATAATCACAAATTCGGTTTAGCAAGCCAAAATTTCCTTACTTGGTGAACTCCGTTGGTGGCAGTGAATCTCTGTAGTACCTAAAAAATTATGCAAACAAATACCCTTAACAAATAAATGCACGAAGTTCCTACTGCACTCTTTCGTCGGCTTCTTTAATTCATTATTTGAAGTTCAACTTGTTAATCACTGTCTACTCGAATTTTTAATAAAACTAAAATAGAGAAAAATTCGTCGGGCCAGTGATACTGACTTATTATCTTCAATAATTGATCAATTGATTGGGCAACAATTAACAAGTATCATTGAAAATTGGGTAAAGAAACAGTATTAACTTCATTATTTTAAAATTCTCTTTCCCTTTTAAAAATCATTTGAACAGCGCACATAGCAAAGTGAAGTCCGTAATTATATATAATCTATAGTAGGTTAAAGTCAAAACGGTATTTCAAACAAATCTTTAATTACGTTTTTATGATAAAAATAAACATTGTTGTGGCTTACTTGAAAGGAAATTAAATTGTACTATTTCCGGGAAGTAAAAATTATGCGAAGGATCAGAAATAAAATAAAGATAACAATTATACTGTTAAAATAAACATGGTTGTAGCTTACTTGAAAAAAAAAATGTACTATTTTCGTGAAGTAAAAATTATGCGAAGGATCAGAAATAAAATAAAGATAACAATTATAGTGTTAAAAATGTTTTAATACGCGAGAAAAATATTTTTGGTAAAACATTTCATGTAGTAAATGTATGGGTAAAGTTGTGATACAAAGCTAGAATTAAAGAATAATATTGAGCCATTTGACAAATATGTGTTGATTGGTTGGTTACTTGCGGAACATCGTTACCATAATAATAAATATGATTAACAATATTTGGTGTTTGCTATTCAATAGGATGATTAGTTAGTAATTTCAAGCCATGTATTTTTATAAACCGACAAATACTTTAGCCCCCTTTAGGGCTTAAAGCAAGTGCGTAGATTGTACTAATAATAATTATATGGCACCGATTTCATCTGTATGCATTATAAAAGCATCATGATTTCCTCTTGAGTGCATACCATACCGAATAACGACGTATTCACTTTTCACACTGCGTAGGCAGGACTCCTGCTAAAGGCAGACAGACTCTGAGAACTCAATTGGATGAAACAGGACGAAAGGATTTTATCCGTAAGGTTGTGAAACCGGGTTGGGCGAATGAGAGGTTGTATCAGTATATCCCTGTTTTGTGAGAGGAAAGGAGATGCAACGAAATTGGGAGTGGGTGGGAATGAATAAAGTGAACACGTGCGGTTATTGTGAATCATGTGAAAACGAGATTGTAAACCGATGGCGTGTTTAGGATAAAATAGTAAAATGTTAAAAGTTTACCGGTAGAAGTGTTTTTTTTTTAATATAGGATAAAAAGCACACATGCAGAAACCATTAGAAGACATTATTTTGTTTACTGTTCTCAAAAAAATATTTTAATGAATTGAGACCTTAAAAATGGAGTGTATTGTTTTGTGTTGTTCTTCAAACAACGTCTAGTTTTTTGTATAACATTTTTTTCAGGCCTTCGAGTAAAATATTTCAGTAAAGCTGCTCTCTGCCGCCCGCCGGGAGTAGCGAGCATAAAGTAGCTTTTAAACACTGCAAAGAAAAATATCGCCCTGGGGAATTAAAATCCTTCGTCTTCTTTTAATCTATTCGCGTTTCATGTAGGCGCAGTAAATCATCGGACTTTTTACGGTATAAGATATGTATTCACAGGCAATAAACAAAGAAACCATTAAAGTAAAAAATTGACTGATGCACATAAAATTCCATGGTATTTTACATATTTATATTAATTTACGAGCATTTAATATTCGGCTTTGCTAGAACTAGAGTAACAAAACACTAGAAAGCTATTTTGCCTTTGAATAGATTTCATAGCTGTATTGTGCAAGAACATGTCTGCTTTGTCTACGTGTATCTCGTTTTTGCGGAGTTCTTTGTGAAGCTTTGTATCAGCGTATATATCTGTGGTTTCTCACTGTGAATCTTTGTAACTTTGTTAATAATTGTAGCTATTATTTAAGACGATGTTAATACTCACTATCGCTGAATATTGTTTAAAGATAGTAGGGTCAGACCATGGTCAGACTTAATCATAGTGTCCTGTTTTAAAACTAGAAATCAGTTGTAGTTCAGCTGGTGATTACGACGTGTCAAAAATTGTGACACGTCGTAATGATTTTCTGTTGTAAAGTAACGAGATCAAAAGACGATATTAGTAGAAAGAGAATAGAAAGTAAATTAAAATAGTGGAAAGAGAATCAAAAGAAGGTGACAACTAATTTTATATTTTTGAACCATACACATTATCAATAATCCAAATTGCTAATTTCGTTTGTGCATCCATGGAGCAATGAACTTTGGAACTCGGATATGCTTTGAATTTAAGTGTCATATTCATAATTGAAGCTGAATATAATAATTTGAACAAAAAAATATTTCATATAAACTGATTTCTGAAGAATTCAGACTATCCCTATTTTTTAGCTAACATGCTACAATTATTATAATATCCCGTAATTTTTCACGGGTCTGCGCCAGTTTTATAAAGTTTGTAATCAATTTAATCATTAATTCAATACACCGCCGTCCATTGTAGCCCGGTGTCATCAAAATATGACGTCATAACTCGACCTCGCCCCAATCTTCGTATCCGGATCGCAGAAGTTGCTTGGTTGAGATAACCGCCCCAGAAGTTGGTTGGCGGCAGGTTGGTTTGCTCCCCTCCACTAGGAAAGTTACAAGATCCCTGAATGTACCGGTGATGCACCCGCGCGCTTCCATGTGCTCCTGGCAGCGGCACGGGCCGAAAGAGGAGATGGTCGAAGAACACCGCGAAACGTATCGCGACCGAATGAATCATTATTTTAGGATTTTTTTTTATTTTAATGTGATAATAATTTTTATATATATAAAGAGATTAAAAATACGAAAAGAAACTCCGGTCCATTTTTTAAATGAATAATGACATACTACATAACTTAAATATGTAAGAGTATGATTTTTATGTAATTTTTTTTAATAATTTTCAACGTTTTTTTTTCGAGGAGTCTTGTGACGTCACAAGTGCTTACTTTTTGTATCAACAGGGTCAACTTGGTACTACTACAATGTATCTGAGTCGGACACATAATAAGGATCGTTCTATTTCCTTTTGTATTACGGTGAGATATATGTTTTAAGCAGTGTTTACACGATTTGAATTTGTATCTAAAAGCTTACCATACCAAATGGTAGTAATATATTCCAAAAAGTCAATTTAAAATAAAATAAAATTTTGCATGTTTGCGAAAGATTTGTCAACGATTGTGATTTTTTTTTAAATCTTTTTATATGAAACGAAAATAGGGCAACTAACAATAACCTTTATAAGACGTATTTTTAATTTTAAAAAATAGTTTTATAAGTGGTATTTCTACAGTTTAAAAGAAAAAACAATCGGGAAGCGACAACACAATGGTAAAAAAAACCTCTTCATTTGAAATCTGAAATTGTATATTTTTAATTGCATATGTCCGTTTGCAATATTAAAATTTGGAAAAATCTTTCTTCTCCTTTAATAACTATTAATTAATTTTGGAATACATTCAAAAACAGCGAATTAATTACATTCATAAATTTATAATAACAAGAAAAAATTCATACATATATATTTTTAAGTTATAATATTTTTCACTTGAGTTCCTTATTGTATCTACCTATATTTTAAAATAATCGTAATAACTATAAACTTATTGGTTAGTTCTAATCCTGATCAAGTTCTGTTGAAAATCGACACCGGTAAAAGTGTCATCATTAATTATTATTCGATAATAATACCTTTAACTTGAAGCTCTGACATGATGGTATTTGAAAAACCAAACTATTTGTAACTCGAAATCATTTCTATCATGAGATACAAAGCTTTTGAATGACAATTCACCTTCCATAAATTAAGATTTTTCGTTTCTTCCAAATTTTTCCACTTGTTTCAAAAAAGTGTATTATTTAGAAAATTTGAACTTGGGCGAAACCCGGTAGTTCATTTATATTACATTACTAGTAAATTATGATTGCATCGAGATGCATTGGTTCAATAAAGACATAACCTAACCTAACTTGTAATAAAAAATGTTATTATTGAAAATCGTTTGTTGCATTAAAAATATCAAATGGAATGCTCACTCGATTAACGCAATCAAGCGTCTTTATATCAAATATAATATCACATTAATTAGGGGCATTGAAATAATCAAGAACAATACCTAAATGTTGAGGGTTCCAGACACAATCATCTAAAACTCTTCCATTGTTGCTCTCCGCGGACTATAATACAGGGGTTGTTTAAATGAGCGTGTGCCAGGCTAAACGAGAAACATCCCTTATAGCCCATGGCCCGCGTCGCAGCCACCCCAACCCCCAACCCCCAACTGCTAACTGCTTTAGGGGGATGTCAAATATGCTTCAAATTTATATTTCCGCAATACAGTATTCATGGGCGAAGACCAAGAGGAAAAACGACTGCTCAACATTCAATGTTATTTTATTTGGGTTATTTTTTATTAGAATTACGATGTAGATGTTCGTTTTCTGTACATAAGATCGTAGAGGCGGGAAAATCACGGGATACATACATAATTTTCGGATTGATGATAATTGAAAAATCACTAGATCTGACTTATCTTGTCCAATATTAACCTTAAGAAATTTAAACAAACATGTTTTATTATATATACCTAAACTTCACCCAATCGCAACAAATAAATCTCTATATAATGTTCTACCAACTATCAATAAAAATAATAAATAAACTACCCAATGGCGTAGAATTTGTACATAAGTAAATTCTCTTCCCTTTGCACGTCTAAACTTCCTTCAGAAATAAGGTCGACTTTCTACACTAATAATAACTTAGCCAAAGTTTTAATTAATTGTAAAGAAAAAGAAGATAAATTTCATTTAATAAATACGGGAGTCCAAATAATTATAAAAATAAAATAGGAATACTCAAAATCGATTATAAAGAAATTAATCAACCACTTTTAAATAAACAGTTGGAATTAATAGACAGTCCAATTTTAAAGTTGTTCCCTTTGTCCGTACGTCACCCCCACTCTTCCTCTACCCATCTACCTACTCCCCTACCTACCCCTCCACAAGCCTGTCTTTGGTGATCACTCCCTCTCGCACATGCTTTCTCTTTTCCTTTTGTTTATCTTGTAATTGTCCTCTGTATTTAATTTAGTTAATATATCCATTTAATCAATTGTCCTGAAGAAAGTTGAGTGCAACCGAAACCGGTCGACCCATATAATTCAATAAAGTGGTATAAATTTAAAAATTTCACATCCTCTTCACTAGGGTTTCTTGTTCTGGCTTATACCTTTTTAATATGTTGTATTTCGTTTCAAGTTGGCTGTCCATCGTCTTCAAAATGTTTCATAAGTTCATTATCACATTGTTCTCTCAGCCATGTTTTTACTTTTTTTAATTTAATTTAATTTTAATTTTCCATTATTTTGTTGTTTGATTTGATAGAGCATTGTATAATTTGGTAGCTACAGTTAGTAATTCATCGCTTGTCTGAACTGTTAGCATGTAGTCGAGTTAAGATATGCATTGCGGATAATTCTTGGCATCGTGTACATATATAAAAATATTATATTTATTTTTTAGCATTGGGCCATAATTTTCCTCGTCTTTTACGTACTTTAATGTATTTGATATCTACTAATAAATTATAAGAACAATGAATTACTCCTAATCTTACTAAAGATTATTTTTTCACGCATTATAACATAACAAGATGGGATATGTGGAAAAACCATGTAAGATCGAATCAAAATCGAAAAGGTCGATGTTAGCTTTCTGACTGATGAGGACGCTTAGCTGGTTTGAACATGATATATAAAGACCTGAAAAAATTTGAAAAATACCTTTAAAATATTTTACGAAGCCTAAAAAGGATGGAAGAAAAATTCGGGGACTTCCCTGAAAGATAAGACACGAACATAGGCTTGTCATAGTGTGGTTAAAAATTCTAACGTAAAAAAGACACAATGTAAAGAAACAATAAATAAATAAAATAACTTTTATGAATACAAATATGAATATGTATATAGGTATACTTTATGTACATACGTGAGTATCAAATAAATAAAAAATTTAAAAAAAACCTTATCAAATACATATTTTTTTCCTACCATAAACACGATCTTCTGGAGCTCACCTTATGAAGTAGTAGAATAATTAGGAAATAAATTGCATACTGTGCATAATTTTTAAATGTTCTACTATTTTGTAATAAAAAAAATCTAATCCTTATCATTGTATACTTATGTTTATTTTGTCCAATATTCAGCAAGTTTATTTAAGTTATCCATTTATTTACACTTCTTACAAAATTACAATATTCCATTTGTCACAGTGAAACAGGCAGCCTCCTAGTGTGGTTATTTAATGTAACTATTCTCTGTAAATGTCTTAATTGAGTATCACGTATTTTATAAATAGATAACAGAATCTATCTCCAAAAAAATTGTGTTATTTCTTGTTACATACAAGGAAAGCGTCAAATTATAGAATTAGAATAAAAACGTTTATTTAAGTTTAATAGTACTCGTATAAGAATATACCAAAGTTAACAAACAAAAATATTTATTGCCTATTAATAAATCTGCCCTCTCGCCTAGGTTAGAACGAGGTTGCGGGGCCAAACGATCAATAGATAGTTTTTATTGAATTACGTATCCGAGTGTCCGCATATCGGTGTGACGAAGTGTCACACCCAAGAAGCCGGCATCCCTGCTCCCCTGCACCCTCTCGGCAGTACTAGACTAGGAAGTACTTAACACGGATAAGTTTACGGTGAAAATAAAAATCAATACTCCCCCCGCGCGGATTTAAAGTTGACGAGAGTGGCGTATGTACTCGTATGATTCGGTTCAGGATTTTATTAGCGGTTTATTGGATGTTAAGAGAGTTATTGGACACAATTATATTGGTTTGAAGATAAATGAACAATGAGCTGTATAATTATTGATCACCGTTCGCATTCCGGGACAAAATAAGAGGGACTCAGCACGGAAAAGCATACCCAGTGAGACCCACATTATCAAAAAACAATGTTTTAAGATATGAGTTTGTTTTTAATTATTTTAAAACGTTCTGCTATAATATTGTTATTTTTATGCGAGTCAGTTATTTTGCCTTTCGATGGGATTATGATACTGTGGTGAAGTCACTGACGGAAGATCTATTAAAATCAATTTTAAATATTTTTTTATTTGCACAATAGTCCCAACTGCTCCCAACCTTCTGAAGCCATTGTGGCATCCCCAATTGGGGTATGTTGTGAAGCTGGGGAGGTTGCGGAGACGTGTAACACGAAGGTGGGGAAGTTCCTGTAGTGAATTTGACGAATTATTTATACTACCAATGCCTTTGTGCATTTCAGAATATTTTTTTAATTGGTTTTAAATGTAGTGTTGTGTTCCCACAAACAGTTCTCCAACTCGTCGTGGAAGTAGATTATAAATAAATGGTTCTTTGTGATAAATCTGGGATTTATTAATACTTCGCGTATGACAATGGTGACTCGAAGGTCGACCTAACTAGAAGCTGGCTAATTCAGATCTGAAACACTAAGTTAGTCAGGGAGCATTCTACTGGCCCTGGCGACTACTGGCCACTGGCTGCCATCTTGCGGACATCCATGCAAGCTCTATGCACTGCCCTCTATGAGTGCATCTGTGAAGCTCTTACTTCCCAACATGTAGTATCTAAATATTTATTAATAATCTATTAACCATAATACAGCAAGGAATTCCGTTAATTTACAGCGTATTTTATAATGGACAAACTTTAAAATAGCCTTCCAAAATCCGTAATGAAAGCCACAAGTCTGGGTACATTTCGTGGGATATGTGATGAAATTAATGATTTGGATACTTACAAAGATTATTTTAGTCACTTATACAAGTTTGCTCAGGCTTTGTGTTACTTTATTGTGAAATGTATTCTTTCCTTCGAGAATTATGAAATAATTGCATTCATCTAAATAAACTTTCAAAACCATAACAAACACCTTCATTTTCGTTGTGCTTTTTTACTTGAATCACACTTATTTTAGCGCCCTTAAGGTATAACTCCTTGGGGGATAGTACCCCGATATCCCCACCATAGTTCCTGATGTGCTTTGAAAACAGCACAATCAATTAAAATTAATTTGTGTTTCATTTTTATTAGATTTCTGTTCCCGTTTTTAAAGAGAGCTCTGTTTATTAGAAACGTAACTATCCCCGGCAATACTGTCTAAAATATTAAATAGTCTTAAAATATATATATTGTGAAGTTGTCAAATACATACATATTAGATCGCCTTAGAACAACTTCATGCATTGTGCTGGTGAGTGTCTATTTGTTTTTTCAGCTGATTGTACTATCTGTACGTATTTTAACTAATACATTGTATATTACATAGGAAAAATACCGAGTGCGTACCCATCTCCACAAAATGACACAATCTATCCATTGATAACAAAGCTATCGAACCCACGGTAAAAGTTCTACGTAATCTGTATGTTTTTTCGGGGCTAGTACCTTTATATTGTAAACTTGTTATGGGATCACAGAATGCTAAACCTTTTAGACTTTTTATGCTTCTGCATTATTCATCTGTGTTTGGGTTGACAGTGATCAACTGATTGTTGGTTTGAGATTATTGAATCCGTAAGATGGTGCAATTTTATCCGGTTTGCATTGGATCGTTCGCCGTTTATAACTTATTATTATTGTGAATAATATTGCCGATATCATGCCACTTTGAAAATATATAAATAACACCCCATCAAGGGCGATTTACAAAATTATGTTTAACTTATAAATTAAGGTAATGGATTAAATAATCAAAAACTGGTATCGCATTGTCACGGACTGTGAAACTGTTAAGAGAATCAGAAGACAACAGTTCAAAATTAAAACGAAGTTACCAAAAAACTATTGTACTGTAAAATATCTGCTCCAAATCAGATGAACTATAGCATCACATTTTTGTGGAATGTTTCATAAAACCGAAGAAAGTGAAGAAAAGGATGGAGATGGGGAAGATCAAGGTCTGGTCTGACAGTTTTTCACCAGGGCGGTTATCTACGGATATTTTTCACTAGCGGTTCTGTAAAAAAAATATTTTTTGATTGTTCTCAAAAATTTCGAGTTTTAGTTTTGCTGGCAATTGCATTTTATCTGCGTATCAATATCAAACTAGAAATACAAACTGTTGTCTGACATTTGAAGATATCTTGCTATGAAGTTGTCAATTATTTTTGAAAATTCAGTAGGAAATAAAACAGTTAATCCACAACTTTCACGTGAGATAATGCTCAATTAACGGGTCAATTTACCATAATGTAGTACTGTTTTCCAATAATTTACAAATAGAGAATATGAACAAGGTGTTTTTATACTTCCCGTTCAGAGGCCAAACCGGATTTCGCGGACCAGAAATCAGCGTTTCGTTCAAGATCCCAATATATCTAACACCCCAAATAGTAAAATCTATTTCAATCGTTCTCTGAAAAAATTTTAAACGCGAAATCTTTCGTTTAAAATCAATTTTAAAAAAAAAATAAATGTGGCATCAATATGGAAGTCACAGTCTAGCGATTCTCGCTGAAAAATGGGTCAGTTATTTCGAAATAGAACGACAACAACGTATTTTTAAATATTAACTCCGCACAAGAGGGCCTGAAGCCCTAGGTCCTCTGTGGGGATTTTGTGCGGAGGATTTGTCTAACGAAAAGAAGGAGTGAATCTGGGTTCTGAAGAGAGCCATTTTTTTAGATTAACGACTAAAGCCAGTTCTGAAAATCTACGTTCTCATTAGGAAAATATCAACGGTTGGATTAAAGACCAAATTTTGACCGCTCGTGTTTCTCGGCTTTGCACCGGTTCACAAGATATCAATCATTATTCATTCTGGTCGTATGGTGGAATGGGGTTGGTGGAGGCCAAAGTGGGATGCTGAGATTATTCAGCCAGTCGACGGCATCAGTGCTCACTTGGTTTACCACAAATATTCCTCCGGGACACTGAGGAAGTGGACCTTTCATTGAAATATCCGTTTTTGCACATTGATTATTCTGCCTATGAATGTCCTTTCTTGCTAGTCAAGAGTAGTGAATGACTTCTGCTCATTTCACAATAAAACATCGTGTCTTTTAATTGGACTTAAAACTGTTATTATCAAAAATGGAAGGTAATGAGTAAGAATAAGAATGTAAGGAGAGAGTTTTACAAAAGCAGTGAAATTTATTTGATTTTTAATCCGGTCCGTAAGAATCATTAAGTATCATGAAAGACATTACGATCGGCATGAGCTACGCTTCGTAACTAGATCTGGATAGCCATTTCCTTCCTTTCCTTCCACTCCCCATTTCCTACGCCCCTCAACATTCGGATTGGGGGATGCCGACAGTAAGACTCTTGTGTGGTATTCGCATAAAAATGTTGCCGAGATGTTTCCATTTAAAATTCTCCCCGAGCTTCCCACGTTATTTCCCAACAATCGCCCCCTTCGCCCCTTCCCTTCCGCGAAGGGGATGACTGGGAAGGCTTCTTTATAGTGAAAGGAAGACATGGATTACACTCGATTTTTTTTCATACTTTTTCGTGTACTCTGCAACTATCTTTCGCATTCATTATAATACCCTTACAGTAAGTAGCAGCATATAAAATTATGCACAATAATTTGTGAAGTCCATACCTCCTTAAATGCTTTAAGTTGTTTGTACCAAACAACTCTTGAAGGGGGTGGCACCATGATCTTAGATGCACATTACATGGTAGAACAAACTTATTGACTCACAGCGCAGCACGACTCGGGGTATGGTTATGCAACAACAATTCTCGTGATATCTTCAAGATAACCTTGAAGGTTTCAAAAGACAGGCAAATAATGTCTCTTAATTCATGTCATAATTTTATATGTATTAGGATCAAGAATTTACCACTTATGTTGTATTTTATGTTTTGATAAAGCATTTGTTTTATTTTTGTTACTATTAAAAATATGAACCTCTAAATAATTTCTACCATTCGACTACGTATTTTATGTTTTTATTTATGCAGGGTTTTTTACAGATGATCTCGCTTACGTGAGAAAAACTCAGTAGTAAAAACTCAATTATTACCACAAATAGGTACCTAAGATTACAAAAATTTACCCATATATAAAATACATAAATTTGCACAATAAACGAAAAAATGTTTTATACCGCTTTATTGAGGTATATAGGTTGACCGATTTCGGTTGCACTCAACCTTCTTCAGGACGATGGAAATATAAACTGAATTAAATAAAGAGGACAATTACAAGGTAAACAAATAGAAAAGAAAAATTATGTGCGAGAGGGAGAGAGCATTAAAGTCCGGCTGGTGGAGGGGTTTACAACAAAGTTTTTAAAATTTTCATTTATATAATGTCAAGCCACAAAGTATTTGTTTTCTTGGATAATTTAAAAATAAAACAAATAAAAATACAACATTACATAAAAGTATTCATTCATATGACAAAAAGTCTAAAGAAAGGCAAGAGACGAAAGAGACATAAATAGAAACATAAATAGAGACACAAGATACACAAACAAAGACACAAGAAATACATAATATAATTAAGGCAACACATTTTTAGCAACAGCAGAACATTTTTTCTGCATACGTATAAATTATTGACGGAAATGTCTATTTCATAACACTCTATCTCATTATATAGTCGACAAATTTAGGTCAGAGGGCTGAAATAGGCGATATTATCTTAGTTTATGGAAATACCTTTGTTCGTCAATGAAAAACATTTAACTTGCACGATGAAATTTAGCATTATAATAGTATAACAATATCCACAAACTCAGGTGAAACTATGGTGAACTAACAAGATCAAACAGCAGCTAAAGTAATATGTTTGTTGGAACTAAATATCACCGAATGGCGTTCTTGACTATAAAACATTAAATTGATGAAACAACCCAAAAATAACTTTATTTTTATTTTTATAGTGAATACCTCACAAGAGTCCCAACTGCTCCCGTCTGGAGCCAGTGAGACTATGGCATCCCCAATTGGGGGATGTTGTGAGGCTGAAGGTAAGTGAGGAAGGGAAAGAGGAAGGTGGGGAAGTACCTGGCTATTCAGATCTAGTCACTAAACACGGCTAAAGCCATTTGGAGCAACGCTTCAATTCTGAATGGTGGTCTTACACCAGGGCGATACTGGTAGTATCTTCCACTCTGGAACGTGCCGCAAATATACAATATATTATTTTTATTAATTAATTGTGAAATAACACAAATTAATCAAATAAAATTTATTTGCGCACGCCGGGTTCGAACCCGCGACCTTCGGAATGGCAGTCCAATGCGTTACCACTGGACTATGCCGGCCGTCAAAAAATCCATTTCGATATAGAATTACAGTAATAAATCACTAATAATATAAATTGGAGACATTTGAGAGAGGCCTTTGTCGAAAGCTGGTCGGCAGATTTTTTAAAAGTTGTACTACTCAAAAT
Organism: Hesperophylax consimilis; assembly: GCF_061612785.1. Taxonomy (NCBI): domain Eukaryota; kingdom Metazoa; phylum Arthropoda; class Insecta; order Trichoptera; family Limnephilidae; genus Hesperophylax; species Hesperophylax consimilis. The sequence goes on from NC_142853.1 coordinate 29,074,723, forward strand.
TAGTGTAGGTATAGATTAGTGTCACAATATGGCAAAAGATCTTTCGGAAAACCTATACGTTTTCTATTCGTAAACTCAAAAGCATTAACTATGAACAGAATTTTCTTGGAAAGCTCTTTTGGATTATTTTTTCTGTAGGGAAGAGTTCTGCGAAAGAGAAAATCGCTTACCAACGCGCCCGTCCCCTGAGATTACCAACATTCAACATGATACGAGCGAAACGAAATTATGTGGTTACAAATAAAAAGAAAAAATACACTTCTCTACTTAATTTGATGCTTTTAATTAAAATCTTTGTCTTTTGATTCTTCTTAATTACTTATGTTTTCAGAATGCCAATTTAATATTAATAAAAGTGACCAGGATAAATTATTTTCTGCTTACATAATTTATTGATTTTCGGGAAATCAACAATTTACATTTTATCAGTTTGTACGTGTTTAGCAGATAGCAAAAAATAAAACCAATTATAGATTTCCTTCTTGTCACTTTACGACTAACAAGACAATGAACTAAAAACTAAAATTGATGAAATTTATAATAAAATTATATAACTCTTAAATAACTCGTCTATCTGTATAAATTAAAATTTAAATCTCCTAAACTTCTTCACCGATTGTTTTGAAATCTTAAAATCGCATTCGAATACGCGTGTGTTTTATATACATACCTATATTATATAGACAGTCTGTGACAGGTAAAAACATATATTTTTTAAAGCGCCATCTGTTGGACAAACATGCTTTTTTTAAAACAGCGCCATCTTTTGCCCGTAAAGTTTTTAACGACTTTATTTTATTCTGGTGATGGTTATTAAGATGTCACATTATTAAAATAAGACAGGAATAATATGATAAATAAAGAAATATATAAAACAACTATATAAAAATAATAATAGGTAGACATAAATGTTATACTTTTATATACTTTTTTGACCGGTCAGTGGTTGAGTGGGCATAGCGCTTGGGTCTCACCCGAGCGTCGCGTGTTCGATTCCTCGGCTGGCTAAGTCCTCCATCACAACACAAGCAACATTTTCGGCTTTCTGTGGTGGTAGTAGGAGATTTTCAAACATTGTTGGGTTATTCGTAACCCGGGAATGTTTGTCTTTCTTTAAAAAAAAAAATATATATATTTCCAGGTTTCGTTTAGTCTAAGTATTATTATTATTAAGTTATTTCCTAGTCTAGTCTACTTTCATTGTAAAGCACCCTTGAAGTGATATTTTACAAAAATGACTCATTGAAATTGGCCAATTTGTTTATTTATAAATAAAATTTGTTTTTCTTGATTTTATTTACTTCTCTTGTAATAAGTATCTGTGGGTTGTGACAAAATTACCCCTTCTGCTGTTTCTGACTTAACCATCTTTCAAACGTTATTATATTTAGATCAAGGATACCTATTTACCAAACCTACACCCACATCTAAATGCTCTTACCATCCGCAATCGCCTAACGAATCCTTTTTGTTTTACTACCCTTAATTTAAAACTCGAAGGTGTACTTCAAAAAAGCATCTGAGTGTTCCATTATTTCGTTTACCGGTAATGCATCCTTGAAATTTACACTCTTTCGTAACTCGGAAATTAATATAAAACCGTATTATGCAAAATTTGCTAAAATATACATATTTTACCCTTTGGTTATACGAGAAAAAATGTAAAGGAAAACCATCCCCTAATTTAAAAGTATGTTCCGGAAATCGAAATTAGGCCAAACAACTTCATTTAACTCGATTCACTGCTTCCTTCTTACGCCCCCATTTAATAAAACTTTTGAACAAAACTTTTTCCATTGTTTAAATACATAACTTAAAAAGTTTAAGAAGCAAATAGCAGGTTACATTGGATACCAATTTAATGATTGCTACATTGAGGCCCCGAAGTAAGCGTTCAAATATGGTTTGAAAGGGAGATATGTAAGTACGAATGTTAGAGGGAGCGCGCTTATATTAAAAAACTATAATAATTAAGCGAAAATGGTGAAAATATTTAATAAAACACAACTCGCAATAGAGCATAAATCTCTCGACAAATGCTTCAGTTGTATTTAAAGATACACTGTGAATTTTTTCATGAATATAACATATTAAACAACAGAAATAACGTATTTTAAATAAATTTCGGAGCTTACTATTCGATTTTTTTTTGTCGATGAAATTTTATATGATTAACGTTACGGCATTGAAAATGTTTAGATATATCCTCAAAAATAACATTTTTTTTAGAATTTAAAAACTTAAAGAGTTAACGAGAAACTTGTTATAAATCGGTAGAAATTTGGAATGCGGGGCATAATAATTATTCGAATTAACAATGAGACAAATATATATATATATATATATATATATATATATATATATATATATATATATATATATATATATATATATATATATATATATATTGATTGTGATAATCTTCCATCTAGATTTATCTAGATTTCATCAATAAACACAGCTAAAGGGATTTGACGCAACAATTCAATATTAAACAATAGTACCCACAATATTCCACCAATTTTTGTGTGTACCACACATAAATCAATTGTTAAATACATGAATACCTTTACTTACAACCATGTACTTATTTTTTATCTTTTACTTACTATTATTTTCTAATTATTACTATTACGTAACTGTTAGTAATTACCCAGTATTATATTTATTTAATATTTATGCTTTATTAATAATTATTCATACTATCCCTCTTGTCAATGAAACTATGGTCACCATAGTGGCTGATAAGCCAACACGGGTACTTTGTAATACTTATTTTGTCAGTAAACGTACTTCCCAGCTGTAATTTTAGTTTGAATAACTGTAGTGTTTATTTTTGTAATATATTATTTTGTAGATTAATGGTTTCACTACTATATTAAGTTTAATTGTAATTTTCATTGTTTACTATAATTATAAAGCTGCACATCTCGACACGGGAATCCCTAGCGAGATGTGCGGCTAATGATTTTATTGTAATGTACTAGGTTTTTTTTAATAAATAATTTTAAAACATTTTTCCTTTTGTCACCGTGAAACCAGGTATTTTAGCTGACAAAAAAATTGAATTTCAGCTCTGTTAATCAATTGTATTATTTATTAAACATTTTATTGCAGCAGAACTTAGTGGGTGTAAATGTACGAAAACTGCCAAAAATTAAAATAAAGTTTTATTTCATTTTTCACATTTGATTACAGTTGTAACCAATCCAGGCGCCAACAGATAGAACACCCACCTCACCCCCCAACCTTCCCAATAACACCCGCCCCCTCCCCATGTAACTTATCTTCTCACTTAACTGCCTCGCTACTGTGATTCATGTTCATATAAAACTGTATACACTGTGAGATCCATACAAATAGAAAATGATACCACATATACTCGTATAACACATAATATGTGAATGTATCCACAAAATTTCTAATATAAAAGTATATCGTACCGTTTTGAAAGCAAAGGCATATAAATTGTTTACGCACAGCCCATCAGAACACTATTATTTGTGATTTTAATTGAAATCGTAAAGATCCCATACCAAATGCTCTCCTACAATATATTCGAAAATTAACTCGCAAAATTTATAAGGCCTATTTCGCCCCACTCTCCTCGCGAGCGTGTTGTCTCTGTCTGCCGACAATGGAAGCCTATCTCCGGCGTTCGGGTGCGAGGGAGATGAGGATTAGACCGTGGGTTCGACCCTTTTCAGGCTAAAACAGGTGCTGCGAACAATCTGTTATCAAGTGAATGTATTTATCGCGTAGTATGTTTTTAGGGGCGCTTTGCCGCGTATGTTTGTTTAGACTTGTGAGAACATTTGTCATCGTTTCGGACACCCATTTGAATAATTGGCGTCTTAATAAGTGGAAGGCATTAAAACACACACTTTAAAATAAATTCAAATAACTTATGATCTTGCCGCTATAGTTAATACCCAATAGAAATAATACAACAATAAGAAAACAGTGGTAAATAAAACATGGCGTCTGTTCCAAATTGTTGATATTTAATTGTTATTTTAAGCGTCATATACCATGGTGTAAATAACGTGTTTAAGCGAAAATCTAGACAGCAAAAGTGTGAATATTTGAAGAGATTTTGCTGCTTTAGAAAAAAAAATCTTCTACTTTAATTGAAGCTTAAACAGTCCTAGTGGACTCCGCAACGATTCCCTATTGCTAATGGCTTTCTCTTACATTTTTGACTTCTTCCACCATTCAATACTGTATGCCACAACGTTTCTGTTAAAAAACTATATCATATTGACTTTAATTCTACTCCGTACCTCAATCCAGTGCAGTGAAATTGCGTTAAGTATTCTTCGGGAGTCCGCGACTACTTCTACCATTCAAACCACTCTCACTCCTTGCACTAATAACTTAAACAAACATTATTTTCAGCGGTATCGGTCGACTATTTTTCCAGCACAAACATACGCTAGCTGAAATTGTAGATATTATAAATAAGAAGAAACAAGATAATCGTAATAACTTATTGGCTAGTTCTAATCCTGGTGAAGTTCTGATAAAATCGACATCGGTAAAAGGCATTATCATTAATAATTATGTAAATTAATAAAAATGATGCTGACTAACAAAAAAAATGACTATTACGTACAATTCCCTACTATTTAAATTCAAAAATAAATATCAGTTTTTTTAAAGAATTGTGTGCCTCTTCTGCCTGGAATTTCTCTGTCTACCCAACTATTTATAACTCGTAAAGTTATTTCTATCTTGAGCTAAATGCTTGTAAATGTCAATTCAACCGCCAAAAAAATAATATTCTTTGTTTTTGTTTCTTCCAATTTTTTTTCCATTTGTTTCAAAACATGTAATATTTAAAAATAACAAATGTTTAAGCTTGGGCGAAACCGGGTTAACTTTTATTAGATTTATAAATTATGGTTGAATTGAGATGCGTTGGTTCAATAGAGACCTAACTTGTAAGAAGGCTGATTTTTTTATATCATGTACAATCATTTGTGAGTTTTTCCAATAGTTTCAATCCCAGGAATAAACACCCCCTATGATATCATCTAACTTCGATGGTGATAATGTCGATGACTTCTTCATGAAGGCATTCTACTTCCGTGACCAATGTCAGTGAATTGTGGACACTTGTTCGATACTTTCGTCCCCTACTACTGAATCTTTTCTTGTTGAAAAATATTGTGTTATAATTTATTTTTCACGATTTAATATTTCAAGCATATCAAAAACCTAAATTTCATAATTTGTTTATATTAGTGGTAAACAAAGCATTATTTTTTTGTCACAGCGTTATATATATGTATAGCTGCTTCACTGCTTCCATACTTTTCTACTTACTGTAATTTTATCTCACAATAAATTTCTCATAATAAATAAAAATAAAATAATAAATCCCACAAACAATATGTCCTCAACACCTGCCTCATTTGCCACCCATCTCCCCTGCGAGTGGGAGCGGGACGGCAACCATTTCGCTGTACATTTATATACGCATTCGGCATGTTTCCCACGGGTGCGAGCGAGAGAGAGAGCTATGGCAGGGGTGATGACAGATTGGTTCGGACGGGTAAAACAGAAGCCTCCAAAGTTGACAAAGATTTCCAAAGTTTGATTACCGAGTAAACTGATTGATCATTGATTTTTATATCAGAACCTGTGATTTTGTCAATTAAAATTTAAACGTAATGCAAACAAAACCTTTCAAATAAATTACCTGAAGTAAGGATCACTAAATTCTCTCTGGGCACGAAAGAGATTCGCCAGTATTCACCATTCAGAAACGATACCTTGCTTAAAATGGCTTAAACCTTGTTTGGTGACCAAATCTGAATAGTCAGTCGATGCTGGATAATCCTACTGGCCGAGGAAAATGATTTCCCTTCGGGGCCTCCTTTGTGGAGTTACGAGTAGGTACTATGTATTTAAAAAAAGTGTTTTTTATTTTATTTTACAGTAAAACTCAATTATAATTATAATTTATAAGCCTGTAATGTTTTTACATTTATTTATAATTTAACAATATTTTTTTTAATCCGGTGGAATCTGGAAGGCACCCATTAGTTAAACAGAAGCCTTTAAAGTCAAAGCCTCAAAAACTCAAGTTATTCAAAAGTCGGTACTGAAACCTTCAAAGAGGGCAAACCATTTCCACCTTGAACACCGCGAATCACTTCCACCTTTATACCTATTCACATGGTGCCGTGAAAAGTGAGATGTTTGGTACTTAGAATGTGATAGCAGAGTTTGCGTGTGGTAAGACGCCGATTATCCGCGCTTATTGGGAAGGTGCGGATTAACCGTCGAGGAGTTAAGAATGTCATGTCAAAAGTTCAATTATTGATTGTTTAATCGATGGGAATAAAATTGAAAAGCCTCGTGTGCCGCCGAATCCCATGCCTTGTCTTTATAATTTATAGCTAGGCAGGTACCTACTACAATGATATGTATTGATTTTTTATTTTTCCTGACTCCTTTTTAGAAGTGCGTCAGTATCCATCAATAGAACAAGTCAGAGCGAGGGATAAATAAAATGTTTTTAGGATGATGGGAAGTGTTTCCTGTGGATTCCTCAGGATTTAAGGATGATTGATCATGTCCTTATGACAACCGACTTGTAATACAAAGATATTGCCCTATGGTGTGTGAAAAGAAGCGATGGACTACTGGAATCTATAACATTTGATGTATCATAGATATATTAGTATGTAAAATCGTTTTACACAATGAACAAAAAATTGTTTTTCGTAAATTTAAATGTCCCATGTTAAAAAAAACGCACTCAATATATTAGCAGGACTTCGATTGCGATAAGTGGCGTAATCTGCCAAGCCCTCAGGCAAGTTGGGGAGTTATCCGCGCCCACCCTTTCAAAATGATTCTGAATAAAAGTAATAGATAATGTTATACCTGATGTCCCCGGCATTGCCCTTGTTTTATTCTGATTTAATAGTTGGTAAAAGAGGTTGGGGCAGTTTTTCAAAATATCATGTAGATCGTTATCATTCTCTTGTTTTGAAGGTCAAATGTGCGAAATTTCATCAATCCACAGAGTATTTTCTTTAACTATTATAACTAATTGAAGTCCCGGGTATAGACAATGAATTTACTCTTATTTTGAACGTCTGGTGTGCAAAATTACATCAATAATATCATAATTCTGCTTTATGGGGTAGGAAAGGGGAATGTGGGTGGTTTTTCGAAATATCATATAGACAGTGACCTTCCTCTCGTTTTGAAGGTGAAGTGTGCAAAATTTAATCATTTTGTTTAAAATCTCGCCGCCCGCCCGCCACAGACACTCCTATTTACATATTATAGATAGACTATATTACAGAAGATAAAAGATAATATCTGTGCAATGCAAACGGAAAACGGAATTTAATAGACGTAAAATTATTTAAAAATAAAATGACTTTGTTTCGACCTTGGAGGAAAATATTTCGTCGAAGCTTTTGACCGGTACGAGCATTTTTTAGCTTTTTCCCATGGCGTTAATTCATGTCGCGAGATTGTTTTTCGTATTAAGAGTATCAAAAAAAGAAATTACTCAAGATGATATAATTATTGTTTTCTTCGAGTATTGCATGCAACGTTCTATGCAGTATAGCGTTAAACCATTCTAATTAGGCTATAGATAGTCTTCGGCCTGCAGTTGATGGAAATTCATAATTCACCTCTATCAAGTAGATACCGGATAATACCTGGCAACTGGGTACCAAATAGACTAGGTGCACTTTCCAAGCTCCAGGCTACCACCCCTTTGCTACCTATCTAGCTACTACCTGCTTCTTTCTTCTTGAGAAGGAACTTGGCTTTACGGTGAACTTAACAATACGGAAATGCAGACGAAACCAATTATTACTTTTTGAAAATCTCTCTGTTGTTTTTTAACTGTAGTATATAAAAATGGACTTGCATGATTTTATTTTAAGAGTATTGATTTATCTTCTAAATTTTTTTCGGTTGTTGCATAAGTTCGTGGCAAATTTCCTCAATATGATAATTTATATCTATTTATTATACATTACATAAAGAAGAGGTCCTGTGGGTGGGTGGTTTTGTTTGATTTTAAAGAGAGTATTCACTAATTATTGTAACCTCGTGTCTTTTTTCGTACCTCGCTATGGTTAAAATATTTTTATTTTACGCAACTATTTAATTATTCGTATTTTTAACGCAACCGGGTTTCGCTTGAAGTCGAGCTTCATCAGGAAGTAATATTAACTTTAGCTAATAGTCAAAGCGAAACCAGGTCGACATCAAACAAATTAAAAAGCATTGGTATGAAACAAACTTCCTGTATAATTTACAATGTAACTCTGTCATGAAGGTACAAACATTCATACAATGTCACACCACCAATGATAGATATATTAATATTTTTTTGCAGCAGTATAGAATAAAATATTCTGTTTTTAACCGTAACTTTTGAAGTCAGTAAGTTCTTTATTTTAAATTTATAATACGCCATCATTTTTAAATGTCACTGAAACTTTTTAAAAGAAAATATTGTGGAAATGGGATTAGGATTGGATGTTTCACAGAATTTGAAAAATTCATCAAATTTCAAAGTAAATATTTTGAGTTCTGTGAAAGTTGTATTAAAGTTCTATTATTATTTCATCGTGTGCTAGTTGTTCCACTACACTTGAATATTAACAGAACTTAGATAGGACTTTCAAAGAAGTTGTTAATATTTTGTTTTAGCAATTTTATGAATTGTTCAAACTCTGTGAAATAACGTTTTGTCATCAAACAGTTCAAAGTCCTTTTCTAACATTACACTAAAATTTAAATAACCTGCAAACTAACCTCGAAGGAATCAAAGGTAGGCAATTAGTTATTAATGAACAGCTCTCAAGTAAATTACAGTGAAGCTATGCAGTCGCACGGTTTTATGGCAGAGGGGAAGAAAGGTTCTCGACAGAAAATAGGTAGCAAGTAGAGGTGGAGAGGAAAAGAGAGGAGAGAGGATAGAGGATAGAGTAGAGCACGTCCTCGCTTTACGTCTCAACAAGACGTAAAACATGTCTGTTTCTAGATACTTGGACTGCATTTTCGTAATTATGGAGATTATTTACAAATTGCTATTTGTAGCACAAAATGATGGTTTTGTTTGTTCTTTCTTGTTTATGGAGGTCTTTGTTAAAAACCCCTAAATAAAATAACATAAAATGAACAGTATGAGACAAAGTCATTTCTCACCTTTGTTCGACTTAAAATAGTGTTTTAAAAAAATCTAGCCACTTCTCTCTCCTGAAAAAATATAGTAAGTTACATCCGTCTGTGACCTTTTGAAGTAGGTACAGATTGCAATTCAAAAGATTTTATATGTTCAATAATATAAAATACAATTTCTGAAAATAGTTTATTTTTAAAAAGTTCTGCGGTACAATTATAATTACGCGTTACAGCTATTTCGAATCTCAAACAGTTTAACAATGCCTTCAGAAGGCTAAAAAGCTGTCACTTATAGTAATAATTACATATCAGAACTTGTGCATAAATATACTGTTTTTATAAATTGAATTATAACATCATTGAATATGTAAAAGCAAATTAATTAGGCGTTCTAAAAATAAACTTGATAAAAATAAATTAATTAACAAAAGAATATAATTTAGTCACTGAATTTAAATCGAGTACAACTTATCAGACACAAACCTGAGATTTTCTACATTGTATAATTCAAATTCATCCAAATTTTCTACTGAGATTCTCTTTTCAATATTCAATGTACCCACAATAGACAATATATATAAAAAATATTCAATTCTACAAATTTATAAAGAAATACAGTTAAATAACTTACAATTCAATTCATCAGTCAGATATCAAAAAACTATCAAAATCCCAAAACTTAATACAAAGCACACACAAAATACCTACCTCTATCTAGGTATAACATATTTTAACATCCTTCCATTATATCTAAAAAATATTGAAGATATTCAGGAATTTAAAATAAAATTAAAAAATTACCTAAAACTACTATAAATGTCCATATCTTACTCTTATTATTATTTCCTTCAAATCTTGAAACTGTATTATTGATAAATCTTGCCTATTTCCCTTTGGTTTTGCAAATATATTATTTACTTACTTACATGATTCCATATAATTGAGCTAGGATTCACTCACCAAACACAAGAGCCTCGTCTTTTTATGGTGAGGAAAAGCTATTATTATTTACCTTGATAACACTGTATAATATGTATAATTGTATATTTATTGTAAAAAACATACAAATATTAAATAAATAAAATAAAAATAAAAAAATCTCTGGATTTTCTAATACGTATCCAATTGTAAGTTAGTTACAATTTGTAAATTGGTTAAATATCACGTAAATTGAAATAATCATTATAACTGTATTGAAAAAGTTAAGAATTAGTACACATTTCTAAAAATATCAATTCGTTTGTACATTCAGCCAAATCATTTGTCTTTTCCAATAACAAATAAAATCACTTATTGTACCTAAACTAGTAGTTCTGTGAACAGTAGACAACTCTTTTGGAATAAAAAGGTACTATCAAACACGGCTACCAACTTCACGAGATTGACCGGACACGGAACACACAAATGATTTTACAGGCAGAGGAAATGTAAGATGGTCGAATCATGGAGTTCAGTTATAGATTCCTCCTACGTCTAATAAGACAACATAACAAAAAATAGTGCACTTTGTAAGAAACTTAATTAAACATTAAAAAATAAAAATTATTTTATTTAGTAATAAACTGAACGTATTGAAGATGGACGTGATTGTCAGAAAGCGGTCCGGTCAGAAAGAAATAAAAGTAGAATAAAGCTTAACAGTTGGTTTAACGGTACTTTATTAATAAAATACTGAACCATCGTGATCTTACATCAAGGTGATACTGAGATTTTCTTACACTCTGGAACGTGCCACAAATATACTATACATTATTTTAAATGAGTAATTTGTAAAATAATACGAATGAATCAAATAAAATTTACTTGCGCACGCCGGGATTTGAACTCGCGTCTTCCAGCTTGCTAGTGCCTTACCCCTCGACCATGTAGGCTACTTTATTTTGTTCTATTTTCATAAATTTTACCTAATATTTATTGGAGAAATCATTTCTTCTATTCCATATAATACTTAGATAATATCTGCTCTAAATTTTATTATAGCATTTGGGTAATTATTCCAACCCTTCCCCTAATTTATTCAATTGATCGTCAGGTCCCGAACAAACCTTAAGCGTGTTCGAAACACTTAAGATCTAGGCCGATTCAGAAAACTTGTCCGAATATAACTTTTTACTAGTCAGAGACTTCCGCCATTGACAAAATAGCGACTGACGACGTCGATAATTCTCTTTAACCACCGAATACAAAATCCCTCGAAGGGTTATTTATAAATAACGATTTGAAAGAAAACTGAAGTCTCTAACTTCCATTAGACCTTTCTACTACTCCTAGGCTTCAGACATGACCTATATGATATACCCTCAGTCATTTGGAATCCTCAATATCAAACATACATTGATCGTATTGAAAATGTCCGAAACAAATTTATAAAACACCTATCCTATCGCTGCAATGATCGTCGGTTTGACCTACCGCTTTATATAATCGCAGAAAAATCTCTACAAAACAGTGAACTGTCTTGTTGATTCATCATATCTGTTGGCCCCGAACAAAACACCAAATCGAATGACTTATTTAGAATACCACACTAATAATCTCTTAGGACGTATCTGTAAAACTCACAATGCCCTATAAGATGTAGACATTTTCAACTAATGCATCTCAAGAAATCGATAAATTAAAATACTTTTAGTTTGTGAAAATGATCTGTATTATATTGTTATAAGCAGTAAAATGATAAAATGATCTTAAATGATCTGTATTATATTGTTATAAGCAGTATAACAATATAATACAGATCATTGTAATGTATTTTGTAATTTGTACCTACACAATACATTACAATGATCTGTATTATATTGTTATAAGTAGTATAATCATGCGAACACTTGTTTACAATATTATGTAGTTCTTAATAATACATTTTCTTATCATTTGTAATGTATTGTCTAGGTACAAATTATAAATTAACCTTTAAATTAATAGAATTTTATTGCTTCTTCAATAGTTGCAAAACTTTACTTTACTTTGTTGCGTCATTTTAATTATATGGAAATGAAATACTTTGTGTACACCACTTCTCTAAATAGTCAACAAAGTCACTATCTGTGTGTGCGCTTAGTTCTTCTAAACTATGCAACAGAGTTTCATTTAGAGAATTCTTCAAGAAGGTTTATATATATAATACATGGATATTATATTTATTGAAAGTAGAAAAAAGTCGAGCACCGCCAATGGCTTCTTCGTCAGGATAATGAAAATAAACTTTACAGGTCTATAATATACGAATGTTTATTGTTTACACTTTATTGTACTACTATTTGTTTCCTAAATAAATAATTTAAAATTAAAAAATACGGTGATCGGATAACTCATCGAAATGACAATTCAACACACCTTTAAAAAATCGTATAAACTCATTAAAGGGATGAAACAAAAACTAATCAGGTTAAGTAGGTTAGGTTAGGTTAGGTGATGTTAGGTTTAAAGGTTAATTTATGTCGCTTTTAATGACTGTATATCAATTTTTAAAGTTATGTTGAATTGTCATTGTGTTGAGTTATCATGGAACCGAAATTAATTTTCTAATATAAAAAGGTCAAATTGACCTAACTTCGGGCACACAGACATGACCTCAATACAATTCCATCGGTTTATCTCTTCAGTGTCTTAAATAGTTCTACGTTTCAACTTGCAACGTTAAACCTGTGAAGCGTAAAAACATCTACGACATAAACAGGGCAAAAGGGTAAACGGACGGACGACAGTTGGACGAATGTTCCGACTTATTTAATTATTACTTTTGCGTTTTACGACACATGGAATACATAAACAAATTATGTTGTTGCGTGCTAAGGTTCTTTTGATTAAATAATATTAGCAAGTATTCTCTTTCTCTTTGTTTATAGCTCAAAGCACATTTTGGTAATAGTGTGTATTTCCACGGCGCGTTCGTATGATCTTTTGCTTTTTTGCCTCCAAAACTGTCCAACTCTGTTGCATTTGTTAATAAATTTTCAAAAAAAAATCAATAAAATAATAAATGTATATAATGAGAAAGTATCACACTAACTGTGCAGGCGGTCAAGGGGAGAACTAACTTAACCTAACTTTTTTTAAATCCGCGGATATATTTATATCAGCACAATTTGAGCACCTACAATAGCGACACCACCGACTCCAAAGTTACGTATACACCCAACTGAATACTCCACTGCCCGACATAAATACTCAAAAAGGACAATTAATAGGCCAAAATATACTGGTTATTCCCGAATGTGAAAAATTTCATGGTGCGAAACTTTATAGTGCCATACCAAATGAAAAAAATAATAATAACAAAAATGAATATAAATAAAACCAAGTAAGAATCGTAGCTCCCTTATCAGGAACAAGAGCTCCTCTTTTCTGATAAGATATACATGACCAATTATGAACCTAAATATTATATTTTTCAAAATATGTATGTATTAATGTAACCCATATGATCTATATTTAAAAAAAAAAAAAAAAATAAAAATAAAAAAATAAAAATAAAAAAAAACATGGCTGAGAGAACAGAAAAATTATGACGATAATGTAAACACTAGAGAGTAAATAAAAACATATAAAACTACAGGCTGCCCCAGAACAGGAAACCTTAGTGATGTGGACTTTGAATACTGTGAGGTATTCTTGTGTTCTGCTTTAAACTTACGTCATGTACTAATATATATTTTTTAAATACAGCAGAAAATCTGTTTGTTTTTCTGATCTTTGAGTCAGCAAAATGTCTGAACTCTTCCCTACCTCCCTATCTTCCCCATTCCTTTCAGCTTCACACACAATACAATTTTAGGGATGTTATAGTCCCACTGACTCCGATATTAAAGCCTTTAAAAATATATTAAAATGAAGCACTTCGTTTTATAACTTCATCGATCTATAACGTTTCGAAATCTGGACAAATAGCACTAGTTATTTATAAAATTCACGGGAAATGGTATCAAAATTAAATGAAAATTAACAATGTGGTAAACAAAATGTTTTAAAATTATGAACGTTGGCCGTTCGGAAGCTGAAACAGTTATTTTGGGAATGTTGTGGGATTGACACTGGAAAACAAAGGGTCTTTTTTTAGATTCTCATTCAATTGAAATTGTAAGGAGCCGAGTGGGCCGCTAAACCTTTTTTTTGTGTACATTTACATTTCCGGTTTTTTTTCATTTGTTGTTAAATAGCTTTGGTTTCCAAGATCTAAGCACCCGGTCTTAACCGACCAAACGTCGGCCCATGGAATAAACAAAAAATTTCTAGCTCCTAATCACTAAAGAGAAAATTCCTGAATGAATGATCTATACCGATATGAAAGAAAACTTTTGTCGCCAAACAGGGCAATGAATTTCAACATCTGTTCAAGAAAGGATTGTATTTTGTTATTTTAGTTTCGCCTGTTATTCTTTTTGGGAATTAATGTAAATCATGTACACGTAAATAAAATATCAAACGTAGTCTGTAAGGCTTTGATATTATTTCACTTTAAAGTCACATGTTGAATGTCCTGGTTTAGGGACACTTTAAAGTCGCACGTTGAATTGGTTCCATGATAAATCAACACATCGACAATTCAACACACCTTTAAAAACTGATATAAAGTCATTAGAAACGATGAAAAAAAACCTAACCTAACCTACTTAACCCAGTTAATAAAGTTTTTTTTATCACTTTTCATGACTTTATATAACTTTTTAAAGATGTGATGAAATATCATTTTGATGATTTATCCGGTCACCGATGAATGTCCTGGTATAGGGACACTTCAAAGTTGCATGTTGAATTTCCTGGGTTAGGGACACTAATATTTACATTTTGAATAGATTAGGGCAGTGGCGGTTCTTGACGGGGAGACAAATGAGACAATCTTCACCCGATATTCTTGATACCGACTAAAAAAATAGTACAAATATCGATGTGTCTTCACCAAATGAATGAATTCTTTACATAAAAACATAAATTATTTAAAGTAAACAAACATTTGCCGGAGTATAATTTTAAAACTGTTGAATCAAAATCATTGTACCACACGTTAATTACTGTAGCAGCGTTCTATTCATAGCCAACGATGGATTGAATAAACAAATGACAACAAAATAGATCTATAAGATTTATACTGAAGTAAAATGGGTATACGAAAATCAAGCAAATGTTGAAGGAGTAAAATATCTTGTCATTTAAGAAAATTATTTAATATATTTCTAATCTGCAAAACAATTCATGTCCATACATTAATTGAATTATTGTCAAATTGAAAACCTGTTAACAAACACACACATGAATAAAATAAATTGCATAAGATTTCCCTTCAGAAAAAAAAACGCAGGGTCAAAAATCGTTGATGTAAGGAGCATTGAAGATATTTTGCAAATTACCAGAAGAAATAAAATTGGAAGAAAATATAAACAAATTTACAATTAAATACGAAAATATGTTATTGTTTATTATAAAAATGTGTTAGGATTGTATTAAAACATAGATAACTATTTACCTATTTAAAATACCACAAATAAATCAAATGTGTTTCGGATCATTTTCAAGCTCGATTTTTAATGAGATACCAAGGCCAGTGGTGGCTCGTGACTTTTGGGAGTAATAGAGGGCTTTCATGAAAATAAAATGGCATTATTGATTTTTTTGTGGCCAAAAATGTTTTGTTTTTTTTTCAGAAAATCGGTGCAGTTTACTGCCAACCTGAAATTTCCTTAAAATCTTCATACAAGAAATCGAATTTTCGAAAATAAATAAAAAAATACGTTTCTGACCACAACAACATCCATAATTCCATTTTATTTAATATTAGCACTCTAGTACACCCGAAAGTCACGAGCCACCAGTGAGCAAGGCGTTATGTTTTTGAGCTTATATTTCTGTAATTTATATAACAGGATATATAATTTAATTTTCAAACAATACATTTGAAATATGTAGAAGCAGTAAAAAAATAGCTAATTTAAATTAACCTTGAATTAAAATGGTCGTCACCATTTAAAATTACCACCCGGTCTACGATATGAATTTTTATCTTATATTTTTTACTTGAAAAGTAACGTTTACGAGATTAAAAAAATACTATCTATAATAAAGGTCAGAAATAATTTTGTCTCGTTTTCAAAGCGAGTCTCTAATTTTTTTAAATATTCATGTATTTAAATTTCTACAAAGGCAATTGCTTTGTTTTTCGGATTCCTTTCGTATTGAACAATTGTAAAATTTGAGGCAAACAATATAGATATAAGAAAACGTTAGATAATAATATTAAGTAAGAGTGGTTTGTAATCGCCCCGGCAACTCTGAGCAAATATCAAAAAGGAATTGTAGTTTATTTCAAAAAGCAAAAGCTTCGTATCTTCTCCGATGGAGGGCGTTTGATTGGTCAGCGGCTGACAGAAGGGATTTACCAAGAATCTGATGATTGGTTTTTAGGGAAGGATTTTTGTAGTCTTTACTCGTTATTTTTTATTATTATTATGGACGCCCACGCCGAGAGTACCTGGAGGACCTGCTGGTGGACGTGCGCTGCTCATCATATGCAGAAGTCAAAAGAGCCGCACAAGACAGGGAAGAATGGAAGAGGAGATTAGATGAAATTGCTGCAAACCAATCCCAGGATTGAAACCAGAGAGAGAGACTCGTTATGCCTGCCCGGCGGATCTCAGGAAACTGTGTAATTTCGTCACAACAAATAAATAGTTCATATATCGCTGTGGAAATTCTGGAATAAAGATCATTGTTTTTAAAACTAACTAAACATATACGAATCCTTATAACTATCTTGTTTAAACATGGTTTAAGACGGAGTTGTAAAAATAATAATTTTAATATAATCCCGTAGTACCTGCCTGTATAGAAAATAGCAAAGAAAAATTATAGGCATCAACTTCTATGTATCATTTTCTGAACATATTACGACTGTCATATACAGGGAACATTCTCGAACTTGAAAATTAACTTTGAAAATTGAAGAATTGTTTAAATTTCAACGTTAATTTTCAAGTTCTGTGAAAGTCTTATTCAAGTTCTCTTATTACATCAAAATAGGCCAGTTGCTTAACAGAAATGAAATAATAACAGAACTCGAATAGACCTTGAAAATTAACTATCGAATTCGATGAATTGTTCAAATTCTGTGAATAAAAGTAAAGGCGACACGACACGCTATCTCCAAAATTAAACGAAAGATTCAGATAGCATCTAGGAACTCTTCAACCTCACTGAAAGGGACGATACATCTCGCTATCAGTATCAGTCTAGGTTTTCCCTCATCTCGCTGGAAGGGACGAGCCATCGTGAGCTGTAGGTCCAATAGGAGATCTACTAGGAACTCTTCAACCTCACGAAAGGGACGATGCATCTCGCTACCAGTATCAGGTATTCAGCCTAGGTTTTCCCTCATCTCGCTGGAAGGGACGAGCCATCGTGAGCTGTAGGTCCAATAGGAGATCTACTAGGAACTCTTCAACCTCACGAAAGGGACGATGCATCTCGCTACCAGTATCAGGTATACAGTCTAGGTTTTCCCTCATCTCGCTGGAAGGGACGAGCCATCGTGAGCTGTAGGTCCAATAGGAGATCTACTAGGAACTCTTCAACCTCACGAAAGGGACGATGCATCTCGCTACCAGTATCAGGTATACAGTCTAGGTTTTCCCTCATCTCGCTGGAAGGGACGAGCCATCGTGAGCTGTAGGTCCAATAGGAGATCTACTAGGAACTCTTCAACCTCACGAAAGGGACGATGCATCTCGCTACCAGTATCAGGTATTCAGCCTAGGTTTTCCCTCATCTCGCTGGAAGGGACGAGCCATCGTGAGCTGTAGGTCCAATAGGAGAACTACTAGGAACTCTTCAACCTCACTGAAAGGGACGATACATCTCGCTATCAGTATCAGGTATTCAGTCTAGGTTTTCCCTCATCTCGCTGGAAGGGACGAGCCATCGTGAGCTGTAGGTCCAATAGGAGAACTACTAGGAACTCTTCAACCTCACTGAAAGGGACGATACATCTCGCTATCAGTATCAGGTATTCAGTCTAGGTTTTCCCTCATCTCGCTGGAAGGGACGAGCCATCGTGAGCTGTAGGTCCAATAGGAGATCTACTAGGAACTCTTCAACCTCACTGAAAGGACGATTCAACTCGCTTCATCTTTTTAAATGTGATCTAGTAATTTTTTTATAAAAACAAACTGAACTGAACCGTGGGAATAAAGTTAAATAAACAAAATGGACAGATACTAATAAACATAATTTCGATTATTTTGTACAAAGTGGTTTTTCTCATCATCATTATTATTTTAAATATATAATGGGGTTTTCGAGCAGCCACTGTCGCTCAATAACTCGAATTTTAACAAAAAAGTTGGATTCTTACCGCGGAGACAAGGCAATACTGTGTTATTGTGTATTAAATTCTAAAAAAGATGAAGTAATTTTAATGAAAGGTATAATGATAAAGCATTATTGAACATTTGAAAAGTACCTTTCCTAAGTACGCCTTGTTAACAATTTAAGATCAAAACAGTTGGTTTCATTTTAAAATAACTACGAGGAATATCTTACACAACTCTTATACAACTTAGCCCATAGTAGTTGCAACGTCAAATTTTAATTAAGGAATTCTTGACAAGCTAGAAGTTATTCAATCAGAGATATGATAATATAATTTAATACCGTTTAAAGAAAGCAAAATATATTATATTTTTAAAAAATCAATGAAAGAAGAACCTTCGTGGGATCTCAACAAGCTAGCCATACAACCATGTGCTAACGTTAGTTTTTTTTCATTTCAATAACCGATTGTCCAAATAGTGAATCTGAAAGGGTGATAACTTGACAAGTTATAAAATAATGAGTGTCTTTAAAAAGCTTTTTATTTATTTATTTACGCCCTTTTTCGGGGCTTTTACATGAGAATATTAAGAAATATACATTATTTATTGTACATAACTGAATTACTTCATTAACAACATTTAAATTGAAGATGTCCACTGACTTGGTATAATTGTTTCCCTCCATTAGTATTCTGGGCAAAGAAGAATACATATGGTAGTTAGTCCCAGAATTTCTGCACTGAAATAAATCCTGACTTCTAGTATTACGTTGTGGAATCCGATAGCTTTTCAATTCTAGCAATACCGGACTATCAACTAAATCATTTAGAATTTTATATAGAAATACCAAGTCAGTGAAAATTCTTCTGTCTGACAATTTGAGCATATTCATATAATTTAACAGAGTGTTGTTGTTCAACATGATTGCTGGAATACCAATTTTAAAATTTATAAAACGTTTGTTTTGAGAATTTTAAGAATTTGTTTTGTATTCTTTCAACAGTTTGTACATGTATATTATAATGTGGGTTCCAGACAGGAGAATTGTACTCAAGTTGACTTCTTACATAGGCAAAATATAACAATTTAATACACTTTATATTGTTTAAATTTCTGGTTAGCCTATTTATAAATCCCAACATTTTAAGCCTTTATTAGAGATTTCTGTTATGTGGTTAACGAATGAAAGATTTGATTGAAAAGTGATGCCTAAGTCTTTGATTTGTGTTAATGTCTCAAGAGCATTGTTATCAATGTTATAATGAAAAATCACTGGATTTTTTATTGTGATTGCGTAACTCTACTAAATGATTAACCTTTCCCTTACTGTGCTAAAAAAATACACGCGTTCCGGTGCTGTGTAGTCAATACACATCTTAAAATAAGCGATTTAAAATCGTAAAAAAATGTATATTCATAGCCAATCGCTTATGTTTATTATATTTTATGTCAAAAGTGATAATAATTGTAATTTAATAGCTGAAAACATGTAAAAACCATCGGCAGATGCTAAAAAAACGTGCGAAGAGTCCTTATCTAACGACGGTCCATGACCGAATGGCGGCGGATGGGCGCTGGACTCACGCACACAGTTTTGCGTGTTTACGCTGCCAGTCTTGCAGGGGTTTCAAACTTAATTTTTTTTTTAAAAAAAAATAAACAAATTTGTAAAAAGAAATATTATATTGAGAAACTAAACATTAAAAATTCTACATGCATTATATTTAAATATAACAGCAAAATTATGTAAGAACAAAACAATACAGCGAAATTAAAAATAATAAAATTTTTAAACCAAATATATTAAATTGTTAATCATAATTGCATCGCAATTGTGGCAGGAAATATATTTTTTTTCTTTTCTGTGGCTTGTGCATACAGATTTTTGACAAATATGACAAACTATGGTGCTTCTTTTTTTGTGTTGTATGGACAAAATCTGCAAGTTTTCGACGGTGCTCGGGACACTAGTACATTTCTTGAATCACTCGTAATATCATTCGTAACAGCAGTTGCGGGTGGTGTTTCTTGATAATATGACAAAACTGTCTCGAAAGCATCTTGTTGTTGTTTGTGAAATTTGACCGTGCTGTTTTTTCTTTTCATTACATTGGGCTTGGCCAACTCTAAACCAAGCTGTCTTATGAATAATTTCCTTTTACTTCTATTATTTTTTTCCACTCCGGATACTTTTGAATCCATAATAAATATGTGTTCAGTGCAGCAATGTCTAACATTTCCATGAACAAACGAAACGGCCATCTTCTTGTCGACCTTACACACGAATACTCGGAGGTCATTTTGTCCCCTGTGTCAACGGCACCTTTGGTTTTATTATAATGTAAAATTATATCGGGTTTTTTTGTATCGGTTTGGCTTATTTCATTTCCAAGAAATTGAGTTGATAGCAGCAAAACTGCTTTATTTTGCTGAGGCACATATGACACAAGTGTTTTATTTGATGTAAAACCAAACTGGCTACTATACAATGGCCTTTCTTTTGATGGCAAAAACTCTTTAGGGATTTCCCTCTTATTTTTGCGAAGAGTGCCAGTTATGGTCAGATTTTTAGACAGAAGATTGTCCGCCAGTGGTACTGACGTAAAAAAATTATCTGTGGTTATGCCTCTATTGGTGCCATATTGAGGTTCCACCAATTCCATAACGACACGATTGCCTTGATTTATTTATCATACCGCTGTATATTTGCATGTTACATATATATGCGGTTTTAGCATCTGCAGCGATCCATATTTTGATGCCATACCTGGCTGTCTTTGACTTCATATATACCCGAAATGGACATTTACCTCTAAACGCCGCCAAACGCTCATCCACGGTTATATCAAGCGATGGAGAGTAATTTGATTTACACGCATCTACCAATTTACTGAAAATCGACTTAATTGGCTCTAGCTTGTCTGAAGAAGCTTCAAATCTCTCTCGTCTTGTATCTCTATTATCAAAACGGATCTGACTATAAATATTTATGAACCTGGCTCGAGACATAGCTGCCGTGAAAAACGGCTGACAAAATGGACTTTCACTTGTCCACAACTCATTCAAACTTAGTTTTCGGGTGCGATTTCTGCCGGAAGCAAGCATTATACCGATGAAAGCATATAATTCATCTTCGGATAATTGCTCAATCATATTCCCGGGTAAACGACTCAATTGACGATTCGTTTCTTGGCATATTTCTGTTACCATATCTGCGCTTATAAATAAAGCAAACATTTCTCTTATTGTGTTAGCTAATAAACTACCATTTTTCAGGCCAGAAGTTTCATTGAAAATATTGCATTGCCGACGTCTCGATGACGATGGTGGTAATACACTCCATTCGAATCCATGTTTTGAAACTAGTATTTCTCCCTCGTCTTCATTTTCACTAGTCGATTCCGAGTCCAATTCTTCTAAATTTTCGACCAAATCTTCAGTATCTGATATGTCATTGTTCATTTCAAACTCAAAATCACTATCATAATCAAGTTCTTGCGCTATCTCTTCTTCTGTTAAATTTCTGTCAATCATTATTCTTCCTGAAAATGGAAGGGTTTTTGTAAATAATGTAAAACGCAGTATTGCTTAACTGAATATTATAACGAATAAGAAAAAAAATGTAACATTTGAAATAAATATTCAAAAATAAATCTTAGATCAATGATTAAATGACGAAAGCGCACGGATAAATAGTTACGTAATACACACTTTTCAATACTATAATATAAGGTAATAGTATAACACAGTATTCGGAAATAAATGAAAAAGAACTTACCAAAAATTATTATTTGATTATCGAACGGAAATAATGATTCACTTTAGTACCCCTGCACAAGTTGGTCACGAGTGGTAGCTACACAATGCGGTCGTAGGTATCGATGGTCTAAATAGAACTGGGGACAAGTGGATTTCTCATCTTCCCGCATAGCGAAGTAAAGCGAGACATCAATAGGGTGTCATTTCTTCGCACACTCTTCGCGTAGCAATGGCACAAGGTTGATTGTATTGGTGTATTTGTTCCCGATTTCTTACAAAAATCTCGGATATTTAATTGAATTTGAAAACTATATTAAATATTATTTTTTAATTCGGTGCATAAATGTATAACGGAGGAATACCTAAAATCTGAACGCAGAATTTATTATATTTATAGAGTTATTAAAGATATTAGAAGCAATGTGTAGTAAATACACACCACAGATGAGGAAAGGATCAAACATATGTTTTCAGGACAATATATACTCGTACATAGGTACACTCACTTTAACCTAAATTAAAACTGATTTGAAACTCTAAAGTTTATATTTTTACACCATTATTTATCAAGAGGAATTATTTATTTATTATTTCTTGAAAATTTGTAAAAAGAGTATATCTTATAGGTACATCCTATTTCTTCCAGCTAACCCAACAAATACACATTATATTACAAAACCCAAGTAGGTACATGTTAAAGAAAAAAATTAAAAAATAAAATAAAAAATAAAAATAGGTATTCAATTTATGTAAGGTTTTCATTTAAGGCGATGCCATACGTAGTAATGCAAAATCATGTGTTTTTGGTTTGAAAATTAGGTCGCCTAGAAATTTTTCAAATGCTTTAATTAAATACTGCGAGTAGAAAACATCTTAGCCTTTGAAATAATCGAGTATTTTTTAGATAAGTCTTTTTATAGGCACAGAAAAAATAATATAAAGGCCTTTCAAAAAAAGTTCAAAATCTCCTACTTACGAACCCATTTTTGGTTATGATTTTATTGTATAATGTGGCAAATTAAGTTATTTATAAAATGATCGAAAAAAAATATATTTATGCCTGAACATCCACAAAATAAAATAAAAGGCACTTTTTGGCCATGTTTTTTTCTTGCATAAATCAAAACAGGCGGATGGTGTTAAGCGGGAATTTAAACCTTATCGCCATCTACGTAAGGGTTGTTATTGATAGCGGCTCAATTAAAATATTACACGACGTAGTGCATCGCCTTAAAGTGTAGTGACATTTGTTTAAAAGAAATGTTTTTAGTGATGATTTAAATTTGAGTATGTCGGTTTCTAGTTTGATGCTACGTGGAAGGTTGTTATTTACTTTAATGGCCATACAGTGTGGTCCTTTTTGAAATATAGTTTTATTTGCTTTTGGGATTCATAAGTTTTCTATGAACCTTGTAGCGTGTTTAAGTGTTGAGTTTTTTTGTGGGAACTCCGAACTAACAGGCATAACTCCATTATATATATGTCCGTCACTGTCAGAAGTTTGAGACATTTTAAAATTGGTCTACATGAATCCCGATGATCAGAGTTTGTAATTTTTCGTAGGTTCCTCTTTTGGATGATAAAAACATCTTTGGCGTTTACTGGGTTTCCTCAAAAAACTATTTTGTATTTAATCATTGAGTATACGTATCCATAGTATGCGGTGATTACAGACTCTATGAGATATTTTTAAGGGTGCCTAGAACAAAAGATCACCTCAAGGGCGCTTAAATATCTGACGTAGTTGGAAATTTAGAAATCCTTAAAACTATTAATAAATAAACGAACCAATGTTCAATTTGCCATTCAAATTTAATTTGAATTTCTGCAAATTTGAAAAATGCACAAAACTCCGCAGAACAATAAAGCTTTATTACCGCCATAATTCAAAAATAACCTCCGACATAAGTTGTTTGGCTCGAATATTCGTAAATCGTAACATCGTAACACGTAGTATTATTATTGCGGAGAATGTTAGGTTTTGAACAATAATAATTTTAGAGGCAGTCAGTCGATGACCCGCGGAGGGGTCTAGACTGGTAGAGGTGACAGTTAGTGTTAGCGGGGACAACAACCTCTGTCGGGCGAGCACCTTGGCCGGAGAACACACAGATGGCAGGCATCACTCACATCGATCATTTGCGCCAAATGAATTGAGGCGATAAATAGTTTTTGATCGAATAATGAATTCAGGGTTGCGCCAAAAATAATATGAGCATGCACCTTGGAATATTGACTAAATACTTTTGTGGGACATATTCCAACGGATACGCATATAGGTTACTAACTAACTAACCATCACGCTGTTTTCCGCATGGGCAGGCGGAGAGGATAGACCTCCACACAACTCGGTAGCATTTCATGTGTGTCGAACGACCTTGTCCTTGTGTATGGCACAACCATGAATATGTTGTTTATGTTTTATTTTAAATTGACCCTTCAGTACTTTAATCATATTTGTTCAGTTTCCAAATTTTGTCTGTGTATTTCAAATGCGTTATTTCTTGTTTTTTTAATATTCCGTAAAAACAAATACCCTGTTTTAGAAACTAGATACTATTATCTTTCCGGTGTATGCATATAAAATAAACATTACCATATCTAAATAACGTGAAAAATGTTGTCAAAAACAATAACCACATTTTTACTTAATTTTTTACTCCAATCATAGAAAAGTTGAGAGAACTCGACATTTCGAAAACAGATTCGTTTTGTTTGGGGAATTTTAAAGAAATCTGTACCTTCACTTTAATCTCGTTCATATAAAAAAATAAGAATTATTCATTTTGGCCATTTTTTATGATTTTATTAATGGATTCCAGAAAAAATATTTGAAGTATTTGTTTTTACGGAAAAAATAAGGAAAATAAAGCGCATTTGAAATACACAGAAAATACAGCAAACTGAACAAAAGTGATGAAAGTACTATAGATGAAAAAGTGTAAAAAATAATAAATTGGTAACATATATAAAATATATTTTTAGCTTCCTAGCATTTTCCAAAGTTCAAACTGTCATCAAAACATAATCAAGACCTCAAAAATCATCGCGATACAACAACATGGTTGACAAAATAATATTTTATGTTGTCGACATACTTACCAATTAGTGCACGTCAGTGGCATCATTGTTCAAGTAGAATAATGTATAACAAATGTTTTCCCTACCTGTTCATAGATGGCAATAGCAAAAATAAATATGTTTATATTCAATTCTTTAGACACAAAAACTAAATTTCAACTGACCCAGTAGTGTCATGCTATAATGTGCTCTACGAAAAATTATTTTAGAGGTTTTTATTGCATAACACTCCTGTGTCAGTTGGAACCTTTTTTTCCAAAGCAGTCGATTTTCAAAATGAAAATTTAGGAGTGACCTATTTATCTTATTACCTACAGTACGAATTATAACATCTTAAATCTTAATTAAATTTTAGTGAATTCGACCTTATTAAAAACCACAATATTTATATTTATCTGCCATGTAGAAGAAAATTTTTATATTTATTTATTATAAGCTATTTCTTTGATGGGCGGACATAACAGTATAACTGCATTTTTGACCATTTAACGATTTATATTAGAAAATGTGTCTTGTGTATGCCGGCATCAATGGTATTAACAGTATAGTTACACCAGTACTCAAAACATAATATGTTTTGAGTACTGGTGTAGGTAACTATACTGTTAATACCATTGATGCCGGCATACAAAAGACACATTTTCTCATATAAATCGTTAAATGGTCAAAAATGCAGTTATACTGTTGTGTCCGCCCATCAAAGATTTTACATAGCACTCTTTTTAGGGTGAATTGCCTAATACAAAAAAAAAAAAAAAATTGCCAAGTACCTGAACATATTAAACACATCTAAATGTTTTATTTTAACCTGGCAACATTGCCCTTAGCGGGAAAAACATGGCAGTTCAGTTTTGAGTGGATTATTTAATGTTCAGTTTATTTTATGTATTTTGTGTTAGTATTTCCATAAATAATATAATTTTGTTATAGCATTTTCCTGAAGTCGGTTTGTTTGTACTGAAAGTGAGTAAACACAATGTTTATATGCCTTATTGATACTAGTAAATTCATTATAAAGTGCACTTCTTTTACAAGAAAAGGTTATTGTTTTCATGTCAACATCGACTTCAATAGATAATAATATTCATTCTGACATATCTGTTGTGCCTGACAGTTATTGAAGTTGTGAATGAAATGAATAATTTACAGAACATTATTGATTATTTTCTTTATGAAAATACAACATTCCCAAATTACGAATATCTTAACATATTCGATGTCCATCATAAGCAGAAAATTTTGCTTGTGAAATGATGGAGGACTCGTCTAGACCCACGATGCCTGGGAGGGAACCCGGGCATCTGTGCACTCGTCCGCTAACCGGGATAATTATAACAGAAAGGTTCAACATATGAATAAAACAAATTCGTAGCATGTTTATTTATAGAATAAAATGGCACCTGTAATTTATTTGTTTGGATAAGGATCATAAATAGGAACAAAGTATTAAAATAATATAATTTATTAACTTCTATTTAAAATATGAATCAATTATTAATTTATTATTTAATGGCAGTAGTAACATTACAATCCCTGCACAAGCGGTTTTAGAAAGCATTTGACACATTGAAATACCTAGTACAAACAGTATTTCCCTTCAGAAAGGAATGTATAAAACAAAAAATGGAGAAGAAAAAATAAACAAATAATAATATTGAATAGTACATAATATATACAGTTAAACTCGTAAATTTAAAATACTGACACTTATTTTACAGAGATTATTATCACTTATGTTATCATGTTCGCTCTTTATGATACAACAGTCTTTAATTATTAATGAACTCGGACAATACAATCATAATACCAAGGAGTTCTGAATTCCGAATAGTATAATAATTATTGAAATCTATCAATGTATATAATACATATAAGGAGAACTTGAAAATCGTATGGTGATTGTTATTACGCAGTCCATTTCAAACAGCGGGTATCGAGGTGAGTGCCTAGACATTTGACGCTGCAGTATCGAGCTCCACAGGGAAGACAGGTATAGTTGGATGGGAAACCACAGACTGCACAGAGATGGCGTTCCGGGAATCTAAAACATAATAAGCAAAAACACATACTTACAAAACCAACCAATAAAAAATCAGTGTCATTCTTATACCCTGGGCAGAATGCCCAGGTTTTTAAAGTATATCGAGATGCCCGCAAGAAGCTAAAATCAATTTTTCAATCTTTGGAGCACAGACTTCAGATGGGAAAACTGTCCTTGCTATACCAGTATTTCAATGGAAGATGCTCTGAAGAACTAACATCATTTATCCCTTGGGCACAGGTGCACGGTCGGGAAACACCCCAAAAGCGCGCCAATTATGTGTGGACGGTTGACATTTGTCATATAAGAATAGGTTGCTTTTATAACTTATTGCCGGCCTTCATGTTTCAAAATAATCACTCCATTAAAAAAAACCTTTCCAACAGCATCCACAATGAATATTACAAAAAAATCTAAAGCACAAAACCGATTCTTACTTAGAAGGTGGTGCCTGAGCCGATATATAATTGGGAGGATCAGGATTATAGGCTCCGTCATCTTCTAGCAGCTGTGCGAAGGATTTGCGGAATCGCATCTTGTAATACTCCGCACTCTTTGTCTTTTTCCGCTTTGCCTTAACCTCGTTGGTGTCTTGGAATTTGGGCACCTTTTTGGACATAACCAGATCCGAATGAGGGTCATCATGGAAGTTGTCTTGTTCTAAAGCCTCCAGAGCTTTTCTCGCTCTTCTTTTTCTTGATACATCATCTAAGATCCTCTTTTTTTCAGATTCTTTGATCCTTCCAGATTCTCTTGCTGCCATCTTGTTTTTGTGACAATTTATAAATTATACTGATTGCAATACGCTATGTTATAATTTACTGGCCCTTTTCATGCAGGGGAAAGTTAATCTGGTCCATGAGATCGTCGATTCTTGCCTGCAGGGTCTCGACAATATCGGTCGATATAAAGACGTGGGTCTCGTCCAGATCTTGTAGAATGAATTTCCTACCTAATGCCAGAGTTTCATCTAGATGAAGCAAAAACTGTTTCATAGCCTGGTCACTGAAAACAAATTACAATGTACATTACTAAACTGAATATTGTTATTGCTGCAGGAATGTCTAAAAGAAAGGGAGTAAGTGCTGATGAGAAGAGAACTCGAATGCTAGATCTTTTCTATGAGAAAAAGGAATTCTTTCAGTTGAAGGTAATCAGAACTGTACAGTTAAGGAATCAAATCCATTCATCCAAGTTATATTTTGAATAAATTGATCATGTTCATGATGTGCTAATGTAAACATCAGTGTTCTTGTAAAATTGTTGTAGGAACTCGAAAAGATAGCGCCTAAGGAAAAGGGTATTGTAGCCCAATCTGTAAAGGAGGTTGTACAAGGACTAGTTGATGACAATCTGGTCGATACAGATAAAATTGGCACTTCCATTTATTTCTGGGCATTTCCAAGGTATTTAACAAATTTGCACTCAAAAACACCGATAGTACTTTTACAGATAAATTCTTTATATTTAAAATAATTTTTGGGTAATTTTAGCAAAGCAAAAAATGAAAAGAAACGAAAAATAGATGAGCTCACAACAAAGCTGGAGGAATGCAAGAAGAAACTCTGCGTTGGTCAAGAAACATTGATAAAAGAAAAGGTATATATGGAATGTATTATTATCTATCTGTTATTGAGAATTTTATAATTCTATGAATAATGTGTAACAAGTGTGAGAAGAAATGTTTTTATGTAAAATTGTTATGATTTTTATTAACTATTATTATATTTTGAATTAATGTGTTTCATCATATCAGGCAGGACGAGAGGATGACCAACAGAGAAGTGACGCCATTAAAAGGTTATCCGAACTAAATCAGAAACATTTACAACTACAAACGGAAATCAAAAAATACTCGCATGCTGATCCCGATGTTTTAAATAAGATGCTATCAGATACAGAGGTAACATTCAATCCACATTGATCAAATACAAATTACTTTTACATTACCAACAATTTATTAACTTCTCAACAACATTCTGCTATTATTTCATGTGACATTTCAAATGTTAATATAATGAAACATTAATTTATTTCTCCAATAGGAAACTAAAGCCGCGAGTAATCGTTGGACTGACAATCTATTTGCTGTAAGATGTTGGTGTAAGACAGTGATGGGATCTGATGAGAACACATTCAACAAACAATTTGGAATACCACCTGAATTAGATTACGTAGACTAGATTAGCTTAAATACTGCCATAATTAGATTACGTAGAATAGTTTATACTTAACATGATAGAGTTTTGAATGCCGGCTAAATTATATTACTTACTAAACATATTTTTTTAAATGTTAAGGCAACTGTAATAAAGTAAACTTTGATAATTTTGAATTTATCTTTAAATTTAAAGTCAGACTGTGGACAATGTTATAAAATAAGTTGAAATAAATCGATTCAAACACACAACTTGTGTATTTTTTCAAACTCAGCATCATAGAACAACTTCTTTGAAAATGTAGAACCGCTGTGAAAATTTCTAATCCAAACAAATATTAACAATTGTGTTAAATGAATAGTAAAATTTGATAAACAAAAGACTCTAAGTAACACATATTTCTAAAATCAATGCCTCATCACAATTGAAGCAAGAAATTAAAGAGAGACTTCCATTTTAGGTTATGTCAGATGGTTGAATATTTTTAGGAAAAACAGTGAATCTTGAGCTTACAAATAATGTTCAATAATGACATGGGAATAAAGATATTCGTATATTTATTTACCACTCGACAAGAACTCCTTTCATAACATTTACCATTGTCGAACATTAATAAAGCGCCCAAAAAATGACAGTTGAAATTTTTGCTTTCGGTTTTGGCTTCGGTAATTTATATTCTTTGTTGGTGTCTATGGTCTATGCATAAATAAGCCTGAATAAACCCATGATTCTATGGATTTTCGACGACGCCAGATACCACAGAGATCCAAAAGTAGGAAATGTTTTTTTTTGCTTGGAGCAGCTTGACACACATTTTGATTTTTCTAGGTCGGGGAGTACACCAATAAATACTTCCGATTTTTATTTTTTGGAAAACTTAGTATAGCTGTTCAAAATGGAATGCTTTAAAATAAATCAGCTTAATCGGTTAGTAACCGAGTGAACAAAGGCGTTGGATTCCCACCCAGGCGTCATGAGTTCAATCCTCTGCTAGACAAGTCCTCTTGTTGTTAAATTTTCCGCTTATATACAAAAATGAGATTTTTTTTCCTGTGCCCCCCTCTGAGGTTGGGGCCTTATGGAAAATTTGATGTATTATTTTTCCAGTCCTGTTTCGTGAATGTGCTCATTATGAATGTGCTCAGAGGAACTTATTTACCATAGAGGCCTACTGTTTGGAGTTAATGTAATGAAATTTAATTAAAAATCGGTACCTGGCTGTTAATCCCCAGTGGACGAATTGACACGTCAGTCCTGAACCCAATGTTCCGTAGATTTCTTTTTACCCTTATACCTTTTTCCTTCCCAGAACTTCCTCTCCTTTCTTTCCCTAAGAGACCCTCCACACAGCATCCCCAAATTGGACTTATTTTCCTTGGGACCTCCTGTGTTCTGTTAATGTAAAAAACACATAGTTTAAAGAGCAAATAATATTATTGTACTAGCTGTACCGCGCCACGCGTTGCTGTGGCTCAGTCTGTCTGTGCAAACAAAGAAACAATAACGCTTTTGTTTTTACGTCCAACAGATGGCGCTGTTTCTTTTTTTAAAGCATGTTTTTTTTCTGTCACAGGTGACATCTATATAATTTAGGAATATCAACATTCATGCGTATCTATGAGTACTATTGTATTTTTTCCAACAAAATACTGAGGTCTATGGGGGTTTGAATCATTTACCATCACCCCTTCTTTTTATAAGCCCTTACTTTTGGACTTTTTTTAAATCTATACATATTTTTTATTCATGAAAAGAAGAGTAAAAACTTTTTTTATTGAAAGCAACTTTGTAAGCAATTTACTGTGGCACAAGGGGCAAGAATAATCTCATGTTTGTCCTTTTTATTCCAAACCATTCATCACATTAAAAATGATGAACGATCACATAAAAAATGTCTTTTTCTTCAATGGTGCGTCATGTTACGTATTCAAAAATGAATATTTTGTAAGATAATACACCAAGAAAAACTTTATTTGGTAAATGTCGTGTAAGTGTTTTTTTCCGTGTATAATTGATCATTTCAGTGATGTTAATGGCATGTTAATGGCTACGGGGTGTTACTGAATTTCGATCATCAGAATACTCTATACTTCCATTATCACTTTTTTTAAATTTCATGTTAACAATGTCATACTGATTTCTATTTTTTTATTTGTTACAAAACAATACAAGATTTCAAATAATAACAGTACCCAAATAATTTTTTTTTAAATCCTTATTATTCTACTACTCAATAAGGTGAGCTCCAGCAACTCATGTTCATGTGAGGTGTATATACAAAAAGAAAATAATGCTTAAAAGGTGACGTTTAAACAATATTCGAAGTCTATTAAATAACTACAAACGTAATTCACCATACAAATTATGTGTAAACAATATTCAAAGTCCAATAAATTAAATAACTAGGGTGAACGCTCCTATAGTCAGCCTGTGCCTATTGTCAGCCTCTTTCATAATTTCGTGAAATAATAAGAAAAATGTACACTCTATCACCATCTATGAGAATGTTCACGCACTAGTAAATAATGAACCAAACATGGTTTCAAAATGGCGGCTCTAACTTATTTTCTGTCCCTATATTCGACCGTTGCTTTCAAACAAGTGAAGACCTGTCAGACATTCTCCCGCGCGCCATAATAAATTTGCAGTTGACCACGGTTTCAAAGTAAGTTTAAAAACCCTGAATTTTACTAATATTGTTGAGTTAAGTGTTATTTTATGTTTCTGTGATTATTTTGCCTTGTTTTCAAGCATTCAAATTATGTTTATGATGTTTGATTTTTGCAATGTTGTGGTGGTTGACTTTAGGAACAAATTTTGTTAGAGCATCCTAAAGTCAGCCGGGGGGGCTGTCCTTAGGCCATGTGTAGGTTATTTCAAATATGGAATCTAAGTGTGCAGTAGTGTTCTCTATCTTTACAATGTGATCTTACATACACAAATAAATGCATTAAAATAAAAACACCAAAGGTCAGCCGCCTCATTTTGTTTTGGGGTAGACGTGGCTGACTTTAGGAACTTAATGATCCAAATGTCAGCCATCAACGTGCTAATACACTTTATGGCATGGTGAATGATTTAATGTTGTATTTGAATTCTAGGTAGGTATTCATAAAAACTAAATTCAACATGCCGAAAGAGAAGATCGTCAAACCAAAGGGATATAAAAAACCCCTTCTACAATACGACCGAAGCAAAATTGAAGATGCTCTCCGAGCAATAAGGGGAGATCAATTTAGCATCAGAGAAGCCAGCAGAAAATATGGAGTTCCCAGGGGAACTCTACAAGATCGTCTCCACGGCAGAGTTCCTGATAAAACAAATATGGGTAGAGATACCACATTAACTAAAGAGGAAGAAGAGTCTTTGGTGCAATGGTTATCCGAATTGGCCAAATGTGGATTTTCAAGAAAGAAGGATGATCTTTTAAACACAGTTCAAAAAATTATGAAGGATGACAAACGCCCAAACCCCTTCACAAATGATAGACCGGGAAGAAAATGGTACGACCTATTTATTAAGAGACATCCAATCTTGAATGAGCTTGTCCCGGAAGGTATAAGTAAGGGTAGAGCGGTTGTTACTGAAGAGTACATACGCAAATGGTTTAATGATCTTAAAAAGTATTTAAGTGACATCAATGCTATAGATTTTTTGGAAGACCCGAGAAGAATACTTAATGGCGATGAAACCAGTTTTAGTGTTTGCCCTAAAACTGGAAAAGTTATCGCACCAAAAGGCTGGAAAAATGTATACGAAATTCAAGCCGGGAATGAAAAAGAAACTATAACGGTATTGTTAGTTTTCACAGCTACAGGTGACACCTTACAACCGATGGTCGTCTTTCCATATGTTCGACCACCGCGAGATGTAATACAAAGTATGCCCGATGAGCGGTTTCTTGGTCGTTCGGAGACTGGTTGGATGAGGAGTGAAATAATTGAATACGTAGCCAATGCAGTGAATTCTTGGTTGGAGAAAAACTCTGTTCCAAAACCAGTACTCTTGTTAGTAGATGGGCATAAATCCCACCTTACTCTTGAGCTGAGCAAATTCTGCAATGATAATCAAATAATTCTCTATTCATTACCCCCAAACACGACTCACTTGATGCAACCAGCTGACGTCAGCGTTTTCCGGCCTCTTAAAGTCTAATGGCGAAAAACTATTAGAGAATGGCAAGGGAATTCGGAAAATTATAATTCAGTCTTGTCTAAGAGCACCTTTTGTCTATTACTGAACAAAGTGCTACAAAAAGATATGACAGATATTATTAAGAATGGGTTTAGAAAATGTGGGCTGTTCCCTTTTAACCCGGATGCCGTTGACTACACTAAGTGTATTCAAAATACATTAGAGCGTGCGGAAAATACCAACAGAATTGAACAATTAACCACTCCAAAAGATACCAAACTTTTAACAGACAAGAAATAATAACAGCACAAAACGTCATCAAAAGCATAAAAAAACAATTAGAGGATGAGAACATAGATGCACTCCGTGTTATCGAAATTATCGAAGCTTCTTTTACTGAAGCAGACAATCGTGTTGTCACTATTGGAAACTACGTTTTAAATTCCAAAGGTGTTCTGAAACCAGATGCTGACCCTCAACCCTCAACTTCAGGCTATGAAGCAAATGAATTACAAATTAGTGATTGCATAGTAAATTGCGACCAAGAAGATGCTCAAAATAATTTATTTTTGTCTATTCCTGATGATGATTTTGAATCACTGGACATGACAAATCATTCCAATTTCTCTCTCCACTCAAGCCCTACCTCAATTATTACTAAGTCTGTAAATACACTACCGCCGGTGCCTGCAACAACACCTTTGTCGTGCGTAACCAACAAAATTAAAAGCGGAATATCTCCCTCCTTCAGCAATCACTTGTTCACTCCAAAATGTTTGCAATTTGGAAAAAGAAAATTGAAACCAGGAGAACCGATGCCGATGGCAATTTCGTCCGATGCTTGGAAGAATTACATGGCCAAAAAAGAAGATATAAAACAGGCACTAGTAAAAAAGAGGATTGAAAGGCAAGAAGCAATAAAAAAAAAGAAAAGAAGAACAGGCTACAAAAATAGAAGAACGAACGAAAAGAAGGGAAGAACAAATGAAACGAAAAGCAAACACTGACAAATACAAGAACCTAGGACGAAAGACTGGAGAAACCAATAAGAAATTAAATGTAACATCTACTCAATCTAAAATTTCAAGCACTGGATGTGAAGAAGAATTAAACAGTGATGTAGTAGATGATGATCTGAAAAAATCTAAAATTTCATGCACTGGATGTGAAGAAGAATTAATCAGTGATGTAGAAGACGATGATCTGAAAAATGTTGGTTGTTTTTTTTTTTTTTTTTTTTTTTTTTTTTTATGTATATTTTATTTAGTTATAAGAGTTTACATCTTATACCTAATATATTATGGTTGTATATTGGTTGTGACATCTGTCCAAGATGGTATCACCTCAAGTGTACCCAAAAACACCTTATGCGGAAGTTGCTTCTAAACAATTTACTTGCCATATTTGTCTGCTTACTATGTAGATATAAATAAAATTGCTACTATTGAATACCTATTTTTTTAATTTCACGTCATATGTAATAATTTAAAACCCTCAGCCGTCGACTAGGCTGACTTTAGGAACTCGAAAGGCTGGAGATAGGCACATGGTGGCTGACTTTGGGTGATTTTGGCATTTAATTTTTGAAAGGCTTTTAAATCATTTTCATTGAAACAAATACATTTCCAATAATGATAAGTGAATAGTCTGTTCTTTGAACTATAATAAGGTGTAATTGTTAGAAACTTAAACGCTATTTACTACTTTTTAAACTGTAATAAATCAAGTAAAAATCTTAAGAGGCTGACCTTTGGGACATTCACCCTACATATGTAATTTAACAAACAAATTAACACAATTTAATCTTCAAAATAACTGAATATAGAATAAAAGTTTTTAAAATGCTAGATAGTGTAGGGGTAATTTTAAGGGTACAATAAATACCATATAACTCCAATTTCAGGGAATTAATTATCTTTTCGAATTGTTCATATTTCAAAGTTTCGGTTAGCTTCTTGGTTTTTGATTATTTAAACAGGTTGTATATTTATTGTTCAACAGCTAGAGATTCACCTGTGATAGGCTAACTTTAGACATGTACGTTTTTTCGTAAATTTACGACTTCTAGCCAATGGGCATATTGCATTTTGAAAATCCAATATGCCCATTGGCTAGAAGTCGTAAATTTACGAAAAAACTTACAAGTCTACAGCTAGCCATATAGGCAGCATTTTTCAATGGTAATTTGACGCAGGATGTATATAATAACATGAAAACAATAAAAAATAATTAATATAAGAGCAGTACAATTTCAACACGATAAAATTTCGGTATTTATCAAGAGTTAAATTGAGTCGAAGACTTTAGAATAATTATATAAGACAAATATTAGCTATAAAGCCGAGTGATCATGACCATGACAAAAAAATCCAGTACCTAAGCATTTACGCATTTGCGCCATCTACAAAAAATACAACAAACTATTTAGAAACCTTAACTATTACAGGAATCTGTTTCGTTTTACAAATACCTATTCACCGTTATTTGGTTAGCACGTCCGACCAATCAGAGCGACGGGAAGGTTTATTTGCACCAATCGGGGATCGCCACACCGAGCATGTACCTTTAGGAATTCTCCAGCTGTCTCCTCATGTGCCTGACGTGGTTTCGGTCCGTCAAAAAGTGATGAAATTTGAATAAAATACGTCCATATCGTATTATTTTTTAATACGGGATAGTTTTCTATAGAACACAGTATCGAAAGTGAGTGATAAAATAAGTGAGTTCCCTTTATATTCGTTTAAACCTCGTATTGAAAATTGTGACGTTTCATGTTTTTTTTACAACGTCGGCTATCTGCAATCTTTGTATGTTAAATATTAAATTAAATTGTATTTTAATATCGTTTTTACTTTGTTTTAGACGGCCTAGTCATGAACGCACCTGGGAGCCTTTGGCTTTTATTATTTTTATGCTGCATCGCGTTTCCTATGGTGAGACCGGCTGCAGTCATGTCAATCGATTTCGGCGCCGAGTGGATGAAGGTTGGAGTCGTGTCACCAGGAGTACCGATGGAGATGGCTCTAAACAAGGAGTCGCAGAGGAAGACCCCGGCTGTGGTGGCCTTCAGGGATGGAGAGAGGACTTTTGGTGAAGATGCCTTCACCATTGGAGTCAGGTTCCCCAAGAACAGTTATGCCTATTTGCTAGATCTTTTGGGCAAGACTGTTGATCATCCATTGGTTCAAAGATACATGTGAGTAGAAATATAAACAATTCATTCATGTTTAATGAATTTTATCTATATTTGTGCAATTTAATTAAGTTCCATGTGTTACCTTTCTTCAATCATTTTAACTCATTCAAAATTACACTACTACTTTTTTTTTTGCACAATTAACCAAATAAATTGTTTGCACAGGTGACATTTATTGTTCAGGCCTATTTTATTTTAAATGGCATTATATATGGTAAATGCACAGAAAATGGGGACTAGCTTAATGGGCACATTTTATTTTAAAAACACTTTGTAGTAGTATTTCAGTTTCCGGCAATGGAAAATAATGCATTTTCGTAGTTATTTTCTTAAAAAACGTTTAATTTGACCTTTTTTTTTATGCCATATTTTGATATGTGTCCCTTTTTTCCATATATTTACCGTAAATGTTCTTCTGACATTAGATAGTCAGTTAAATTGAAATGAATTATATTACTTTTCGAAATGAATAAGTGGTCTCAATTTGTAATAATTTTTTTTTTTGTATGGAACTAGCGCAATATAGTCAAATAACAAGATAGTCTGAATTTTTGACAAATCAGTTGACTATTAATTTCTGTAAGGTAGGTACTCGTATCGCTTGTCTGACTTTTTCAAACATACTGTTCCAATTTCGAAAACGAAATTTAAGTTCTAAGTAAACCGAATTTTAGGGTTCATTAAACCAGAGTTAACTCACAACCGAATGCAGTATTTTTGATTGATTCTAAAGTAAAATTAGTTACTTTGCATGCTCCCTCACAGGTTGGAAGGAATCAACGTAAACCGAGTGCAATAAAAAATAGTTATAGCGAGAGAGCTCCGTTCCGTATATATTTCTAATGACGCCTGCATTGAAGTCGGTGTGATACGCGAGTGGCGCTGCGTATTTCCGTTTCCCGCATTCTTTCTGCACCCGGTTTATGTCCATTCCTGACCGGCTCATGAGGGAGCGGCCATAGAGAAATAATAAATTATTACCATTAGGTTTTTTTATTGATTTAGTTTTTTGCCTGTCAAGTCACAATGAGCTTCATTAATGGATTAATCCATTTTAATCACAAGTTGATAACAGGAGTCTGGTTTTTGTATTGCATGTCAAATTATCAACAGTTCACAGATTGTCTAATTAGCAGTTTTAAGCTGACTGTAATAATTTTTTTATTGTAGTAAATATTCTCGTTAATAATGCATTACGTAAAATGTACAGTGCATTATTGCATGAAACGAAAGACCCACTTGCTGGGGAAACATTTTCCCGGCTACAAAAAGTTAGAAGCAGATGATACCGGTCCACCACCAGCCCGAGTTACACGGGAAGGTAAGGACTGGGACACTGCGGCTAAAATAGTTACTCCCTCCAGAGTTAAATGGGCAATCAGAGGGTTTGACCCTTTTAAAAGCGCAGGAGAGGATGGAATCTTTCCGGCACTTCTACAGAGGGGCCTAGATACAATCCTACTTCCGGTGACGAAGATCCTGAGGGCATGCTGTGCCCTCGGATACATCCCCATACCATGGCGGAAGACAAGGGTAGTGTTCATACCCAAACCGGGGAGAGCTGACTACGACCAACCAGGTGCATTCCGCCCAATTAGCCTCACCTCATTTCTTCTGAAGACAATGGAGAGGCTAATGGACAGGCACATAAGGGACGGGGCACTGAAAGAGAAGCCCCTCCACGAGTTACAGTTTGCTTACCAAGCAGGTAAGTCAGTCGACGCGGCACTGCACAGGTTGGTGTACAAACTGGAGCAGGCACAAGCGACTGGGGAACTGGCGGTAGGGCTATTCCTGGATATAGAGGGAGCATTTAACTGCACCACTATTAAATCCATTGATGAAGCGGCAGAAAGACATGGACTCGACAAAACCACCAGAAGGTGGCTGAGGAACATGCTCTCAGGCCGGATACTTACGGTGACAAGGGGTGAGGTAAGCATCAAAGTGCTGGTGACACGAGGGTGTCCACAGGGAGGGGTCTTATCACCCTTGCTGTGGAGCCTGGTGGTGGACAACCTCATCCGGAAACTCAACAACAGGGGCCTATATACGCAAGGGTATGCGGATGACATTGCAACCATAATCACAACCCGAGGCCTTATACAGTCAACACTGGCAACAGTGGAAGAATGGTGTGAAGAAACAGGACTGTCAGTCAACCCAGACAAGACAGAACTAGTAATCTTTACGCGTAAAAGGAAACTAGAAGGATGGAGCAATCCAACCTTCTATGGAAAGGAATTAGAACCCTCTGACACGGTTAAGTACCTCGGAGTCATCATAGATGCCAAACTGAGCTGGAAAAACCAGGTGGAAACTGTAGGCAGAAAGGCCTGTGCTCTGATGTGGGCAACTAGGCGAATCTGCGGCAGAACGTGGGGTCTCAAACCTAAAATGATGCAATGGCTTTACACAGCCGTTGTAAAACCAAGGATCATGCACGCAGCCCTGGTCTGGTGGAGGAGAACAACACTGAAAACAGTGATGGTCACACTCAATCACATACAGGGACTTGCATGCAGAAGCATCACAGGAGCCATGAGAACCACTCCAATACTAGCCATGGGAGTGCTGCTGAACCTACCCCCACTAAACATAGAAATAGAGGGGGCGGCGATGGCGGCAGCCTACAGGTTACATTGCAATGGCCAATGGAGAGGAGAGTTGCCCAAAAACAGTCACACGGAGATAGGAATAAGACTGAGGGCAATTAGTCCGACGGCTGGGATGAAGCAGGACGGCAAACAAGCCGAATACTTCTTCGGACAGCTGTTTAAAGTGACGTACCCCACAAGGGAGGAATGGGACACGGTCCCAGGTCCAAACTCCAAACAGGAACTAATCTGGTTCACAGACGGGTCCAAGATGGAGGAAGGAACAGGGGCCGGGGTCTGTCTACAGGGATCTAAGAGGGAACTCAGTATACCTCTAGGAATGCACTGCACTGTGTTTCAAGCTGAGATGAAAGCCATCTTAGTCTGCGCACAGGAGAATATGAGTATCGGGTACAGAAATAAGAACATAAACATATGTTCTGATAGCCAGGCGGCCTTAATGGCACTGGAAAGTAACCGATGCGACTCCAGACTGGTGATGGAATGCAGGACTATCTTAATAGAACTGGCAACCATCAATAAAGTAACCCTGCTCTGGGTACCAGGACATAAAGGTATTGAGGGCAACGAGCGGGCTGACGAACTAGCAAGGAAAGGGGCGAAAGCACCACTTGTGGGATCTGAGCCGGCCGTAGGAGTAGCAGCTTGCCACACCAAACTACATATCAAGAGGTGGGTCAAATCCCAACACTGGAAGGAATGGAAGAAGGCACCCGGAATGAGGCAATCTAAAGTACTCATAA
This sequence comes from Hesperophylax consimilis, assembly GCF_061612785.1. NCBI lineage: Eukaryota > Metazoa > Arthropoda > Insecta > Trichoptera > Limnephilidae > Hesperophylax > Hesperophylax consimilis. The sequence goes on from NC_142853.1 coordinate 29,114,927, forward strand.
ACGGACCGGACCCTAACCGAACCAGGCAACTACTCGATATGGACAGAAACTCACTGAGGGAACTGGTAGGACTATTAACGGGACACTGCCATCTCAGGAGACACATGCAACTGTTGGGAGTGGAAAACACCAACATCTGTAGGAAATGTGAAGAGGAGGAAGAGACTCCAATTCACCTATGGTGCCAATGCCCCGCTCTGCTGGGAATAAGGCTCAGATACCTGGGAAGACACAGTGTGGAACCAGAAGACATCGCCACATATCCAATGACAGCCCTGGTGAACTTCATAAAAGGGACCGGGTTACTGGCAAGGGAATGAGGTAAAATGGGAGATAGTACAATGGGCCTATGGCCTAAGTGCTCGCGGGGAACGTAAGTAAACCGCCTCCGACTATAAAAAAAAAAAAAAAAAAAAAAAAAAAGACCCACTTTCCCAGATTACGACAATATTTTATTCCTCCTATCTCCGTCTTTATAAGCGATAGATGTAGCTTGTGCTATTGTGGAGGACTTACTCATTTAGAACAGGTTCCTAAAATTAAATACTTAGGTATTATTTTTGACAGCAATTTGAAGAGGAAACAACATATAACCAGAGCAGCAAACAGACTTAGAAAATTCATTTACTTTTTTAGACAAACTCGCAACTTTCTCAACCTAAGCCAGCTCAAAACAATCTACTATGCACTTTGTCAATCTTTAATACAGTATGGTATCATAGCATGGGGAGGAGCAAACGCTGCCGCCATCGATCCAATATCTAAAGCTCAGAAACTTATAATGAAGATTATCCTCAAACTACCAATCACAAGCAGCTCGGATGAAATCTTTAGGAAAATCTGTGTTATGAACATTAGGCAACTTTATGCCAAAAACATACTAGCATACCTCTTCAAATACAAAACTACTTTTGATAATGTCCAAACTGCTTGTGATACTAAAACTAAAGGACATAATCTCTTACAAATCCCTTTCGCTAAAACAACTTTTGGCCAGAGAAATTTTAGATATTTTGCAACAAGGCTATATAATGCTCTCCCACTAGCCATTAGACTGAAATTTTTTTTTTCGAAATATAAAACAGACATCAAGTCTTGGATCATCAGCCAAGACAGATCCAAGATCAACAATTTTATTAAAATCCCCTCATAAGTATGTACTAGATGCTGATTAACCAATTTATCATTTATTATTATTTTTTATCATTTTCACACTGTCATTTATGTTATGAAATATTATATGTATCAAATAATATGTAAACATTAATTTATGTACTCAATACGTCTGTCTCGACACAGGTTTATCCTAGTGAGACAGACATCGAAAAAAAAACCTGTAAAAAAAACTTTATATTGTTAATAAAAAACAAAAAAAAAGCTAGCAGAGGATTGAACCTGTGACTCCTGGGTGGGAACAAGGTGTGTCAAAAGATTTATTTATATATATTTTTTTATGTGACACCTTTCAAGAGCGCTCCTGTCTGTAGAGTGTAACTAGGGGAACTATATCGCCACCCGATGGGGCAACATTGTGTGGGGCATCGGAAGAGATTTTTTACTTCCAAAAGCGAGTCGACTTACACAAAACCGAGTTGAAGAAAAGACAAACAAAACAACACTTGATTTTGACTTAAATATCTAACGTTTACAAGTATTTAAGTCGGGGTTTAAGACGCACAAGCACATATAGGTTTTTAGCGTTTAGTTCGGGTTGTTTTAATAATTTACGAGTATTTCTTAACCTGAGAACTTTACTTTGATTGACAAAAAATGGAACTTTAATGCATCTTTTACCATCACCCACCGCATAAATAGTTACTTTTTTGCATATTAAGCGTACAGTGGAATTCAACAAGTTTATCAAAGTTAAATATCGCAGAAATATTACAGTGTAATTTCTTGTCTACAGGCAATTGTTCCCCTACTATGAGATCACTGCCGATCCTGAACGTGGAACGCCGGTGTTCAAGCACGATGAGAAGACCAGCTTCAGTCCTGAGGAGCTGATTGCCCAACTCCTCAACAAGGCCAGGGAGTTCGCCCAGACCAGCACTGGTAAGATAAGGATTTCAACCAGTTATATACACCTTGCGTTTCCCCGTTTCCTTAAATTGTGGATTTGGGAACTTATCTCTTTGATGAGGCACTTTGAGTATGTCTACTGTAGCTCTGGGAGAGTTCAATATGCCATTTTTAAACAATAAAAAATATTTGGCTTGTCATTACCGCTTGTCTAACATTCAAATAGACAACCTTTTTTGCAAAAACGAGAATGAAATGATGTTAACGTTTAGTTACAGTAAAGACTAAGAGGATACCCTGGTGTACGGGGACCTCTCAACAGTTGTCTTGCAAACACGTAGCAAAGAAAAAGTGCCATTTACAGGAGCACCTAGCATCGAAAATTCACTCGTTTATAGATCTAACAATTCATTTGATTTTTCCAGGTCAAATAATCAAGGAGTGCGTGATCACAGTGCCCGGCTTCTTCAACCATGCGGAGCGCTCCGCCATGATGGAGGCAGCCCAGCTGGCTGACCTGAAGGTGCTGCAGCTGATGAGTGATCACGCGGCGGTGGCGCTCAACTACGGCATCTTCCGCAGCAAGGAGATCAATGACTCTGCCCAGTATGTGGCCTTCTACGACATGGGTGCGCACAGCACCAAGGTCGCTATTGTTGAATACAAGATTGTGAAGACCAAGGAGAGGGGATTCGTCGAGAGCAACCCGCAGCTGCAGGTGTTGGGAGTCGGATTTGATAGGTTAGTACTTATATTTTGATTTCAAGGATGTTCACAGTTAAAGCTCGAAAAATTAAAACACATGGACGGAGAACAGAGTGTCACTAACAGTTTTGAGACACAAAATTTTAAAGTTTAGAGATATGTCGAAACAAATCTTTAACTATAAGATAGCAAATCATCTGTTTGTGCGACTCTTTCTGTGTGGAGTTTCTAGCTCAATGCAACTATTTTCTTCTCACAAAGTCATTTCCATCATAAGCTATGTATTACGTATTTTATATACGTATTTTAAAATGTTTGAACAGTAAGGAAAAAGATTGTTAAGAACTACGTAGAATAATTAAATGTTTTATACTAAAGATTTTCCATATCTCCTTTTATTTAGTACTAGCTGTACCCGTCACGTCTTGCTGTGGCTCAGTCTATCTATGCAGACAAAGAAACAATAGCGCTTTTGCTTATACGTCCAACAGATGGCGGTGTTTTTTTTTTTTTTTAGCAGCATGTTTTTACATTTCACAGGTGATATCTATATAATTTAGGAATATCAAAACCTAACCAAAAAAATGTTAAAATTTCAAAGCAATCAGTGGAGAATATTTGGAGATTTAAGATTATGAACAAACAAACATTTACATTTTTATTTATATAGATTTTTATCAAAAACGTAAAGTTAAAAAAAAATGGTTCACTAAGTAACGACGAACTTTTTTTCTAATTATTTCACTAGCCAAAACATAGATAGAGATCGAAAATATTTAACAAACTTAATTAATTTTGTGTAATAAAAAAAGTTAAAAAAATTCCCATTTGTATTCATGGAATTTAATATATCTCTATTTAAATCATTAATAATAATTTATTACTTATAATTCCAGGACCCTGGGTGGCCTGGAGTTAACCCTGCGTCTGCGCGACCACCTGGCCGCCAAGTTCAACGCCCTGAAGAAGACCCCCAACGACGTGCGCAAGAACCCCCGCGCCATGGCCAAGCTGCTGAAGGAGGCCAACCGGGTGAAGATAGTCCTGTCGGCTAATGCAGATCACTACGCCCAGGTGGAGGGGCTTCTCGATGAGCATGACTTCAGAGTGCAGGTAATACTTACTACTTACTCAGCTTAAGAAGTTCCCTTTTGAGGCAATGACCACGTCGCATTTTATTTTATTTTATTTTGCAAAGTTCAGGCACAAATATTTATTTATTTATTTATTATTACACGCCCTAATGGGCTTTTACACACTACAAAGTTTAATAGTAGAGTATCACAGTTATTATAAATTCTACAAAATTAAAACAATAAAGGAAACATAATACATACAACGAAAAAAGAAAAAAGATTAAATGTTACAACAAAAGCATATACAGTAGAACCTCGTTAATTCAAAATCCAGCGGACATCAAAAATCAAATTTCGAATTAACGAATTCCCACGTAATTCGAAATTTTATGAAAAAAAAAAAAAAAAATACGCCGAAAATCGATTTTCTCGGCCGCCTCTTCAAATCCGAGTGGTATTTTAGTTGTAAATTCGTATTAATACCAATTATTTCTTTATTTTCGCGGTCGATTACCGTAGCGGCCGGCCCTTTAAATTCAGATATTCGCAATAAATTCATAAAAATGCTATGTATTTACGCGTATATCGAGATTTTGCTGCCGATTTCGGTCGCGGCCTGCCCTTTAAATTGAGATATTCGTAAAAATACGATATATTTCCGCTTTAATCGAGATTTCGTGGTAATTTTCCGCTGCGGCCGGCCCTTTATTTCAAATATCTGAATTTGAATTCGTAAAAATATGATACATTTCCGCGTAAAACGAGGATTCGCGGCCGTATTCCGTCGCGGCCGGCTCTTCAAATTCAGATATTCGAAATAAATTCGTAAAAATGCTATATATTTACGCGTAAATCGAGATTTAACTGCCGATTTCGGTCGCGGCTTACCCTTTTAATTGAGATATTCGTAAAATTACTGTATATTTCCGCGTAAATCGAGATTTCGCGGTAATTTTCTGTCGCGGCCGGCCCTTTATTTCAAATATCTGAATTTGAATTCGTAAAAATACGATATATTTCCGCGTAAAACGAGAATTCGCGGCCGTATTCCGTCTCGGCCGGCTCTTCAAATTCAGATATTCGAAATAAATTCGTAAAAACATGATATATTTCCGCGTAAATCGAAATTTGTCGGCAGTTTTTCGTCGCAGCCGGCCTTTTAAGTTCAGATATTTGAAGTAAATTCGTAAAAATATGTCATATTTCGGCATGGATCGAAATTTTTCGGCCGATTTCCGTCGCGCCGTATTTTTTCAACTCGGATATTCGAAGTAAGGTGATGAAATACGATAAATTTACGCGTAAATCGAAATTACGTGGCCGAGTTTTGTCGCGGCCGACCCTTTAAATTCCGATATTTGGCGTAAACTCGTAAAACTACGACATATATCCACGTAAAATGTATTTTCTCGGCCCTTTAAACTCGGATATTCGAAATAAATTTGAAAAAATACGACATTGCAGTGTAAATCGATTCAGATTTACAAAATAATAATACTAATTAGGACGATGTATAACCACGTAAAAATACATTTTTCGGCGTTTTACCGCCACGGCTGACTTTAGGATTCAGATTTAAGAAATATTATGATTTGTTTCGCAAAAATCAATTTTGTTCGAATTACACGAACAAATTTTCGTGCGCGGACAAAAATAAATTTCGAATTACGAATTAACGAATTTCGAATTAAAAAAAATTTTGTACGAAAAAATTTTTCAGCGGAAATTTTTTTTGCGAAAATTTCGAATTACGCGTTTTTGCGAATTATCGGGGTTCGAATTAACGGGGTTCTACTGTAATAAAATAAGATACATTAGTAAAAATGATAAGAAATCTCACATAAATAGATATTCAAAATAAATATAAAAATGCGGAAATTATAGATATTTGTGTCTCGATATATAAAAGAATTGAAATAAACAATATTTATATTGATTATTTTTAAGATGAAATATATCTCCCTGATCAGAGTATTTATTTCCGAGACTGTGAAGTCTTGGAATCGGGGAATTTTGATAAGACAGTGTCCTGGTGTTGTAAAAATAAAAGGGTAGTAAATTTCGGCAAGATCTTTTGGGTATGTGGATGCTTATTAATGGGAGTAACTCAGGACAGTCAATTTTGTAATGAAGTATTTTATGTAGTACTATTAAATCTGTGTTTATTCTTCTTTCTGAAAGTTTTAATAGGGACAATTTATCTAGTAAGTAGTTATAATCAATGTTTTCTACAGGAATATACAATTTATAATTTATATACTTCAGGAACTTATGTTGAATCTTTTCAATGTCATCGGAATGAATCTTGTAAAAGGGAGACCATAACGTATTCAAATGTTTTATGATAATTTTCTAAAGAACTTAATTTGCCACATTGTATAATAAAACCATGACCGAAAAGGGGTTCGTCAGTAGGAGATTTTTAACTTTAAAGCAGTTTTTATAGGCCTGATATATAATTTTTTTCTTTGCTCTTAAAAAGTACACGATTATTTCAAAGACCGAGATGTGTTCTGCTCGTAGTATTTGATTCAAATATCTAGAATATTTCTAAGTGATCAAATTTTCGAACCAAAAGAGGAGTTTGGTTTTTTCGGTCCCTTAAGACTGAATTTGAATCTTTTGATTGTAAAATAAGTCCAAAATATGATTACCATTTTCTTTTCATGCCAGCTTGAAAACAACAAATTGCGTTATATAGCGAAACGTCAATTGGTGGGTGCGGAGTTTCTCGAAACATTTGAACTCTGCCAAAAGGCGGAGTTGGCAGTGAACCTTTGAGAAGTTTTTTCCGGTCCCTTAGAAAACATTGAGAGTTTCACTGTAAAACAAAACAAAGAAACCTAATCCAAAACAATTTTCAATCATTGAAGAAGATAATATCAACAACTCTCAAATATGAAACAGACAAAGAGACAGAAAATAAAAAGATAACAGTCACAACTGGGACTCCCAAATCCTCTAGTCTTACCGGGACTGATTGGTCTATTCCAATTGAGCTTCTGCCACCTCACTACATGCTGTCATTTTGTATCGATTTCATTTCGAGTTCTCGTGGTTCGAGTACCTGTTTTGATCGTAACCTTTTTATTTTTTGTGCCTTTTTGAATGAGATTCATAAGCTTCTAAAAGTTTTAAAAAATAATCAGCTTTATCAGAGGATACCACGCAGCCACCATTATATTTCAATCATTCAGGAGTCTTGCAAATTTTTATTTATGTATTGGTGAGTACAAAATGGCTGATCCCCGTCCGAATTTTGCAGGTAACCCGTGAAGAGTTTGAAGAGATGACAGCCGACGTAATGGAGCGTGTGTCCGCCCCGCTGCTGTCCGCCCTCAAGTCGGCCGGCCTCTCCATGGACGTCATCAGCCAGGTCATCCTGGTGGGAGCCGCCACCCGCGTGCCCAAGGTCCAGGAGATCCTCACCGCCACCGTGGGCTCCGACCTCGGCAAGAGCATCAATACGGATGAGGCTGCAGCCCTGGGAGCCGTCTACAGAGCTGCCGACCTGTCCATCGGCTTCAAGGTCAAGAAGTTCATCATCAAGGATGCCGTGGTGTTCCCCATTCAAGTCATCTTTGAACGGGACCACGAGGGACAGATCAGACACGTAAGTTTTATATACAGCATCTAATCCCTTTACAACCGGCTTCATACGAGCGTGAGTTTGTCTTTGAAAAATCCTGACACAAAATGTATCTGCTTTTGGGGACGGAACTGGTGTTTTCATAGGGTATCTTCAAGCGCATTATTATGTTTGTTCTCTCTATATGTCCATGTGTGTTTATAATTAAATACCTACTTCATTATAGGGATCATAATATGTATACGCATATATATTTTAAAAAATCATTTGGGACATAATATTATGTGTGTCGTGGTTGATGCTGCTTTGCATGGCATAAAAGCAAGAGAGTCCCTTCTATATTTTTGTTCCAGTCATGCTTACGGTTGATTGCACTTATTTTTCTTAAGAGCGTCCTCAATAAAAAGTGTTTTTGTCATCTATTGATTCTTAACTTATCTTTTGTAGGTTAAGAGAACTCTATTTGGATTGATGAACCCCTACCCACAGAAGAAGGTCATCACCTTCAACAAGCATGTCTCCGACTTCAGCTTCTTTGTTAACTACGCTGAACTTGATCACTTGTCTGTTGAGGAAGTCAGGAATTTGGGACTGCTGAACCTCTCCAAGGTTGATCTGACAGGAGTTGCCGAGGCCCTCACCAAGAACCAAGGACCAACCATCGACTCCAAGGGAATCAAGGCTCACTTTGCAATGGATGACTCTGGCCTTCTTAAGCTTATCAATGTTGAACTCGTCGCAGAGAAAACTCTCTCAGTTGAAGAACAAGAAGACAATGAAAGCTCTTTCGCTAAGCTAGGAAACACCATCAGCAAATTATTTGGATCTGAATCTACCAAACCAGACATCAAAGTAGAAGAAGCAACAGAAGAACCAGAAACTACCGAGAAGCCAGTAGACACCAACAGCACCGATAAGACCGGAGATAAGAACACCACAGATTCTGGTGAAGCCAAAGCGCTCAAACCAAAAATTGTTATTCTCAAGGAACCTATTGAGATTGCTGCTAATGTCCTATCACTTCCTGCCATGACCGAGGAGCAATTCAAAGCTTCAGTTGACAAGCTGAGTGCTTTGAACGCTGAGGAAGCAGCGCGCACGAGGAGAGAAACTGCCCTCAATAACCTGGAATCCTTTGTTATTGACGCACAGCAAAAGTTGGGAACTAAAGAGTTCTCTTCTTGTGGAACCCCAGAAGAAGTCAAAAAAATTATAACCGCTTGCTCCAAAGCATCCGATTGGCTTTATGAAGAAGGAGCAGATGTTGATGCCAAGCAGTACGAAGATAAGCTCGCTAAACTGAAGAAACTCACCAATGACATCTTCTCCAGGAACTGGGAACACAAAGAGAGGCCCGAAGTTCTGGGCGGTCTCAAGTCATTGCTGAATGCCTCCAAAACATTCCTGGAAAACTCCAAGAAACTCACTAAGGAAGTCAACCCAGAAAAAGACATCTTTACCGAAGTGGAAGTAGGTGTCCTCACAAAGGCCATTGAAAACACAGAAAAGTGGATGACAGAACAGGTCGAAGCTCAAAGCAAGCTCAAAAATCATGAAGATGTTGTTCTGACCGTCCGATCCGTCTCCGAGAAGATGCAAGAGCTGGACAGGGAAGTCAACTATCTGCTTAACAAGATGAAGATCTGGAAGCCTAAGAAACCAGTGCCCCCGAAAGAAGACAAGAAACTGAATGAGACTGATACCGAGAACATTAAGCCAATCGTAGAAGAGTCTCAAGAAGACGTGGTAGAAGCCCCAGAACTTAGTGAAGATGAACCAGTTGAAGAAGAAATTCCCAGCGGAGAAGATGAACACGTTGAATTATAATCATCTAAAGAATTAGGTAATTTAAAGAAACTATTGTTTCTTCAGCAAGCTCTGCTGCCAACTCGCAACTGCTCGAGGCTCTACAGTTAGCGGTTATTTATTAAAATACGTGGATGTTGAATTGATGTGTGATATTGAGACATTTATTTTTGCGGTGATGCAATTATTTTTATTTTTCGCAGCACATTTTTATTTTAGTTCATGCATATCTCATCTCCATTTGTATTCCTGTTTGTGATCAGTTTAGAAGTTTCTAAATCGGTATCGACATTTTGTGACTTTATTGTGTGGTTTGTGCGGTATTCAAAATATTCCATTGATTATAAATCATCTAGGTTTTCGTGCAATAAGTTTTTCCGTGGGAAATCATTTTCCTTGGTTAATTATTTATAATATCTGTACATTTTTTTGGACTGGAAGTAAAGAAAAGGTTTAAAGTGAGTATTTTAAAAATCCATGTACTGGCTGTATTGTGGCAAATGATTAAATATTATATAAGATTGAATAGATAATGATGGGTGTGATTTAGTTACTTTGTACAAAAATGGAATAAATGTTTGAAGAGAAATGCCTTTTTGCACTAAGTATCCAGTGTGGATCGGAGGATCTCTAATACTTGAAAAATATTGTTTTATTTATCCACTAAACAGAAGGATTAGGTTCATTGAGGAAAGAAGACAGGAGTTGGCACTAGGAAACTGGGCGCAACACATCGAACAAACTCAATTGAGCGTGGCTTACTGGGCTAGTATGATTAATTTCACTGCTCGGCGTGAACAGACTATTCCTTGATAAGCTATAAAGTGCGTTTGGCACCTTTAAACGATGAAACGTAGTGTGAAATTTTGTATTAACCATACGGAAGAAAGTTAAAAACTAGGGGATGGCATTACTTTTCACATGAAAGTATTTTTATAGTTGTTTTTTTATAATAAATAGCTTGCGTTTCTACATGTTTTTGACGAGTTTTGTCGTAGCAGTCTCCTTTGTACAGCAATGTTAAGTGATAATGGGCTTTGAAAAAAGTTACTTTAGAAGTCACAATCGCATATCTTTGGCTTGTCAGATGAAACATTGTTATACCGACCCTCGTTTGTCTCTTTCTTTTCGTGTTAATACTATGCTACTGGAGCAATCACAAGTTTTTGTTTTTTTGATAAAGTAGGAGTTGTGCTGCGTGTGTTCCCCTGATTAGGAACTGATGAAATTGAACCAACCATCGCGTCATTTGTACAACACTCAACGGTTGAACCAACTATATTGAGTTGCTATTGCTTCATAAATAGGAGTGTTAAAAATTATACAAAAAATTAGACATTAGACGAAATTTAGAATAGCTCTTCAATGATATTTATGGATACATTGTGAAGTAGTCTTTGCATAATTTGGTCACCAAATTGTTGTGGACAATGCAATATGCACTACACCAATCTATCATGATCGGTTTGTTGGTCGAGTGGTCCAAAGTGTTAGGATCCCACCCATGCGTCGCGGATTCTCAAGCCTTTTGCTAATTCCCTCATCAGTATGAGTACTACCCATGATTCTATCATACTGACTTTCTTTTGGGTATGCTCGGGTGAACCATCTACGGGTCAGAAGTCATGTACACATTTCTTCAGACTGATTCGTGGATGGTTTGAAAACTTAGGTATCATGGAGAGTGCCATTTTCTACGTTCCCAATGGTTATCTCTGTCACCGACAGTTTACATAGAATAAAGGATAAGACAAGAAGTGTTTGTGGGCGTGTTTCGTGATCTAAATATTTTCCTAATCGAGGCTTAAATTTCCAATACAAAACTGTGTTTACGAAATTCAAATGGGATGAAAATCTACTATGTCAGGCGAGTGTATTCGAGATGGAGTACTGGGTATTGGGCTAAATGGAAAATTTGTTTCAATTCATATTTGTATGGAATGTCTTATAGTGTTATTTTTTATTCTATGCTGTTTTATCTCCCAACCTGCAGGACAATGGTCATATGCCAGTGGGAAGGGAAATCTTGTTCTTGAACAGAAACAATTTGACAGCCTCCGTGGTCAAGGGGTAAAGCTCTCGACTAGTAAGCTGGAGGTCGCAGGTTCAGATGCAAGTAAATTTTATTTGATTAATTTGTGTTATTTCGTAATTAACTCATTTAAAATACTATATTGAATATTTGCGACACGTTCCAGAGTGAAAGATACTCTCAGTATCGCCCTGGTGTAAGACCACCATTTAGAATTGAAATGTTGCTTGAAATGGCTTTAGCCGTGTTTGGTGACCAGATATGAGTAGCAAGGTACTCCCCCACCTTCCTCTTCCCCATCTCCTTCCTCTGCCTACTACCTTCAGCCCCACATCATACCGCAATTGTGGATGCCATAGTCTGGCTCCCGACAGTTGGGACTCTTGTGCGGTATTCACATAAAAAAATTCAGGCATCACCATATTTAGCATCATGAAGTTGTTTTTGAATAGCAAGTTTTGTTGCCGCTAGTATAGTTGATAACAACTTTTTATTCTGCTTTATTCATTATTTAATTTATAATTTATTAAAAACACTTTAAAATGGACAATTTTCTAATGTTTTTGATAAAATAAATTTAATTGAATGACTGTGAAAGCAACCTTTTCCGCTTATAATGATGGTGGATACATAGTTGGAGATATTTTTATATATCGTCGCATTAATTCGTAGAATGCGTAACTCCCAAATGTAAAATTTTACAGGAGGCACAAAAAACCTCGTAGTGAAAAAAAATGAAAGACGGCTTATTCTTTTTATTTATGTTTCGAACATATAATATATTTGGAAATTTATTTTCAATCATTAAACTTTTGTAAGTTAAGGCTTTCTATTTCAAATCGGAGTTAGGAAGTTTACGTAAAAACCGAGAATGGAGATACGCATTTTACAAAAGATACATACTTTTCTGCGAACAGTTTTATGAACAACCTAGCGGAAAATTTGGGAGATAGGAATTTTACATTTACAAAATAAAACACAACAATGTATGTGTATGTCGAGGCAGTCTATTTAGATGCATTTTAATGATGCGGAAGGTTATCGTTAAAGGAGTGGTAATCCTTTTCTCATGTCTGTTTTAAGTCTTGTAAATGCTGGTACTTTTCCTTCCTTAAGGGATTAAATCTGACTCTCAAGTGAAATCTTCAAACTCTGGAGATCATTACAGATTCGGCGACGGTTTTGTGCTGGGTGAGATCTACACTGACCGGGAGTAGTCGTGTCAGAGATGATCGTTAAGTGACACTTGGAGTTGATGAAGGAGATTGTAGAAGAATTTGATCTGACATTGTCGATCACCCTTGTTGTCCTGTAGAAATAAAACTGATGTACTTACTAGGGTTTGCAAGACCCGGGCAAAGAGTAGCCATGACAGGAAACGTTGTGAAAGAGACTCCTCAGAGTGTGAAGATAGGTGGGAGAGACTTGAAAGTGGAACTGGTGAGCAAACATGTGCTTTAAGCGTAGAAACTCTTCATGCTCAGCATCACTTTGGAGTAAAGTGAACGCTTCATCTTGCCCGGCTGGTCGATCCCGAGGCGAGAAGAAAGGACGTCGATAGATGCGTGCGTTCCTGCATACAATGCAGGACAATTGACCCTCCACCATCATCCCATGAAGCGGGTAATCTTAATGTTGTGACAACCTGGAGTCGCTTGGCAGTTGATGTTACTCATTTCAGTAGGAAATGTTTACTCACATTTATCAATTGCGGTCCAAGTAGATTTGCCGTGTGGCGGGAAATCGAGTCAGATAATGCAGCTTCGATTATCAGACATTTGGAAGAAGTGTTTCGGGAAAGAGGCCCGCCCAAAGTAGTTCTCATGGACAATGGTACTGCATTTTGTTCCTACAGTGTTACAGATAAGTGTAAGAGATGGAATGTTCGTCAAAGATTTTGCGCGGCATACCGACCAGCTGGAAACGGTATAGTTGAACGACATCATCAAACAATAAAGAGAACTGCAGCCAGAAGTGGAAGCGATCCCCCTGTAGGCAGTGTTTCGGTACAATCTTTGGCTGCAAAAAGTCAGGATGATCGAGGTATTGCGCTGTCTAGTATAGTTCACACTTCACACTCGTGGAGACACCCTTCTGCGCAAGTGAATATAGAAGAGGAAGTATTGACTGAGCTCTAAGTGGGCGATCTTCTTGCGGTTAAACCAGTAGATGGGAGATGCACATCGTGCATGGAAGGGTGACAGGACTTACTTCAGTCAACAACATCGAAGTAGATGGCATACCAAGACATGTGCTTGACCCGCGGAAGATGCCTGACAGAGAACAGACTGTGTCTGAGGAGAGACGAGATGGAATTGCCGCACGTTCCACCGTAAATATTTTGGGTTTGTTTGAAGAGGACAGTGAAGAACCGGATCCGGATATGCATCAGGAGGAGATCCACTTGCAAAGAGATGGTGACCTTGAAGAAGAGATAATCACAGAACAAGGACCTATTAGGTATTTACGAAACCGCAGAGGCACATAAAACAAGAGAGCTACGGCAGAGCGTCACACGGTGCAGAAGACGTCAGTTTAGACTACAGATACAAAACACTATTCGTGACTTCACAATTAAAATTAAGGTTATAAAATGTTCAAAATTGTTTAATCAACTTATCTCAGTTAATTTCACGGTAAAACTATTACACCGTAAATAAATTTCCTCAGTCAAAAACACAACAAGCGTGCACGGCTCACCGGCCAATACTGAATTAAGGAGTTACGAAGTATTCGCGAGTAAAAATGGCACCATAATTTTACGCAGTTTCCTATTTTGTGTTTATCTAAAAGGTTAATTTTTTTTTTAATTTTCGAGTTTTACTAGTCGATGCGGGTCTAATTTTAACACCAGATGGCATTAAAAACGTATTTTCGAAAAATTTGGAGTTACGCAGTCTACGAATTAATGCGACGATATATTGTCAAGTTATTATTCGTAATCTGGGAATGTTTTCCTATCTTTTAAAAAATAAAAATAAAATCATTACAAATAAACAAACGGTAATAAGGAGGGCATGTACAAGAAAGCCTTGATAGTTGATTCAAGACAAAAGGATAAAGAAAACAATAAATGGCATTAGATTTACTTTATTAAGTTATAATCACATTGCACATCAATACCATTACTTAATTTACCTAAAATCTACTGTACGTACATCACTGGTCATAATACCATATTTAGCTTCTCAATATCCGAGTATTACCTAGTTGATTATGCTCTGATGCTGATGGAGGCACCTTTGACGACCTATCATAATCCAAGACTATCTCTAATAAATACCCAGAAGCCATTAATTACTTTAACATAGAATCATAGATCGTAGTACACATTGAAGCTGATAACGTAAAGCCCTAAATATGAGCTGATAAAGATTACAGGTAAAATAATAATATCTTCATTCTAGATATATCGTAAAGCTTTTAAACCAAATCTAGATATGTTATTTTACATATTAAAATAAACAAAATTATTAGTTGGTTAGTATATTATTTGTTGGCAAAATGTTAATTTTAAATAATAATTGATAAAAAATATATTATGCAAGATCACTTTTCTATCGATTTGGTATTTTAGTCTGGTCACGGCCAGGCTGTACTATTATGTAGATCAGGGGTCTCCAAACTTTTCAGCCGGAGGGCCACATTCACTATTCCAGTGTGTTCGGAGGGCCAAAACCGTTTTAATTTGTAGACACCCATATTTTCGTCCTAGGGGGGGGGATAGACAATAGAATTTTCAGGGATGAAAATATAGCTTTAGATAACGTAGCTTTGAAGATAATTTTTTTGATACTCGTATCTCAGACCTTGATATCATTGCAAATCAAATAAAGATTTTTCAAAAAAATCCTCTTGATATATTCGCGCAATACTTGTGGACGCAATTTATTGGTGCCAAGTACCACGCCAACGAGCATATTTATTTATTCTCACAAAAAAATTCGCGGAGTTTTCGCCCCTTCTGAGCAAGGTCTTAGCCATTAGCTGTCACGGGTCCTTGATGACACTGGTCATTAGATGTCGCGGGCCGGATGGAAGACACTGGCGGGCCGGAGTTTGGAGACCCCTGATGTAGATGATTATGTCTGTTTAAAATACGGGCTTGTCAACATTGTTGATCATTGTAGTAATTAGAACGCACTTGGTGGCATCTAAATGTCTATATGCACCGATACATATGTGTTTTTGTGCTGTGTTTATTACAGGTTGATTGTTATGCGAATAATTTGGTGAGTTTAGGCAAGTCCAGTCCATTATCAACTGCTTTTAAGCATAACAATATGCTTGTCGATTAAAATTTGATCAAAATCTGAAACAGGCCGCGAATCAGCATTTAGCAGGGACCATTTATATGACAAAAATTTTAAATGGTGTGGAAAGTTAATTTTGATCGTTGTTAAATATGATGAAGTTTTAAACGCCATAATATTGATGTAGGTAGTTCTTTCACACCTTTACCAAGTCCATCCTCATCCTACAAAGTTGATGTTTCCAGTTTTGCTGTTACACCCAGTAATAAACGGATATAACAATTCGAGAGTATCACATTCCACAAAAAAACATGAGTAAGGTCTGGTACGAGAGGAGGTTCATGGAAATGACATCATCCCAGTATGGTGGAAAAACTGTTCATTTTTAAATGTCGGAAAAATGAAAAGGGTTGTTCATTGTCAATATTTTTTAGCCCATATCTGCTGTACCAAAGTAGTCATAATTCAAAATTCCTTCAATATATGTAATACAAAAGTCAGTAAGACAGTCTCATATTAATGTTACATTACTTTGAATATTCCTTTTACAAAATAATTATAACAAATGAATGTTTGGTTATTAGTTATTGCATAGTAGAAATTGGATTAGTATTTGTAATGTATCACTATATTTATATCTAAACAAAAGTTTAAATACTATCTACAATTTCTACTAAGAAGATACAGAGCTAGGTTTCTATTTATGTATAGGTGTGGACATAATATGAATTTAAAGTACTTTATAATAATTATGTTGAAAAGAATCTAAATTACCGAGCTAATGGCACAATCTTAGTATATAGTTAAGTCCTCCAAACAAACAAAGAACAAATAATAACTTTTGACACTGTTTTGTCTGTAGAATAAAGAAGAACACAAGAAATGCAATGGGGGCGTGTTTTGTGATCCAAAAGTATGACCATTCTTTGCTAAAATTTCCAATACAGGATCGCCATTATGAAATATTCATTTCGATCAAATTTAATGGCGATATACTAGGTCAGGCTGTGCAAGAGAGGCAGAATGCGTGCTAAACGGGCTAAAAACCAAAAGGTACTAAGTCAGTGGCAACATCGTTTTCCATTAAAATATAAATGGAAGGCATTTCTAGTGTGTATTATACATTCAGTGGTTTCATCACAATCTTCCAAATAATGGATTTTTCTAAAGTTCTAACTTCATTACATTTTGGAGTTATTCTAACATCATCACTTCAGCACAATTCTCAGCCTGTTACGGCTTTTGATCAAGTTGTGATAAGCCGTAAAGCATAATGGTCAAACTGCTGTGCTTGACAACCGATCACAACTTGATTAATAGTTGGGCAGAGAATTGATGTTTAAAGGGATCGTTCAAATGTCGAAAATTCAAAATGGTGCTGATTGTCGATTTGAACATCAATCAAACATAACAAAGTTGAAACACCCCAAAATAAGAAAAGGTCTTCCTTCCCACTTTTAAAAACAGGAAAATTGCAATTAAAAAATATATTAAACGGCAAGATAATGTGATATTGATTTTTTTATCAAAATAACTTATCCAATTCATACTTTTCATTTAACATTGAAGTTTATTATCAATGCTTTTTACAATTTTTATAAAATCACATTTCAAAAACTTAAATTACGAACAAAAATTAATTTATTGATATTGTTAAAATTAATAAATTTTTTAACATTTTTTCTACATTTATGTTTTTTAGTAAAGTCTACTTTGACTAAAGCTTTGAATTAATTAAGATAACGAAATAAATAATAAAAATTATTTATAAAACTGGTTTTTAAACCCACATGATCTTAACTTATTAAGTTTTTATTACAATATTAATTATCACAAAAAATCTAATAAAGGATTTGAAATAACATTAGATATTTGCAAAAACAACAGCCAAAGCATATGGCTGAGTAAGTAAAGATTTGCGAGACAATACAAACTATAGAAATATAGCAAACATACACAGTGGTATTACAAGAACAATCAACATTTTAAAGGAAAATTGTCTAATTCATATGGGAAATTATATAAACCAAATGGCAGAGAAATTAGCCATAATGAGAGAAAGTTAATAAAAAATCTTCAATTCAATTAATATTATTACTTATCTTCAAAAGTAATTATCTATACAACACATGGTTCAGATTGTGTGTCATTCAAAGGATGTTGAAAATTTAAAAAATGTGTGTAAAGTACCTGATTACACAGCGAGCATCACCCTCTTTGTAATATGAGTACCATAGAATGCATTGAAAGGTGACCATAGATTTCAAAATTTCAAAATTTTTTCAGATTTCAAATCTCCCCTTGATTCCAGGTTTTCACCTTTATCCCCATATTTTCATATTCTTGGATGTAGATCACTCACTTTCATTACATGAACTTTTAACCTTTTGTGTGCTGCAATACCAATAGCACAATTTAAAATCATTATATATTATTTTTCATCAACCAACAAAGTCTAGACAGGGCATGGATGTTAAAAATGAAATTCGTCAGTGATTTGTCAATAAAGGAATCTGACAGTATACAGGCACCTCGCCTTGTAATATCACCAAATCTGCTCAAAAATTACTAGTTCTTTTTAAAATGGCGTGCAAATTGCTGGCTGCATAAAAAACTTATATATACTTACACATCCCAAATCGGGGTAAACAAAAGTTCAGGCTTGTTTCCAAAATGTAATATTTTGTTACACTATTTATTTTTACAAATGTGTTATATTTTACCCGCTTCACTCAATTATAGCGTCAGGAACAAACATTCAGATCATGCTTAGAAAAGTCCCAAAAAGGATTGCCCTGCAAATTATTGCCTTACTACTTTTCTGTGCTGAGTCTTGTTATTTTAATGTCTGATCTTCGGCGTTAAACTGATGACTGATGTCCTATATTATTCAAAACATTCTCAAACCCGTACGGTGCCAAAAATATGGCGATGTGGTTTGTTTTTCCAGCTAGTTGAAATGATACCCGGATTTCATGATAGGGCAAGTCTGTCTCTTTTGACGTCGGCACACCATGAGTTTAAAAATATGTATTTATTTTGTAATCTGTGTTAGATACACCTATTGGAAGATATTATGAATTTGAAGACATGGAAAGTTTATAATTAAACATAGGTTGAATTTCTGAAGATACACAGAACACCGAACGGGCGAGAAAATATTTAATACCTTGTTTATTTCTATCCTTTCTCTGAAAACTCCCAGTTCAATTGAATCTCCAATAATTCACTGTATTCCTGGTCACCAAACTGTAATCGTAAACTGATAAAAATGGAAAAATAAATTCTGTTAACTCATTATTTATCCCCCCGTTTAAATAAAAATCAAGTTAAAAAAGCTCTAACAATAATAATAATGATGATGATAAACTGATAAGCTTAATAGTATTGGGATAAATTTAAAAGCTGTTCAGTGTTTTTGCTTAGACTCTACTATGATTTCGTCTCCCGACCGGATGTTATAGGAGTAGAGCTGCTTGGAGGGGAACTTCATCTCCTCGGGGCCCTGATGGTCTCGCAGGTCCTGGTCCACGTAGAACAGCCTCATCTTGTTGGCCGGGATGCTGGCCAGCCGTTCTAGCTTCTGTTTCAGATCCATTACTGACCTGGAATTCAACATTGAGAAATGAATGAAAAGTTCTTTGGGGTAGCGAGAACGTAGTAATGAAATCAAACCAGTGACTGGGTGAAATAAAGAGCAGTAAAATCCATTGTTTTTAGAGTTAAAATAAGGAATTTAATACCTTCAAAGCAGTCCTTTAATCTTCAAATAAATTGGTATTTATAACATCCTCACTGGCAACAACAGTCTTCTCAGAACTGCAATACATACATTATGGCATGTGACATGTTAAATTATATCATTTTTAAATATACCTAATGCTTTTGCAATTGCCGAGTGAGTGGCTTTCAATTAAATGTACAAAAAAGAAAAAATTCTGGGAAAATAGGATAGTCATAGAGATTTTCAGAGGCATGGTTGTTTTACCTGTAAACGTCGACGGTACGGACTTCGCTGTTGTCTCCGATGGTGAAGGTGACCTTCACTCGCTTCTCTGGTCGGAGGTCAATATTCACCAGGGGGTCTAATTTTCCATGGATGGCCACAAGCTCCGAGTATCTGAAAACAAAAAAATATATTTATCAATTTCAGCTATTCAGAAAAATCTTCAAGAAGTGGAATTTCAAACCTCTTGGCAGTTGAATATTATGAAATGGTTCTTATTTTTTAATCAGGTAACCGAAAAAATAGATGGAAACTAAGGACAGGTTGTTTCGGAGAATTTGAACAATTCATCAAATTTCAACGTTCATTTTGAAGTTCTGTGAAAGATTTTTTCTAGTTCTGTTTTTATTTCAGATTTAGACAGAGAGAGCAACTAGCCTACAATGATATAATAACAGAACTTGAATAAGTCTTTCACAGAACCCGAAAATGAACATTGAAATTTGATGAATTGTTCAAATTCTCCGAAACAACCCGTCTGTAGAAAATATCTTCATTCAGGGACACAATAAGTTTTTATTTAAAAAATTTCACTAAATTTTATATCTGCTGAATGTCAAACACGTTCATAATATTAAAGATTAAGTTCGAGTCTGTAATTAGAGGTAGCCTAAGGATTATTCTGTGCCTCCTTTTAATGCGTAATAAATTATTCAGCCGACGACTTATGACAGGTCTTATACAAACCAAGCATAAAGTAGTTCAACTAAGCATAACATAACTGTTTACCAAAATCCAGAATGGAGTCCGACAACCGCCTTTATTATATTAACATTATTTGTTTATATCTTAATAAATCACATCTTAGACGTTAGTGAACCTCAATATAATCCGAGCCTCTTCAAAACTCGCATTCAAAATGCCCCTACCTTATTTATCAACAAGGAAAGAATGGCTGATTTTCAAAAACCTTTTACAGTAAAAGGCGCGACTCCAGCGAAGCGATTCCACAAACATTGGACCAAATATCTGTGCAAACATGAGAAATGAGGTGTATCTGTACACATTTTGGTATGCAGATACAATTTTTGTGCAAACATTGGGTTCAATGTTTGTGGAAACAGAATGGAATGGGTCGGGGCCACAATGTTTTTTTTTTGTTTTCCATCAGCCACGGAAAACAAAAAACATTGTGGCCCTGCCCCAATGTTACTGTACTTGACTTAATTTAACCAATGATTCCTAACATTATTTGGAGTAAAATGAGTAAATTAAAGTTTGGAATCCGGTGACTATATGTTTTTTTGTCAACGAAAAATACAGAAAATCAGTAGGAATTGGACAGCTAGGGCCGATGTAAGGAGTTTGGAGCTTAATCAGTTGAGTTATCAGTGACGACATGTGGAAGAATTTTTTTAATAGTTTTTGAAAAAAAAAAATTTAAACCAAGTCACCGGAAACCAAAACACAAAATATCAGGAATTACTGGAAGTACGCCCCTTAACACCCTGTATATACAGTTCCCATGTTGGTGCTCTTGGGGGAGGTCACATAAAAAAAACATTTATTTAGGTAGCTATAATAATAATAGGTAACAGGTATGGAGTACCGCAAGGCAGCGTCTTGGGTCCCATACTTTTTCTCATCTACATAAATAGTCTAACTGAGATAAGCCTTGGAAAAATAGAGTACAAAGTAATCAGTTACGCAGATGACACTGTAATTTTATTCAAAGCACAATCATGGGAAAAGGTCTACAAAAACACAGAAGCAGGGATGACTGAAATAAATAAATGGCTAATGAATAATCTTCTTACACTCAACATTTCTAAAACAAAACAAAATACTTGACTTTTAGTAAAACAAAAGCTGGTCAGCCAGATAGTCGCCCACAATTACATCTTCACCCCTGCACCAATACTTCCACAAATAACACACGCTAATAACGCTGTACTTGTGACAAAATAGATTATGCGGATAATATCAAATATCTCGGCTTAACTGTTGACCATAATCTAAAATGGGATCTCCAAATTAACCTTATAACAAAAAAATCCGGAAACTATCATACATCTTCAAAACAATACGAAAAATTATGTCATTAAATCAGCTAAAAAATATATACTTTGCACTTTGTCAAAGTATTCTAATGTATGGTATTTCAGTATGGGGAGTAGCAGCAGACACTCATCTCAAATCCCTTAAAATTAATCATAAATCAATAATTCGAATTATGTTTAGAAAGCCTTATCAACACCCGACAGAACAGCTAATGATTGAAAATAACTTATTAGACATAAATAAACTGTTCATAAAGAAGATCATCTACAAAAACTGCATAAAAAATTACCACATCACATAACTCACTCGCAAAACACGAGAGCAATTACACACAAACAATTACAAGTACCGTATATCAAATCAAATTTCGCTAAAAGTCATGAATCTTACCTGGCTCCTCACATATTCAACATGTTCCTAACCCAAACTAAAACTTACGTCTTACCAAATAATTTGAATTAGGTGTTCAAAATATTTGTAAACTGGTTGATGGTAAAAGAAAGAACAGATATTAGAAATATTCTAAACATCTAATGCATTTTACAAAACATACTGCACACAAATTCTATCAAAATTACAAAATTTTACAATTAATTATAATACGAAATACTCATTTCATATTTTTATACATAATTTTTCAACACACATAGTACTACACTTATTTTTATATTACTCATTTTTTTTACTACAATTTTTTCTTATTATTTTTATTTTACTATTTTTTACTAAACATTTGGTTTATATATAAATTTTTAATTACCAGCCTCAGAACAGACGCCCGGGTTGCCGGCACTGAAACTGAATATGTATAAATTGCTATTGTAAATCTAATTTACTCATTTTTCCAAAGTGCGGTTTGGAAAAATGGTAATTGATATTAATTAAAAATAATCCCACGTCGTTCATCATCCTCTCAATGCTCAGATAATATAAACTATTTCTTGCCCCCAAACATCTCCCACAACATTATTCTCCAACTAATCTAGAACCCAAGAGCCCGAGTTCCAAGTTTCAATTTCTAAAGTTTAAAAAAAAATCATAAGCTTTTTCATGAATTAATCCATCTATGAAAACCAACTCCATTTATTACACCTAGTAAGCGCTCGATGGTTTGAAAGGGAGATATGTAAATACGAATGTTAGAGGGAGCGCGCTAATATTAAAAAAACGATAATAATTAAGCGAAAATGGTGAAAATATTTAATAAATCACGACTCGTTTGAAATAGAGCAAAATCTCTCGACATATGCTTATGTTGAATTTAAAGATACACTGTGAATTTTTCATTCCTTTAGCCATTGATTAAATAAGACACATCAATGCCTATAACATATTAAATAACAGAACAAACGTGTTTTTAATAATTATCGAAGCTTACTTTGCAATTTTTTAGGAACTCAAAAACTTAAAGTGTTAAGGCGAAGCTGCCAAATCACTTTATAACGAATTGGTGTACATTATGAATACCAAAAAATATGCTTTAGATAAATTGAAGGTTTTCCTATCGCTTCGCTTGAGTAGAATACAAATAAAAAAATAAATTACTCAATAAAAAATATAAATGTAAACTACAAATTTTATTTTTTCAATAGAAATCTATGAACGCATAAAGGAAACAACTTAAAAAAAACTCAGCATTATAGCTAAGATTATCTGTGACAGTTTCACTTGATTAACTTTTTTGCTTTCTTATAAAATTATTTACAAAATAAATAAAAACCAGTTTTTTTCTTGAAATCAAACGTTTCTAGACTCCGTTTGTCAAGCGATTTTAATGCCTATTACCTACGATATAAGGTATACCATGAATTTACACATTTTTGGCTTGTAGCTTACTCTTAAAGAGAAATATGTTATGAATCGGTAGAAATTCGGAATGCGGGTAATTTTATCACGGAACTAAAATAATTTGCGTATTGGACTTTGGTATCAGCTGATTAATAAGGCGCGCGGCAGTTATTGTAAGCCTCCACTCCAATACGTAAAGCTAAAGGATAGAAACATATTATCTAGCCATTGTTTTTCCTAAAATGGCGAGAGAAACTATCTGGACTATTTGCGGAGGAGGTTGGTGTACATATTACGGTACAAACTACACACGTCGCCGTGCAACATTATTATTCATATAATAAGGGGCCGGGAGAGCAGAATGGAGAAGAGGTTGATTCCAGAGCAGCTAACAGAGAACATGCTACAAGTATTGTATTTACACTGCATTGTAGTCAATTGGAAGTTTATGTTCTGTGAACGAAACGAACTTACGAGAATTCACATTACAAAAGCGTGATTTATTTTACTGATTTTACTCATTTAGGTGTGATAAATGAGATATAGATACTAGAGTGCTAGATACTTTCAGTACCGCCTTGGTGTAAGACCACCGTTCAGAATCGAAACATTGCTTGATATGGCTTTAGTCGTGTTTTGTAACCAGAAAGGAATAGCCGGGTACTTCCCCACATTCCTTATCTCATCTCATTCCCCTCCCCACTACCTTCAGCCTCAAAATACCCCAATATATCATTGGGGATCCCATAGTCTCACTTGCTCTAGACAGTTGGGCAATAATTTTTATTTTTAAAATATTAAGGTTTGTCGTTAGAGCAACAGTAGTAGGTAGTCAAATGTCGGAAAAAAACAACAAAGACGAAAATCAGGAATTAAACCGTGAAATATCAGGGAACGATGAACGATAGCAGAGAAATCCTACGTGATATAAAAAGGTTAGATATTACTTGAGCTTGTTCGATGTTTATTATATGTATATCAACAAAAATTTTCGATATAGGTCCTAATTTTTAAAGTTTCCATATTTCCAGGAAGGCAAAACAAAAATGAGGAATAACAGAACAATGTGGCAACCGCGCCCCAATTAGTAAAAAATATCAGAACCAGTGGCGGCTCGTGACTTTTGAGTGAGGTAGATTTGATATTTTTCGAAGAAAACTTCTTCTAACTGCTTTTCACTTTGTGATGGCATTATTTATTTTTTATTAAAACACAAATAACATTGTTTACATCACTTTATTTCGATACAAAATCTCAACATGTTTCATGAACCAAGTTCACTTCATCAGGAGCACAAGTATACGATACTCGTGCTCTTCGTATACTTGTGCTCCTGATGAAGTGAACTTGGTTCATGAAACATGTTGAGATTTTGTTTCGAAATAAAGTGATGTAAACAATGTTATTTGTGTTTTAATAAAAAATAGATTTGATATTGTTTAGTCAAAAATGATTTTTTTTTTTACAAATTCGATTTTTTGTAAAAAGATTTTCAGAAAATTTCAGTTGGCCGAAAATCTTCATACAAAAAACCGAACTTATGAAAAAAAACATCAAAAATGCCATTTTTTATATTAGCATTATAGTACACCCAAAAGTCACGAGCCGCCACTAATCATTAGAACTTTTTTATTTGGAGAGAGAAACTATCTAATTTGAGAAAGAAAAAATAATTGAAAATCGTGGGTGCCAATTTCCAGACACTAGGCATATAATTAATCATTAGATATATTATAAATAGTACAGATTAGATACTAGTTATTAGTTATTACAGTAGTCCACGATACAAAATGAATCAATATAATAATGAAACAAAACGAGAAAGTGATGAAATCATCACACTTTACAAGCCGCGCGCGATTCATGACGCCATTAAAACTGCGCGAAATATCAGAAAAAAACCTAATAACTATATTCATTAGGTAGGTACACGAGACGAGAAAGTTCGTCGGTCAAATGGTAGCCATTACAACGCGTTACAATAATGGGGAACTGGGGCGACCAAGCGCGGGCATCTCACTTCGCTCCCGGAGGCATTCAATTGGATCGTCTCACCTGGCCTTTCTAATCCCGGCTCCATTGGAAAACGTGGCTACCGTGGAAACAGAATTGCGGACACCGATTTAGGAATAAACAACATGAATGTAGGTACCATATTTCATAAGTTGATCGAACCGATGATAATGGGGTATTTTCACAAACTGCGAATATCGTTAAAAATGTGTGGAAGATTTCAAATTTATTTTTCTGATTATGATTATCGTGCTAAAAAAAATATTTTTCATTCCTAATTATTGATTTTGTAAAAGATCTAAAACCGCTCATTCTGAAACGGTTCCAACTGGCTACAACGTTGTATGTCATTATCACATAGAAACCGCCAATGTATGGTAAGACGCACAGTGGGCTGAAAATCGCCTTTCATAGACATAGAGACTTGAATTTTCAAGGGTATTTTTTTTTGGCTAGAAATGGATTTTGCTGATCATTACTATGCTATAAAATGTCGTACGAAGCAATTGCGTGTACAAATGAAGGAGTTATAATTTTTTTAAGAAAAATTTGTATGGCGCTGACATTAAAAATGAGGCTATCTCTGGAATCATAAGGTTGGCCGTTCTATCCTTACACACAGATAATACTACTATTTATTTGTATTTTCGATATACTACCGCTGAGGAGATATTAAAAAAGCTGTTTTTCACCCATATGTAAACCCATTTTTGAACAATATTTTTTACCTTTTTTGCGTGTACAAAAATCCAGGAACCTCGTAGCATAGTGAATCTTATCTCTTTCTGAGCGCTATGTTACGGGGGACCTCGGAAAAATACTAACTTAACATGTTTTACAAATTTGATCGCTTGAGATCATTTTTACACATTTATTTTACAAACATTTCTTATTTTTTGTCGTATCTTGACAAACAAAAAATCTAGTTGTCAAGATACACATTCCTATAACTACTATGCATTTAAACTATGTAATTGTCATTCATGTAAGCGTTCAAAATCTTTTCTAACTCGCAAATTTAAGCGACCACTATCACCAGTACTGCCGACAAAATGAATATGCAACATTTTGTCGGAGGCTATAAACTCATTGTTGGCGCGGGTATAACCCCCCACCACTTTTGGGCTCCTAGCCCGATGTCGGGCGCGAGTCAGGCTAATTAAATATAAGCAGCCACATAATTAAAAATAAATCAGTTCATCTTTACCACCGAAACCAAGCGTTTTATTTATCTACAAGTGACTCCTGCCCAACATCTGCCTCACCTCGCCGAGTCTTCTGCTCCAAGATCTTCTGGTGTTACCTCTTCAAGACCAGCCGGCCCTCCTCTGGAAAACCGCCAACACCAGAAGCGAGCAGAGACGACAGCACACCCAGTGCCCAACATTCACCAAGCCTGGGTGCGGGAGGCAGATTTCATCACCAATATTACTACTATCATCATCATCGGCCGTAAAGGAGCATCTCATCGGTTGAAGACACGGTTTGGACCCGGCGCCTAAATCTACAGTCTTGTGCGGACTCCCGTCCAGTACATGATTTTCAAATTTATATGAGAAAAAATTGTTTTTATGGCAATATTATTTTTTTTGTAATTACCATTAAATCGAAATTGCCAAATTGTAAGTCACATATAATCGTGAAAAATCGAATTCTTTCACGGCCCATATTTTATAATTTGAAACACAAATAAATAAAGCAGCTCCTTATCCGTACCAGATACAGATAGGTATTTACTATTTGTATTTTTCGATAAAAATCATTTATAAATTAGTTGGGTATTTTGGACTCAAATCCAAATTTAAGTTTTGTATGAAAAAGGCTGCGCAACCGTTCCCCTAATGGGGCAGTCAATAGTTAAAAATGATTTGGGGACGATTTTAATATGATTATAAGCGATAGGCATACTTTGTGCCCGTACTTTATTTTATACAATAATAATTATTAGATAACTCCTTGCATTTTTTGCTGAGGATCAACAACTTTTATTGGTTATTCCTTGGGCCTAGTCACAGACATATGAATATATAGACTAGAAATAAAAGGTGAGGGGTAAAATCAACCGTTGAAGAACGAAGGGGGTAAAGCTGACTGTGATTCGTCAATAAATCAATCTGACAGTATATAGGCATCTCGCAGTATAATATCACCATTTAGTTCTTAAAAGTAAAATCTGTTTTTGAATGAATAGACATTTTCACATGGGAGCGCAAATTACTCGCCACGTTATGAACAAATTTGCGAAATCCAAATTCGGCAAAAAAAAATTTCTTCTATTTTCAGAGTCGAATATTTTGTTTACGTATTTAGTTAAGACACTTTTATAAGTATTCATAATTTACTTCCCAGTAACAACGATGCGCACACTTGAGAATCGCTACATTCGATCAATGTTGGAGGGTTGTCACAACCGTTCTGTTCCTATTAATATTAAAATATTGAAATCTTTAAGAAAATATATAACATTTCACTTTTAAGAAGATAATATAAAAGTAAAACAACTAAAAAAACAAATGAAATTATATACACACAGTTTTTACCAGCGATTCCTAAGAGTATTTGGAGTAAAAATTTGGACATCATTTTGCCTTCGGATGACACTTTTTCAATTAAAAACAAAAAACATGATTTTCTATCACACATCGCCACTCGGTATAACCTAGCGCATTACGTGATATGCACTCCTTCTCGTTCCAGCAGTACCGTACATACGAAAAAAGCGCGTAACTAACACGTGGTACCTAAAGCGCAAAAGGCGAAGGCACATCCCTGATTCTTATGCAAACGGCTTTGTATTTTGCGTCCAGATGTATCTCGATGTGATAGTATATGTTTCTACAACTGATTCATATTATACGACGTGAATAAGCTTAAAACGATGCTTACATATCGAATGTAATACGACAATTGTGTTTATTCTCTTTTTCACATCTATTTTTACAAGTTTTCATAGCACAAGCCACTATTTTGCCGTGTTATTTCATAAAATGCCTCGACCATAGCTCGACGCTAGTTCGAACAAGAATGATGACGTCACATTCTCAAGATTCACGGGAAGCCATACGCGAGCCCAGCCGGCTCCAATGGAACCGGTATGGGGAGTGGGGAATAATACGCTTTTAATCACTTAGGGCAGGTCTACTAATATTCATATGTCTATGGGCCTAGTTAATATTTCGCTTCTTTGTAATTGCTGGCATTGTGATTGGGGAGGGGGGGGGGGGGCATCTTGAACGAAGCTTATCACCGCGTATAATTGATATATATATTAAATAATTTTAGTTGTTAAAAGTACAATGTAAACATTTTTAAAAGTACACTCACTGGTAGGTTTTCATCCCCGAGGATGAAATGAGTTTTTCAGTTTTTGTGTTTTTTTCTAATTATTTGTAATTTTTCCTTCTTTTCACTATTTCTTGCTCTTTTAAATAAGCTGGGAAAATAAAAGCACGTAATAAAGCTGTTTACAAAAAATAATATTGGCTAGAATATCATAAATTTATTACCGCAGTGATGAAGCAACACAGCTGTCATTTAGAATGCATAACAATAAGCATCGAGATAAATAACAGTTTTAGGTATGTCTCGCAATACAAGAGTTTATTTTTTTGTTGTGCATTTCTATTATTTTCAGTAAGCGATAAGTGTAGTCCAGTTTCCCAGAGGCGTGCGACGCATGGCGAGACTAGTGGAAATGTCCGAATTAGGATTTGCAAATTCCGCACCTTTTTCAAATCCTGCGGGATTTCGGGATAAATATTAGAAATCTCGCGTGATTCCGCGGGATTTTTATTAAGGAACATTACATTGAAATAATGGCACATCATAAACATTTTACGTTATATGGTATGAATTATCTTTGAAATTATACAGGGTGTATCGGCACTAACCCGACAAACTTTAACCAGCTATTCCTTAGCACATTTGGAGTAAAAAATGTTATGGGCAATTTGCTGTCCGGTAGCATTTTTTTTTTCAATTAAAAACAAAAAAAAATAAAAATTTCCACACTACATCACTGTCATTGGCATTTGCTTTTCGTGTTCAACAGCTGTTATAAGCAAGTATGTCGAAAAGCGTCTTCGCTCTTTCGCACACACTAAATAATAATAGTTAAAAATGAGACGAATGGTGCCGTGCCATTTCGTTGGGATTGTAAAAGTGCGCCAATATAGGTACATACGTGCATTATTCAATGGAATTCGAATAAAATATTGCCAGATGGGTTTTCAAACTTTGACAATGGATAAAACAGTGGTGACATGTGGTGAAAATAACAATAGTAATTTTTTTATTAAAAAAAACGTTACCGGACAGCAAAGTGCACAGAAGATTTTTTACTCCAAATATGCTAAGGAATAGCTGGTTAAAGTTTGTCGGGTACGTGCCGATACACCCTGTATAAAAAAAAGACATAGAAAAGGTAACGTAATAGGAATTTTAAGAAAACAAAATATAATATCGTTAAAAACATAATTGTCACTGACAGAATTCTCCATGGTAATTTGAGATCAATCATTTTTGGTTCTAGTAATATTTTAAAAATATACATTGGAAACATAACTTAATAAATGTTAGCAGAAGACTTTGATAAAAAAATAGATCGTAAAAACATAGATTATGGAGTCCTGTCACACATACGTGAAACGTCATTGTGCTAAACAGCTCAGCAGCGGAAAACGCTCTATCGACTTCCACACTACTGGTTGGACTGTCATCAAGAAGGTGTGTGCTATCTGAAGATATTTCCATTCTCAAAAGGTGAAATCTCTTTCTTTAAAATTAATTCCAGGTCTTGAAATTTCCGCATCGTTTCAGGATGTTTTTAGTGTAAATTTAGTATTTTTTTAATCCCGCAAACATGCGGGATCAAATATACCTGAAATCCCGCGGGATTACGGGATGCGGGATTGAAAACCCTAGTCCGAATACATTATTATAGTCACATATTGATACACTTAATTTAGCCCCTTTGAAGGCTTAATTTGCTAGTTGGTAATGCACGTTGTGCATTGCGCGGAAAGTCTGGACGAAGCTATACAAATTGGATGATAAATTTATCATTCCGTCAAAACATTCAATTCAATTCTCGATTTCCTCGTTAACGATCTGGCCATTTTAATTTAATGTGATGAAGCCTACTTGACACCAGTGGAAAATGGGAGAGTAATTTCCTTAATTTTATGCCTATCCTCTCTTTGATACGTGAATAGTAAAACATTTTCAATGATAACTGATAACATTTAAAAATATTCTCTAGTGCTATCATTAATGTAAATTGGCTATAGACTGGATAGCATTTATGTTTTGACATCATGCCATATAGTGATATAGTTATAGTCACGCTTGCACAACAATGGCTTGGTACATTTTCCGCACGATTTGCATTTCACAAGGAGCAGACTTATTGTGCACTATTATTTGCAAGCACCGTGTATTTAACACCAAAGTTTTCTCAAATTTTCAATTGCGTGCATTGATATCTAATACACTGGATAGGACTGCGCTAGAGGCAGTAGTTCCCAACCTTATCTTGCTCTCCGCCCAATCTAGTACATTTTCTTCAACGACCAACCAGTTACATAAAAAAATAAATTTTACCCGGAGATACGGGTTCGATCCTCCACTGGATTAGTCCTCCATCATTGCATAACCCATATTTTCCGCTTATAATTTTGGAAGTGGGTGGATGTTCAATATTCTGAGATTATTTGTAACCAGGGAATGCTCTATTTCTAAAATTAAAATAAACTTTTTTCTCTAGGTGTTTATATAATTATTTATAAAATTTTGAAAAATATTACCCAACCAAAAACACACCGTTAATCAATCAACAATTCCTAATCACGTAATCACTAAACGAACGGTTGTTCATCTGCAAGATTCTTGAAATGATGTTCCTACGACTTAAATTTATTTCATTAGGAAAACTTTTTTTTTTAATTCCTCCGACC
This sequence comes from Hesperophylax consimilis, assembly GCF_061612785.1. NCBI lineage: Eukaryota > Metazoa > Arthropoda > Insecta > Trichoptera > Limnephilidae > Hesperophylax > Hesperophylax consimilis. The sequence goes on from NC_142853.1 coordinate 29,146,172, forward strand.
CCCATTTCATCCCTTTTCTGCCCAATTGCTCCCGAGACCCCCACCGCCCCCCTGGAACTCACCAACGCCCCCAGGGGGCGGTACCGTCCCCGTTGGGAATCACTGGCGGCTAGAGGAAGATTGTGTTTATTTTACTTCGAAAATTAACCTTTTTTAGAATTCTACTTATACACCTTGTTTTAGGTGAACTATTCATGAAAATTGTTATTTTCATTAGAGCCCAAATAAGTTATGATTATATTTTCAGTTAGTGTTCGTGTAACCGATCCTTTGTCGTAAGCAATTAAATTTTCATTTTTTTTCATTTTCATTTGCACATTGTTACTTAATGTATTGAAATATTATTTGTATCAAATAATATGTAAACAATAATTTATGTATCCAATACGTCTGTCTCGACACGGGTATATATCCTAGTGAGACAGACATAGAAAAAACTCCTGTAAAAACTTTATATATTGAAAATAAAAAAAACATTATACGCATGTTTGGCAGATCGTAACCTAATGACTTATTCGCTGTGGCTGTGCAAATACCCATGCCAATTGGCGGGTACACAAGGTGGGGTACTTATGCAGAATCTACGAGCATGATACAAATTTCCACAACTTTCAAACAACTTTTGTTTTTTGGAAACTAGAAATAGTCTGTTTCTACATCTATAACAAAAATACAGTGCTCTGTAAACGATTATCAACTGTCTTTTTAATCCATTTATATATCTATTAAATACTAAAAATAATAATAATAATTTTACTAACGATGTATTTTTTTAACCAAAAAATCCAATCTTGCGTATTCTGTTTCAATGATTAATGAGTATTGAACAATTTAAGTGCGGCCATGAATAAGCATTTTTGACGGCGGTGTGTGAATGTTGTTAAACCGATCAAAATAGATAATGCTGATAGCTACAGTGAGGTATAATTTTCCCATCGCACAATCAAAGCCATTCGGAGCGGGGACAGCTCGGAAACATTTCGATTTCCTTCGGAAAACATCGGAAATTGTAGATTTGATTTATACGGCAACAGGTTGACAGAGAAACAATAAAAACCGACGTACAGATAAAAAATGTATTCATTAAAATAAGTACCTACATAGTATTAATATTATTAATTATAATATTACAAAAACTTTATATGTAATGCACTGATTTGCCCCAAAGTTGGCCGTTGCTTAGTTTTGTAAATGATAATTAGACACCTCCGCGTTACGACAATAGATGGACAAGGGGAGTTCTGGAATGTACACCTGTAATAGCAAATAGAGAGCAGAGATTAACAAAGCCCTCAGGTTCGTATGTAGATATAGATCAGGGAGCAAATAAGGAAGGACAAAGACCCGCTGGTCTGACTAGGACAAAATTTTGATGAGAATGCTCTAGTGTAGACCTAGGACAGAGAGTGAAGACCTGGGAAGAACAAAGACCCGCGGGTCTGACTAGGATAAAAGGTCTATAAGAATGCTCTTGTGTAGACCTAAAACAGTAAAGACCCGGGAAGAACAAAGACAAACAAGGTCTGACAACTTCCGGAAAAAGGTTAACCACGAAATAAATTTAATCCTTGTTCCCACTTCCTATACTCGTAGATGTATTCCAGTGTTCCTCTAAATCTTTAACAACCCCTGCTTTTGATTTTAGTATTTGGAAAAATATATGTAAATTTATGTATGGATGGAGTCTGGATGCAGTATGTCTGTTCTCCGGTAAGAACTGAATAAATACCATAGAATCAGAATGGCCACGGGCACTCCTACGCAGAAATAAAATAATATACGCGTGTGCACTGAAATGCGCAGCGGTTTCAGCGAACGTGCTTAATGTGCAATAATCAAATACCCGCCCAATAAATAATAGTACAAATGTGCAAATGTACTCACACACATACACGTATTATGTAACGATGTGGTGAGAATGATTCTTTTTCTGAGTTTATTTTTTTTACTCTCGTAAAATATTGAATTTTGAAGTGTTTTTCATGACGTGAAATATGCATAGCTTTTTTTCTGTCTGGAATTTCTAGGTAAACGTAGCTATTTTACGTAAATGTTAACACATACAAAATAAATTCCTAATTCAAAAACATAAATAACCTTGTAAATGTTTCAAAGCTGTGACCGACTAAACTGAAACAAATTAACGGGATTCTGTTTGTTCCCACCATGACATGTATTAATTATTGCAGGTAAATTTCTTTCGCTTTGCAGGTCTGACGTATGGGAGGCAACTAACGAATAATATTTATAACGTTGAATTGCTGCGGAAAGTCGTCAGTTCACCCGACGACTTCGTGATAAAAATTAACTGTTTGCATTAGTATAAAAACTATAAAAAAATATTCAAACATGTTGCGTTGGTACCTATTTATTTAAAAGGGGGAAATAGACATATCTATATATAATCTTACGGGCACATACACTAAATAATAAAATTATTATCAAAAGATAAAAAAATAATTCCATCAGTCATCCAAACTGAAATTAGAATCTGGCTAGCTGACGTGTTGCTCAATTTTTATCTACTTTCTATAAATATAATTTGCATGTATTATATATATATAAACCTTCCGGAAAAAATTCTCAAGTGATAGTGAACACCCTATCAAAATCCGTAGCGTAGTTTAGAAAAACTAAGCGCTATCGAACGGTAGCGACTCTATTTTAGTATAATATAGTAGATAGAGATATACATAGAGAAAAGATAGAGATAAATAAATTAATCCGAATAAAAGTCATGGTCCAGGAAGCTGCAAATCCAATACACTTATTCTCAACTATCCCGTGTTATTTATACACTTATTGAACCCGTACATCTTTCATTTCGCTACTTTGCTCAATCATCTTATATTATTATTATTATAGCGGAGGATGGCTTGTCACCTCTGTGCTTCGCTCAGCGCTCAGAGGCCTGGTGTTTGAAGACCTCGTAAATAATGGCCATCAGTGTCTTGAAAACGGCAGGGCGAATCATACACATACATTATACCCATGCTCCGACATTTAACACTTGACCCGCATCGCAAACTCAGAAGGCGAATGGAAAGCAACAAACTAACGAGATAATAGGGAAAAGCGTCACGTTCTGATATTATTTGACGGCATTTTGTAGGTTAGCAAGTCAAATAAGGAGCTTAAAGATATACTGCAAATTAACAAAGATATAGGCAACGTGGTATAAACGCAACAAGCTGATGTTGCATCTTCAGGATGCGGGTTCGATTTCTGTCTTAATGTAAGAATTTTATAATAAATTAACTAGTAGCTTGCCAAATAACCGAGACATCACTTTTGAAATCCGATTAATTTTGTGGTTGTTTAACTTATTCTCCTTGTTTTCTCTCAAAACTGGGGCAATACCGACTGATCCAAATAACACAACGGTAACTCAATATTCAGTCGTTTTTTAATAGGTATGTCGAAATCAACAACTCAATTGCTAAAACTAACTTCTTTTACACTATAAAAGAGCAAATAATTCAATATAATTTACGAATCGTGCTACAATTTATTAATACAATTAAATCTAGAGATACAGATAGAACACAATTTAAATCACAAAAACCTGAATAAACAAGCCAACAGAAACTAAAATTGATAGAGAAATAGTTTATTGTAAACATACGTTGATACAGATCTGGATTTTGAGCAGTTAATTTTATGTAATAAAAATTTAATTATGATGAAATAATAAAATAGTAAGTCCTTGAATAATATAAAATACAACAGCAACCGGACAGGTGAATTGATTACTTAGTCAGAACGTTCAATGTCAACTTGCGGACAATCGTCATTTTGGTAAACGACCTAATGCAATCACTATAATAATTTGTAGCGGTCACCTACTCACTCATCTACCGATTGCCACTCATTCTGAATAAAAATATATAAAAGAGCAAGGCCCTTTGTGCAGGACAAACCTCAACGTGGAAACATATTAACGAACTGGTGACCTCATGGCCACCTTCCTAAGGTCGTGACGTATGGCTAGTTGTCGTGTCGTCTTTGTTTGATCCGGACGAACACATCGTTTGCAAATGGAGAATTTATAATCATTTAATGGACTAACATAATAAAGCGTCATGAATTATGGACAGACAATGTATAAAGATATTATGAAAGATTCAATACCTAAAATAATAGTGAGATACCAAAATGTTTTCTGGGTGGAACGGAACTGCAGTCGGTATAGATCGTGACCGCTTGTGATTAATGAAGTAACACTGTAGTGGAATATCAAAATTTATCGTTGCATGTCACATTAAGTTTGATAATATTGTCCTGTTCATGTTTTGCCTTTCAATTTATCGGATAGAGCGGTTTGATCCGTGTATCACGATCTCTACGATTGACAAACAACATACATTGTTTGTGAGCAATGGAGTGCCACAAGGAATAGAGTAAGGCCCTAGCTAAAGATTAAAAGAGATAATATTCTGTTTGGAAACAGAGACTGACCCAATTATGACAAATATTTGAATGCAGTAACAAAGTAAATAAAAAATCGTGTAATGTAAATAAAACAGTGGCTAGCTAAGCGGAAAAGCCGAAGAATTGAATATAAAACTGGTATTTGCAGAGATCTGAACTTGCCCAAAGCAACGGTTGGTAAATAAGTGCTTGTTGAAATTATATGTTAAGATTAACATCAACTATTTTAAGAAGGAAGAGGAGAAATTAAAGAACTGATCTGAAAATAGAAGCAAAATATCGTATAACATTTGGTACAAACCTCTCAGGGCGGTCGCTCTCGGGTCTGTCCATGTAGTAGCGAATGAAGGCTCTCTCGGCATCCTCTCTTTCGTCGGATCCAAGTCTCCCCCCTCCATTTAGGGTCTGCACTGTGGGCAGTCTGGCCACCAGAAGTTGACGTCTTTCGTGCTCCGTTGACTCGCATCGTTCCCAGAGGGGCCAGCCCTGGAAAAAGGAAAAAAATGGAAATTCTTAAAGAAAAAGCAACACAAACAGATAAGTAAAAACAAAAAATGTCAACTATAATGGTTGTAACTCGCCAACGTACTTCCAAGATACAGGAAACTTGACTGTCTGAAGGTTTAAACAAATGAATATTTTAGGCCCTAGTCGAGACAACTACCATATCTGACCTCTGAAGGAAAAAAAATCTAAAGAAAATATAAGAACAGATGTGAAACAGTGCTAGAATATAGTACCGAAATACGACGGTGTTTGGTCTATTTTACCTAACCATACTTGCTTTTGTTACAGATCGATAATATCTTTTTTCATGTAGGTACACGTAGGTAGAGTACGAGTAAAAAAATCTCGATCTACAAAGAAGGTAATTAGTCCAAGGAAGCTATTATTCCATCACCACCTATTAGCAATAAAGAACTTTTTGTCTGCACATTATAAAAGGGAAACCGCAATTCATTAAACGCAATGTTAATAAGGCTAACCTTGTTGGTTTAATAGACATTAATTAACACGGAGGAGGTCCGCCGTATAAAGTGTACGCCCTATCCAGAAACAAGACATGCTTTAATTCATCTACATAATATCATTACATTAGCGTGTATTATGTATTCCTGTAAACTCGTACGTTGTTAGTTGTGAACTCCCATAAAAATGGAAACTTGTTTAGCACTTCTTCTAATCTGTTATACAATCGCAGGGTTTTTCATATTTCGCCTATAAGTATGTTGTGCCCCTTGTCGGGAAAAATATTTCTATTTTCACTTACGAGTTAAACCGCTTCTCTAAGAGTAGTATATGCAATATATTTTCATTTCGTGTTAATTAAGTTCAATGAGCCGGTCAATGACCAGACCTGGGTCCAAAGATCGTGGCTTCAAAATCCTGTGTAGCGCAAATACATATTAAATTCTAGTAAAACTTTTCTTGAAAAGGCTTTAGCTTTGTTCAAGGACTAGATCTGGATTGGTCAGGCATTTCTCAATTATATATTTGACTTTCTTTCTCCTTTTTATTGTTTGTTAGGAACATTTAACAGAATGTCGATTTAAAAAACATAAAGATTATCGTGGTAAAAACAAAGTGTTTTAATTTATTTCATTAATTTAACAGAATGATTATCCTTATCTTATGCCTTGCAAAAATGGAGGAAAGAAATAATTTTATTCCAAGCTCACAAAAAGGGGGTACAAAATACTGGCTGTGCGAGAAGTAGTACTTTTGTGTGGTAATATAAATGTGACTTGAAATATTAATATTATTTCTCAGATTTTAACATAAATTTATCGGTCACTAAAGCTTACAGTATTTATGTAGATTTTGTCTTTGTTTATTTGAACTTCAAACTCCGCGGGTGCACTTCCGGGTCCGAAACTAACAAATCATCAATATTTTACTGACCAAAAAAAACTATCTTATTGACATAAATTTCCGTACTGCGCATGTTTTCCGACTCATAAATTATTCAACACACCGCATACTTCAAAACCTCTTTCACGGAAATATTTTCCAAGCTGAGATGAAGATACTTGAGGCAAAACTTCTACAATTTTCCGGAGAAGAATTTTGAGGCACACGCGACGAAAGTAACATCGTAAACGCTGCACTGTGAAAAGGTGGGAACGAATAAGCCGGTAACCGAAATAGAGGACGGAAAAAACGGTCAATTAAATATAAAGCATTTATTAACAATATAATGTAACAAATAAATTTCCTAAAAAAAACAAATCTGTAATCTTAAGTTAGGTGAGGTTCTGTGTCTTTAGTATTATTTTTTTCACTGTTCTATTTTATTATTCTGTTTTATCATGAAACCGAGTTAGCCATACTATTTGCCCTTTAGTGAAAATCTCTACAACTAGAGTATATTTTACTAAAGTAATAAGAACGCAGAAAAGCTAGATGCGAACCAACCATAGAGCCATGGTTTTGTTCAGATCAAAAGTCAAGCGATTGTTTTCAGAATTGTGAGAATTTATAAGAGGAATTATTAATTTGTACGATTATATTTGACGTACAGCAAATAGCCACTTGGAATGAGATATTTTGAATCAAGTGTAACGTAAACAGCTATATTATATGTATAGATTACAACTTTTGGCCTTGATTGTGCGATAAAACGTCAAGGATAAGTGCTTTTTATCGTGAGATGAATTAAAATTATACAATGTGCCATATTGGATGTTGGATGCTTCCTTAATTAATACGGTAATTAGATTGTTAATCTTACATATTATATTACCTTCTGATGCTAAACTGATAGTCATTAAAGCTTTAGGGAGTTAAAGTAAAATGATTATTTTATAAATTGTTATAATGAATGCAAAAAACATATATTAAGCAGGTAATGCAAGAACGTGATACTAAAATTATAATTTTACAGCTTCATCATGCATTGTACGACCGAAGAAAATCAGAAAAAGATAAAAATGTTGTAATGAAAGATTCGTTACTTCAGTTTAAGGTATCTTCCTAAAATTCAGCTCACCGACTAAAAAGATGTATCAATTCTAGAGTTTTCGAACCGAATTTAAATGATTTGTATTTTATGATGGGTTCTTTCAAACATTTTCTTTGATGTCAAGGCGAGTGAATAGCTTCTGGTCCGCCTCAGGATAAGGTCCTCTAAAAGTCGTTGTGCCCCCCATGATGCACATATGGGGCCTTAAGAGGAAGCTACAAGCCAAAAATGTGTTCTTTTTCTTGGTATGCCTTATATCGTCACGAATATAGGTAATAGGCATTAAAATTTTCTTGGCAAATGGAGTCTAGAAAAGCTCGATTTCAAGCGCAAAAGTGTTTTTTATTTATTTTGTAAACAATTTTATAAGAAAGCAAAAAAGTTCTTCAATGGGTTTCCCTGACAGTTTTGTCACAGATAATCTAAGCCATAATAACGTATTTTTTAAAAGTTTTTTCATTTATGCGTACATAGATTTCTGTTGAAAAAATACATTTTCTAGCAGTTAACATTATATTTTGTATTGAGTAATACATTTTTTTATTTGAATTTTACTCAAGGAAAATGATAGGATAAGCTTCAATTTATCTAAAGCATTTCTAGAATTCGTTATGTAAACCAATTCGTTATAAAGTTTAATCGAAAATAGTGATTGAGCACTAAACTTTGCCTTAAAGAGTCGGTGATGTGTGAATGCGGTGCGGTACCGAACATATGGTCAAAAAATGCCCGCTGCATTCATTCACAGACGGGATTGATGAGGTCCACAGGGCGACGTCTGAAGCCCTAGACTGGCTTACTGACCTAGATGTTCCCCCCTGACCCCCCACCATACGAAAGAAGAAGAATAACCAATGATTCTTGGTGAAAGAAATTGGCGACGACTTTATAGGTTCAAATGAACTATTATCTTACTATTGTGATTGTCCGTCTTGGAATAATGGCGAACACCGCAAAGTAAAATACTGTTGATCTATTGGGTAGAGCTAATTCACTGGCATAATTCTTAATACTTTAAGAAGTTAAACGCTCGGAAAGGATGTTAATAAAGAGGATGAAACACAACAAGTATCTTCTTTTACTAACCCACTATCATCTTATCTCATTCAAACTCGGTTGTGTCTTTTATACATTTAGACACACACGTTCCCTTACACTACTTTAAACTAACCAGTTATTCAAACAGACATTCTCTTATAAAAAGTGATTGAATGATAATACTAAACCGTACACTAGTTGACATTACAACAATGTGATTTTCTTATAGCCAGGTAAATGGGTTGCTCGGGGTTCAGCGAGGATAGTTTAATCGTGCAGAGATGTATTTTGTTCCTACACAATCAATTTCGATTAACCAGTCCTAATTTGACTTTGTCTGCGATGCATCAATAGGTACTTAATAATTTATTACGATAACCCAGTTAGATTTCCGTTGGCCTTAAAGTAGTGCGAGGGGGAGGTAAGCCATTTCCTTGGGGATGTGAAGAAAGGTCAGGGAAGGAAACGACGCATGCGCAGTCATGATTGTGTAGTTGATCGAACAGATATAGGTACCTACCTGAATGGGGGTAGGTACTAACTTCACGAGGTCTGCCGTCGCCAACCGGAGACTGGGGATAAAATTTTATACTGACCGGCGACGCTTTGTGGCGACGTGAAGGTGTTTAGGTAACAGGCTTAGGACGTAAAACTGACTTAAAACTGTCTTTATATGAAGCCGTGAAAAATATACGACCGTTCCATAGAACAAAAACATCACAAATTTAATTGGGAGACGTGGAGAAATAAAAAAAACGTTAATATGTTGGTAACGTTATTTTGAGTTTCCCCACTAAACATCAAAAAAATAAACTGATATAAATGTGTTGCGGTCGTGTTCATATGCTCGAAGTAAGTTAAACTTTTCCTTACTCCCAGTGAAATGATCAAAAATTTTAAAGAATCAAAGATCTTCAGATAATTAATTTCAATAGAATATCTGGGGTCCAAGAGTCGGTAAGTCTTTGGCGATATCAGATTTCTTTTAAATCGTTTAAGATCTTACTTCTAGGAATCACCAATGGTTTTCCCAAACGTGCATAATGAAGGAAAATACTTTGAACGTTTGAGACGCAAAACACAAAGAGTATAAAGGAATGCACATTAATCAAAACTAAATTGATAAGGATGTATTACAACGGGGAAACGGTCCCCAATTATTACCTACCTATAGCTATACAAAGCTTCAGTGATGTGGCGATAAGGTTAAGTCGCACTGAATTTGCGTCGTATTATAGATATCCATTCGAAACGTGAATAAAATTTACGTTGTTAAATTCGTGTTTTTTTTTCAGAAATCCCAGCGAAAAATATTGTAAGCCAAAGGCTTGAAAATTTTGTGTGCAATTTAAAAACGATACAGATAAACAGAGACTGAGAGTTTGACGTAATGCGCTGTCGAAATACAGCTTATCCACCAATACAGATAAGTGCGGGCGTAGATTATTACCTGGTTACGGTTTACCTCGATTGATATCTCGAGTTCACAGTACCCAATTATACTAGGTATCGGACAATCTTACCGAAAGAATAGAAAACTTATGTAATCTGAAGAAAGTAATGGATCACTGAACTTCGGGATAATCGCTGATCACAGGTTTCCTAAAATACTTCTGATCGCCCACTGCTAAATTAAATACACACAACACGAAGAAAAGAGAACGTGCAAGGATAAAAAAAGTGGGCATAATTGGTGTTTCTCAAATTAGCTATGAATTACTGCATTACTACAAACTTCTGTAAATAAGCTGTGTTGAGTGACTAATTTAATTTAGTTCCATCAGCTCCGAGAAGTTGAGATTCTTGTTTTATTAACTGTCTGAAGTTCCTGGCGTCGCCCGGGATATATGCAGAGTTTTTCGAAATCAGATTTAGACAGAAATTTTCAACATGTATCAAAATTCAACTTAAAGGGGGTGGGAAAGAGGAACGGGGCGGTTTTCAGAAATCTCATGTAAACAGTGACCTTTCTCTTGTTTTGAAGGTCACGTATGAAAATTTTTATTAATATCGGAATAAAACTGTATACTTGCATAAAAAAGCCGCACTGCCTGCGTTGGACACCCTTATTTAAATAAATAAACAAAATGGTTTGTTTTTAAAATTGAAATTGCCACCTTCAACATAAATAAACTTTTTTAAATGTTTTTATTCAGTTATAAAAAATTACATTTTTACACCTAGTATAAACCTTTACTAACTACTAACAACTTATTTCTATGAAATTTGGGCACATTTACACTACACCTAAAACTTATTCTTCATGGCATTTAGGCATAACCCACGAAAAGCTGCAAGGATTTTAACTTTAACATCTGTCGGTAATTTAGACATTGAATTTGTATGCTCAAGATTCGTCAGTTCTCATTTACGTTATTTAAATAATGGATTTTATAGCATTCCATAAATTCGAAAAATCAATCCAAACAAGTTTTAATGGAGAAGTTATTAGGTAAACTAAGGTAGGAAGAACATTGTTCTTCGTGCGTGAATGAAAACAACGAATCTCGGATCCTATCAAATTTGAGTCAATTTAATAATAATTATTGTAAATATTGACACAATCCAGCCCCATTTACAGCATGCCAGATTTTAGAAAATATGTGATTTAAGTTACAAGATGAAACCCACGGTGAATGCCTTCTGCTGTATTAATTATAAATCTTGCAGAAGGACCTTTACTACTGCTAGGAATGCCAAGCCGCCTAAAGATGGCAGGACCTGTTGTACAAATAATAATATAAATACACAATACAACAAAGTACATGTATTATAAACGCGCCGCCCATATAAACCAGTATCTAGTACTAACCAACAAAGAGAATCATAGCATTAAATACAGTAAAGATCATTTTCATCAAGTAACAAATCGGAAACAATTTTGAGAAGATGACAGAGCTGGTGTCAAAGAACTCTACGTCGGCATTGCGCAGTAAGCGAATGGACAATTTTTGCGCACCAAATATTTAAACTACGCGTTGGTAGTCCAATCCGCTTGGCTGTATTATTTTGTTTGATATAATAGTGGAAAGGTCTACCATGTTTACATAACAGAATCGGCCTTGGAACAGCTATCTAGCTATTTGAATTCGTATAAGTAATATCTTTTAGCCACTCGGCGTGTTTTAGCTGTAGTAGAATCAGCTGCCGTACGATAATATTATGATCCAACGCTAGACAGTGTGGTTTTTTTTCAATGTTTATATTTTCTGTCTCTGGATGCATATATGATTTACACAATGTTTATATTATGTGCTTTTAGGTGTGTGGTGAACGTGTAATGGAGTGTTTTATTTATTTATTGTGTTTGTCGATGAGCGTTTCTGGGTATGCCCTGAAAGGGATAATCCTGCTAGGTAATACTAATTTTGTAAGAAATGTGAGCACAATTACCTACATTCACGATTAATTTTGCCGGTCAACCTTTATTAGATACTTCTACTATAAGGTGAATGTGCAAGTTTTTTTTTCTTATTTTTTCATTAAACCCAAAATTATTGAAAAAAAAACCAAAATTGGTTGAAATTAAAAAATCAGGAAAAAACTAAACCAAAACCCACTCGTCTTAAATCAATTCGTAAGAAAATGACCTCAAGTGAACACGAAGAATTAGTCAATTTTTATATTATTTAATATTAACGAAAATGCATTATTTTGCTGCTTCGTGATTGAGATAGTTTCCTCGTTGTAATTAAATTGATACGTGTTTTTATTTTATTTTAATAACTAGCTGTACCCCGCCACGCGTTGCTGTGGCTCAGTCTGTCTATGCAGATAGAGAAACAATAGCGCATGTTGCTTTTACGTGCAAAAGATGGCGTTGTTTAAAAAAATCATTCTATTACCTGTCACAGCTGCCATCTATATAATATAGAAACACAAGTATATAAAAACACACGCGTATTCGAATGCAAAGTTGTGTCAAAATTTCAAAGCAATCTGTAAATAACTTTCGGAGATTTAAGATTTTGAACAAACGATCATTATCTAACAACCCTGCCTGAGAGGAGAATTATGTCAGACCAGGTTGTGTTACAAAGAGTCATTAACAACTTAATTGACAGTCCTGCCATCGTTAAATTCCATTATTAAATCCCATGTGCCGACTAGGAATACAAGGAAAAATGTAAAATTCTTCTGCAATACATACACAACGATCCGGGACTCAAGTTTGGGGGTACTATTGATACATTCATTGACTCCATTAATAGAATTAGGCGTAATCTACACCAGAACTCTGTTGAATACTACGAATTATAGTAGAGTTGGTAATATAGTTTTAGTGATTAGTCTTATATGTAGTATTGTTCTAGTTTCTATATTATTTTATGTTACTGTTACATGTTTTAATAACATTGTATCATATTTAGTTTATCAGTTTACTGTTATTTCATGCTTTAAATTTTTTATGTATAATATTCAATAGCTCACTAGGTATACCTATTCTGTTCTTAAAATCCACGTAAAAGCCCGGCTGGGCGTAAAACCAAATAAAATAATTAAAAAGATATTAAATGTATTATCCAAGAGGAAGATATTATTATGAGATTTGTATTCTAAGTGCTTGCTTTCCCTTTGGTGTATAATTAAAACCAATAGTTTCTCATCTTTCCAATAATTAATTATTAATCTCCAAAGGTTTGACACACATCGAAGAAATAGTAATATGCAGTCAGTGTTCATTGCAAACTGGTTTCTTCAATCGTTAATATTCTGTAAATTGTGAACCTACGTGATGCCACGCGCTTTGTCTGTCATGGTTCAAACGTGATTAGATGAAGATTCTTCACATTTTACACATCAAATATCGTAACAGCTAACTATAAAGCAGAGAAACCGTTTATGTCTGAAGTAGCAATATTTGTCGAACTGTGAAATCTCGCGTCATGAAATTAGCTCCGTCTGGAATTTATAGGTCACGCAACTATTTTAATGCATTTTCATCATAAACTAAAATCATAGTACATTTCAAAAATCAATTTATCTGTAATTTTTTTTTAAAAAGACGCCACATTCTTTGTATCGTATTTTTCAATTCAAATCTCGAGTGAAGCCGGGTAGCTAAGCTGGCAAAGTAAAAATCTCAATTATATATTATAAATTACTACTCGACTCTTGAGAATGCTGCGAAGTTTTTTTGAAATAGGTTATATCGGAGGATTTGTGGGTTATTCTACGTCGAAAATCAAAAACACAACTTCAAAATTGACAATGTTGCATAGAAACAAATAATTCTATTTTTAAATCCTATAATTTCAACTCCTAAATTTTGCGCTGTTATTTTGAATCCTAAAGCGATGCGACGTATTTAAATAAACCATGAGCTAAGGGTGCATCAGTGGCGTAGCTATAGCATTCAAGTGGGGGGGGGGGAGTTTCGACCCTGGGGGGTGGGGGTTGGAAAATTCATACAAAATTTTATTGGGCCTCTATTTAATCTACGAGTATTATTCTCGTTTTTCCTACGCATGGCTGATGCGGGAGGGGGATGGGAGGGGAGTTTGAACCCCCGACCCCCCCTATATATGCTCTTTGGGTGCATTATTAATTAAAACACAATTTTGAAGTTATATTAACTCACCCAGTGAGGCCCACATTACCAAATAATGTTTTAAAATGAGAAAAGTTATTATATACGATACATTAAAAAAAAACTGAAATAAATAAAATAGCAAGGTAAGTTCCACTCGGAGAAGCAGCAAAGCGTCGATGCAAAGTTTCTAATAAATCAAATTTAGGTCATCTATTACTCTAACACGAGTTGAGTTCAGTTACGACAGCCTGCATAGAAGTACAACTCCAAACCAACTACAACAGCCGACTGACGTTGAATATTAGTATTATTCAATCTATAACGGCCACAACGTGCTATTGAATTATAATGGAAGATTAAATAAATTATTACATACGAGCACAGAAGAACAATAGACCAATGGTGTAATGATGATTCTAATTACACTGTGAATTGAAATGAGTTCTATACTTATACACTGTACACCTTAAGGCAAAAAATACTTATGGAATACACAGACAACATTAATAAATGTCATGCAATTTATTTGTATTTTAACTAGACATGTGAATATATCCTTCCCACTGTGGCGGAAGGCGATGGGTTGGATAGGTCAAGGGTCTCCCCAAGCCAGCCGCTCCCGATCTGGCAGGCCACGCAACTGTTGGGCAGACGCATCCCAGAACACACCTCACCCAATGAACCACGGCACCCCTGCTAAATAACCAAACGCAGCGAACCACTTGGGGTGACCTATCGCAGAGGTGTTGGTTATCTAGTAAATTGATAACCAACCAATTAATATGCCTACTATAGCAGTTTCACCAGTTTTCGCAGAATGCATTATAAATCTGTTATTTAGAGAAGAAATTTATTATATTACTGCTTTTGATGTGGAAATAATGATTTTATTATAAAGTTCAATTTATACGAGACGGGAAACTAGTTTGTGAAAACTTCGTATCCAGGCCAACCCATTTAACTGCAACACAAAAGAGGTTCGTATTCTACAAAGGAATGAAATTTTGTATTTATACGTAGGCCCTAGGAAGCTAATTAAAAACATTGTGAAATAACCTCCCAATTACAAATCATGAAATTATAACACATAACTAGTCCTATAGAGAGCTCGCACGCACGTCATCGACGATCGTCCTCTTCCTTCTCACACGTCTGGAAAAAGGAAAAGACAGAAGATAACTAGAACGACGACGACGTCACGTACGACCTCTCTCTGGGCCTAGCCATAGAATAGAGATAGAACTAGACATAGAATAGAGAAAAAAAGTTTTTGAAACGGTTGAAATAAAACTAAAACCAAACATTGGGTCTCGATTTAGATAATTCATAATATTAGAAAAAATAGTTTTGGCTAGGCTTAAAACAGTTTTGACGGCCTCCGTGGTCAAGGGTAAGGCTCTCGACTAGCAAGCTGGAGGTGCACAATTGAATTTTATTTAATTAATTTGTGTTATTTCACCAATAAATTAAAAATAATATATAGTACAGGTTTTCCAACAAGAGGTGTTATTATGATATTCAATCGTAAAAGATCAATGGTTTCATTGCTTGTGTGGCACGTACCGCCGTCTTGTTGAAAGTAAACGTTGTCCAGATCAATACTATCCAATTCTGGCCATAAAAAATCATTAATCATCTCTCGATAGCGCAATCCATTCACCGTAACTGTTGCTCCAGCCTCATTTTCGAAAAAGTAAGGTCCAATGACTCCGCCGGACCATAAACCGCACCAAATAGTCACACGTCGAGGATAGAGAGGCTTTTCAACAATAACTCTTGGGTTTTCCGAGCCCCAGATGCGACAATTTTGCTTGTTGACGAAGCTACCGAGGTGGAAATGGGCCTCATCACTCAAGATGATTTGCATTTGATTCACTGAAGTGAATTTTAATAATTTCAATGCGTTGTTGAAGCGTGTATCGTTCCATTTTTATTAATGGCGTATTTCTACTTGTCAAATGTCAAAAAATGACAGCTTCAAAAGTAACATCTACCGAAATAGCGGGCTATTCAAAATAACACCTCTTATTGGAAAACCCTGTATATTTGCGACACCTTCCAGAGTGGAAGATGCCCTCAGTATCGCCCTGGTGTAATTGAAATGTTGCTTGAAATGGCTTAGGCTGTGTTTGGTGAACAGATCTGAACAGCAAGTTACTTCCCCACCGTCCTTTCCCCCATCTCATTCTCCTCCGCACTACGTTCAGCCTCACAAAATACCCCAATTTTGGATGCCATAGTCTCACTGGCTCCACAAGGTTGGGAGCAGTTGGGACTCTTGTGCGGTTTCACGTAAAAATAAATAAATAAAATAAATGTTCTACAAATTACATGGTTCAAGAGCTCGTCATTCGAAAGTTTTTTGAAATCAGACACATTTTCGACCTACATAAATTGAACAGAATGTGTGGAAACCACTTTGAAATTGATCGAAAATAATATCGGCCAAATTGCGATAAACTATTTGCGAAATGGAACGGAGTTCTAATTAATTCACGCGGTCATTATTATCTACTTGTAAATTGTGATGCAATAATAACAATGCAATATGAATGATCAAATAAATAGCATTGTGCAATGTGCAGTGCTGTCTAAATGCAACGTGCCATACATTATGTCCTGAACTTGTATTAAACTAGATATCAATCTGAAATTCGTGGATATTAATTACGCTATAAGTAGTGTAGGACGATATTTGGCAGGACAACTGGCTGAAGCACTTAGATAAATAATTATTACAATATGAAAACCATACGATAGCTCTTACTGTCCGAAGCCAGGAGTGCTATGGCACCTTTATATTAGGGAAGATTTGAAAGTCAATAGATTTTCTGTGAAACGTTTTGCCGGCTTGTCTGTTTCCACCCTCTTATAAGTTTTAGTTTCTTTAGGATCCAGGTTCACTCCTTCCATTTAAAAATTCCCCTTAGAGCCTACACGGAGAAAAGTGAGTATTGCTAATTTATTAAAATCTCTTCACATTATTGGAAATCCGGTTAAAAACGAGATTACAGGCCGTTTCCAACTTTTAGTAAATTCGTAATATATCGGAACACGTGTTCATGCACCTGCATTTGGCTTGATTGTATGCAATGATGAAATACGAAAATATTTAACTATTTTTATGAACATGTTCCGTAATCGTGATATCCATTCGTATTTTACTGAAAGTTTATTGGGCTGTAATCTCATTTTTAAACGGATTACAAATAATTTAAAGAAATTCTTAATAAATTAGCGGTTTTCAATATTAGTATTTTTCTCCGTGTATATGCTATATAAGCAACATAATATATATCTAAGCAAATTTTATTTATATTACATATATCACCTACACGGTGTCCGGAAACTCGTAGTATAAGCGGGAAGCTGGTGAATCTACATCTCATTTGGAGTCTATTTTGTGGTATAACTTTTTTGATAAGAAGACAACTTGCTGAATATTATGAGGAGCAACAAATATAATATAAGATTGCCTAACCGATAAATCCAGGGGAAGATTTGCGGAAGACGTAGAACAGAAAAACGCCGAACAATGGGAACTTTCAAAAGTTACGCAACTAGTGCAAGTGCAGTTCTGCTAAGATCTTCCGGACATTTATATTGATATTAACCTCCTGCAGGAGAGAGCATCAAAAGAAGAAGAATAATGGTGAAAGATAAAATACAGTAAACTTGTGAGGCCGTTTTAAGTTACAACTGAACTCTAAATTTGTCTTTCACTAGAGGACTAGCCAACAACACTGAAAATATTTCGAAAATCAAGGTTTAAAATGTAGTGCGTGTAATGACTGATGGTATTAAAGTCAAAGGTTTTATCTAATTATATGATTACGTTTTCACAAGAAGTAATTGGTTAAGAAATACAAAACATACGATCACGAAGAGTCGCGATACGCGAACCATGGAATGGAAGTGTTAAAAGTTAAACTGGTACTTGGAGGTCAAACGATCGATGTGTGCGCAGGAATACACTTCTATATCCATTTATTATGGAAAGCACGTCATTACTATTTGATTGGATGATAAAACAATTAGAGAAGGAATTATTAACTTAATCACTTCCGCGATCATTGCATGCGGCACAATTGTTAGTGTTGGGCCCACGGAGAAAAACTACTATTTCTAATTTATTCAAAATCTCTTCAAATTATTCGTAATACGGTTAAAAACGGGATTGCAAGCCGTTTCCTATTAAACTTTTAGTACATTCCTAACATTTCGGAACACGTGTTCATGCATCATGCCTTAATAATATATAATGGCGAAATGCGAAAATATAATTATATTTATAAACACGTGTTCCGACATCGCGTATTACATTATTTTCTTACTAAAAGTTTTAAAGGAAACCTATCTATTCATTCGTTAAGGGCCTGCAGTCCCGTTTTCAACCAGATTACGAATAGTTTGAAGAGATTCTCAATATTTATGTTATTTGTTTTTGGGGTGTCATGCCGTGTTGCGCTAACTCCTTCTTTAGCCAACGTTTCGGACAGCATTGCAGTGTCCATCATCAGGGCAGATGTGTTATTTGAGGTTGTGGTGAAATGTGAGCTTATATAGTATCACAACCTCATACATAAGCTCATTTCTCACATAAGCTCCTCTTAACACCCCAAAAACAAATAACAAAAATACTTTTGGCCGTGAATATCTTAAATCATATTAGATTCTCAATAAATTAGAAATATTTTTTATCAGTAAGTATTCTCCGTGCGCAATGAAAACGTTAAAATAGGTACCTTCCTACCTGAATTGAATAACTTTTGGTTGTGAACGATACTAAAATTGTTTGAATTTCGAAGATTTTATATTTCCTGGGATCAAAACCGGTTCTTAAAATTTCGTTCAAATCTCCTTCTCCTTGAACCATCTATCTATTTATCCAACCGTTTGGTGAGAAAAGAAAAAATCTTATAACAAAAAATTCTCTTCAATATTTCGTCGCTAGGTATGTCGAAATCGTCGCGGAACACTGGCGTCCTCTTCGGAACCCTCCTGTTCGAATATCGACCATCTCTAGTTCGTCAAACATTTCGACATTTTACAATTCTCGAAAACCTTCACGGAAACTTATCGACCCCTCCATGGAACTCACTTCGGGAACAACTATACTAGTACCTTGCAGTCAAAAGAAACTACACAGTAACATTACTAGTCTATCTTACAAAGTACCGATAAATCCAAGTAGCTACCAGACCAGGTGAGAATCGGTACCTATATGATTATCATAATCAACGAATGTCGAAACCGGTTCCGTTTACAATTGGTACTACTCGGTGAACATTACGTATAATTAAATATCAATCATATAGAAAACGTGAGGCTGGTTTCTAAGCGTGTTTCGTGTTTGAGGACCACGTTTGTTTCGTGATTTAAGTGCAAAGAAATGTACGAAAATCCAGTAAGGAAAGGCAGAAAAATTACCAAGTAAAATAGAACTACACAAACCAGCAGAATATAATGTCCTTTATCTGAAAGTGGTTAACGAAGAACATAAGTCCTATTTTGAAATAACATCTCCAACTTCCCCCTGTATTTGAAATTGTATTAGTATGGAAGTATTTTTTTTGTTAATTCCTACTTAGCTTTGTGCTTATGTCTTTATCACTTCTGTTTACTTTTTTGTTTTTTTCTTGTTTGTTCTACTTAAGCTACCTTTTTCTATTTTTATACTGTTTTGTATGTGAAACACATAATTTTGTTTATTTTATTTTTGTTCTGTTTCGTATGTTAAACAAACAATTTTGATATCATAATACCAATCTAAATTTGAACCTTTTAAAATTGTACCTCTTAACTCCCACCTATGCATTGTAAGTTCCTCCCGTCCTACAATGAGTTTTAAATTACATCTTTCATCATTACATAATATCGATTTTGTTTCCTTAAATTAAACTTAACTTAACCCACCTCCCCACAGCCGATCGAGCAGAAAATGACGGAAAAACGGCAGATAGACTCGTTGTCGATGATAATGCATTCTATTAACTTTTGGTGATAATCACATATACACATTTCTCTGAAATTGGATTACAATACAGCAGTTAATATACGAAATAAATTTCGGTTCTCGCAATCGGGATTTGACTGTCGTCAGTTCGTTTTACTCCAATTTCTGAGGAGGAAGGTTCAATTCAAAGTCAAATATTTTTTTTTAAAGTATAATACATTTTAAAAGTTGACAGCAGTTAAGAGTCAGTCCTTGGGGAGAAAGGTTCAATCATGAAGTCAAACCAAAAAAACATATTTTTAAATAAATGTTTGGTAAAAATATAAGTATTATAGTAAAAAACTGTATTTTTACGGGTTGACTTTTTTAATAATAACCTGCGAAGTCGCATAAACGCCAATTTTAAATTTTGAACTAAACTACACATTACTAAAGATTATGAATAAAATATGGTTTTATTTCATAAAACCTGATTTGAACATGATGACGAAAATCATCTCTTGCATATTTACGACTGTCCGGATGTCTGTTTTATGAGGTCACACATACTACACACAGTGTCCGAAAACTAGTGGAAGTGGGAAATTGTGGAATCTACATCGCATAGAGAACCCAAAAAAAATCGATATGAGAATTTAGATTTTTTTAAAACTTGTTTTTCAACTAAAGATTCAAAAACTTTAAAAATATATATTAAACAGATGATTAACCCTTTCAAATTAACTTCGGACTCGATTAACTCGAAAATGAGAGCTCAAATAAAAAATATTTACACCATCAAAATCGTCTGTGATGTAGATTCACCAGTTTCCCGCTTATACTACGAGTTTCTAGACACCGTGTATTATAACATAATATTATTATGAACGGTATTAAATAATAACACTAACTTTTGATTTCAAATATTAAGATAAGCAATTTAAATTCGATTGCAAATTCAAGTCGCGGTTTCAATTAGAGCACGTGAAAGCGCAATTCACCAATAACCTAGTCTGTATTGATTATAATATTATTTAGAATTAATCTATGAAATAATTATAAATTGCACTCATTCGATCAATCTATACGAGACATGTTTCTTATCTGCATTACGAGGAGTCGAGGAGTGTAACGAATTCATTATCGCTTCAACAGCTGTTATGACTAATGTAGATTACAGAAAATATCAAATTTGTATCACAAATCCCAATTATGTGAAAAAAAAGTATTTTACAATAAAATTATTTTAAATCTTAATAATTTGCGCTCGGAACACTCGAAAAGTAGTCGACCGATAACGCTGAAAATTTCAAAGTACTTGTTCCAGGAGTGTTTTTAGAGAGTGGTTTGAATGGTAGAACAAGTCGGGGACGCCCGGGGAATACTTGTACAATATAGCTGCACCGGAATAAGATACGGAATCGAATTAAAGTCTATGTAATGTAGTTCTTTAACAGTAACATTGTGGTATAAAGTAGTGAATGGTGGAAGAAGTCGGAGACGCTCGAGAAAGACATTAGCAATAGCGAATCATTGCAGGGTCCGCTAGTTCGTAATATTTGCAATGAAATATTTTTAACAATAACGGTGGAGGAATTAGATAAATACCAGACGTGGTCTTTTGACACAAAAAGTTGGTGAATTTTTGAAGTTGATGAAAAGTTGGATATATCTGCATGTGGTTATTTTGAATTACATGACCGAGCTTTAAAAGTCCTAACTTAACTTTTCAGCCCATTCTTTCGAGGAAGACGCCAGCGTGATGGTATGCAACGAGTTATTATATTCGTACGAATGAAGAAGCGGATCCAGGCGTTATTAGTGGCACAGTGGAGTGAGTAGGCGTTGATTCTCCATCTTCGACAATGATTACAATAATTCGTTCTCCGAAATTAAGTTGGTACCTACACCGAATAACAAAACAACATAATTGTAACAAGAAATGAGTGAAAAATTTTCGTACGAGATATAATGCTTGTGGGAGGATCATTTCGGGCCAAGTGAATGTACATCTTGAAAAAAAAAACTTTCACACTTTCAAAGCAAGTACAGGACATGGATTCGATCACAGATCGCTCTCGGCGGTGAAATTAGGAGATGTTTATATTTTTCAGATTAAAAAATCTTTAAATCGAAGTAAAAGCCCATGGAACTTATTTAGTAAAGACGGGGTTATTACCGTGTATATTATATACTATGTACACATTGGGTGGTCGAACATTGTCGATGAATAGACAATACCATCTAAAGTCGAATGTTGCTAATTTCATTTAGCTCACAGCATAAGGGGAATATACATCGATATATCAACTCCAGACATGGCTTGTCTTACAGACTCCGTCGAATAATTCGGCCCACCAATGGATAATGCTTTAAGCAAATTACCCATCTGATTCCGTCGAATATTTTGAGAGAAATTTGGTCTTTTAACCAAAAGGTAAAAAGCAGTGTTTCATTCGATCTTTTGACCGCGAAAAAATGCAGTTTATTTTTGAAAAATATTTATTTTTGTTTCGGCGTCTACTTCAACACCACGCAACATGTCCTGTCTAGATTTTGTTGGTCGACAGGAACATACCTGATGCCCACCGCTTCAGCACTTAAATATTCTTGCCTTAGAAATTTGCTTATTTAACAGACAAGTGACATAATTTTTGAAGTGTCAGGACGTTAAACAGGCATTAATTTCACGTAGGTACCGATATTACACTCAGTGGCGGCTCGTGACTTTTAAGGGTGATAGGGTGCTAAGTTTGACAAATTCGACATTATTAGTGCTATTTAGTCCAAAACGGTTTTTTTATAATTTTGTATGTTGATTTTCAGGAAATTTCAGTTTAAACGTGCGCCGCGCGGATTTCCTGAAAATCTTCATTCAAAAATTGAATTTTCGAAAAAAAAAACATTTCGAATACAACAATATCACTATGCCATTTTTGTAATAATAGTACTCTAGTACACACAAAAGTCAAGCGCCGCAACTGATTGCACTACCAGAATTACACGGACGGAATTCCACGTGGACGAAATTACACATGGAGAGAATAGGCCACTTGCATCATATTTTTAAATTTTTTTTTCCGGTTAAGGAAAATATTCTAAGACATTCTGTATTATTATTATTTTTTTAATCGTATTTTTGAAACCCTGGGGATTTTTTGAAAATTTCATTCCGAAAAATCAGACCTTTTTTTATAAACCGGAAAGACGGGACATAATTTTATAGGTGAGAAAAAACAATGATTACATAGCCGAAAATCATTTAAAAAAAATAACGTTTTCCACACGAATGACACAGCAGAATAACGAGGCACACCAAAAATATTACATCTCATAAATATTTTTTTCCTTGATCCATCTTATTGATCATAAATCATTATAATGTACAACGTCTATATTAATAAATCCAATGTAATATACTTGTACTTGTAAATTATAATAATAATAAGAATATTATAAAATTTGATTTTGATAAAATCAGCACCATAACCATTATACCTCTAAAACACGTACCGACATCTAAATTGTACGGGGTTCTCTTCACATCTGTCAAAAATTCAAACCAAATGAAAAGTTCGCAGAAAACAAACAATAAATCTAGTGAACGAATTCAAAAATTCGCCTGAAATCAAAGTGATGCCATATAAAAAAATTAAATCAGTGTGGAATTTTACAAAATTAATAGGAACATTTTCAGTAGACGGGACATTTTCATGTAGTGACGACACGAGCCCAAATAATGGATTTATTTATTTAAAAATAAAAATAAATGTACATTTCTACAAAATTTTACTAACATTTTCGTAATCTTAGTAAAAAGATCTATCCACACGATTTTTTCCAAGTCGTTATGAAATCCATGCAAGTGGCCTATTACGTATTTTCGAAAAAAAAAAACAAAAGTTAGGTTTTTTGTATGTGAAAAACTACGTTAGCGATGAAGTTATTTGCAGCTGTAGAACAATCGCAAATTGTAACCGGACAACTCAATAAAATGACAATTCAAAACACCTTTGGAAAGTGATATAAAGTCATGAAAGTGATGAAACAAAAAATAGGTTAAATAGGTTACGTAGGTTAGGTTTATAGATTAGTTACATAACATAGTATATAACTTTTTAAAGGGGTATTGAATTGTCATTGTGTTGAGTTTTCACGGAATCCTTACAAGTAATGATCGGTCTTGGTTTCACAAAACAGACCCACAAATGCAACGTCTTTTGCGGCAACAAAACCATTAAAATCAAATAAATTATTAATACCCTTCGCTATAATATCAATTAAATAAACAATATTTATTTCATTGCCGGAAAAATTTACGTAACGCGTCTCACTAGACAATCATATCACTAGACCATGATATAATATTTATTATGAACTTTATGATTAATTAGGTATGTTATTAGCATCTAGCCTCACAGGTGCCAATTAATGCCATTGCCAGTTTTTCAGACTAAAAACTTAATTTTGGTATTTTCATGAACGAATATTTTTCAACGTTTTGTTAAAAAAAACTGGAAAACGCCCTCTCTTAAAAGTAATCTGCAGAGTATTTTCCACGAAAAGATTTAAAACTAAAATCTGTCAAATCGTAATCGAAAAAAAAAACTCGGCAACTGCAACCAGGTCGGCTTTTTAAAAAGGTATTATCAATACGCCGTACAAACAAAGTGGTATTCTAAAGAAAAAATAAATATTATGTAGCGATGATGACAGGTAGCACAACTGTTACACGAGAAATAAAATCAATAAAAACACAATAAAATAAAATTCATAGCTACGACGCACAATTGAGATAGTAAATATGTTTATAATGGTTTAGAGAAAACACTTTTCGTTATAAATTACTAGCTGACCCTGCAACGATTCGCTTTTGCTAATGTCTTTCTCGGGCGTCTCCGACTTCTTCCACCATTCTAAACACTCCTGGCACTAATAAGAACACACTATGAAATTTTAAGCGATATCAGTCTACTAATTTTTGAGTTTTGCGAGCACAAATATACGCAGGCTAATTTTTTTATATATTAAGACTAACTAAAGTGTACCCGGTGTTGCTCGGGGTTGTGAATGATTTGGGGTAAAGTTTTGGGGATGTGAATTCTAGGATAAAATCATATTTTCTCTACTTTCTATAAATACAATATGCATGTATTATATTATATACAAACAAAGATATTAGAAGAACGAGATGTGCTATGCGCAGTTCGTACTGAGTGGAATTGTTTTGCCGAGTGTCGCCGGTTTTGTTCACCAATACTACTGCACACCTTCGCTTGCGCTAAGGTATCCGCACTAATACATAGAACAGATTTCTGTGCGTACACGTCCCGATACCGTTCAAAGTACCCTAATTAGGTAGTACTCCGGCTACGGTCCGGCGGCCAACATAGCATATCTCGTTCTTCTAATATCTTTGTATACAAACCATCCAGAAGTAAATCTCTATATGATAGTGAAAACCCTATCAAAATCCGTTGCCTAGTTTAGAAGAACTAAGCACACAAACCGACAGACGCGGATAAAATTCCTGTCTAACAGAATCGATATCAACTTTTATACGGTCTATCGAACATAAACAAAATAAAATCTTAAAACGTTAAAAGCCAAATGAAATAAAAGCAAAAGGGATTTGTGAAATGCCAAAAAGATTCGACCTCCCTAATAATACGTAAAATATTATTTATCTAAAAGAATACTGGGCCAATGGACCTTGGCACACTTTTCAAAAAGTTTTTTGTGGACTGAAATAATATTACATATTGAAATGATCTCGTCCTGTACGGAATGCGTTTTTACAAATAAAAATAAAACAATAAGACACACGTGAAAATTTACATTATTTTAGTGTTTCGTTCCTATCAAAGGATAGAAAACATCATTAGTACCTATATCTTTAACACAGCAGCCAGGAATAGAGAGGAATAGCACAATGCACAATTTACATAATAACACAAAAAATGAAATTGATTTTAATTGCTTATGTAAATGTCATAAAAGAAATAATCGGTAAACAGAATCAATACAATCTTAACTTAATATTTTCTTCCGTTGCGTTGATCGTCTGTGTATATCAGAAAATAGAATGATGTATAGGAAAGAGTCAATATTATTTTACTAAAATAAGAAACTATAAACTCAAACAACCGAGGTAATCACGGATTTGCAATAAAATAATCAATTATACTGTTATGTGTGTGTGTGTGTCCAAGCAATGTGAAAACTGCGCAATAGCCACCATAATATCTGCACACACAAGTATGTTAGCTGGAATTTCCTGGAAAACTGCCAATGTTTACACTGAACACATGAGAGGAATCGTTGGATAACGAGATTTCAAGGACTTGTGATGCGAGATGCTCTAATCATAAAAAATAAGTAATACCTACATCTTGTAAAGGATCATTGAATAATGCATTTGTATCAGGTAACTGAAGTAATGCAGATAACAAGAATAAAATGAAAGGTGCGGAGATAATATAACTCTTGCACTAACCTGCACTCGTAGACTTGTCAGAAGGGGAAATCTTGCTAGCCTATCCACGTCATCCCACGTTCCCAGTTCAGTATTGTTGAGATTCAAGAAGCGCAACTTTCTGGAATAAAATGTATAAGTAGGAATAATTAAGGAGAGACAAGGATTCATATTATGTTGTTTGGAAAGGACATAGAACGTAAAATTTACCTGAAACTATTATGCGGAGACTCGGTAGGTACGTCAGATTCACAACCACTCTCGGAACGGTTGTACTCCACCCCGTCAGGGTTAGAATCCAGACTCAGCGATCGCAAAGGACACTCATTTAGCACTAAGGACTCCAAATTGGGGAAGGCGTATCCCAACTTACAAATCTCCTTCCAATGGCACACGGGATTACCGGAAAAGTGAAGTTTCTTCACTTGGGGATAAACGTGATCGGTACTATTTGGCTCATTTCCAAAACCGTTTTGACTGTTTTCATTAACTCGGTCGGTGCATTCACCGTTGACTCTGCCGCAGCCAGAGTTTTCTTTATCTTCGTCTGTTCCATTACAATTACCATTAGCATTGCATCTAGCAGCGGCTTCCAGCTTTTCAGACTGTTCTTCCGCCGCTTGTTTCTTCGGACAGGTGTCGAGATCTTCAACACCGGACGGGTGCAGTTCCACGTGGGCGTATTCGTTGAGACTCAGGTGAAGCTCTTCTAAGGCTGGCAGGAGTTTCAAAAGAGCCTGCACGCTAGCCCAGTCTACCCTGGTTGAGTTGAGAACCAGATTTTTGAGATGGGCCCAGCATGCATTGTGCGCTGCTTGCTTGTTCAGGGCTTCGAGCTGATCGGACAGACGGTTGAAGCTCAAGTTTACGAATTTAACTTGCGGCATGTGCTGCAAGATTCCAAAGACCTGAAACGAAAAAGAAAATTCAATAACGCTGTTAAGCACAGCAGAAACTCCAATGAAAACTGTGAATACTTTGAAATTCTCACCTCTCCCCACTTGGTCAGCTTATTCTTGGCCAAGTCCAGTTCCTCCACGTCCCCGCACTTGTCAAGCAGTTCTTCTCCATCTCCAGCCGTTTCTATGTCACAGTCGTTAAGCACCAGCAGTGTCGGTACGCTCAGCCGAGGAGATCTCTTAGGCACGAAGATGGCCACGGGAAGATCGCTGATGTGTTTCCCAGCCCCTGCAGCGTGAGTGTGCCAGCCATATTTTTTCTCCAGGGCCTCTATAAGAGACGGCATGTTGAGGCAACTAATGCACTAAAAGTTTGGAGATGAGATTGGGCTACTTAATAACTTGTGAAGTATCAATTTCGGTGGCGATTGACCTGAAACGAGAAAAGTTTACTTGTTGAAAATAAGTACAAGAATAGATTTCACAGCATATCAAAGCGCCTGTGAACTAAATTTCGATATTAATGATGCCAAATTACTTAATGCATAAATTCAATTATTAGAATAGAATTCCTTATAAATTTATGTAATGTGAGAGAGATAAGTAATTCAATAAATATCGAATATGAATATATTTGATAACTCGGAACTAAACCTAAACAATAATTTATTCGCTCCAGTTTTATTACGGTAAGGAGACAACAAAGAAAATTTATGAAAAAATAAACAATTGAAAGATATTTTGTAGTTGTCGTGCGCTGAAAATCCAACCTGATGCAACCACGGGCGAGGACAAAAGATGATAATAATATTATCATGAAAGCAATATTGCTACCGAGCGTGAAAACCAAATTCATTCAAGCAACACCACAAAAGAACTAACATGTGGTAGTTGCGATGAATAAACCGAATACACCATAACACCGGTGAAAGAATCAAGTTACAACTCTTTACAAAAATAAACAAAAGAGAAATGAAAACAAACATTCAAAGTAAACTAAAGTACTGTCAGCACGTAGCCAATATTGGGAAGTTAAAAGTTAGGAAGAAGAGGAGAAGGTAAACAGAAAAAGTAAAGAGGGTCAAATTAAAAACCAAAACCATTAGAACTGAATACAGGTTTTTGCTCTAGCTCTTTCACAGAACTGGTCACGCTTCGGTTCCTAATAGCAGTCGTTGACGAAAGTGAAACGTCATGGAACCAAGCGGTGACGAAATGGCGGATTTACTACTTTTATGACGGAAAAATGACACAAATTACGGAAGACTGTGGGCAAATAGTGTTACAAGTACGCAGACTGCATAGTAACTGGCAAAATCTATGGTAATTATTATAGCTACGATCATTAAATTTCGGAAAAAAGAAGTAAGTAAGACAGATAAGTAAGTGCCGAAGTATACATTTTCATCGATAATTTATACAGATTCAGAAAAAATGTTCTGCTTGTTGCTCAATTGTTTAACAATTTATTGTTAAGCTAATTATATTATACATACATGAATATCTCTTGTATGAATCAATCTTGTCCGTGTCTCTGTTGTATCTATTATTTGTCCGTAGAATTTTACGTAGGTACGTATTATGTGTATAATAAATAATAACTGATGTTTTTTAATAATTGGATTGTTCATCTTGATTTAACATTTGTCAAAACCCAGTGTACATAAATACGAAAACCAAAAAAGTATGTGTTGTAATATTATATCTGTTGGCGAAGCTTAATGCTAAATCACTATTTTGATCAATCTTTATAACAAATTGGTCTACATTATGAATACCAAAAAATATGCTTTAGATAAATTGAAGGTTTTCCTATCGTTTCGCTTGAGTAGATAGAATACAAATAAATAAAATAAATCACTCAGTAAAAAAAATGTAAACTACTAAAAAATATTTTTTTTCAATAGAAATGTAGCAACTTAATAATTAAAAATACAGTATTATAGCTAAGATTATCTGTGACAGTTTCACTTGATTAACTTTTTTGCTTTCTTAGAAATTATTTACAAAATAAATAAAAAACAGTTTTGTGCTTGAATTCGAACATTGCTAGACTCCATTTGTCAAGCGATTTTAATGCCTATTACCTACAATACAATGCATGCCAAGAATATACACATTTTTGGCTTGTGGCTTCATCTTAAATGGCTTTAGGTTATATGCTTGACGTTTCTGGCTCCGTTCGGCAATTTTTCATAAAAAATAACAAGAGAAATCAAAGCAAGAATCTACAAAGACCTAAATTAGAAAAGTGTGGTGATGTTGAATCAACAACTTTAATACACTGAGAAAACTAAGAATCGATTAGCAAAATTAATTTTAACTTTTCCTAAACATCGTGATACGTTATCTTATTGATTTTATCCTATACACGGTGTTGATCATAAGACACCAGTTGCCAATATAACCTTTACGCTGGAAGGACATGATATATTTTAATGTAAATTTATTAAGATGTGCACAAAAGAGGATACGAGTGATTTTATTTAGGCCAACATATCACAGCTCGTTCGGGCCGGTGTCGGTGCATTTTGAAATTAGCAAGGCGGCACTTCCGCCAGCCAACAGCAGACGTGCAATGTGCTCAAGTCAAAGAACATGCAAAAATCAACATTGAAATGTGAAGAAATATCGGAAGGAGTTATTTAGAGCGTCAAACGAAGATTTCTTCAGCCCGCAAGGTCGCCTCGAGGGTATCTTCCCGAGAGAAGTTATTATCGGAAGAACGGATTTCACAACCAGCTAATTGAAAAAGTAATTAAGCGATGTGTATATTAATGGCATTTCCACAGCCTTCAAACTTACAATCAGATTATTAATAATATTCTATGATTTAGACTCTACCTTGTTAGTCCTTCTATCATGATTAGGTTTACAAAAGATACTCTATTTTCGAATGCTAGGAGAATTGACAAACTTTAAGCAAGTGCATGATTTATTGTAATTCATAGTATATAAAATGTATATCTCAAACTTGCTACTATGAAAGGGTCGCAGAGCAGGTTAAGGTATATCATTTATGCCTGAACGCTTGCATTCAAAAGAGATCAAGGACGTTATCTCCCCTTCGTGTAAATGACGGGGCAAAGGGGAAGCGCAAATGAAGACACATGTCATATGCACCCTGCGTTCAGGGTAAATGAAGGTTGAAAGGGATGATACGCATTGGCCGTACGGCCGGCATAGTCCAGTGGTAACGCATTGGACTGCCATTCCGAAGGTCGCGGGTTCGAACCCGGCGTGCGCAAATAAATTTTATTTGATTAATTTGTGTTATTTCACAATTAATTAATTAAAATAATATATAGTATATTTGCGGCACGTTCCAGAGTGGAAGATACTACCAGTATCGCCCTGGTGTAAGACCACCATTCAGAATTGAAACGTTGCTCCAAATGGCTTTAGCCGTGTTTAGTGACTAGATCTGAATAGCCAGGTACTTCCCCACCTTCCTCTTTCCCTTCCCCACTTACCTTCAGCCTCACAACATCCCCCAATTGGGGATGCCATAGTCTCACTGGCTCCAGACGGGAGCAGTTGGGACTCTTGTGAGGTATTCACTATACGCATTGAAATAGGTTACACTAGGTGCTAGATGCAAAGACAAACAAATTTTGTGTAAATTGAGTGCGTTAAACGTATTGCAAAATAATGTGAATACCACACAAGGGAGAGGAACGAGAAGGGTGAAGAGGAAAAGTACTCAGTGCTGTTATTCAGCCTTTGTTAAAACTTTTAAATATCAGGAAGTTTATTTTTGAAGCCGAATATTTACACCAACTTAAAATGTGTATCCAAATCAATTCATTTTTTGTGACTACGACGGGTTTTGAACCCGCGACCTTAACACAGAGTCTAAGCACCACGGACATCGTCGATAGAGATATTGTACAGTAAATTTTCAATTTGGGAGATTTTGCTGGATAACCAACACCTCTGCGTTAGTCACCTTAAGTGGTTCACTACGCTTAGTGACGTATTCGGGGTTACCGGGTTCATGGGGTGAGATTTGTCTAGACCATATCGGCGGATGCGTCTCCCACTGGACTACGTGGCAGACCGGATCGGAGAGACTGGTTGAGCCCGCTTCCCCAACCAGACTCTCTCGACCCATCACCTTGCATCACAGTGGGATGGATGGGTCCATATCTACATTCGTCACTCCTGGACACACCGACCCCCAGTCCCTAGCCACCCCTCATACCTTTTTCCTTCCCAGAACTTCCCCACCTTCCTTTCCTTAAAAATACTCTCCATAAAGCATCCCCAAAGATGACATAGACCCTAAGGGAAATTATTTTCTGTGTGCAGCGAATATAAAAAAAAAAAAAAACTAAAAAAATGTTTAGGTTCCATAAAGGACTTGGGGCCGGAATTTCAGTAAACCAAGGAATGTTGTCAGTCGGCTTACATTGTCAGGGTTCCTACCAGATAGCAACTTGAAGAACGTAAATATTTTTCATGCCGGCCATTAATGGCCCATCTAGCATTTCATACCTAAATATATCAATGAAGACGGGCACCCTCGTGTTATCGTACAGTTGTGGTTCAGTGAGCATATCAAATTATGTGTTTATAAGCAAGTGCATCGGCGTGGACTTGGCATCTACTGGCAAAAGATTGCCAAGTGGAAATTACTTATCTTTAGTTGCCAAGTGTGTGAAGATATTAAAATTATAAAGTTATAATAATTGCTCGATCATCGGTGGCATAGCAACAAGCTCCCGAGCCCGATGGCAAGTTTGTACACCGGGCCACAATCACAAGATTTTTTTAAAAAGTTTTTATAATTTTACCTAACCAAACCTAACGTTTACATGTACCCATCAAAATATATTAAAATCCGTTCACCAAGTAGAAATAATTTTTAAACTAGTAAGTCGTACCTACAGTCTACATAAGGGGGTCTCCAAACTATGGCTCGCGGGCCAACACCGACCCGCAAGCACCACCAATCCGGACCGCCATAATTTACTTATAACATGATATTTTTATAATAAGTCACTTATTCGATAAATCCTTTTTTTATGAAATAATAAATTTCAAAGGATAACAGGGCGATGTGATATGTTTAATTTAATTTATTATAATTTTTATTGTTACAATTAAATAAAATATACAAAAAAATAATAAAGCAATGTTATTTATATTATATACCTTCCCAATAAACTAATAAAGATGTTTAAAAAATGTGCTAAGTAATGCGACGGTATAGTTTGTTTCCACTTAAGTATATTATTTTCAAGTGATAATAGATGATTTCATTTTCAAAGACGAGAACCCCTTGTCGCACAAGAAGTGGCAAATGCGATCAATGTTTTCAAAGCAATGATAAACGTTAAAATATATAGTGACGGGGTTGTATAATTTTTTTTAATTTTATTTATGGCTTAGAGGGGGTCGCGACACTAAAAATGTTGAGAACGGTGGCTTACGTTATTAACATTATTGGAAAACCATATGGTGATCCAATAAAAAAGTCTGCAATGTAAAATGATAAATCGTGATGGAATTCCATTGTAAAATTCAATTTCTGGTGTATATACCAACTTAAAATAAAAAAGTAATTAAAACGTGTGAGCAAAAGAATAAACAATGAATGGCATTTACTATTTAGCGTGTAAATATTGTCATAAACCTTGTCGTTACGAACCAATAAGCAGGCTGAATCGATATAATTGCAACACTATCGATGAAATTGAAATATCTTAAGAATAATTTTAATAATATAAACAATGACATTGTATGTCATTATAACTGAAATGCGGTAATTTTTATGCAAAATTACTCTAAAGATGTAGTTACTAGTATTTTTATGAATAAAGTAGTTTAATTCCCGGCGTTGTCCGGGCATTATTCTGCTGTAAGGGGTGAGAAAAGGGGATGGCGTGGTTTTTCAAAATCTCACGTAGATAATGACCAGCCTTTTATTATGAAGTTCAAGTGTGCAAAATTTCATTACCGTCTACATGACACGTCGAAAAACCATCCCCATGCCCTTATCTCAACCCTTAAGGCGAAGTTTAATGCTAAATCACTATTTTTGATTGATCTTTATAACGAATTGGTTTACATTATGAATACCAAAAAATATGCTTTAGATAAATTGAAGCTTTTTCTATCGTTTTCCTTGAGTGAATTCAAATTAAAAATCTAATTACTCAATATAAAATATAAATTTTAACTACTAAAAAATGTATTTTTTTCTATGTATGAATGGATAAATAAAACAATTTTAAAAATTCTATATTTTGGCTAAGATTATCTTTGACAGTTTCCCTTAATTCACTTTTTTGCTTATAAAATTGTTTACAAGATAAATAAAAACTACTTTTGCGCTTGAAATTTAGCGTTTCTAGGATCCATTTGCCAATCGATTTTAGTGCCTTTTGCATATATTCGTGACGATATAAGGCATACCAAGAATATACACCTTTTTGGCTTGTAGCTTCCTCTTAAATCAGAGTAAAGCCGGGCAAACGCCGGGGACTTCAGTAAGTATTATAATAATGAAGCTCCATCACCACAGGGTTACCAATGGAATGATGGAATGATAAAGCCAACTGAAGCGCGGGCAGTCATGCGCTTAGCGATTTCCTTTCACCGGGCACCGGCACCGACAGGAAAATACACGCATGGAAACATCGAGAGCTCACTATAACAACGGAAAAGTAAAAACTCAAATGAAAAACTGAATTCAATGGCAAAAAACTGATTTTTATCAAAAGAAGTTTTGAAGAAAAAATTTGGTTCAATTTTGACTTGCCTCTGTACAATCCTGGAGTTGTGTGGTATTATTGTACTGGTATAGTTTCTCAATCTTTTTAGTGTTTAACCCCTTATGTGCGCAAAAAAGAAATAAAAACCTTACTACCATAGAGCTACAATTAGAGGCGATACTGCTTACTAAATATCTCTTCGAAACTTGATTCACTATTAGATCGTGATAAGCGGTGCATGTAGACCGGAATCATTAGTTTATTTTATTTTATAAATATAAAAAAATTACAATTTTGGTTTCTTTCTCAACTCCCATACTACGCTCATACCCATATTATGGTAGTCTTATATGTTTTATGTAAGAATAACGATAATAAAACATAGGGAAAATGAAATTGTTATAGTAAAACAAAAATTTAAAAAATTAAAATGTTAAGTTTTTAGATGGGAGAGTTGGAGGTCAGTTGGAGGAAAAAATGGAAACCTATTTTTTTGCTTCGTGTCTCGTCTCAATGTAATCAATCAAAGCTTACGCCCCCTTCACAACATATTTTAAAGTTTTAATGTTTGTAAAAAATCACTAAAGTAAGTCACCAAACGTAGCGGACCACTTGGGGTGACCCATGACCTGTCTGACTCTATATGGTATAGGTTATCCAATAAATGGTTTCCGGGGCGGCGGTACCCATACCTGCCTCCCAAAACTTGATTAAAACTATAAATTTATTATTAAATACATATAACAATTTATCGTACACGTGACTTTTTTTTGAGATATTGCGACTTGGAATGATCGCGACCCCCAGGTTGAGAAACGACAAATAATAAAATAATAATGAATTTGATTATATTGTATGCTGGTACGATACGGTTAATACTAGCATGACGTGATAGATACACGACATTTTTTCATACAATTCACACAAAAATTGACATTAACATTTAGAGCAGGCACGGGACACCTTTTTTTGTCAACGGGTTAGAATTCATTATCTTGTTCATATACACATCATTAAAAAAAATATAAGCAAGCTATGAAAACTTCATGGCTTCAAAATCTAAGCGATAGGTGCGAGTGCAGTTCCGCTGTATTTGTTCTGCGCTGCAACGTGCAGAGATTGCCCTGATGATAGCCAACTTCTGACAGATTTCGATTGATGAAAAAGAAGAACTCGCGTGACAAATGTTGAAATATCTATACATATAAAAATGTTCTCATTGTAAAAATAACTCTGGATTCCTCCGCTCGTAGTTCCAAGATTGCGAAACTGCAGTCCGTTCGTGACTTTGACCTAAATAATCTGAACGGTAACACAAGAGATGCGCGATTATTTACTCGTTTGAAGTAGAAGATTATAGGAATAGCAGCACAGATTCAGCATTTTATTATATTAGTCACCCGTATTTACTTGTATTTTCCGGTGATGAACGTATTATGGAGAAGGTGGTAACAGATACGTACTGAGATGTTTTGTAGAGTCTGGTCTATTTGTAACAGTGCGAGATGTACTCGTATCTCACCTGTATCTAGGCCCGGTCTTGTGCTAGTGCAATTGG
The DNA here is from genome assembly GCF_061612785.1 of Hesperophylax consimilis. Classification (NCBI taxonomy): domain Eukaryota; kingdom Metazoa; phylum Arthropoda; class Insecta; order Trichoptera; family Limnephilidae; genus Hesperophylax; species Hesperophylax consimilis. Next base: position 29,181,722 of record NC_142853.1, read on the forward strand.
ATCAAGCCGCTACGGGTGGTAGATTCTAGGGGGCTTTCTACCTAACAAGCGCTGTACTCGCTTGCCCTAGAGCTCTTTCACACGCCCAAAGACCAAAATAATGCTGGAATTTTAAATGTCAAAAAGCACCAACATGCAAGCTGCTCAGGCACTATTTGGCATAGGGCTAACTTTTAAATGAATAAAATGTGAAATAAAACCAATTCAGTAAATAAGATTTACTTAGATTTACACGCCGGGATTTGAACTGGCGACCTTCGGAATGCTAGTTGGGAGCCGTACCCCTCGACCACGGAGGCCGTCACACATAAAATAAACTAACGAAATGGGATGGATGAGAAAATAAATTGGATTTTTATTCCCCAGCGTTTAGCAAAGTAATTTGACCCCTTTAAAGATGGTTAAGAGTCATTCGTTTTTCTTTGTACTGAATACACTAAAACAATTGCCATTTCTCAACTTCGCTAAATGACACAAAGACAGAAGAAGAGAAGTGTTTTTTCTGTTGCAAGGAATGGTCACATATTATATATAGACAAATCGTGTTTATGTAATTTGTTGGCTATAAAGACGAGACAATACCCTAAAATAAAGCCAGAATCTTAACGACATAAGTGAACCTATCGTGCCCAAATATATGCGATTTGCGGCTCTGGTGTATTGGACAGACCTGCGGTTTAATTTGCCCTATCAAATATCTAAAATAAAGTGGGAATCTTAACGACATAAGTGGTGAACTCGTGTAAAAATAATATTAGGCGTGCGACCCACGGTCGAATTTGCCCTAGTAGGGCTAGAAAGTCGATATTTCAGTGGGGTTTATTTTAATTATTTCTGATGATCGTATTACTAAAATCTAAAATGTTTCTAGAAAGATTTACTAATAATAAGGGAGTTACTAATTCATCGTCTAGAAAATAAAATCTGGTAACAAATAATTATAAGCAATAATTAGTTGCCTGAAAAATCAATGCAAATTGAAAATATCTCCCGAGTAAAAATAAATTCCACCGACGGGAATTGAACCAGAAGAAAAAATATATATTAAGCAGTAATTTTTGAGTTGAGGCACTAGTATTTATTTCATTATTTGGCAGGTAGGAAATAGGCCGGCATAAACCAGTGGTTCAGAGCACCTGACCGGACATCAGAAGGTACGGCTTCAATTCCCGTTGGCGGCATTTATTTTTACTCGGGAGATATTTTCAATTTGTATTGTTATTTCAGGCGACTAATTATTGCTTATAATTATTTGTTATCCTTTGTGCTATGCATGGAAAAACCTTGTCTTATAAACATTAGTTTATCATTAAACAAATCTGGTGCTTACCGCTAATTCTATAGTTGAAAAACGTACACGTACGCTTTACATAAAATATTTTAATTGCAAGGTCCTGTTTTTCTCAATCTTAAATATACGAATAAATAACTTACACCCGTTCATCAGAAATAATTAAACTGTGAGCTTCGAGCAAGCCCCCGTTATTAGAGTCTATGTCGCCGTAATCAAATGACAAAATCTACACTAAACCAATCACATTTTAAACTAATTCGTGCTAATCGGATTGATGTCATTTTTATTACTAATTTTAATATTTTCCCATTTCCGAAAGCGATTTCCGCTTACACTTTCTTTTGATGGCAAAGTGTACCAAGTTCGGTTTATTTATGTCACGATTTATTCATAAAATTAGTCTATTTGATTTCAGTTACACGTTTGCTGTAAACCCATAATCATGAATTCGTTTATATTTAAACCAACAAACAGAACCGAGTGGTTTTATAATATTTACGACACGTGCTCAGATATCTAGCGTCGAAGTAAGTTGATAGGATCATGAAAGGGCGCGGACGGTAAATCAATAAGAAAAGTTTATTACTGTGAATTTATTTCTGGGTAGAAATTGGATCGTAGAAACTTATAGCATTATGGAGACATGAGAGAATGACGGAAGCTATTACATGGAGCTATGGAAAGAGTGATTATCGTAAGTTTTAAAGTTAAACATTATTATTTACATAGGGGTACAGTGCACTAACTTCGGGAAGTGATTCTACGTGATAATACTTTTTTTCTAAATTCCAACGTTTAAATGTGGTTTTTAGGTAAACAAGTTAATTTTTTTGTATGGAAAATAAATATTCTTCTATGGTAAAATATTTTTCTATGGGAAATTTCTAAAAGAGTTATTCATCTTTTTAACTTCATCATAATGTAGAATTACGTCCCAAAGTTTAAACACTTTACCCCCGGACCACCTGTATTTATATTTCTTGTGCGGAAAAGATTGCAAACACCTGAATCTCCAATAAATCGCAGAACAAAGAAAATATATCTAAAGTGATAATGATTTATGTTATATGATTGGAAGCTCAATCAATATACGTCATAATGAAGCGACGCGCGTGGTTTCACTAAACTGAGTCCAGTGGTCATACTTTAGCGGGCCGTTCATATAGTCATTTCATTCGTACACATATTCTAAGAATATCTATTCTTTTCATAAGTCGTGCTACATTTTTGTTCGATTAGTATCAACATTAGGTGTCTTGTATTTTTATAATGTTTTCATTGAAATTTGGCGTTTTATCAAACTTATGGAGCACGGAATCAGGATATTTAAAATTAGATATTTAAATTCTCAACTTATGGAGAAATAGAATAATAACGAAAAAATTATATATATAAGTCTGCATATTGTTATCATTTATAATTTTAAATAATAAAAAATAAAAAAAAATAAAAAAAATTGTGGGTACCTGCGAAAGATGCAGAAAAAACTCAAATCACTAGTGTGTGTTAACAAATAAGCAAATAACTACATAATATGTAATTCCTAAAATAAAAAGGGAAAAAAATGAAACTCCGATCGGATCTCTAAATCGTACAGTAAATAATTCAGAATTTTACTACTATTTTTGTACCAATTGTTAATCAGATAATTGTTCAGTGCTGCATACTGCCTAGTGACATTCACCAAGGCAAAAATATTGAACAGAATATTGAGAAACTACGATTGTTTTAAATAATATCCTTCACTACACAATCGTTTGCCTATCTCCTCGGACCGTGATAATGGAAGGTCGCTAAACAAACCGTAATAACGAATGATTGTCTATGACTGCAAGAAGTGTGCAAACTTCGTGGATTACACACTGCAATAAAAGTAATGATTTATAGGTTTCTTGTAAAACCGCAATTATCAACATTGACAGTGGCGTAGTGGGAACTAGCGCAAGTTTCCTCAGCAATAATTAAAGTGTCCAAGTGATGGGGTATAATTATGGAAATAATTGAGCCTTTTGAACTTTCAAGGTTTCTTTCATAATCGCCTGCTCCAGAACTTCCAGAATGAAAAGATGATTTTACACGAGCAAATAACCTATATTTCATACATGAAAAGCTCAGTAATTATATTCTCGTAACTAAAAAGTTTGCCATTTTTCTCCGTCTATTTAAAAAAAATAATAGGGCTTTGTGAAGGCTTCCTTAATTCATTTCGTATACCTGTATCATGATCACATGCTCCAGAACTTCTTAAGCGAAGTGTTGAATTTCCACCAACAAATCAACAAGACAATACAGAAAGGCCATGAAAAGCTCAAAATTATATACTCGTAACGAAATAGCTTTTCTACTTCTCAGTCTATTAGAAAACACATTAATATAATATAAATCCAATAAAGGGATTGAGTTAGCTTACGGAAGTTCGGCGTTGTATGAAGGCCGAAAGCTAAGTCAGAAAATAATATTCAATAACTAACTAACTAACTAACCATCACGCCGTTTCCCCGCAGGGGTAGGCAGAGAGGACGGACCGCCAAACAACTCGGTCTTGGCACACACTTCTTGCCTCATTCACATTCATACATCGTCTCATACATACTCTTCTATTATTCTGACTCTTGACATGGCCCGACTCTAGTATCTGATTCACTTGATCGTGCCATGTCTTCCTCGGGCGTCCCCGACTTCTGCTACCATTCGCATTTGCATCATATATCCTCCTTACACTCCTATCTTCGCTCATTCGCTCTACATGCCCAAACCTTAATATTCAATAAGCTAGCTATATTGTGTTTTATAATTAATAATTCTGCATCACTCGTTTAAGTAGCAATACAATATCCAATGAAAGGGCCGACACACCCACACGATAGAAAAAATGAAGGGCTCCTCGGTTCAATAGAGAACAAACGTATCAGCCAAATGTTTGGTAAACTAGTTTGGTAATACGGAACAGGTGTGCATGTTGAGTTTCTGGGTCGGTCGATACTCGATACGCAGGTGATAAACTCCGAACTGAGGGTGCAAAGGTACCATTGTGTTCGAAGGAACTAATGATACACAGCAGTGATAAGCGAATGTTTTGGTATTTTTTGTAAAGCCCTTATTTAATGAATAGAGAAAAAAATTCTTGGGGAAATAGAAAATACTCAAATGTATAGTTGCTTGATACGTGAGGAATACCAATTCAACAAAATATATATAAATTAATAAATAATAATTAATAACAATGTATATAAATTTGGGAGTGGAAGGTACTCTTTTGACTCACTATAGTTAATGGTGTGATATCGAATGCTGCGTATGTATACACGCGAGCCGAACTGCCGAGCTGAACCAAGACTTATGGGAAAAGAACGAAGCAACAGAAAATGGCGCGAAACGCAGCTTGCGATTTCATCGACCCTTTCTCACAAATCGTGGCTCGGCTCGCGTTTAGTTGGCAAATGTATACGCAGCATTAGATTTTAGTTAGAGATGCTAGTCACATAACCACTGGAGCGACCACGCGAAATAAATAATTTTGCCTCGATGGCTCGAGATATCCAGACGATCATTTTTTTTTTAATTTTTCGCCAACATTAAAAAAAACATAACACAGAATTTTTACATGAGGTCAAACAAACTTGTTATGATGCTATATAGCCAATGAGTAAACCTGTATTTTACCGTTTGTTTCATTTTCGCAGGCTTTGAAATCACGAGATAATTTGCAATTTTTTTCAATAAAGCAATCGGAGGCATTTAAAATGGCGCATTTATATTACCAAAAGCAATCCAGTGGATAAGTAGAAGTGGTTGTAGAGGTAACTTAACTGCCCTTGATACAGAGATTTAGAGGTATATAAATACTATTGCCATTCAAGGTCAAGAGCTCAGAATTATTCCCACCGCCTAGTTCTATTTAGGACATTGGCCTACTGACTGTCCAAGCTCCAATTATAATTATTACAATAAAAGTTAGTGTTTTGTTGAGTTTCAGTTTGGAAGAACCGTTACAACAAATATGAATAGTTAATCCTCTTCAGCAACTAAAAAATCCCCATTTAGGGGTTCCTGACAATATGACATATTAAACGAGGGTGATAGATAGGCCGACCACAGAAAGACTGCAGACGGTGAATTTAGGAACTACAGATTATTTATTATTTAGCAAATAAACTCACTATCGTTTCTGATTTCGTTTTCTTTGGAATTTGAAAAGAAACCTTCCGAAATGTTTATTTCAAAACACATACATAATTTGTTTTCCAAAACAAGGGAAATTCGTAATTATGAGATACCGTGATAAAAACACATATATAACGATAGTGACGTTATAATTTTTCGGGATCTAACAAAAAATACGAAATAACAATATCATTATCGCAATAACAAACTAACGTTAAATAATATTCAAAATACGATGTAACACGTAAGAAATTAATGGATTATATAATCTTCATCAATATTATTTTATAGAATGAGCACATAGTTAGTACTTATTCATGTTGTATAATGATCATGAATAATGCATTCGGATATATTGTAAAAACGAAAGTGGAACATACTGTGATGCTAAGATCTTAGTTTTTACAGAAAATGTTTTTAATTGCGGCTAGAAAATCTAGTCTTAAAACTAGGTCAGCAATAATAGGTTAAGAATGGATGTTTGATATAATATGAGTACTTACTTGTAGGTAACAAACGTCAGCCTATTGTGAAGTCTTTATAATTATTATTGCTTGCTTTTAATTTCCCGTGAACATTTTAAGCTATTAAGCCCTCAACAAATATTAGTTATTTTTAAAGATAATCTTGCCGAACCAAAAAGTAATTGTATGAAATTAGCTCGATTGAAAAATTGCAGGGTACTACGAAAATGATTTAAAATACATCTGGTTCTGTTATCTAACATGCCTAAACGCATGGAAAAAATCACAGTGTTTCTTTAAGTGCTAATTAAGACATTTATCGAGAGATTTTTGCTGTATTTTAAATAAGTCATGCTTTATTAAATATTTTCGCTTACTTAATACAAGCGCGCCCCCTCAACATTTTTATTTACAAATCTCCCTTTCAAACCATCTTCTTCTTCTTTTTGAACGCTTAATACAGAGCCGGAAAATTGAACAATTCAAAATAGTTTTATTTATTATTACTTTTTTTATAGAGCACAAACTTATAAATATGATAATAATAGCTACAATTAATTATTTTACTGATCGTGTGTGTACTTACGCACGCAATAATGTTTGCACTAAATATTTATTTATTTATTAAAAAAAAAACAGTTTTAACATAAAAAACATACTCTGCACATCTCACTAGGGCATTCCTGTATCAAGATGGTGGGTCGTATAGTAACCCATGAAAGGAACATCATCAGGAACAGCAACATCAATTAATATGAAGACAAAAAGTGTAATTACTATCTTTAGACTGAGAAGATTTGAATTTTTTTGTCTTAAAGTTAATACTACACCTACCCGATTAAATCGATTAATAATCACAATAAAAATCGTCACAGAAGTTACTGAAAATACCCTACCCAAACCAAGTTGAACCATAAAAGTCGCTATTTCCAAAACCTTCAGCACTTTTTTTTCTCCTAAAATTTACACAAAATGACTTAATTTTGTTACGTAAATTTTATTTTTATAACGAAAGAATCACTTGCGATGATTGTAGCAAAAAATCTCATTGACAGTTCCTGCGCCGAACAGTTCTCACCCGTGTGGATAGGGCTTTATCAAAATATTAAGTAGGAAGGTATGTATCACACAAAATTATAAAATAACATTTATGTAATGTGTCGACCCAGAATTCCCGCCTATTTACAAATGATGCCCACAGGTTGTGCAACTTGACACAGTTGCTCGCGGTCTTGGCGACAGATTATGCGGGGATAACCGGGCTTTCTAGTCACTTTACTTCTGCCTTACTATACTACTGCATACTACCGTCTATCTATGCTGACAAACTAACAATTCACATCGCTGACAGTGACAAAATAACAGAGCACTAACAGATGTTGGCTGGTGGGAATAGTGCACGGGAAAATGAGGAAGAATTTTGAATAATGGGGACTATTTTGGGTGACACGCACAATTGCACAGTGAAGAGTAAAACAGAGACCCAAAATGAAATTAGTGATAATGATCCCCGTTAGATAGTTCCGTTCCCGTTCCGAATGGGGTAATATATTACACCGTACGACAGGTTTGTGAAATATGAAAGTTGATTTTTACAGGCTCTATAATTTATGTTATCGATCTGCATTAAAAAAATATCATGTTACCATTGTTTAAGATCAAATATTCTGTTGATGGACAATCTCCGTGAAATCTATTTCAATGAACTCAAATTTGCCTTTAATTGAAGGGTCAAGATTGTAACTGCTTGTTTTAAATAATATAATTAGCAAATTCCGACAAAACTACGCTCCCCGACCCGCGGATGCGCGACAACTTCGCAGTACGTAATCCACTATTTTACTAGAAAGAGCTACAAGTAAATATTTGAATCACTCTCAATTTCGTGCTACCTATTTTGTCGTTTTATATTATTGAATGATAGACTGCTGGCCGCAGACGGGCGATGTGCATCTGAGTGTTACTGGAAAGGGAATATGAAGTCATAGTCGCTTCGCGATTTTATGGGGGCTCCTAGGAACCCCCCCCCTCTTCGCATTGTACGTTAAATTTTAACATCAGATACGTAAAGGTTAATAAAATTAGATAATTTGATGCGTTAATATAGTGGAACCAGGACACCGAAAGTAATATTAAAATTATGATTTCAGAATTAAGCAAGTCAACGTAACTGCCAATCATTTCAATATAATACAAGACATCTAAGGTTGGGGTGTTTCAAGCTACGTCATATTTGATTAGCGTCGTACGTTATTTTTACCAATATGAAAATGGTTTTGTGATTAAAATATTTTGAGAACGTCCGGAGTAGAGAACCTAGAAATATATAATTTACATACATAATTTAAATAGACAATTTCGGAGCACAGTTACCTTTAGTATCAGGTTTAACGGGTTAACGGTATCACGGGTTAATCGGCGTTTATGCACTGGAAATTGAATTAGAATAAACAAACATCCAACTGAATTAACTTTCTCTTCCAACTTGACATGCTTTAACAGTTCATTATTGTTAAAACTAGCGGGATCCTATTTTAGTATGCACGTAGATCATGGTAAAAATAATATACTTGTACCTACAAGTGGGATATGTAGGTAGGAGAATATCAAAATAAACCATATTCAAAGAAAATTAATTTAATTTGGGTAGTATATATAGATACTTGTGTATCGAAATGTATTTACATGCATCTTCATTTTCATATAATAAAATGTAACCACATTTTAAATACATCTATTTGAATTTCACAATGAATTAATAAATTATTTTAAAACTCGAAAGCGGAAATTAACCCACCTCCCGACATCCGATCGAGCTTAAACTCGGCAGATAGAATCGTTGTCGATGACAATGCATTCTATCAACTTTTGGAGGCAATCACTTACACACTCGCGGACACATACACATTTCTATGAAATCGTATGACGTTACAGCATTCATTATATTAAAAAAAGTGGGTGTGTCAAGCCTACGCAAGACAGAAGTGAAACTTCTAGTTTCAGCTGATGCTTGGCGTGGCGCAGTTCGCTGGTGTCTGAGAGAGAGGAAAGAAGAGAAGAGAGAGAACGTTCGTGAGCGGCTCCCCCACCTCAACAAGGTTTCACTTCAAAAATGCCACAGCCGAGAATCGAACCTCGCTTAACTGATTGAAAGCCAACCACGCTGAGCACCAACTGTAAGCAAAGCCGCATAAATTGATTATATTATGTAGGTTCTGAAAATATGAGAGCTTGTTATGTTTTATAATGTTACCTACATCACACCCAAAATATAATATATTTTTAAAAATAATGTACAATGTACAGAAATAGAATCCCACACAAGATCGCGTAGTGCGCTCTAGCGAACGGATATTTTATCAGAGGGAGATAGTTTTAATTTTTTTTTCTGTAAATTATTACATATTATCAAAATAAATAAATTAATTAAATAAATGTAATACAATTATCATAATATACGGATTAGATAATAATTTTAATCCAACACAATAACGCAAAGCGCGCTCTAGCGGAGTAATGTTTTATCACAGTGAGATAAGTGTTTTTATTATTTTGCAATATTATTTTCTTTTAAAAAATGTTCTGACCTACTAAAAAATAAGATATTGAATGAAAAAGGCGTTAAAAACAAAAAAATAATGTGCGATGGCCGAGAATCGAACTCGGATCAACTGCTTGGAAGTCAACTATGCTGACCATTACACCACCAACGCCAGTTGTCGAGATGAGCTAAGAAGCATTTATATGTTACTTCAAAACTTTGACTAGATCAAATGAACTTTAATCGGTGGTGGGGGTACCCGCATTTTCGTTTCGGTCATGAGTCGGTTTTACTCCGGTCCTAGAAATTGCATGACGCGCGTAAAGAAGTTTCACTTCAATAAATGCCCGATCGGCATTTGACGAGGTTGGCAGAGTTGTCGACTCCAGTTCCTGGGTAGGAAGGTTCAACCCACAGTCAAACTAATTTTTTTTAAGTTTTATAAAGACATTAAAAATAGACGTTAGAAAAAAAACTTTTATATACTTCTAAAAATAATAGATATGGCAATTTCACTAAAAACATACCAACTTAATTAAAAACAGTTTAACGGGACTAGTTTAGTGAGGAGGACTAAGAAGTACAATATACTATATATATTTAGTATAATATTTTGTATGTATAATGTTAAAATATTCGCTATAAAAATAAATAAAAAACTTCATTGTAATAATGGAACATTAATCAATAGTTTCAACACGGGCAATAATAGAGAAGGACCTCGAAATATTATAATATTAATATTATTTATATTTACTTACTCTAAATAAATTAACCAAATATTATAGATAACGTTACGAAAATATCATCGAAATGTGAACGTTGACAACATGAAACTTAAATAATAAGAACTATATACATACGATTGGTTTATAATTTATTCAAAATTATTCTTTGCGACAGCTGCAGAATTTAAAGCGATCATCGCGCGATGCAGTGGCAGTCATAGTTCATAACACACATACTGAACTTAAAACAAACCAATACACATAATAAAAATAAAACGGTTTTTGGTATCCCACAGGGAATGAATTTGGGACCTATTGTATATTTTTATGGACCAAAACGAAAAGTCCTCTAGTATGAAATTTGATTTATAAACTTTAAAAGTGTAGAACTCGTCAAAAACTGGAGAACTTTTTTTTACAATTATTATGTAATTTGTAAATTTCGTGGACAGAACGATGCACATTAACATTTATCGTATTTCGAAGGAGATTGATAGATTCAAACCAATTCACGGACCTACATCATTTTCATTTCAAATGCTAACAAAAAAGCATGTTCACAATGACAAGATGTCAAGAATTCATTTCTCATTACGCTCATACCAGAAAAAGACAAATTAGATAAAAAATACTTTTACTTCCCTTTGCTTAACTACCAGCAGCAATGTGGCTAAATACAGTAAAAAGCAATTGTAATTGGTCAAATTATATTTAATTATTCTACATTTTGTATGTGGGACCACATCATGGAATTGTAATCTAATAAATAATAAGCTCCGTACTAATGACAGGTAAACAATGTAGAATTAATTATTCTGGTCACTCTCTGGTTATAGATTTGTGTGAGAAGCTGCCGAGGACACGACATGTCGTTTTATAAATACTTGGGGTAGGATTCTAATTAAACAATGACTGGTAACCCGACGATTCGCCGAGAGAGTTTATTCGGCCAGACATCAGCTGCAATTCTCTCTTCCGGTTTGAACAAATGCAGAATACGTCACAGTTGATGCAAAGTGCACACTCACATAACGGCAGAGTAGATGGTAGGTAACATTAACACACTTTTAACAGTCATAGTTGCATAACGTTGATCCAATCGCGTCGATTGGAATTGGCAGCCGGTAGACATCGGAACAGAAATAGAAAGATGAAAAACAAGAAACGATAGAATAGTTATCAAAGAAGTGTCTACTTTTATACCACTTCTGCTAGAAGATGAAATTACACTAATCAAGGGAGAAACGGTTAGTAGAATAATTATTGTATATTAATGTCAGAAGTACGGACAACTTTCGGAGGAAGGAAAGTGTAAAGAATTGAAGAGATTAGATACTTCTAACGAGTACTCGAGACTTGTTTTGTGGAACGGAACTAAACTCGGTCAAACAAATTGATACTTTTGTGAATGGAAAACTGGAGAATAGACCCACAAGATGGACGACATACAATCGACAATAATATTGATGATGAAAACAAATACTGTATGCAAGAAAGTGATTAGGTTTCTGATACTTAAACGAAGTCATTTTGAGCTGGACAGAGAGATGTTAAGAATTCATACAATCAAAGAGATTGATGGGGCCAACGAGCACTTACATAGTAAAAAATAAAAAGGAACATTTCAATAGCTTTTAGGCCTTTAGGCTTTCTCTTTATAGCATGTTGATTTTTTTTTATACAGAAGTCCATCTCATTGCAGTCATTTGAAAAGATATCGCTCCGACATCCTTTTACGATTTAAAGGAAAAACTATTAATTACATCGGCGAATAAACAAAAGTGACCAAAAACAAGTCAAATATTATTACTATTATTATATTTTGGATAATTTGTATAGCGCCGCTTTTGTGAGACATTAACTCAGGTGCGCTATACAGTTGTTGAAGGTATTACAAAAAATATAAATATATCAAAAAGAAAGTGAAGTTAAGTTAAGCAAAATGAAGTACAGGAACAGGCGACTTATATAAGATTTATTAAGTTTACGTTATGTTTACTATAACGTTCGCAATAATGTTACTTGAATTGTATTAGATAAATTTTAATTATAAAATAAAACTAACAAAAAGTAATAATGAAAATACAAGACTAGAAATATTTTTGGAGATGAACAGAATCTTTATTTCATACAAAGTACTGTGCCACTTACTTGGTTCTGTTAACTTCATATAGGGAGTATACACCTTAAGTCAGTTAGTTCTAGTATTAACTATTTAATAAATATACTTGTACAGTGCCCTCGAGATGATTTCTCACGAATACGGCGCTGTATAAATTAGCCAAATAATATTATTAACTATCTGTACCTACAGATTTAAGCAAGCAAAAATTACTTACAGTACCGTCCTTGGTTCGCACATTCTTTAACGAAATAAGAAAACAATGTAAGCAAAATACTTCAATTTAAGTACAGTACTTACCTACACCCTGCATAAAATATAATATAAAATTGTACCAGTATACTAGTGTTCTATCATGGAGTTATATATAAATACTAGTGGGCCGGGCAGACGTTGTCCTGCCACAGACCGCCTTCTGTAGACCGCATTTTATATAGACCTGATTTTATGTAGACCGCCTTTTTCTGTTGTCGATGTTGTCCGTTATTTTATGCATACACATTTTTGTTTAATTTATACTCATCTCATATTCAAGTGTAATAAATAAAACGAAAATACTTAATTGATAATGGATAAAAGTTAAATTTTATAAATGACATAAATAAAGATTTACTCTCAAGTCTAAACAATATTTTGTTTTAAATTATAGCACTTAATATTTTTTGTCAATCTGTCTTTTGCCAATTGAATAGATAAAGCTTACACAACGTAAAAATGAATTACGACCTTTTCCTATGAAAAATCCTTAAAATTGCATTAAAAATACATATATTGATGGCAGGGGGGGGGGGTGCAGAGAAGTTGAAATTTGTGGTTTTATGTATTTTTGAATGATAAAGTTGGAAACAATAAAATAAAATTCGTCAAAAAAATTAAAACATAATTTTTAGTTTTCGACAACAGCGCCACCTATCGGGTCCAAAACTATCGTATGTTTCAAGCTGGAACCAAACATAAACATTAACAAAATTACATTTAAATCGGTTGGGTGGTTTCGGATATTAGCGTGCACAAACGGGACACTGATTTGACATTCAACAAATTACGCCGTAAAACTGTTATAGTAAATAATAAATTCTACCGATTCAGTATAAACTAAGTATTGTGGATTCTACAATTTACATCCACATTAAATGATCAACTGGCGGAAATGCTATCAACCAACAATAAATATTTTCAAAGTTATTTAACATCGTTCAAAAATTCAATAAGTTCGATAGTTCTGGCATTTGATCCGCTCCGAGTGAACATGAAAATGAACCAGTTTTTATAGAAATTCCTTACAGAGTTGGCATTCGCCAAGCAGCTCACCGAATAAGGAAGTTCAGGAAGTGGCGAAGAGGTCAACTGGCTAAGAAAACAGAGTTCACGTAGATTCAACGAACACATCACAAAGGATATAGATTTTCACCAAACAATTTTTTATAGAGACAATCTGAACAATCTCATAGACTGCCCTCAAATGTTAAGTGTTATAAATTTTCGTGTCCCTGTTAAATCAACTCGACTCCACCATCTTTTCCACAGTGACAATCATAGCACTAACTATTTGTATCATTCACCGTTGGCGCGTTTTCACCGCACTGCCAACACGTATACAGACCTTTTTGATATTTTCAAAACCTCACCGTCTTGCATCAAGGCAAAAATACTTGGTTGTGAATGTAACTGATATGTTTGTGAAATGTTAAATGTCTGTTTGTACTGCATCATACTGACTGTTGTGTTCTTCTTTATGTGTAACATATATATGGTGTTCTATACATATACATTCCACATGTATACATATATGTGAAATGTATATGTATAGCATCAATAAAAACTGCTTGTGGATGTATTATTTTAATGAAAAATGCTATTTCTAATTGTCAAGTCTCTGACAGCCCTGAACTGTGTACTTATAATCCAATGTTTCACATTACTGTAAAAGCCTTTTATGGCGTTTAATAAATAAATAAATAAATAAATAAATAGAGACCAGTAGATTGTAGGATTGCGAATAATATATTATTATTTATACACGGATACAAAATACTAATTTATTAATAATTTCTTCAAATTATTCGTAATCCTGTTAAAAACGGGATTGCAGGCCCTTAACAAATGAATTGATAGGTTTCCTAATAAAGTACGAATGTACTATCACATGTTGGAACAAGTGTTCATAAAAATCCTAATATTTCCGCATTTAGTCATTAAATAATATCAAGGCAAATGCAGGGGCAAGAACACGCCGGTCGGTCGGTATACTCGGTACCCATGCGCGTGATTATGAGTAACGTGTTCTACTAACCTGTTCTTATCCCTCCGTATTATCTATTATGACTAAGAGGGATAAATTACAAAAAAAAAAGAAAATTTAAAATTATTTTTATTCGTGATGTGAAGATAAAACATTCAGTGATAATAAAATTGTAACGCAATACCACTGTGAAATAAATATTTTATTATGGTCTCATTGTTAACCGCCAGATAAACACAAGAAAACCTATGTACGTCTTTGTGCACAAAATTGAGTGAGGCCATGTTTGCGTAATCTCTAACAATGCAAATATTTGCATTTTAAAGTAAACATCGTAAAATAATTACACATCGTAAAGAACTATATTTTACCATTACAGAATATCACTCAGAACAGATATTATCTAGTGAGTCGGGTACCGCACATGATTTTGTGAATAACCTTAAATAAAAAAAATAAAAATTTAAAAAGTGTAAGGGTAAGCGAAAAGTATGTTATAATCTATGTGTTCGTAGGCGACGCTAAATTTCTCCTGTCTCCTGTGTGGAGCTAATGTTAAAAAAAAAAAAAAACAAACAAACTATTAACTCTAATGCCATTTAATGCTTGATCAATTTGACCATTCTAGCTAATCGACATAAAAACTAGCACGTATAACATACATCGAGGGGGGGTATTTTTTTGAAAAGCTTTGGTTGAATGCTAGTAATTAATGAAAACAATGAAAGGAAAACTAATTTTCCTCTACCATCTACTGACGGGTATCGATTAACCAATACAATGCTGTATCGAATCATTCGCTCAGATGCGGACGACGACGATTAAAATGTCACAAAAAAGATAAAGACGAATATATCGACTGCCTACTGCTAAATATTATCTTCAATATGTGATGTCTTTGCGATACGTCACTGAAAAACAGCTTTTTTAATACGAATTTCACTTTTGTTTTCAATAATGAATTAATGCAAATCTTGGAAGCTGAAATTAACCATTGAGGTATACAGATACCCAATGTAACCCACTTCACGACATCCGATCGAGCTGATACTCGGCAAATAAGACTCGTTGTAGATGACAATGCAATCTATCAACTATTTACTAATACGCATTTCTCTGAAATAGGAAGATATTACAGCAGTTAATATACGAAATAAAATACAGTCCTACACGATCGGCATCTGACAAGGTCAAAGAAGGTTCTCTCCTCAGCCAAAATTTTTTAAGTTTAAAGGACCTTT
This sequence comes from Hesperophylax consimilis, assembly GCF_061612785.1. Classification (NCBI taxonomy): domain Eukaryota; kingdom Metazoa; phylum Arthropoda; class Insecta; order Trichoptera; family Limnephilidae; genus Hesperophylax; species Hesperophylax consimilis. The sequence continues at coordinate 29,197,518 of NC_142853.1, forward strand.
AAAAATAGTTAAGTTTTTAGATTCTCACGGCCAAAAGCATTTTTGTTGTTTGTTTTTGGGGTGTTATGCCGTGTTGCGCTAACTCCTTCTTTAGCCGACGTTTCGGACAGCGTTGCAGTCGGCTAAAGAAGGAGTTAGCGCAACACGGCATAACACCCCAAAAACAAACAACAAAAACCTTTAAAAATAGATTATTTTTTACCAAAAGGGTTAATTTTTCTTACTTACGCCTAATTATTGCATTTATTGAAAAAAAAGACAGCAAGTGAACAGGGTAAACAAAATTCAAAATTCAATAAATATTTATTGCACACAAATACAGAGTACAAAGGGTAAAGCTTATAGGTTATATCTAGAGATGGAAAAATTTCGTTTTAACTAAAAACGCGAAAAAATATTTATGTTTCGAAAATAGGGCATTTATAAGTTTTCTTTGCGTTTCAAGGCATTTGAAAGTGTTTCCAGTGATTTCTATTTCGCGAATTAACGCGAAAAACGTGATTTTGGCCGTATTTCAGCAAAATTATTCTATTTAGCGAAATAGGCGCGAATTTCCCGAAAATACCGGGTATTAAAATAATATGTGAGAATTTCAAAAAATCGATATTTACATTACGATTTTTTATAATTTTGTTACTATTTTATGTGTAAATATTTAATATTTTTGTACTGTAGGCTAAAATTGCTTTTTGACATTACACAAATTGTGCGAAATAAATGACGCCTATTGATGTTAATCGCAATCTGCATTTGTTGTGTTTGTGTTCGACCCGTACTTAGAGTTTCCTTCCTTATTAATTTAATATTAAAATTAATTATTTATAATCTTTCATATGGAAATACTTGCAAATGAAGGTAAACATATATTTTACCAAAAATACGTAAAATGTGCGCTAAAAACATTCAGGAAATACATTTTTTTCTATTTTGCTACAAAACGCTAAATTATGCCTCAAAATGCTATAAAACTAACGCTAAATTTCCAATTTTTAATGCTAAATAATCTGAAAATTAATGCTAAATTTTGGCATCTCTAGTTATATCCCATTTCTTCCAGCTAACACAACAAATACACATTATATTACATAACCCAAAAATTACATTTTAACAAATGTATGTAAATAATTTTTTTTTTTTTTTTTAAATGGTATTTATGTAAGGTTTTAATTTAAGGTGTAGTGACATTTATTTTAAACAAATTTCAAAACGTTGATTTTCTATTTATCGAGCACGCTGTATGCAAGCAATGTTAGCATCAAAATTGCTGCGATCCACTTTTTGACAAACATTGCTTGGAAAAAATACCCAATTGTATAAAAAACATTCATTATTTATTACGTAAGTGCTTTGTTTTTATAAGATCTTCATCAACTAATGCTTTCATTATTTTTGTAATGGATTTAGACAGCAATATCTATTACAAAATCGTTTGAAACAATTTCAATCGATCGAATCATTACACGACCATTTTGAAACGGATATCTCGACTATGCAGACCGCTACTGTATACCGTGTAACCATCCTGAACATTTTAATTGTCTAGTTTTAGCAATTAATTCTCGCCTGATATAATGTACCTAGTATGCATGTATCTATTTCATTGCATGCAATAAATTATCCAGATTAACAAAGGCTGTCAGAGTGCATCGTCATACTGCAGCTAGAATCTCCAATATATGTGCAGTAATAATATATAGTTAGTAATCCTCTACCAACATCGTCTGGTTCGCTGCACCCGGACTGCGCCCGACGGTATAAGGAATTTATGGTCACCCTACGCCACCGGGAAGCCGATGACGTCACCGGCGGCCTTTGTATCAGGAACGGTAGGGTGGATAAACTTTGAAAGAATTCTGGAACTGCTGTTTCCATTATAAATAAGTTGAATTTTGAACACACTCAGACAGTGCAATGTTTTAGAGTGCAGCAAGTAGACAATTTGATTTGAGTTGAATATCTTATATCCTATCCGCTGGTTTAGAATTTAGACACTTGTAAAAATTTGTGTTATGCTTTTAAGACGATGCACTACGTCGTGTAATAATTTAAGTTGAGCCGCTATCAGTAACAACCCTTACGTAGATGGCGATAAGGTTTGAATTCCCGCTTAACACCATCCGCCTGTTTTGATTTATGCAAGAAAAAAACATGGCCAAGAAGTGCCTTTTATTTTATTTTGTGGATGTTCAGGCATAAATATTTAGATTTTTTTCGATCATTTTATAAATGACTTAATTTGTCACATTATACAATAAAATCATAACCGAAAATGGGTTCGTAAGTAGGAGATTTTGAACATTAAAGAAGTTTTCATAGGCCTTTACATTATTTTTTTCTGGGCTTATAAAAAGACTTATCTAAAAAGTACTCAATTATTTCAAAGGCCAAGGTATATTCTACTCGCAGTATTTAATTAAAACACCTGAAACATTTCTAGGCGACCAAATTTTCAAACCAAAAACACATGATTTTGCATTACTACGTATGGCATCGCCTTAAGAATACATGATAAATAATCGATACTTGTAACATTCTGTAAATGCCGATGCACAGATATACAACACGTGCCTACCACACATTTTAAAGAGGCAAATCTTAATAAACGGTAGAAAAAATGCCATTAATAAATTTTAAAATAGTACCTTCTAAATGTTTTGCTTCGTCAATGTGGAAATTTATCTTCGTTCCAACAACTTTATTATAGAGCCATTTTTAAAAATCCATCTAACTTTTGAGCTAGTTCCATCACAAAAAGGACTGTTATTTTGGGTACATTATTTCTAGTATGTGATGCCACACAATATTCCTAACTACATGGAGCCAATGGACATTATGCTCTTTTGAGGAATGTAAGAACGGGGAGTGGCGAGGGGATGGAGATAGGAACGTACCTGTCTAGTGAATTATTGCTATCAAACACAACTAAAACCATTTCAAGCAACGTTTAGAATCTGAATGATGGATGTGAAAAAAATACATAAAAATAAATTACATTTATTTGCGTTTATCTATGCCAGGAATTGAACCTACAACCTCGAGGTTAATCGACCGGTGGTTTTCAAAATTAAAACGTTAGTTGCTCCACTATTAATCTGAGTCAATAATTTGTTACTTGATCCATTATCATTCTTCACCTTCAATAAGGGAATAGGTGGGTGGCGGCAGAGAGTCTGACTGGGTTCACGTCCAAGCCTTATTACCGTGACTCACAGCAAACTCACCATCGTCACTTCTTCTGTTACCAGACTGATACAGACTGCAGACACGATCAGAGAGCCAATAGCGCACCAGCAGGGTATTTAATTTGTAAACTTTCCTGGGAATATTACTTCGCCGACCTTCATTGGCGAGAGGTTCTTGACCCGGTATACTTTTAACATCAATAATTATCCTAATTGGTGTTTTATTTTTTCTGCACTGAGGGCAGGTTTTTCAGTTGCTTTTATGAGAGATATTTACGTTCGTCAGTTGCTCTCTAGTAGGAGCCTTGACAGTACAAGCCGACCGAAAAAAGTGAGTATCGCAAAAGAGTGCTCCCAACCGACTATGGCATCCCCAATTGGAGATGGGAAACAGGAAGGTTCTAGTGGAAGTAATTGGCTATACAGATATGGTCATCGAACACGGTGAAAGCCATTTCAAGCAACGTTTCAATTGTGAATGGTGGTCTTACACCAGGGCGGTACTGAGAGTATCTGTAAAATAACACAAATCCATCAAGTAAAATTTACTTGCGCAGGCCGGGATTCGAACCCGCCTCCTCCAAATAGCTAGTTGAGAGCCTAACCACCATGACATTCCCGAGTAGAGATATTCATTAGCTGAAAAACCAGCCACATGCGTGTGTGAAATAATACAAAAATCAACAATAAATTTAATATAGTGGAGTGTATGCGTAATTTTTTCGTACCTACAAAATATTATATTTGTACCATTCTATTAATTTTTCTGCTTTATTTAACCTTTATCTATGACAAATTAATCTTTAGCCCGTTTTGGGTAATGTACCATTGTTCCACCGATTATTTTCTAAACAGCGTAATTTAATAAGAGATTCTAAATCTCAATCTCACGTTATAAAGTCAAGGGTATGAGCCACAGCTCCATAGAAATATTTAAATGTATGTAGAAACCAGTGATGTAAAATCCCAAAAGTAAAAAAACAATGTTTCAGGTGTAAAAAATCATGTTTTAAAGGATTTAAAAAAATATATAAAAACGTGTCTTTTGTAAGCTTTTATTGTAAATACTCATTTTATAATGTTCCTTTGAATAATAGGAAAAATAATAAAATTAAAAAATCTTGTTTTGAAAACTCCATTTTAAATAAAATAATCTTCTATTTAAATAAAAACGTAAATGTTCGTTTGTTTAAAATCTTAAATCTCCTTTAAGTTCTTTACCGATTGCTTTGAAAAATTGACACATATTCACATTCGAATACGTGTGTATTTTATATTGATTTCACCCGTGACAGCGCAGTCTGTTGGACAAGCATGCTTTTTTAAATTTAGAATTTTAGATGTTTTTGACGTTTGTTGTTATGAAAATCATTTTTCATACTTGGCGAAACCATGACAAAAGCACTTTACCTACTAATCTCGACAAACTGACTCGCCCACTGTCTCCTATATATATGTGATTACCTATAATAATAATATATACTCTCCAATAAGTTGCTCAACGGATTAACAAAGGGAGTGACTCGGCCGAGCACTCGACAGGTGTAATTCTGCCATAAAAGCAACAACCGCTATTGTTTCTCTATCTGCAAAGACAAACTGAGCCATAGCAACGCATGGCGGGGTAGAGCTAGTATTAAAATATAAATAAATCAAAAAATAAAAATTTATATTTGTAATAAGCATTAACTTTTCGGCACGCCATAATTTACAGTAAAAATAAAATTCAGATTAATAAGATAAGGGAGAAGATATTCTACCAAAACACTACAAAAAACAACATTTTACAGTAGTTAGTGTAGGTACCTAATTATTGTGAACCCGTAACTTGCCTGAATTCGGGAATTTCCCCCACGCAACATACATATTTATACTGACGGTAAAAAACCATGGAGGCATAGCCCGTTGTCCCACCGGTGACAGTACGAAATCGACAAAAACCGGAGACCTGTGCAGAAAAATCCCACAATGGGTGCTCTGAAAACCGTAGTGAACTTTACTTTTCTACGCAGGGTCTTCTGTTTTTGTCGATTTCGTAGGCTAGCTTAAAGCGTCAGCTACACTACTCGCTTCGACGCTTCGACGAAGTCCTCGACGAAGTTAGCCGAAGTTCGAAGTGCGTGCCCACACTCGTGCAACTTCGCGAGTAACTCAGTCCAGTCCTTTGACTCGGGCGCATTTACCGACAACAATCGGAAGTCGGGCGAAGCGAAGCGAAGTTGCCCGAAGCGAAGTGAAGTTCGTGCCCACACTATCGTATTCGGTCAACTTCGATCAACTTCGCGAGTAGTGTAGCTGGGCTTTAGACTTGTAAGTTTTTTCGTAAATTTACGACTTCTAGCCAATGGGCATATTGCATTTTGAAAATCCAATGTGCCCATTGGCTATAAGTCGTAAATTTACGAAAAAACTTACAAGTCTAAAGCTAGCCGTACAGTTACCGAGCCAGTAGGGCGACGGGCATAAATGACCCAAAAAACTACGAAAACATGGTAAAAACTATGCATCTGGCAACACTGGTAGAAACCAATATTTTATTTATTATGTACACATTGTAAATATTATAAATTCTATTCAGACATTCCTACGATTGAAGAATGTCCTTGACTAAAACCGTTTGTTGCATTTAATTAATTTGAAAACGCGAAATGACAACGTTATATTATTATTACTGTCTATATTATTTTGCCAACGGGCGACGTGTTCAAACCTGCCAGTTCAGACATTGAGAGAATGTTGCTTTATGCTTTCAATCTCCCTTTTGCTAATCAACGACCTTAGGAGAATAAAACTTTTAAATCGCAATAATTTGGCACAAGACTATTCGGTATAAATCCATTAATGTATTATATTAGCTCTACGCATAAATCACAATTATTTTAACACTAAAAAACTAACTATCCGTCTTGGCACACTACTTGTTTCATTTAAATTCATGATCATCACATACTCATATAGGATATAGGTGCTATTCTGTTATACCGACTTTTGACAGGACACATGATCAGTCTCAATATGATTTTTTCACTCGATCGTGCCACGTCATCCTCTCCTCGGACGTCACCGATTCCCACCATTCACTTTCGCTGTCGTATACGAAGAAGACCCGAATATCCTTTTAAAAACACTACAATAATATAGTAGCAATATAAATATTATATTTTTAAAAAACTAATAATAGAACTAATTCGTTATTTAATAACGAATCGTTATCTATGAATTTTTGGTATTGGTAGGTACCTACATAATATGAGGAAATTGAGAACTTAATATGTTTTCACGAATAGAAATATGAGAAGTATGCTTGATAAACCTTTATTTAGTAAATGTTTCAAAATACTATAGAGATTACACGTAAAACAATACGATGACGCGCAATTTTCTACGTGTTGAATGTCAAATATACACTTCGATGTTATTATTTACCTGGCTTACATAACAAAAAAAAAGGTAAATATATAAAAAGAATCTCACCTCCGTGTCTTTTCAAGACACGACCACTTCTCCCGTACGCGGATACATAAATCCTTTGTCTCCGAGATATCTTATATCGTCACTAAAAAGAATAAAAAACACTTTGTATGTGAAATCCACAACACATCAATAATATTGTATTATCGTATACTATGCTAGCTTTTCGCCATTGAATTCGCGTTGCGTCCTTGCTAACAAAGCTTATAATAAAGTCCTCAAACTGTTATTATTATTCAATGTTAATTTGTGCTTATTTCAATGCATATTATTGTATAAAACAATGTTTCATTTTCGGATACGCTCAACAAGAACAAACCCCGTCGAACCAGACTCCGATTGAAAACTGACGTTTGCTTTGTTTACATCAGCTGAGCCACCGCGCATGCTCCAACCAGGGTTGCCAATACCTACAAAATTCCCCAGATTGTAGGGAATTTCAAGATTTGTTAGAAATCGGTATTTTGGGAGGAGAAAGTTTTTGTAAGGAAAATGCGGAGATTGTAAGCATTTTTTGACCATATTAGAAAAATAATATAACAATAACTGTGAGAATGTAGTATAATTTCGTTTTCTTCGTAACAAATAAAAAACAAATAAATTTTAAAGCCTTGAACGAAAGAGAAATCTAAAAAATGACCAGATAATTAAATATAAATAAAAATTTTAAGGGAACTTAATTTCATTCATTTTGGAGGTAATGGAGCTTGTGAGGATTTTGTGGGGAATTTGTAATTCTATAGTGGGAATTTTAGAACATTGGCAACCCTGGCTCTAAGACTAATGTCATGTAAGGAATTTTCCGCAGGCAAAAAACAATTACAAGAAGAAAACATGATGTTTTTCTAACTCTGGAGAACTTTTTTTACTCTTTGGGGTTTTAGAATAAAAAAATTGAAATATGTTGTTGAGGTGTCGCAAAATTTTGGCATGTGAGAGGGATGGCTAGAGATTTCAGAGAAAAATATGCTAAACGTCATACGAATGCATGTATTACTGTTTTGTGAATACTGCTACGTCTCTCATCTAGCTCCAAGTGGTTAGGACTCCGGTGCGGTATTCAAATAATAAAATTAAAAATTTCACCTACCCCACCCCTCTCCCACCTCATCCCTCTCAAACCTCACCCCCACCATAATTCAAGATGCACTACAAATGTCACGACGCGCGACGTACGGCTCACCTCAGCACTTCACGCCTCTGGAATAGAACTAAAAATGTTGCATGCACGAAATGTGCCAATACACCAACCATCTCATGGCACTGGTACAAAAATGTCCCATACACAAATGTAATTATGAAGTGCTAATGCACCAACCACCTCATTTGTAGTAATACAAAGAAAAATATGGCACAAATACATTTTGTGAGGTAACGGGACGTTTTGCGATTTTGTATGGGACATTTGTAGTGCATCTTGTATGGAGTATAAAGAAGCAAAGACAGAATCACAATCAACACTACAAAATTCGAATTAGAAAACCTACAATCCTACAATGCGTTTTTTATGCAGAAGAAAATTAATGAAATTTAATTATTTAGAAAAATATTAAACAAAACTTAATTACTTACTTGAGAGTTTGGATGTGATTAATTTATTTTTGTACGTTATAGAGGGATTACAATACACATTGTTTCATTTATCGTAATATCCTTGTGTATGAATTGAATGTTTTTGCATCAAATAATAGCACAGAAATTTAGGATTTTAAGTGACACATGATAATGTCGAGGCCTAAATAGCAAAAGCAATATCATCGTCTTTTGTTTTAGTTTGGAACAATGTTTCAAAATATTTGTGAATACCAAAAATGTTCTTCAAATTTCCAAGTAAACCCTATTATATTATTGAATGGAAAATGAATTTATCGAGGGGAAATATTTTTTGACTGCCATCTAGCGACTATTTGTAAAAGCGTTTTCTTTAATTCTTTGGTAATGTGTTTTGATTTTTTGGTGTTCTGTGGGTGAAAAGGATTCATTGAATAAATATTGTTGACTGTAAGGTCTGCCCAATGAATGATGAAAAATACAATATTATACAGTCTAGTACTATTATTTACTTTGATAATATAGGGTGAGTTAAAGTAATTTCTTTTATATGCGACTGGTTAGATGGCGTTACGCAAAAATCTCGAATCCTGCAATTTACTTTATTTGCGAAGCCTGACATCTGTTGGCATTGAAAAAGTAAAATAAATTACAAATTTGTTTTCGCGCTTCTCAGTTATTTGACGTTTACGATCTTTACGATCGTAAACGCTACGTGTTGTAAGAGCTGCTGGCTACGTGACTTTTCATTGTTTGTTCATAATCAAATAAACGTCATGTTGTTACTATCGTCACTATCGTCAGATTCGCAATAGCAGTGATTCGTAACGCAACACCTGAAGCAGCAACCGGTGTTTAGAAATTCCTATCTATAATTCTCAAAGATAATCCTAATTAACACACACTACCATGGCTTTAACTGCGAACAAATTCATGTTACTTTCAAAACTTATAAAGAGTTCCCTGGTTAGGTTTCATCACTGTGAAACTAAAGTTCTAGGCGAGAAGATGCCGTTCACCACGGATTTCATGGTTCGACAGGTGAGTAGAAACTAGACACTTGATTATTTTTTAAAACTCTATAACGTAATAATATTATTTTGACAGGTAATTAGTTCTTACCTTAGTTGTAGAAAATATATACAGTACTTACTCATCTAGAAACAGTTAATATTATTATCTACTATTTATGACATTTTTATTTATTATATTATAACTTTTAAGTAGGTACATAGTAGGTTTAAACATAGTTTTACGAGGCTTCCATGGTGAAGTGCTCTAACTTCGGGATGTAATTCTACACGACGGTTGAAGATTAAAAAAACTTTTTTTATAAATTCTAATGTTATTTTGCAATACAAAAATAATTTTCCAAAGAAGAATATTTATTTACCAATACAAACAATTCAACTTCTTAGCCTAAAAACTACCCTAAAACCTTAGAATTTCTAATAAATTTTATTTATCTTTTTTACTTGTACTATCATGTAGAATCACCCCCCAAAGTTAGTGCAACTTTACACCCGGACACCCTGTATTATGATGATTCAAGAAATAATTGGTTCCATGACAACTCAGGACAGTGACAAATCAACACACTTTAGAAAAGAAAAGTTCTATAAAGTCATTAGAAGTGATGAAAAAAACAGCCTGAAAACCTAACAAATCGTAACACATGGTAAAATTTTACATACGGTTTACAATTTCACATTGATCATTGATCAACAGTTTGTTATCCAAAATCATTCACACCCATACAGATGTTCAATAACAATATAAAGAAAACATGTGTAAAAAAACACTACTACTACAGCACAATTACTACATAACAAACTTGTGTTAGCCCACAAGAGGTCAGCAGATCAGTTAAATGGTTAAGCATACCAAAGCATTGGGTTCCTACCCAGGCATCACAGGTTCAAACTTCTGCTAGCTAAGTCCTCCATCATTGTAAAAGCAATATTTTACGCTTATAATGATGGTATTAAGAGAAATTAAAATAAAAAAAAGTGTAAAGACAAGTATTTGATGTACAAATCTCTTTTTTTAGCTGTTCTCCGTGCCCAGTTGTACATATACATACCTCTTGGCTGATACCCAAAGTCATGAAGCCATTCTCATCGACCCAGTCATGGAGGAAGCCAAAAGAGATGCTCAGCTGATCGAGGAACTTGGATTGAAATTGAAATACGCCAGTGAGTTGAAGAAGACTTGCATCCTAACTAATGTTTTAGAAAATAAAAGATAAACATGTTTTAGATTTTACAGAATCGATAAACAACCACAACCTGCATTAGTTGTTGTTTATCGGTAGAGTAAAATTTAAATCACGTTTATTAGTAAGGTCCATGATGTTTATCTTATAGGTATCACTGCCAGAGTTGATAAGAATGCAGTGTTAATAATAATAATAATAATGATTGGATCATTTCTATAGCGCCGTTTATACCCTATTCCCTGACTTACTATAAAGACTTATAACTAGTGACTTAAAACTATTATAGCATGTTTCAAATTATTATTCTACTTCAGAAAGCTAATTTCTAATATTATATCAAAAAGGGCACACTGTAAATTTTTTTGAATAACTAAAAACTTTTTCAATATTTAAATGTATACTTGTTGTACCTTTTGTGCTAAATCCAATAGGTAGGCATAAGCAAAAGCTATTTCTCAGTGATGTTTCGCAAGGGCATCACTGTCGTGAGGCTTTTTTTTTATTTTTATTTTTTTAAATTTTTATTATTATAAATATAATAAAAATTTATATTTATTTTTTTTACATAATATAACATATTAAAGAATATTTTATACACTCTCCTACAAAAGAGGAGGTTAGGGAGGAGTTTATTTACTATACGTTATGTACCAATATGTTATGTACCAATACACCCAATCCCAAGTGTGTGTTGTTTGAGTCAATTCTAAATGCGTTACCTACATTGCAAATATAATTATTATGTTACTAGAAAATAGCCTTGAAACTTATTAACTGGGTTTTAATTTATACAATTTAATAAAGTATTGTTTAATAGCATAGTGTAACATATTTAGTTTAAAAAAAAAGAATGACAAACATTCCCGGGTTACGAATAACCTGACAACATTAGAAAATCTCCTACTACCACCACAGTATGCGGAATTAAACACACTACGCCTGGGTGGGATCCAAAAGCGATGCCAACTCAACAACTGACCGGTTTACCGGTTTTATAATAGGTTTACTTGCATATTGCCAAGTATAAATATATTTTTATGTTTAATGTTTTATATCACGCGCCGGCAGCTGAACTTTGCACTACATAGATTCAAGTTAAATGTTATTTTTGTTTAGTATTTTTTTTTATTTTTTTTTTTATATTAACTCCACACAGGAGGCCCTGAAGAAAATAATTTCCCTCAGGGCCTATGTCATCTTTGGGGATGCTGTGTGGAGGGCCTTTTTGTGGAGAGGAAGGAGTGAACATGGGTCTTGAAGAGTCCCATGTTGTAGGAGGGAGGAAACACAGAGGCCGGCAGTTCGTTCCACAGCCGAGCTGTTGAACTTAAGAACGAATCGTAGAAGCGACCCGTTCTCATGTGACAAATGTCAACTGTGTACAAATGTTGGGCGCGCGTTTGGCGTGTATCCCGACTACGCACCGGTGCCGAAGGGATCAATGACGCTAGTTCCTCAGAGCATCTTCCATTGTAGTAGTATGTATAGTAAATTTTTACAATATATATATATATCATTTATTTCTGCTTCTAATAAACGGTTAAACTCCTTCCAACGAACAATGTCCGATGTGCATTAGAGCTCTTTTATATTCTGTTGATATTCTGCATAAAAGCCTCATTTATTTCTTTGGAAAAATCTATAATGGCAAAGATACCAATTTGCACATCTAACATTGTTCGTTGGAGCAGTCAAAATATGTACCTACTTATTTTCTGCACGAAATGTTCCATGGAGAACCAATATTTATGTTCTTTAAGAATATGAATGACCGAATCGAGTATACAGTGGGTAATAAATTTTGAAATAAACCTGTAATGTAAACAATTTAGGTTGCGTCTGCCAAGTAATTCACACATCTTTTTAACAATACGACTAACGGTTCAAGAAATGGAATATGTTAGCATTGAAAGGGGAATTTTATGTTCACACAATAGCATTGGACAGTAAGCGACAGTGCATATCACTTGATACAAGTGTGCTACCATAACCTTCTTGTCATTGGCGACATGTGAACAAAATTAAGAATTTTGTTTTTAATTGAAAAAAATGTAAACTACATTTTTTACTCTTATTTAACTCAGGAAAGTCAGTCGGGTACTCCCCGATACACGCCCTGTCATTTTTTACTCTTATTTAACTCAGGAAAGTCGGTCGGGTACTCCCTTGATACACGCCCTGTATATTCATAATTTATGACATTACATATTTGTATTTCCTGATTTCCCCTGGCCATAATCTCTTAGTGGTTCAACAATTATATTTTCAAAAATATTTACTGACGTAAAATGGGGTGAATTTATCAATATTATTATTTATTGGATAATTTTTATAGCGCCGCTTTTGTGAGATATCACCTCAGGGGTGCTTAGACATTGAAACTAAATAACTTCTTTTTTTTAAATTTTGTTTATGAAAATTTTGTATCATATTTATCTATAAATTATCTAAATATATATTAAAAAAAAATTTACATGTTTTTGGGTAGTCAAAAAAAACATGGGGATTGAAGTCACCTTTCAGAGTGGGGTGACTTTGATAAACCATTTTTTTACAAGCTTAGTGATATGATATGCCAATTTTTAAACTGAAAATTTTAAAATGTGAGATCGATTATTCATGTATGTTTAAATATTATAATTTGATAGACACTGATGTACTTTACAAAACAAATGACAGGAAACTATTATAAAAGTTGAGGAGTTTATAAAAGTGATCTTTGAAAATATCACAATTCAGCCCTATACAATTCAACTATATGCTTGAATACAACTAGAAACCAACTTATTTGACACTTAGGAGCATAATTGTATCCACATTACCTGAAAAAAGAAAATCATCAAAAGGAAGCAAGTAATTTCCAAGTGGTAACGGGAATTGTGCAGATATCAGTTGCCACACAATTCAAAAGTCACCCCATATTACAGTACTCAAAAATAAACAATGGATTCCTAATTAGCATATTATTATCAGAAGTTACATTAGCATCAAGTTACATTAGTGTTGAGTCCTTATCATAAATGATGTGTTTTTTTGGTCTTATTTTATCATAACATATTATAATCACAGTACGATTATTACCAAACAAAGTACACATTAAACCAAATTTTTTATATTATACTCTGTCCTCTTTATCTATAGATACCACTGAAAAGATAAACAAATAGAAGTGTGTTGTGGGCGCATCGGGTTTGCCTGAAAAAAGTTCGAATTGCCCTTATTGTGTGTGAAAATTATTACATATTATTTTTTAAAAAGATCAATATTCTTTCTCGAATAAAGTAGTAGAACTCTAGGGTATAGGAGTTAATGTGAATTGATAACATCAGTTTTCTTTCAAATTGGTTCAGAAACACACTTCTACGTTTTTATTTAATTCAGTGAAAGGTAAATAAGTAAATCTTATCTTATTTTACCACACAAATGTGCACCTACTTATCTTTCAATATTTTACTAAGGTTAAGCTACATATTTATTTTCGTAGATTAATCTAACCACAAGCAATATTTGTTGTGCTGTACCTGGTACCTTATCTTAACTTCATCAATCAATTCCACATTTATTTATTATATCCATAATGTAATTATGTTACAAAATTTTATTGAGGATTAGCTATTTATTTTCATAAATTAAGCTAATCACAAGTAATATTGTTGTTGTGTTGTATCTAAGTGTTTTTCAACGATAATACATGGTGTTTAGAAAATGTAGTAGAAGTAAGAAACTACTGAAGTCCAAATTATTTTGATTTGTACTTTCGTTTTCGAGTAAATCGACACCAAAGTTGGAATTTTTCAGGTCTAATTACAAACAAAAAAAGCTTAAAAAACTTAAAGATCGGTTATAAAGGGCTAATATCAGCTGGTTGATGTATTTAAAAATGCTTTGAAGTGTAGACCCGGCTCCATAAGTTTTTAAAACTTTTGGTTGCCAAAAAATGAATATAAAAGTTTAAAAAATTGATAATCGATATGCTCAGATCCAAAAAATTAAAGTTTTTTTGGGTTCTCTAAGTGATGTAGTAATTCACCAGTTGCTTGCTTGTACTACAACTTTCCGGACACCTTGTATAATTCTGAATATTTTACACTCTCCTAAGCAAGTCTCATAAATGCATACACAAAAATTACATTTATCAAACATGAATACAATCCATTGTATTGTTAACTAAACTTCCATTGTTTCTCGTAGTAAACACGCACATGCACGCTGACCACATCACCGGCACGGGAATGCTGAAGAAGATATTACCGGGGACTGTCAGTGTAATTTCCAAGCACAGCGGAGCCCAGGCTGATGAATATGTCACAGACAAAGATACCATCAAATTCGGCCGCCATGAATTAATTGTAGCGTCAACTCCTGGACATACTAATGGATGCGTCACTTATATCATTCATGAACAGGTTGGTGTTTTTTTGCAAGTAGACATAAACTGTTGTTTCTTTTCTGTAATAAAAGTGAGTCATTCGCGAACGACTCGGCACAATGAACCAGATCTCCATATGGATCCGTAAGATCCGGTTCGCTAAGGCAGATCTTCACAGTTCGCAGATCTTTGCGAACGAGTAGGCTGGCAACCTGCGACCAGACCCAGTGAGCCAGTGGACCGTGTGAGCGGAGATCTGTCTGATTGTCCAATGGCTCTCACGGTACGCGGGTCACTACTGATCCGGATTGATTATAGGTATAAAGGAAGAGTGGGTGGGGGCAGGGAGAGAGAGGCTGGCTCTTTGCGAACCGTGTTTCAATCGAGCTGGTCCACCGAACCGGATCTTTATAGGGAGCTGGAACTAGTGATCTGGCTCGCTAAACTGATCCGCTTTGCCCACTGCTATTTTGTAATACTTGGTGGTTTGTTTTATCATATTGGTGTTCAGTATATTTATCATATTCGTTAGTAGTCCATTATATTTCCAAACTCATTATTTGTAAATTATATAAAAAGGTCGATACAAAGAAGCACTTTCCAAATACCATCTCTTTGACATAAATTTTAATTCCTTTTGAAACCAAACATTATTTATTTGAAATTAATCTATTATCTTATGAATATAATATTGGTAAATATTAAATTATTCAAATTCTTACAGTTTCTATTTGTTATTCCTAATAGTGTTTATTATGTTCATATATTATAATATCATTCAACATAATTTTTTTTTTACCAAATTAATTTGAAAATAAAATATTATTTATGATAATTTAGTTTAATAATAAAAAAATAAATATAATATATTGTTATTCTTATTCTTTTGGTCTTGTGTTTTTTGTATTGAAAATAAAATGACAAAATTAATTTTATTGTGAGAATGTGATAAACTTCACTTGTATGATTTATATACACCTATTAAAAACTTTTCAACATTCTTAGAGTTGGAGGCGACTAACGGCGACCCATTTCCTTATTTATTTTTAATAAATGCTTTTGTTTCAGGGTCTCGCTTTTACCGGAGATGCCCTTCTGATCAGGGGTTGTGGAAGAACTGATTTCCAGGAAGGAAATCCCAGAACCCTCTATCGGTCGGTTCACGAACAAATTCTGTCATTACCCGAGAACTACACCATTTACCCGGCGCATGACTATAAAGGCTTTTCGGCGACATCTGTCGGCGAGGAGAAGAAATACAATCCAAGGTTGACCAAAACTCTGGACGAATTCGTGAACATTATGGAAAACCTGAATCTGCCCTATCCAAACATGATAGGTGAGAATAATAATAAATACAAGGGGTCAATTTTATTTCGCTATACGAACCATTTTTAAATAAAAAAATTGTTCTAAAATTAGTATTAATCTTTAAATTTTATTTTTCAGATCAAGCTGTTCCAGCGAACAAAGTATGCGGCATTTTTGAAGTCGAAAATAAGTGATGCTCTTCCATGGCGATGAAAAACATTTTCAAATTGACAAATAAAAGTTTTATTTTTTTATATAGCATTTCGTGATATATCTAAGTTTACATTTTTGACACTCAAGTATTCCAATGGCATTTATTCATTTTATTAGTAAAAATATTTGTAAGTTAAGTAATTCTTCGTAATTGTGCGTTTATTATTGCGCAGTAGGTACCGCCGGTTGCTAAGCGACCGCCATCGATCTATTTCACTTGTACTCCAGCGGAATACAAATTTGATGTCGCCGTATTCGACAAGGCAATAATAAAAATAATAATAATGATGTTACGAGGGTTGTGGCGCTTGTAGAAGATTAAAATAAGCATAATTAACGATATTGTTTGCATTTAATAAAGACTATAAATGTTTTGATGGGCTTTTATATTTTACGCAATACCAAATCAATCGCCCCTCGTCGAGTAGCTTGCCGTGTGGGACGCATGCGCCCGGCGCGTCAGATGTCGCTGGCGGCGAAGACAACTCCCAACTCCCGTCCCATACTAGTCCCGTCTACTACCACGGCTCCAGTGCAGTCAAATTATTCCTCGAGTGACAGTGTTCCGTGTTCATTTGGGCTGGTAAACCCCCAATACCCACTATGTCGCGGATTCTAACTACGATGTGTGCTATTCTGCTGTTTTGTGGGATCCTCGCTGCTGGCCAGGTAAGCTCAGCCCTTATTTCCCTCAAATTTCACATTTTCGAACGCGTTCCGTTTGAAATACGAATCGATTCTGACACTTCGGTAGCGCTGGGTCTTGCATGTTCACCCAAGGCTGTTCTTGCATCGATTTTTCGACGGCTTTTGAATAAGTACAGCGTAGTTTTGTTAGTTTATTCGATTAAAAAGGGAAATTTATAATCATATAATGAGCAGAGGCGGCTGGAAGGTGCGCTAAGCGATTGTTTATACCGGGCGAAAATGACATAAACATATGCCTTTTATTTTAGAAGCAAAGCGGCAACAAACCGCGCACAGCAAATATTTGAAAGATAACTAACTCATTTTCCGTAAATGTCTTATTTACCTTTTAAATATTCAAACAACCTTTTCGTATTCATTTTATAAAATAAGCCCACTTGGTGCGCTAGGTAGGTACGTTTTTGTAGCTTTCGGGGGGTATTCTTTTGTTTGTCTTTTAGCACTCGGCTTCTCGGCGATAAATAATGTTTAAGTTTTCTTTCCTATTCTTTTTTCACACATAATGGTGTGTGTGGTGATATATTTCGAGCTAACCCCTAATCCAGAAGCGTCATCGTCGCTCTCGACACTTACGGCTTCTAATCCTTATAAGTTCTATTCGTGCGTATTTTGTTATAAATGGAAAATTTTCGTATAAAACATGAATATACATTATTTAATTTGTAATATTGATCGGATAAGTACTACACAATTAATATTGAATAAACAATCTATCTAATAGATGATGTTAAATACCTAGTACCAAATTCATTTGACAAACTTTTAGTCACGAAAAGTTCCCATTAATCTTATGATCTTCAATAAATAATAGAAATATACATGTTTCAAAACTTCCGAATAAATACGTCACAATTTAAATAAATAGAACTGATTACGTAAATATCTATGATTCGCGTAGGATTTTAGAAAATAAAATTAGAAAAAATAGCTGTTTTGGAAGTCTACCTTACTGCTTACGGTAGGTACTGCTAATATTAATGTTTAGCAAAAACTACGAGCAAATAATTATTTCTTGAACAGTCATTGCCCTGATGATAGACAACCTCTGAAAGAAGAGAGTGCACCGTAAGAAGCACAGCCATTATTTGACTCACACGAAGCCAATCGGAAAATTATCGGATTCAAATAAGATTTTTCCATTGGCAAGAAAAATTGTGGGAATTTCGTAATTCCAACAGTATTCGAATACAGTCGTTAAGTTTTACTACTATGTAAAACCGAAATGCAGAAAAGAGTTGCCAGCATGTCGATGTTTAATAAAAAAATTAAAAAAACACACCGTAACTAGTATCTACTTAAGCAGCATCAAATGAAGATATCTAGTCAAGGATCTTGCATTTGAATTGATTATTGACGCGCCGGTTTTATCTTCTAAAAAATAATCTATGTATCATGTCCAAACATAAGTATGAATTTGCCACTTGAGTAGGTACTGATAATAATGGCATACGACACTACGTGGATTTGGAAATAATTTTCTTTCCGAATTAGAACATTACATTTGTCATGCTTAAATTGTCTGACTTCATTAGATAGTCTTATAAACCAGTGCTCCGCAACCGGTGTGCCGTGGCACACTGGTGTGCCGTGAGCCGGACACAGGTGTGCCGCGGTCAAAATCAATGTATTTGACATTTTACAATATTTCATTATGTATTTAATACACAATGACAAAATATTTTTCATAATATTGTCTATTTTTCAGCAAAAGAAGCACTGCCTCTGCAAATTCGAGTGGAATTTACAGATTTAAATAATGACATTAGATTAAAACTTCACTTCTCCGAAGATCAATTACATGTTTTCTGGATTTAAGTTAAAAAAGAATATCCTCACATTTCCGTTAAAGCATTCTTAACACTATTTCCGTTTTCAACGACATATTTATGTGAGCAGTTTTTCAACGCTTGTATTAATTAAAAATGATAAGCGGTCATGCTTAAGGTTCCAAGAACTTCGGGTTACGCTGTCAAAAATCGAGCCGAATATAAAACTTTTGTATTCGTTGAAACAAGCGCAGGTTAATTTAACAATTAATCACTCATTAATTTATTATTATTTTATAATAATTATTAAGATTGCGTAACAATAAATATGTTATAGTTATATGTATGTATGTATACTTTTTAAATAAAAAAACAAGAAATTATTGTAAAATTTGTGGTTCAATATAATATCTATATATTTTAGCTTTTGGTGTGCCGCGGAATTCTAGGAAGAAATTTGGTGTGTCGTAGGTGAGAAAAGGTTGCGGAGCACTGTTATAAACCATTCACTTGAAAAATGAACAACGTAGGTAACTACACAAATAATATTGGAGACACTAATTTAACGGAACGAAATTATCCTTTGTCTTTTTTGTTACTGGTAGTAGAATCTTTATAAACATACAAATCTCATAATTTTATTACGAGTTGGTAGGTTCTGGTAGGTTACTTTCCAAAAAGAACAATATTAAAATATTGCTGAAAGTTTTATAACATTTTCTGATAAATTATGCTTAAACAAATAGGAATAACAAGTGAATAACTGATTTTCATTTTCGCGTTGCGTAACACAATTCCAAACTAATTTCCAATTTCAACAACAAAGTTTATCATTTCGTGATTGCTGTCCAACAATTCGAACAATATCCATTTTTAGATCGTATATTAAAATGTACAAAACTTTAAACGGGTATCAGGATTTAATTTGGAAAATTTATTAAACCCTTTGAACTAGTTTGGTTCGGAGTTATGACAGAAAGGGCCGGCCCTATGAGGGCGCAATGGGCGCCGAATTGTCAAGGCGCTGATAATACCCAACACCTAACAGCCCTGACACATTGCACCTGATATTATTTTTCACAAAAATGGCGCTTCATAAAAATACAAATCATTCGAATATTATTGATCGTAGCGATTACCTACCTAGACAACTACTGCTTTTGACAAGTGGCGTTAAAATTATACTCGCGCCAGGCGCTTAATGCCGGCCCCAATGACTCAAACTTTGGCTATGATTAATCGATTGTTTTAATAAATACCTGTATACATATTAAATATTGAAATGACATATGAGTCGCACTTTGTTGATAGTTAAATGATTAGCGCCATTTTGTGTTTTAATCTATTGTTTTGATAAATATCTGAATACCAACATATTATTAAAATCGCGCATGACTGTCATTTTGTTGATAATTTAATGATCAGGGCCATTTTCTTCTTGTTCCATTTCTGATTCTCATCAAGTTGTGATCAGCTGTCAAGCATAATAATTATGTTTTTATACTTGTCAGCTGATTACAATTTGATTAAACGTAGAGGCGGGCTGAGAATCAACGTTTAAAGGGGAACGTTCAAATGTAAAAAAAATGGTTTTTATTAACATTTGTGATTCGAATTATTATCAACGTTTGTCATAGAAATGTGAACCTTTGAAACACCTCAACCATCTATTGGAATAACATTTATACGTTGACATTACAAGAGTTAGATTTTTCTGTAAAGCTGAGTCATTGTGTTGCCATATTGATTTTCGCGTTTCTTTCTGCCAAGTAGGTACCTACCCTTAAAATGGCGCGACAAGTAACCCCCACATCGCGATGTTTTGGCCAGATATCAGAGTGTATATAATATAATATTATATATTGTATACACCAGAAGGCTGCGGTTAACAAAGGGGAAAGCACGAAATTTACAAGATTTATTGCATTATGTATTCAATGGGGACCAGGGCCTGACGTAAGAGCATTTAAATGAGGAAGAAACACAATTTATTTACGTAGAAAAGCTATGCATAATTTCCTTGATGAAACAAGTCGGAATAACAATACTATTATCTCGAATATCTACTGTTTTTCGTATTTTTCATCATATATGTGATGTACTCGGTTGCTGAGTTTTTCAGTCCTTATCTTGTGGAACAACGAAATGAAAACTTATTTCTTGCTTTTTCTTAAATTTTGTAAATTACAATTGGATAATAATTTTTCAGAAATGCTGTGGATTACTCCCAGTTCGCCTAATTCAAGGGTTTGGGAAAAGGGATCGCTAAACATGCTGAATAAAAGTTTTCAGACTTCTTAAAAGTTTTTCGTTAGCTGATTGTATTTAGGAACCGGAACGGCATGGATGATATGCTTCAAGAACTGGAGCAGCGTTCCGGTTGACCCCGGTTCAATTTGTTCACTGATTGCTTTGACAAAATCATTACTTTAATTGAACTAACTACATTTTATTAGAATGAAGAGTTCTTCAATGGTGGAAGGTCGTTTAATGGTTGCAAACAAAATTCCAGCTTCACAAAGAAAGTAATTTTGCCGACAACTTTTCCAGAAAAAAAAGGTTCAAATAACGAAGAACGAAGTGTTGCCATTGAGTTAAAAAGTTAACATAAATTTCGCTTTCAAGTAAGTATATACTTAACTCCTTGACGGTGATGCTCTATCTTTTTCCTACTATGGAAGGTGGTGTAGGCAGGTACTAGAAAAAGTACTATTTTCCTTGTGCGTACCTACGTAAGTGTGTGAAATATTCGAGATTGGAACTGATGGACGGAATGTGCTGTGATAAAATAAATTAATTAAAAAAAGTAGTTCGTTCCCCTTTGGCCGCCTGCAAATTTAAAATCGAGCGTAAAAAATATAGGTTTTAAAATAATGATTATCAGTAGGTATGAGTTGTCGAGGAACATAATAAAGTACCTACCTAACTTCTAAAGACATAAATAAACCTGAATTTACTGCAAAAATAGAGTAATAAAAGTAAAAATATTTTACGATTAAACTAAAAAAAAAACATCATTAAATCCACTGAATTCACACATAAAATAATGTATCTACCAAAAGTACCAAATCTAGAGGTTAAAGTATGGAATGAATCTTTTTTATGTTCTTGCGTTAAAAATTGCCCCATCATAGTATCCTACCTGCCCGCCGTAAAGTTGGCGGCAACCTATAAAACAGGGTGGAATGCCATAAAATGGAGTACGAAATTTTGACGTTTCATTTGGCCGGGAAACTAGGGATTAAAAACGCCAAGAAAATTGTGTCAGTAATGTCTTCATTTGTCTATTTTGCTGCGTGTAATAAATATTGCGTGTGGTCATATTGACTTGGGTATAAATGTAGATCAATACTTGTGTCAAATTCTCAAAATATGTAAATGTGAAACCAGATCAGTGAACTTTTTACTTTATCCCAACCTAAAAAACATCTCCGGACGCGTGTATTCGTTCGTGTGTTCGAATCTTATAGACTTTAACCAATAACTTTTTGATGAAAACAGTAACCACAGAATGAGCCCTACTAGGTATCTCCCTGTGAGATGGAAAGGCTAGCGAGTGGAGTGAAGTCCTAGAGACGTGGATGATAGTCCCAGAGAGAGTTCGTAGGTACGTCATCGATGATCGTCCTTTTCACACGCCTTTTATGAAAACGAAAAGGACAGAAGATACTAGAACGATGACGCCAAGTACGACCTCTCTCTGGAACTACTATAAGGAGCAAGTCTAAGGCCCAGTTGTTTCGCAGAAATTAGAATGTAACAATGTCGTCAAATTGCCATTCTGCGCCATTTTTTTGACGTTTGAAAGGTCCCCGTTAAACGCCGTTTCTAGGTGCGCATTTCAGCTTTCTATCAAATTATAATAAGATGAAAAGCTTAACAAGATAGTTGTCCTCTTCTGCTGATATCAATTTGTTCAAAAGCTAAAACGGACTTAGAATCGGCATTTAACGAGAAGCTTTCAAATGTCAAAAAGAAAAAATACAAAACGACTGGGCTTAGGGTGGCCGACACAACCATCACAATCTTTAACTTCAAGTGGCACTGTGCTCGGCAAGTGGTATGAATGACAGAAGCTGACCCTCTGGAACCACAATATCATCGGGCGGCGATCTTAGTTGTGAAAGAGGAGCAAATATCGCTCACAGACTAGATGGGCTGATGATCTGAAGCGGACTGCCAGCTTGTTGGATGTGAGAGGTCCATTAAATTTAGGGAGGTCTATTTTCAAAGCTTGTTAACAGAGAGGTCTTCAAGAAGAAGTAAATTCACCTACACAGACATATATTCAGTGAATGTTAATGTTGCTTACATATTTTCTTAAATTGAAATCCTATACCACAAGGCCATTGTTGTCAACGTCATACGCATATGAGCTTTTGACATTTGATAGTATCGACCCTGCTCAAAATTAACAATAATTCTGAAAGTATTTCTGACATATTTCGTTCACTGATAATCCAAGCACACTCTTTTCATACACCTAATGATATCTCATTAATTAATTTATAAAAAAATATCGGAAATTTGATCAACGATCACGACACTTTCAGCCGAAGTTTTAGTAGATCAATCATCCTTTGGGTGCTCATGGCTCTGATATTTTTTATATTTTAAAGCTATTTTGAAAGTTTAATGAGATAATCAATAAACAGGCTATCGCTTTGATGTAGTGGTTACTATCGCATAGTGTATCTGCAGAGAAAATAATTCAATTTTGATAATAATCCAGATAGAATTTTTTTATAATAGGTATCTAACTATTCACCATCTAACTTAGAATTTTTTAAAGCACATTTTCGTGGTAAAAATATTTGAAATGTTCCGTACGATTTTTATTCAGATGATACCACCTGCTTAGTTTTGAAATGAGAATATGCATAGTTCCTACCGGAATGTCATTTATCCGGTTCCTACCTATCCCTAACCATCACCTTGCTGGAGAAGTGTTTGAGATTTGGAATAATGGCAAGGACAAGGTGAAAATTCAAGTGTATTTGTTTTGAAAAAACAGGAGAAGGATTGAACTACTGGAGGCAAGTTGTTGGTATTTTTTCGTGTTCATAATCTTCGAAAAGAAGGAAGTTGAATATATTGGAAGTGCTTAATATCGTTTAAGTATTCATTCGTATTGTCGTGGCGATAATAGTCGTATCGCGATGGAACTTACTATATTGTGATTGTGTTGTGTCCTCCTTTTTGGTAAGTGATCGATCATCCTGTTTTCCTTCTTTCCATTCCTTCTCCATTACTTACACATACTATCACCCGATTCCAGAAAATACCATTTCATTTCGTTTTAATTCATGTTCTGCTGTTATTCGAAAGCAGTTTCGGATGCCACACCACTATTGTTGTCAATCGCTCCACATTACTCCACAATGGCGCCCGATCGGTATACGATGACGTCAGGGGCGTTTTGATCTGTTAGTTTTTTTTTTAATTAATTTTTTTCTTATTAATACACTGTACGAATAACCATCAGAATCGAGCGTGTTGTTCATACCTTTTATATATTGTGTCTCGAAAATATAAGAGATTGGAACAATTTTCATGCAGCAGTCTGTTGATAATGTAATGATTGTGGATGAAAGTGTGATTTCTGCTTTACTAGTTTTGTGAAACTCATGCGACAACAATCTACCACAAAAAATCCAACGGTTGAACTTATTCTCTATTACGTTATTTGTCGATAGTTCTTCTCACGTGGAATCCGCTTTCATCACCAAATGCCTGTGACTTGCACGTGTAATATTTATAATCCCGACTCCTATTTCGTCACATTGTATGAATACATTGCTTTGAGACAAGGTGAAGGTGACATTCCGATAGAATCGAACTTAAGAAAGTATCTGGAACATTTTGTCCGTAATTTCTATCTGACAAAGGGTACACGGTACACGTATATGCCAGCATTTATTTATTTATCAAAATTCGTTGTGATAGCTGTGCCAAAAAGCCTTTAAAGCTACAAGGAGAAAACTTACTGATATAAAATATTGTTAATTTATAAATCTGGTGAAATTATTCGTATATTCTGAATGACTAATATTTTACTAGGATATGGGCTGCAGTCACATTTTTAACAGTATTTTGATCAAAGGCCGTACTCACTTGTCACTTCTCCGTGTATGGTATAGATTTATATAATAAATAGCATATTTGCAACACTTTACATAGTGGCAGTTAGGTACATACTCTCAGTACAAAAATAAAGGTGACCGGATAACTCACCAAAATGACAATTAAACACATTTTTAAAAAATGATATAAGGCTTGAAAAGTAATAAAATAATAACTAGATTCAATAGGGCACGTAGGTAGGTTTATATGTAATGTTTTTTCACTGATTTTAAGGAATTTATAAAATTTTTTAAAGGCTTAGTGAATTGTCTTTGGTTTGAGTTTTCATGGAACCAAAAATAAAAGAATCTTTTCAAATTCAGACAAGCGATTAAGTACCTAAAGTATGTTTTACGAGCCGAGTATATTAATTCTAAATTTGAAACGTGCTTTTGTAGAAACAAAATTTCTTAGCTTTCATCTCAATAAGTCAGGTTGACATCTACTCCTAGTACAGGTCACCATAAATTAAAAAGGGTTCCGACCGTGCACACTGTCGTCTTACGTAGTGCGGATAGATATTAATGGAGGAGGTACTTGCTCGCTTTGTTCATAAATCATTTGAAATTGAAACCACGAAATTGCGACGACTCTACAATGAATCGGGTGTTTTGGACGAGCAGATATTTCGCTAAGTAAAAGGTTTTTCATTTGTTGTTATTAAAAGGACTGACAGTGCGTTTTCCTAAATGCTGACGAATGGTTCATTGCTTTTACCCCTTTTAAATGCTTACGAGCAATTTATAAAGAACATTCTGAATACGACCGATATCAAATGAGTGTCAAACTGCTGTTTCAAATAATACAATTTTGGTTTTTGTAGTTCTCGTTCTAGATTGCGTTTAACCTTTTCATAAAAATTAAATTATTTCCGTCTGAAATTCAACAATGTATTGTGTATACTATAGTAGGTCACATTAAACTCTGTATGCGGACAAAGGAGGAACTAAAGACGCCATTTTTGTTATTTGGTTGTCAAAATATTTTCAAAATTTCTTCAAACTTTTTGATCTATCATATAATAAAGCTATTTAAGTGGTAAAATATGTATAAAGTGATGGCCGAAGCAATATTCGTTATTTTTATTGGACAGTCGGAGACTTTAGTTTTTTTTTACTATTTATTATGGTTAAAGAAATATAAATATTTAATTTTCCAAATAACTAAATAAGTAAAAGCTATAAAATATTAATATATATAACAATACTAATTTACATAAAATAACAATAATACCCAATGTCTTATTTTAAAAATTATTCTACATTAAAGACATTATAATTATGTTAACTTATCTTAAGATTGAACAGTTATTTTTAAAATTTATATATTAGATTCTCTGTTTTCAGGCTAGCGGGAAGAACATTATAAATAATATATACTAGGGTGTCCCAGGACATAAGGAAGAATTTTTTTTTCATGAATTTAAATATGCATACCCTCTTATTTTATTCCATTTGAACTCAATAACTCATATAAAAAATATTATTTTGATTAAACACCGGCAACCCGTGCCGACTTGATGCCAAATATATGGTACAGAGTTAATATGGAAGGATTTTCAACTTTCATTTTTGTCGGATAAATAAAATTTAAAAATGCACAAATTTTCAATTATGTAGTATTTTATATTTAAAAATGGTTTATTGATTAAATTTTGTCTTCATAGTTTGTTTTTTACAGTCAGGATAAATCTTCCGGTGTTCCTGAACGCATCGTAACAAAAATTATTTTTTTTCCTCTTCGACAGTGAGATTAAGCCATGAAAATCTTGCATTAACTTAACAGTTCTTTCAGCTGTATCATTCACTACCCTCAGCGGCGACATCTTCTTTCTGTCTTCTTGATACGAAGCATTATTTGACCACATCGTAGGGAATTCGTTAAGAAAACTGGCATCTATTTTCAGACGATCAAACAAATACTTGTTCTTGACTGAAATGAAGTCGTAAATATTTTTCTCTGAAACAAAAGTCACTAAATTATGATATGAACAAAAACCTCAATACAAAACATAATTTAAACTACTTAACAAACTTACCAAACAATTTACCATCAAGATCTTCATTCGATGGGATGTAACGTTTGTCATGGGTTGATAAATTATTTTTTTTTATATTTCGAGCATTTTTATTTTAGTTGTTTGATCCACAGCGTCGTCAAACAGCGATAAAATAGATCCTTCATCGGTCAAATACCATAACCGCTTACTGAAAAGAAATAAAGCTGCCATTGAGATGTTTTCATCATTTTTTTCTTCATCGATTTCAAAAAGCAAAAGTCCTGGTAAGGTGCTTTAACTGCTATAATTCATTGTAACCATGGCTTGACATAGGATGTTACTATGAACAGGCAAACGTCTAAAAGTGCCGCCTTATCCTTACCGGTAATTTTAAATTGCGCACAAATTAATGATATTTTTAAGGAATAAAGCGCATTTGCCATCCATTGAGCACCTGGAGGCCGAATCTTAAATTTTCTATCTGTATCTCCTCCTAAAACTATCACACAGAGCTCTAAAAACTCTCAATAGTCATCTTCAAGTATTTTTGTTGTCAGTGCAGTACGGTAAAAGTCAAGCAAATCATAGATTTCGGAAGCGGTTAGGTGCAATGTGAGATTTTCTCTGTAGCACTGAATTTTATCGGGATCAACATTTTTACAGTTATCTCGAAACTTTTTGAAGAGTGGTATGTCAGGGCTTGTAGTCACTTGACTGATTTTTAATTCAAATACAGCTTTTAATACCAACTATGGCTATATTTGGTATATATTGACAGTTAAATTCACTTTTCGGATATTGTAGAACAAAACTTTAAGAACTTGTCCATTAGATGGCAGTTTAGAACCCGATATTTGGTGTTTTACGACTCCTATTAGAAATATACTCTTTTTAAAAGTGCGTAAATCTAACAACATCTTGCCTGAACGAGTGATTTTCGTTTACTAACAAAATAGCAAGTTACTACAAGCTCATCAACACGTTTGCTCGCTGGCGTCTTAATATACAAGTACTGACATCTTTCGATGCAAGTCGGCACGGGTTGCAGTTGTCCAAAGTAAACGAAATTTTTTTTATAAGTGTTTTGTAATTATTAAAACAAAATTAGAGGGTATGCGTTCAAAAATAACAGATTTAATTTTTTTGGGACACCCTAATATATACCCTCATGGTCTATGCTTTTCTTACTACTTTCAGTGTATATTGTATTAGTGTAAATTGAATTGTCTTTGAATTGGGATTATTGTCTCCAGTTCATGTGTTGTCAGCACAGGAGAAAATAATTACATTATTCTTAATTAAACCGTAGGATAATTGGTATCTACTTAATATTTAGATAATAAATAATTTGTCCAAATATTACCTTGGTACAGAGATTTGCATTGGTATCCCCTATATCCTATATCTAAAGCGGCGACGCCACCAACTGCAAAGTTAAGTGTGTCATGTAACGTTTCCCAACCGGGTGGCCATATATAAGTCCTCTGTCTGTTTGCAGTATACTATACAGTCAGGGGAATTTTGTAAGGTGTCATATAAAAAAAAAGATTTGGAATTCCCTGATGTATTATGCCTTGTAGGTAGGTACCCTTATAAGAACACCATAAAAAAGGTGTTACATTGTGCACGCGAGGAAACATGTTTGAATTTGGAATTTAGAGTGACGGGGTGGAGGAACTCCTTTGTCACGTGTGACACCTAATGGCGGTCATTTTTACTGCATCAAATTATTTAGGGTTGTTGTGTTTGTTGATATAATTCCGTTACATCACAATACAGCAGTGTTGTTGTTTTCAGTCGCAATGGCCGTGGTTTCGTGCTTGTGAATAAATCATATTCATTAACGAATGCTTTATGTGTGTGTGTATTCAGTAATCATTATACTTATTTAAAAAGGGGTCTTTACACCCCAAATAACTGGAGTTGAGTAATTTAACGGAATGTATTAGCTACGTTATTTGAAAACATGACATTACATTTTTTTATTAAGTCCATAACAAATACATGAGATTAGGTACCTATTCAACGTCGCTCAAATCCACATGGATGTTCCAAATTAATCCACATAGGTAATGAATATTGCCAAATCCACATTGACGTTTCAAATCCATAATTTTGGCCCAAAACTTCGACGTTCCAAATTAATAAATTTTGCATTGTGTTGATGTTTGTGTAAAATTAATGTTTGGAACTTCATTGACGTTTCATGAATTAACTTTACTCAATTCCACGATATCGTTCCAATTCAATTCACATTCACGTTCTAAAGGAATTAACTTTGCTCAAATCCACATTGAAGTAACAGATCAACGAACCTTACGACCAAATCCACGTCAAAGACCCAAATTTATGGATTTTGTTCAAATCCACATACGGGGAAAACTTACTGATATAAAATATAGCTAAATTATTAGTAATCCTTTTAAAAACGGGACTACAAACGATTGAATTGATAGGTTTCATGTTAAATTTTAGTAAAAAATGAATGTATTAACGCGACGTCGGAACACGTGTTCATGAAAATCATTATATTTTCGAATTTTGTCATAATATATTAACAGGGCAAACGCGGGTGCATGTGTACGTGTTCCAATATATTCGGAAAGTTCTAACATTTTACTAGGGAAACCGCGTGCTGTCCCGTTTTTAACAGGATTTTAATAAATCATCAATACCTACTCATTTTTCTCCGTGCATTAACGTTACAATGAATTAATTTTACCCAAAAGACTATTTATTTGAAACCTTTTTATTTTAAAGATTTAATGTAAAATAAACAATTGTCAGTGTGTAATACTAGCGCAGACTCGTGAAAAATCACGGGATATTGTAATTTTTGTAGGATTTATAACGGTATGTTAGCTAAAGAGCGCAGGCCCTTAAAAAAATCACGAAATCTGACTTTACTAGACTTTTCAAGATAACCCTTAAGAAATGTAAACAAATGAAAAACACACATTTCAAATATAGAATTAAAATAATTTTGTGTTAAAAAATATCGTTTTATTAGTAGTTAGATACTTTATCGTGTGTATGAATTCTTAACACAACAGCTCCAATTTTGTAAGTGACAATAATATTATGTTATTTGTAAGTACTAATGACACATTCGAACTAGAGTTACAATCACGGACAAACCCACAACCGAAATGAGTGTTTTTGATAAACTTCTTAGGTGGGGTATAATGACGAGGTAGGTACCAGACACGAACTAGATTCACATTAGTAGGTTCCAACGCTCCACACGTCTGGAAACTTTTCAATACCATTACTTAAAGCTCTCATCAGGCAACTACTGCCGCTAGGAATTTGTAACTCCGGGCCTTCCTTATCGACTGAGCGAAGTTAGTTTCAGCGTTGCGCTCTGTGAATTTCCCTAATGGTGGCAGTAATCAGCCGATCTCTACAGTCAACTTCTAGCATTAATTGGACCCCCTCTTTTCTCTGCTTTATCTCTACCCCTTACCTTATTATATCTCCTTGCTCTTCTGCGCCTCTGGTATGAGGATTATCAGCCCACGAAGGTGTCGCAACACAATACGATGTCAAAACGGTTCTTCAAAATATAACTTAAACCAGGCTTTCTTCTGAGTAATTAACTTTGTCCTTAGATCAATTGGATCTCTGGTAAATATTGATGATTATACTGCACTAATTTAACTAAAAATATTATTTTCTAATTTCTAATATTTTTTATTTCATGTGCGCAAAATAATAGATTATTTTTTAATTCACTTGAAATCAGCGGAGTAGTAGTAGTGCGTAGTTTTGCAAGCTCGGGTAGGTACAGAAAAATTAGTTTTGCCAATTTGTTCTGTCTTCTTTTATCTCTCCATAAAAATACTAATATTTTAGCATTTCGTCATTATAAACACCAAGGCAAATGCAGGTGCATGAACACGTTTTCCGATAAATTAGGAATTAACTAAAAGTTCATCAGGAAACGGCCTGCAATCCCATTTTTAACCAGATTACCAATAATTCTAAGAGAATCTTAATAAATTACTAATTTTTCTTCGTGTAGTTACTATTTTTGCGTTGATTATTTGAAAATGGCCAATTTATTATCATCTGCCGCCGATTGTTGTAGCCAACTGAATAAATAGGCGTGCAAGTTTCTTAGCAAATTCATGGAAAAAATGTGTGCATTTTTCGGGACAGACACAGCTTTTCAGACTTTATGGATCGCACACCTTTGCTTGAAATAAATTTAGAAGTTATAAATGTGCACGATAGTTCAGAGATTTGCTGGTAACGGTGAAGATCGCGTCAGTGATGAGTGATTCTTTTAAGAATCAATAAAAAAAATCAAATTTCCGATTTCCTTTTTGAATCTTTCCTAACTAAAGAAAAATGTACCCGAAATATTGTACACCAATTGATAGATTCAAGATGGATATCAGGAGCCACTCTAACCAAGATAAAATGTTATCATATGATAAGTTATAATATTATAATAAATAAATAAAGTCATTTGTTAAATTAGATGTACAAATAACTAAAATAAAATTAATCTATATAAATAAAAATGTAAATGTTCCTTTGTTCAAAATCTTAAATCTCCTAAAGTTCTTCACCGATTGCTTTGAAATTTATATAACAGCGCAACCTATTGGACAAACACGCATTTTTTAAAAACGCCATATGTTGGACGTAAAAGCAACACTCGCTATTGTTTATCTATCTGCACATACAGACTGAGTCACAGCAACGTGTGGCGGGGTACACCTAGTAAATAAATAAACCTTTCCTGAATCAGAAAAATATATCGATTTCAAAAGCGATTCTGTTCTAATTGATCATCTACTCTAACCACCAAGCTTTCGCGGTAACTTTTAGATCTATTATGATATTCCAATTAGTTTTAGAATTATAAAAGATAATTATAACCTTATTTATGGGTAGGCAATCAAGTGAGCAACTTAGAATACAATATTGTTAAATTTATTTTTTAGTATACAAATTACCTACAATAATTTTTGAAAACACAAAACTCTCATTCAAGGACGATAGATTAAGGAGGATAAAATAAACAATGCTAACGGAATCATTAGCGAGTTACGCATGTGTCACGTGACGTAACTCGCACAACTTCAAAAGCACTCACGAGAAATCGATTAAATAACCACACTCAAGGTTTCTCCTGGGTCTTAATTTGATAACAGATTTCCTACTGGCTTTAGAACTAAATTCCTAGTTATCTTCTAGGCTGTTTATTTTGACCCTTCAAAGTTGTCCGTAGAGAGATGTTTTCGTAAATTACATATACTCTATACTGCTGTAATAATAACGTTTTTAACAGAAATTAAATAAAAACAATTCACCTATAAGATTACCTGCAATAGTAGCTGGTAAATTCAAAATTTATAAGTAAATACTCGAGGTGACTACCCTGTTTGTCATTTTTGAGCCTCATTCACAAAGGGAGGCATATAAAGCACTGTAATTTTCGACTTCTTGATACATTCTCATATCTCGGTCCTAAAATATATAATAAAATCCCCTCTCAGCTGAAACTGTGTGAATTGTCATCCTTCGGTCCAAGAGTGACAAAATGGTTGTTGGAGGTAGGCAGGACTGATTCCGAAATGTTACTAAAAATGTAATTTGATAATTATTTATCACGAACGTCTCTTTATGCATCTGTTTTATGTATCTTCGTTTTAACATACTTATTTTATCTAGTCTTAAATCCTGTATTCGTCTAGGATAACTTGAAACCTGTAAATTTGACTATCTTAAAACGGGAATCCTACCTAGTTGGACAGTCAAAAGCATAAAATGTAATCATTATAAAAAATAAATAAATTTGTTAGAAATAGTTACAGCATACAAATTGTGAGAGTCGTGGTCCAGTTATTTTTCTAGTGTTTCTTTCTAGCCGGCTATACTTAAAACTCTATAGTATGAAGTTAACATTAGAGTTTTTTTACGGTTTTCGAGATTTTCCAAATCAAAAAGTATCTGTAGAAAAATATATTTCTATTTTGAAAGAAAAAAAACGTGGGATTCGATTATTTTGTCAGATATTTTTCCCTCTACATCTGCTATTATTTATTTGAACAAACACATAGAAACATTAGGTAAGTTTTTAGATTTTCACGGCCAAAAGCATTTTCGTTGTTTGTTTTTGGGGTGTTATGCCGTGTTGCGCTAACTCCTTCTTTAGCCGACGTTCACATCTTCGGATCTACCGGATCTGCCCTGATGATGGACACTGCAACGCTGTCCGAAACGTCGGCTAAAGAAGGAGTTAGCGCAACACGGCATAACACCCCAAAAACAAACAACAAAAAAAAAACATAGAAACATTATTTATTTGTACACATAACACGAACGCAGGATTGTATGAACTGGCGTGTGTTTTACAATCCGAAATGTTTCACGGTGTGTTTTTTTTTGTGCGTTTATTTAAAAAAATTGTTTTTTTTTTTTTTTCACTAGAAGTTTCTTTTCTGAAGTCGAATAGCAAACTTGAAACATGCCGTTTGAAAGCATTGCTTCTGTGTGAGTACTGTGTTCGATTCAACTATGGTAGCGATTCCTATAAGCCTCGTCTGTACCAAAGTGTAAAAGTCACACTGACAGCTCGTTTGTAACAATTGGCCGTATGCCAACTTTCTCGCCATTAATGTCGCGTCGCCGAAAATTTTATCCCCTTGCGAAACAGGCTTTACGCTCAAAGTTTCACAGTGAGGTTATGTGAGACGGAGGATTTAATTTCCCGTTCAAATTACTTGTTTCTCGAACATTCCATATTTCCATTCCCAAAATGGATGACATAATCTCATGTCATTTGTTGGAATAATTAAAACTAACGCCAGCTCTTGTCTGCAGGCTCTTGGAACATTGTTTGCGTGGATTGTTAGTCGCGAATTAATGACGGATATTAATCTTAATGAGGTATTTCGATGTGGAATTGTCTGGGGAACAAGTGAACTTCTTTGGGTGTTCTCTACACTTCATTATTCATACATTTAAGCAGACCAATATAATGAATTTAAAGAAATTTTATAAAATCCATATAGAACCTTTACAGAATCATTTCTACTAGCAGATAGCTTTCGCTGTTTGAAAACTTCAACGATTCTTTTTTTAAATAACAGAGGGTGCCACTTCCGTTTACAAAAATCCTAAACTGTACAGTCATTAAAATAATAATTCTGTCAGACATATGCTCAGTTGGTAATACATACGTAGAGGTGGATGACTGGTGTATTTAACTGCACGGGATGTTACTACAGGAATTATAGTCCAGTCAGCCTGTGTCGTAGAACACCATTTAGACCAACTAAATAGTATAAAGCTAATTTTTTCCCCATCGACTACTAACATTTAGACAAGTGTTTAGAAAAAAGTCCCCGCCCCTACCCCCCTTGCTTCCCCCCCTGTGCCCCCACAAACATGAAAAGTGTAAGGGTTTCGTAAATCGCGTCTATCTCAATTATTAAACAACATATCGGATTGAAATTTTTTTTATTCTCTTTGTTGTAACATTTTCTACAAAAAAAGTTCAGTTAACTTTCGTCGTAACTTTTACCGTTTGTTTGTAATTCGTATGATAAGGTAAAAATTTGTATATTTTTTGGCACATAATTTTATATTTTGTCACAGAACTTTTCAGGCCGACATTTTATGAAAAAATATTTCCTACAAAAGTTGTAGTCTCTGTTATTACCTTTAAAATGATATATTTTAATGTGTACTTTATGGCTAGAAAACGCCAAATATCAACCGTGAAAGTCGGGATGTGACATCAGAGTGTACTGGCCTCGAGGAGGGGGTTTCGAGTTGTTGCATGCAGAGTGACTGATGTCAAGGCCATAAATAGGTCAGTTACGGAAACCCGCCAGACAGAAAGGGTCGCGTCGCGAGAGTCCGTGTTTCGCAGTGATTGTGTTTTATGGTTTGTGTTTTACGGTTTGTGTTTGTTTTTGTGAACCAAAATGGAGGGCGAGTCATGTGTTATTTGCAATGAACCTTTATCTGTAAGTCAAAATGTTACAGTTACTTCTAAGGGGATTAAAACTTTAATCGAATCTAGCCTTCAAAGGAAGGACGGCCTACAGTGTAAATTCGAAACTCTTCCGACAGTCAGTATACACAAAGAATGCCGTAAAGTGTATACCCGCAGTAGTTCAATAAAAGCTTACATAGCGAGCTCCAAAAACGTTGAAGATTTTGAATCAAACAGTGCGCCTATAAAATGTAGGTCTAATTCTCAGAAGTTTAATTTAAAAGTGAATTGCTTATTTTGTGGAATGGATGCGGTGGTAAATATAAAGACTCCAACAGAATATAGGAAAGCGGTCCATTTAGTTCATACTTTAACTATAAAACAAACTATATCTAAATATATTGAAAATAGGAATGATGATTGGGGTGATTTGGTTAGGTCCAGGCTAGAAGGAGTTGTAGACCTCGTAGCTGCTGAGGGGCGTTATCATTCCGACTGTTATGCTAGGTTTTCGAAACAACCCACTCAATCATCCAGTACGTACGCAGGTCGTGGTAGACCAGTTGACGATTTATTAAAAGAATCATTCATAAAAGTTTGTGATTTCATTGAGGAAAACGATGATTGCCAGCATAGTATTTCTGACCTTTTGCAATTGATGAAAAGTGTGTCAGGCAGAGACCAGGTTTATGAAATTAACTACTTCAAAACTCTATTACTTAGGCACTTTGGTGAAAGACTTCTTATTACAAACATAAAACATAAATCCTCCATCGTTTGTTTAAGAGATGGGGCGGGCAAGGTTTTGTCTGAAACTTGGTACTCTCAAAAGAAAAGCAATAAAGATGATGAGATTAGGAGAATCGTTTCTACAGCAGCAGCTTTGATAAGACAAGAAATTCAAAATCAAGTGTATGATGACTCGACTTACCCCAGTGTTGAAGATATAAGGTCAGGCGGGAAAGATGTTGTTCCACAACTTCTAGATTTGTTTTTAAACGATCTAACGAAGAGAAGAAGGCAAACTTCAGACGAAAGTATGGACGTAAAACGAAAGAGGACTACCATAAATCACATGATATTAAAACTGTGTAGGCCTAGGTCTTTTCAATCACCTGTCCAGTCTGCTTTTGGATTATACTTATCTAGACGGTATGGCTCTAAACATTTAATAGACATTTGTTAATCTCTGGGATGTTCAACGTCATACTATGAGACAGAAATGTACTTACAATCGCTGTTAAAAGCAGGTGGGCCCCAAATTGAGGAAAGGATTTTTTTCCAATTTGTATTTGACAATATTGATATCAACTTAAGAACTCTTGACGGTAAAGACACATTTCACGCTCTCGGAGGCATACAGTGCGTAACTCCAAAAACAGCTGTGTCGAGTGATGTCCGAGTTCCACGTGTTAAGACATGCGACTTTGAAGGTAAATTCAATGTCCCAGTTTTAATGTATACTAAAAAGGCGAAAAGTGGCTTAAAGTCTTTAACAATAGAAAACATTTCTGAAAATATGCCCACTCAATGCTTAGTCTCAGCTCGTAACATGCTTTGGTTATGTATTTTTGCTTTTGTGCCAGTTTCACTACCTGGATGGTCTGCATACATGCGAAACTGTTACGATGGTAGACAAAACTTTGAACCATCTTATGTACTGGCTTTGCCTTTTATAAACATAGATCCAGGAAATCCGACTGCTATTTATTCTGCCCTTAGTTACGCTTCTAAAGAGAGCAAGTTAGCTGGCCAGCCGTGTATTGTCACTTTTGACCAACCACTTTTCCTGAAAGCAGTAGACATTGTTGCAAGTTCTTCTACAGAAAGTGAAATATCTGGAGTAATCGTCAGACTAGGCGGATTCCATCTTCTAATGAGTTTCCTTGGTTGCTTAGGAAAGTTTATGGAAGGTAGTGGAATCGAAGAAATGTGGACCTCTGTTTATGGAAAATCAACGATTCCTCACCTTATGTCAGGACATGCTTACGCAAGGTCTTATAGAGCTCACATGATGACCCAGGCAGCTTTGATGTTACTGCTATTCGAGGAATGTTCATCTCTTAAAGAAATGATTACAAACGACTTTAATGATATTCATATCCAAACAATTAACAAACAAACAACTATTGAAGACGCCATGAGTGAGTGTAAAACAAATGAAATAATGACAAGACTAGAAGAAGTGTATGAAGATTTGGTTAAAACTAGTAGAACTTCAAAACTGTGGCTACAAGAGTTTAAATTGGTGAATTTGGCTCTAGATTTTATTCTGGCAGAGAGAATCGGCGATTGGAATTTGCACATTAATACAGTCAAGCAAATGATACCGTATTTCCATGCTGCTGGACATTTGCTCTACGCCAAATCCGCACATATATACTTACAACAAATGTTGAGTCTACAATCGAAGATGTCAAATGAAGACTTCGAAAGGTTCGTCAATAAAGGTTTTTTTTACAGTTCGGCGTACAGATGGATTTTTTACCGGTATCTGGACGGACATGACCATAGAGCAGACATTAATGCGATCATCAAAATCCATAGGTGGCCTTACTCATGGACGAGGATTAAGCGAGAGGACGCTAACCAAGTTCATTGCTTGCGCTCCTGCATCCCTACAAATTTGTGAGGCTTTCGAGAAGTTCTCTGGCTGCTTGACTCAGTTTAACGAACAGCACACTGAACTTAGATGCAGTAGAAGAGAAAGGGACTTGCAAGATATTAATAAATTTCTCGGGTGGCTGCGTATCCATAATCCTTTCCGACAGAGCAACGATTTAATTTCTTTATCCTCTGGTCTAGTAGTGACAAGTTCGGGTGTAAACTGCGATGAAGCGTATGATGTAGGAATGAAATGCTTGAAAGACATCGAAGGAAATAATTTTGCAGATGTTAAATTGAAAAGAAAAAATAAAGTTAAAACTATAGGCTCCGTAGTAAGTGGTATAAATGTGAGATCTGAAGAAGTGCCAATTAATCCTGATCAGCTGTTTAATAGGGTTATATGTATGTCTCAAGGAACAAATAATCTCAAACAATACTTCAACTATGAACTTAGCCCATACCCTTTGTCTTTATTTGAAAACAATAAAATGATAAGAAAGGGAACTAAATCAAGTCTTATGAAAATATTTGAAAAGTGGACAGTTAGCAACGAAGTTTTTAAAAATTTGCCCCCAAAAATATATGTAGTAGATGGAGGGTATCTTTTGCACAGTGTTATTTGGCCTGACAAAGTAACATATAGCAGCATCATAGAGAAGTATGTTGATACTGTAATGAAACGGTATGGGAAAGATTGTCATGTTGTGTTTGATGGGTATCCTGACTATCCCACCACAAAAGGGATCGAACATATGCGGAGAAGTAAAAAAACATCTCTAGAAATGAAATTCAACGTTAATATGGAATGCTCTGTGAAGCAAAATGAATTTTTGGCAAATCCAAAAAACAAAAGCCAGCTTATTGAACAGCTCTCTCAGAAGCTTAATGAAGCAAACATTCCAACCATTGTGGCGGAGGAAGATGCAGATACTAAAGTGGTCGGAAGAGCAATAGATGTCTCCCAGATTCAAAGTGGGAGGCCTGTAGTTGTTGTCGGACAGGATACTGATCTTTTCGTTCTATTGTTAGGGCTACCACAGTGTCAAAATGTGCAACTATTCTTTCACAAACCCTCTGGCACACCATCAACGTATGACATCAGCAAGATTCGTGAAGAGATTGGTGATATGAAGGATGTGGTATTATTTTTGCATGCTATCACAGGATGTGATACCACATCTTATTTATTCGGCAAAGGCAAAATTAACGCGTACAAATTGCTAAGTTCATCAAATGATCTCCGCACAAAAGTTTTACAGTTTTATGAAAAACAGGCAGACAAAAATATTCTCAAAGAGGTAGGAGAGGCTTTTGTCTTGAAACTATATGGATGCACAAGGTCTGCAAGTCTGAATGACAGTAGATATTCAATGTACCTTAAAGCTGTTGCAAAAATGTCATTAAAATCCAAATTTAAAATGGCGTCCCTCCCTCCAACATCTGATGCTGCTGAACAACACGCCTATCGAACATACTATCAGATTCAAAAATGGATTGGAGATAAGGAAATCAGCGCTACGGACTGGGGATGGATTTTAACAGACAACATGCTGTACCCAGTGCACTCAAAAAAACCACCGGCACCTGAAGAAGTTATAAACTTAGTTTCCTGCAACTGCAAAAAGGCTTGCAAAAATAATTGTAGCTGCTTTAAAGCATCACTTGATTGCACAGAAATGTGCGGGAACTGTGGTGGATCATGCAGCAATGTAACTTTGGTTGAAGTCGAGGAAAATGAAGAACCTCTCATGGAAGTTTAGGATATGATCAAATTAAGATACCGCAATTATTTTGTTCTAAAATAACATCTTTAAAAAATATTACATGCATTTTCAAACCAAAAACTATTTAAAATACCTATTTTCGCTGTATACAAGGACTTATTATTATTTGAAACAAATTTAAAAAGTGGGGAATTTAGGTTTCACCGAGACTCGATTAGTTTTATTTATGGAAAATGCAATAGTGTACCTTGAAGATAAAAAACACTATCACTATACAACAATATCTGCATTGCAACGCGCGCCGCGCCGGCCGGCCCCACCTCGACCGAACCCGCGATGATAATCTCGTTGGATCTCCAACAAAGTAAGTACTATTTTATATCATTTTAAAGGTAATAATAGGGGCTACAACTTTTGTAGGAAATATTTTTTCATAAAATGTCGGCCTGAAAAGTTCTGTGACAAAATATAAAATTATGTGCCAAAAAATATACAAATTTTTACCTTATCATACGAATTACAAACAAACGGTAAAAGTTACGACGAAAGTTAACTGAACTTTTTTTGTAGAAAATGTTACAACAAAGAGAATAAAAAAAATTTCAATCCGATATGTTGTTTAATAATTGAGATAGAAGCGATTTACGAAACCCTTACACTTTTCATGTTTGGGGGGGCACAGGGGGGGAAGCAAGGGGGGTAGGGGCGGGGACTTTTTTCTAAACACTTGTCTAAATGGTAGTAGTCGATGGGGAAAAAATTAGCTTTATACTATTTAGTTACATATAAAAACACAGGCTGACTGGACTATTATTCTAACCTCTAATCCGTA
The DNA here is from genome assembly GCF_061612785.1 of Hesperophylax consimilis. Taxonomy (NCBI): domain Eukaryota; kingdom Metazoa; phylum Arthropoda; class Insecta; order Trichoptera; family Limnephilidae; genus Hesperophylax; species Hesperophylax consimilis. Next base: position 29,237,549 of record NC_142853.1, read on the forward strand.
GATGTTCCGCGAATGTTTCCGTATTCAAATCGTCTAGCAAACCAAAACCTATTTAAATTTTCTGGTTGCAGAGTTTTGTCAGCCGATATTTTAATTAGTTGGTTGTGAATATTATATTCCACACACTCTTTTCACATTGGTAATGTAAAATTTTGATAAACGTTAAAATATGTAGTGATACTTAGGACGGGTTGTTTCGGAGAATTTGAACAATTCATCAAATTTCAACGTTCATTGACGGGTTCTCTGAATGTCCTATTCAAGTTCTGTTATTATATCATTATAGGCTAGTTGCTTGACATAACTGAAATAAAAATAGAACTTGAAAAAATCTTTCACGGAACCTGAAAATTAACTTAGAAATTTGAAGAATTGTTCAAATTCTCCGAAACAACCCGTCCTTAGTGTTTTAGTGATTACTTTATGTTTTGACTTTTAGGGGGTGGCGACACAAAAAGTTTGAGAAACGATGCTCTAATAGAATTTTTTACTATACAATGCTTATAATTTATGTGACAATTTCTTTATACCATTGTAGTTTCTTAAAAGGGATGCGTTCAGAAGGAATTTAAAACAGCGCTCCTCAACTTTAGTACATTACCGTTTGAATATATTGTATCACGTTTTATTTATGTACAATTTTTTGTTGTTGCTTATTGTATTTTTTTAAGTTAAGCATACATCCCCAGGTAAGGAATATCTTGACAATATGTGAATTCATCCTAATACCATCATAATGAACGTAAAATTTTGATTGAACAATGATGACTTAGCAGATTAGCAGAGGATTTAATCCGCGATGTCTGGGTGAAAATCCGACGCTTTGGATCTTACGACCAACTAACCATGCACAGAAATTATTTTGCACATTGTAAAATAGAGTACCTACATTGAAATTTTTTACTGTCTAACTAGGAAATTCACGACTTACGTTAAATATTTATTGGACTTCTTAGTTTAACCAAGTGTTTACAAAAATATAATCGATCCTAAGACGAAGACATTACAGGACCAACGACTGGTGTCACTCGTATGACAATATATGCAATAATGTATAAGGAATATAGACAGTATAAAAAAATATTATTATTAAATTTAATAGCTTTCAAAGTTATTTTTTTTATTTCGTTAATTCAAGAGTAATGAAATCGTCAGTGATTAATTTGAAAATATTGCAAAATCACGGGATATTATAATTTTAGAATTTATGAAGCTGAACATTTATGTAAAGAACACACCAAAACAAGGACAATTGTACAGAATTATCATATAGGCAGGTACTTTATCACTTATCAAAATTTTTGACACTAAGTCTAATTTTGAAAATGTAATTTTTTTTAAAATTTAAGCTCATTGAACCAGAGTTACAATCGCTGACTCACAATCGAAATTAGTATTTCTAATAATAATAATGCCCCTTCAATAAAGTAAACAAGAAACGAAAAACACGTTACCAAAGCCTTATTGAATATGACATTTAAAAAAAAAAACAAGAATCGATTTAACCCAAAGATGAACATCCAATAACCAAGTCAAACAGGGATCTTATAACAACCTTTTTTCTGAAACCGAATTCAGGTACCTTTAGCGCCTCCTGTTGTATCAATAAAGGTCCAGCGAGGCTGGTATCAGCAGGTGATGATTTAGTTTTTTTTTGTATCAACACAAAAAGCGTCCTTTGTAAACAAATTGAGCTCTCCCACGTGTGAAACTGACAATGGAGGTGTGGTTTTATATTCAAGGCTGTCTCCGGACACGCTTGGGAGCTTTTAAAATTTTGTTTAGTAAAATAGTAAAATTCACGATTATTGTGATAAATAAACTTTTTATTTATTTGAGTATCATGATGTTTTCTTAACTAGGTCGATGATGAAGATTATGTTTAGTAAACACATTTAGTTTAATTATTTAAAAAAATATCCCCTTTAAGGCGTTTTTATATAACATATATTATAAAGCAAAATTATGAACGTATAATTATATAAATCAGAATTATATGAATCATAATTATATAAATATACTAAAAAGCTTCTAAAAGTACTACGCCTGCAGAAAAAATGCTGCCATTAGTTTATTAAGCTGCCTCACGGATGCTAAATATGTCGATATTCGAATTGATTCTGTTCAACAACAGCAAGATTGCCCTGCTCACCGCCATGATCTTTGGAAAGGTTAGGAGACAAAACAGCATGATGCTTTCGGTGACGGAGATAACCATCGGAAATGAATTCTTTTCATGATGGCTGAGTTTTCAAACCATCCACGAATCGGTTTGAAAAAATATGTAGCTATCCCTGCTGACCTGTAGATGGTTTATTCTGAGCAAACCCAAGAGAAGGTCAGTAGGAGAGAGAGAGGGTAGTAGTCATTCTCCCCCTGTTAAACAAATCTCAGAAATTTCTGCTGATCTTTCTCCAACATGGGGGAATACTTTAGCATTGCTTTCCACTTTAACTTAAAATTATTTTTTCCTCAACCTGCAGACTGCGGCTCTTAAAAAAATAGCGTATTTGCAAACACCAGTGTTTGTCTGGATTAAACATATTTATTCATGTCATCAAATGCTCAAAGGTTGTGAAAATTTTATGATAAATGATAAACAAGTTAGGTTATTCCGTCGCGGTAATATCTTTTTTCTCATGCATTTTATACTGAGTTTTGATTGTGATGGTAATAATTATTTACATTTGTTAAATATCATATTTTGATGATATTATTTAGTCAACCGAATCTTACACTAGTACCAATACGCGTATGTGTCTCTGTGGTAGAAAACTATTTCTGAAATATAAATAACGTTGCTAAAGGTGAGATACATTCCTAAAAATCACACGGGAATACATTTGTATGCTGTTTAGTATTAGAGAGGTATTTATAATTTGGTACGATGGTACACGATGGATTACACCTATATAAAAAAAATAGATTTTAAATAGCTTTGTGCATGCTCTCTACTCGTTTATAGATTTGGTTCGTTGTTCACACTGTGAGGTTATTCACACGAAGTGTACACCAATGATTATGTTACATTATTAATATATTGATGATTATTACCAGAACGGTCGATCAAACTTTACATTATCATCTGGCCAACACACCTACATTACAAAGACAATTACATCAAATCTACATTCCAAAATTAAATACATCTTTTGACCAGAAAATACAATTCTATTCAACAAAATTACATAATGCCCTTTCAAATGAAATTAAAAACACCACGTAGATAAACAAGTTTTAAAACAGGTATGATTTGAGATTTTCACGGCCAAAAGTATTATAGTGATTTGTTTTTAGGGTATTATGTCGTGTTGCGCTATCTACTTCTTTAGCCAACGTTTCGGACAGCATTGCAGTGTCACATTACACATCTGCCCTGATGATGGACACTGCAATGTTGTCAGAAACGTTGGCTAAAGAAGGAGATAGCTCAACACGACATAATACCCTAAAAACAAATCACTATAAAAGATTAAAATATGGACATCATAAAAATATGGCTAAGTAAACATAAAGATGAGAAAATTATAAAAAAATATGAAAACAGCATAAGTATTACAATCTAGTCCGCTTTGGAACAAGAATCTCAAGAGAGGACTGTGCATATAAAGAACTTATATTATAACATGTAACTCAATAGTTGTGGTCGCAAATTGTATGCGAATAAGTGGTAATTGTGGTGGACTGTAATAAATATTTAATCTTTTAAAATTGACACAACTACTTCGGATATTTAGTTAGTTAGAATTGGGAAGAAAGTTTGACTTACTCTTGGTCTTCGGAAACACGTCTTGTTGCGAATCGATATTATGACCCCGAGAGACACCGCACAAGGGATACTGCACAAGGTTTCCGTAGTAGATTCGGTATCATACACAGTGAGGGTCACTTAACGTGTAAACTGCACGGTTTTCTTAACAGAGTCGCAGTGTAAAATATTTTTTTACAAAAGTCACTGATGTAGGCAATCCACACTGTCAGACAAAGACAGGCAATTGGGTAACAGGTTGAATGAAGGAATGTAGGAACATAAGAGTATGTTAGAGGTATAAGCATATAGTTGCGTCATCAATAATTATTTATCTTTTAACTAACAAAAATATTTTTAAAAACTTCACAATTATTCTCATAATTCATAAAATATGAAATTAAATCACGGTAACGTAGGAAATTAATCATTATTAATAATTATTTAGATACATATTTTTTTTCAATGTTTCGTTTATCCCGTCACTGTTACACATTATATGAGGTAAACCGTAGGTGTTTATAATCTAGCGATTAACAAACACTCTATTAATAAGCTCAGCAAGAAAGAAATATTGCTAAGCCGAAGACATTACGATTCACCTTCAGCTGTAAAAGTAGACGTGAAAAATCTACACACCACGTTAATGGTATTAACTCCATATATTTTTATCTTAATTGAATTCTCCCAGAATAATAATATAAATGAACCTCTCGTTCCTTGAGTATGTGTAATACTTCACACTAACGTTTCGCGTCAGAGTTACTTGAAGAATTTGAAAGGCTGATTTATTAAACAAAGTAAACCATTTATACAGGGAGCCGAGTAGTTTTCACCATAATGCCCGGTACAAATCTAGGGGTGAGAATGCTGAACAAGCTTTAATGGTAGGAATGCGAAAGCTTTGTATTCCCCACTTGACATTGTTTAATTTCATAATTAATTTCGGTATTATTTATGTGTGGTGTTGTTTTTACCAAGCTAAGGGAATGAACATGACAAAATGTTTATAATTACCAGATATGTATAATACCTACATACATGGTGTGTGTGGTTCAATTTATAACCAATTTAATTTAAGCATAATTATCAACTATAGATTGTCAGCACTTATTTATGAAATTAATTATCACGTTATTCTGAGCGCGGTTTAAAAGTTATAAATGTATATAATATATCTAAAAACTAGTTAATAAGTTTTATTAATGATTTCTTTACGTAATATAATAATAACAGTATGATTTTCTTATTAAAACGTATCAAACTTTATCATAACAGAATCAGGATAATAAGCAATTGACCGCTTTAAGCCTGCCTATACGGTTCGAATATTTGTCTCATGTAATGTCAAAAGTACTACAGCTTGAGCTCTTTTTGACCTTTTCGTTGGTTATTAGGTTTCTCCGTTATATATATTTTTTACTATGTTTTTAGTAAAAAAAATGTCGCCGGAGACTAAAATTTCATTAACATTTTTTACTCCAAAATATGTCTGAAATAACTGCTTTTACTTTAAGCTTTTTTTAACTTTAATACGTCCCTTGACCCCCTGTATAATATTTTAACGCGAACAGAGTTAGATTTTGATATCTCTGCTACTTATATTTTTTTTTTTTATGAATTAAGAAAAATAATATTTAAAAAGGTAGCTGCCAAAAATATGGGAAAAATAGTTTATATAAAAATAGCAAGATCATATTGTTAATTCTAAATTTAAAATATGATATCGACAATTGTGACGTTAATAAATAGGTCCCATTGGTCGAGTGGTTAAGACGCCTGTCCCAGTAAGATAAGATATTCTGGGTTCGATTCCTACTTGTGACCGTTATGTTTCGTTTAGACTTATTAGTATTATTATTCAATGAAATAATAATTGTACAAAATTTTGTAATTTGAACAAAAACACAAGCACCCGGATCCATATTACTTCGGTTACATGCTTTTCTCTACTACGCAAGGCCAAAGCAAATTACGCCATATAATCTGTCGTTCCACCTGCAGTTAGACTAATATCTGTCAAGGACAGTGCCACCAGCTAGCCCCGCTACAAACCTCCCCCACCCCGTGCTGCCCTGGTAGGCCCGACTAGTGATTGCTATCCGCATAATCCGGATTATTCGGAGTGAAATCGCAATCTGGATTTTTAAATAATATGAAATCCATCTTTTCCGGATTTCAAGTAAAAAGAAAGTTGTTATTTACAATGCAATATCATCACCATCATCATCATCATCATCATCGTCACCATAACATATTATATTGCCGATTGAGTCGTACAAATCTGTACCCGAATTCGCCCGTGGGAAGAGCGATACGCTATTTAAATATATAAGATAAAAAATTCGACATATTCTTCGGAAAATTCAATGAGTTTGTAAGGTTTTTGGCGCTACATTCTCACTGTGAAAATGGTACTTTTACAATTAGTTAGATAAAATATCTGTAATGTTGTAACGAACGCGTTTAACATGCTAAAAGGCACACTTAAACATTTCGTGAGCTGGAATCTCCACCTGATCTATTTCATAGAATCTATGAAATATACGATAGAATAGATACGTTGGGAACTCAGCTTAAGACAGCGACAAATGTATTTGTAATAATTTTTTTTTCATGGTTTCAATAAAGCAGTTGTGCACCAGTATATTGTTACAGAGATTACTGTTGTAGAACCTCTTTTTAAAGGAGGTAAGTAAATGAGAAATGGTAAAAAATACACATAAATAAGCCGTAGAGATAACAAATTGTAGAATTACGTAGGTAACTACTTAACAAGTATATATTCAAGATTTAGAGCAATACTAAAGAATATAATCAATAATGCTACAAATAAACATTAAAAAAAAATATATTATGTAGTAGAAAAAAAACGACTTATATTTTAATACGAACATGTAACATAAATTTACAGGTTAATTACGTTTAAGCCAAAAAAGCTTACTATCCTTAAGTTGCTTAAGTTTTATTATGCCTTAAACTAATTAGAAGATAAAGGGGAGAGGGAGGGGAATACAGGGTAAGGATAGGAGATGACATGGTACAATTAGAAAAGGTTGAAAGGATAGTTAACCCAGTAACCAAATACAAGATTTAATATAGGATTAAGATTAAAACAAAATTATAATTTTGATTTTCAATAAATTTTAAAATTCGATTTTCCCAAACGGGCCCGGATTTGCAATCCCCAGGCCCGACCTCCTCGTGGTGTGCGTGTGATGTTTTGGACATCCACAAAAATAAACGATAAATAATAAAATAACGTGCTCTAAAAATTTTTTGTTTAAACAACGACGGAAGATTTATTGACAGACAGGCCTTGAGTAAACAGATTCCCACGGGAAAGGAGAGACCGGAGGACAGTCAGGTTTGGAACTTGAGTGCGTTGACAGCTCCATGAAATCTATACAAATGAGAAGTGTTGTGTGAAATTGCAGTGAATTAGTGGATTCAGATGGTGTTAATAGTATTGTGGAATTTTGAACTAAAGTGAAAGATTATTGATCCGGTGTTTGTGTGAAGTGAAAGTGATTCGACTCAGTGGGAAAACAATTAATAATAATGACAATAATAATAATTGGATAATTTGTAGAGCGCCGTTTTGTAAAAACCCACCTCAGGGGCGCCAGGTGTTGTGCAATCGCGATTGTGTTATAAAGTTGTGTTGATTTAAACGTGATTTCGTATACAGTTTGAACTAGATTGCTTGTCTTAAAAACATGAAAATAATAAAAATATTGATTGCGTTTTAAAATAGAGTGAATGTACTTAAAGGCAGGAAGTGTTTAATCGGGCTAAGTTATTGATTTGGCGAGATGGCATTCTATCCACGGAGACCGAAAACCAGAGAATCAAATAGATTATTAACTGTGGGTTCGAATCCTAACAGATTAGGGAGGTACAATTTTATTTACAGGAATATTTAATTACCCTTTTATAAGCGTGGGGAGGAGGTCGAAAGTTAAAGTGATTTAGCTATATAGTGTAACCAGGTAAGTTTCACACGAGGATTTGGAGGTGACTAACAGGGTGAGTTTTTTATATTATTTATTAAATTTCAGAGGACCCTTTTAATAATAGGATACAACCGAGGTACAGGAACCGAGTTTGCAACGCCTGCAACCCAAATAATCTTCCCATAAGAAGGGATATGCTAGACGCATTGTCAATCAGCTGTGAGCGAGAGACGAGTCAACGACCTTTTCATATATGGGACGGGGCGCGGTGTACAGTCAGTCAAAGGGGGAGGTTTTGCTAGCGTATGCCGTCCCAAATTGAGAGCGATCGGATGCAGCCAGACGGAACAGAATGAAAACTTTTCTTCTGTTATTTGACTTTCTAATTTGATACTTTTCATCTATTGTTTGACTTTCTAAGTTACGAATTGGGATGCACAAAAACAAATCTAAAGTCGAAAGAGGGAGATGGTATTCTCCGAAATAAAACTACCAACCGAACAACTTTTCTCAACAGGTATCTTTCGAGAGGTGGGCAGCCTCTTTAAGTTAAATGCAAAACATCAAGCCAATTATCCGTTTATGCCTTACCTGAGAGGATGGGTGTTCGGTAGAAGTTACCCATACCTAATGCACGAGGATGCTAGTAGCCTCATAAAATAGATACTGGAACCAAGTATTGAAATACAGACGGTCCTCATCCTAAATTTGGCATTTCGAGTGGACCTTACATATATCTCACATGATAGTTGGCTGAATGGGTAGGCACACAACCTATCGTTAATAAGCAGGCAAAATGTCGACAAGATCGTCGTGTGTTACCTATGTATTGACCTAGAAAGGGATGTGAATCCCCGACGGCGTGGGAGTTACAACGTTTTCTGGAGGTGGCACGTAACTTAGGACCTTGCGTGTCACATTTTCGCGACTAGATTCGTGATAAAGGGATGTTATGGTTTTCCCCTTCTACACTCAGTAAAGTAGTTTATCCTGGAGGTGTTTGAGATTGGGGCAATTCTGAAATTGGTGAAGAGACCTGGTTTTCTTTATTCTGGCGTGAAGGTTGCCGATTTGGAACAAGGGGAGACCCGGCCGGTTGTGATATCCAGACACGCAGATATCGATCGCCTTGCTCAAATTATCATCCATCAGTTTTGTTTGGTAAGCGGAGGAGCCAATCTTAACTTGAAAAAAATTCATTTCCTTTCCTCTCCTTCCCCTCCCAAAATATATACATGGATGGCGCCGACAACTAACACCATAAATTTATCGTATGTATATCACATATATAAAATCTAACACTTTATTATATTCACATTACCCTACGATAGGTAGAATCGAGTGGCTAGGGGGGGTGAGCAGGCGACTTAGAAGATAAGGTTTATGAAATGGTTTTGAAAAACAGCGGTAATGGATTCAACTCACTCTATCTCAAAAGAACCAAGGGATACCACACAAAACATAAATAACTAGGTTTCTAAACCGAGAAACAAAAACCCAACACAACGTTCGGTGAAGCCTTTTTATACTGAGCCGTCACGTGAAATGAGTACGTTCAAGGTCGTACGTCACGTAGACAAACTAGGATGTACACACTTGAAGGGGTGTGTAATAAAGAAAAGACGGCAGGGAGGACCTTCCTACCCCGGATATATATATAACCAAAGCCTTATGGAAAAGTTACCTACGGGACTTAAGGAAAATGTATCGTAGAAAGAAGAGAAGGAAAAGTTTGAAGTAGAAAGGCCATATCATTACATGCGTAAGGCTTTGATAGTAATATTATAGGTCGGCAGAGGGAATTTACGACCGCAGAATACGAGCCCGGAGCAGAGCGGCTATTATAAATCAATGTCCGAGATTTGCTGACGTCCCTGGACCGGCTTTGCTCTCGACACTTTGATAATAATCGATAAATTCACTTCTGCGAATGGCCATACCGGGAAAAAACGAAATAAACCCTTTCTTCTGATTAGATACTGGAGTAAACTTTTGCTTTAAACTTTGAGAAATACCATTCGTGCGTTGTATCCTTGTCATTCTTATCTTCGCTAAATATAAAACATCTATAAGTCAAAAGGAACAAAACTGTCGAACGGTCTGGGGGCCTACTCTGTATCCTTCGGGTTAACAAATCAGTAAGTTCGTGGTTTAACCCTTCCTTGCCGGTGCTGTTAACTGAGTGAACATCGTCTCTAATTAATAAAATATATCTGTAAATATGCTCAACACAGGGTTCAATTTTTTTGGTTTTTTCTCCGCAATACATTTAAATTACATTAAATAATTAATACATATAAATATTTACCGACTGTATAGCACCGGAAGACGTGGATTTTTTTAACACTGTAAGTGAAGGTTTAATACGTGTTTGTGACGTGGCTAAACTGGCGGTAGAAAAGTTTCGATATTAAAAGTTAAGATATTCAGTAGGCCCGCTGGTGTCACGAAGTTTGCCCACATTTTTTGTCTAAAATGTACATCTCTTCGGAGTAATTTTCAGTTCGCAATGTCCTCCGTCACGAGCTATGAAGATCTTAAATAAATATTTAACTGACCTTTTTTTTCAATTTGTTCAATAAAAAAAAACTGTCGTGAAACGCGTGTGATCTATAAATTTATTTGAAACATCTTTCATTTTTGATTTTGATTTTATGGATTCTTTCATAATCCCTTTCTCATAACTCTTAGTGGTTACAACGGAGCACTAGCCTGTTTATAAATTAAAAATATTCTAAATGTATCTAAAAAAACTTTAGTATCACTTTTTTGTGTACATTTTTTTTCACATCATATTAAAACCTCTGCATAAATCCATTACAAGACAAGAACGGCTTTTCAATACACTCACCGACATTATAATCGGCTAATGTTTGCAGGCCTTTAATATTTACCGACAGTGATCAATGAAACGCTTAAGGAATGAACGTTCCCCTGACAGTAATTCGAATAAAAGCTTTCCTTCTCAATACCCGTAAACCCTAATTTCCCCTTAACACCATTTAAATGGTGTCACAATAATTAATAACACTCCCCTCCAGGAGGGTAGTTTATCTTACAAATATTTGGCTACATTGTGCGAAAGTCTTTTTCGAAAATTCCCATCATAACCACCTCAGTCCTTTGTTGAATGTTTACAACAATACAATAATACAACGATTTAAGAACTTTCTGTTGACTACATGATAATGCAGATGATTTGTCTGTAATTTTATAGTGTTGTCAAAAGTAAATTTTAAGGTTTGCACTGTTTTGTTAGTAGAAAATTATCAGTACTGTACAGAGAAAAAAAGTATACCCAGAATGGTCAATGTATAATATTTATGATTAAAAAGGATTAGAGGAATGGGCAAACGTAAGAGGAACGAGTGTGTTTACTTGATTTTTTTATCCTTTTAATATGTCTTAATAAATTGAATGTAATATCTTTGCTATATTATTAAAAATATTGTTATTTAAAAAAAATACTTCCATTTTAATTTCACTTTTGTTTTCGTGAGTGAATGTAATTTTTGGAAGTGGAAATTAACCCACTTCCCGACATCCGATCGAGCTCAAACTCGGCAGACAGAAAATGGATTCCATCAAATTTTTGTGGCAATTACGCTCATATGCGAAAATAAACTCATTTCTCTGAAATTCTATGACATTACAGCAGTTAATATACGCAATAAATGTCAGGCTTATCCAATGGGAATTTGACTTAGTTGGTAGAGTCGACTTCAGTTCCTGGGTAGGAAGGTTCAATCCTCAGTCAAATATATATATTTTTAAATACATAATATTACTGTTGCTTGCCAGAAGGACTTGTTCTACTCATTTTAATCGGCAGTAAATTAAATCTAACTCTTAATGTAGTTATTATTTTGTGTAATATTTCATCACCCTATACATTTATTTAATAACTCACAAAATACCTCAGTAACAAGAAAAACATTCAGACAATAATTCCCTGGCGAATTATTACTTCCCTCTCAATCAGCTCCAGGCCTTGGCCCCTGCGACCCACCCCGCCGCGCGCCCGCGGGCACCGCACTCGGCCGAGCTTTACGTAGACTTCCCAAACCAATTAACAACAAACTGATTAATTACAGTGCCTGGATATTTTGTAGATTTTTATTAGAGTCCGTGCCGCTACAATCATTCAAAGAAACGAACCTTCTTTCGAGGGATCTCTTGGATATAAATAATAAACTTGAAAGTGGTACGTAAATTGGATTCTTTTACGGTATTGCATTAAAAAAATATGGATTTTATTTCCATCACTCAACGCATAAAACGGTAGAAATATATCATAAGCGTGTGACCAATGTCAGCTCATTTTTTTCCCCACGCATTGAAAAAACTATTGTTAATTTATTCAAATTATCGGTAATTCTAGTTAAAAACGGGATTACAGGCCCTACGAATTAATTAGCAGGCTTCCTGGAAAAAAAATTATCAAATTGCGAATATGTTATCGCATTTATATTTTTGCATTACAACAAAAATTATTTGTTTCGTCGTGATGTATTATTATCAAGGGAAATCGATAAAACATTTTAAATTGATGTTTTATTAATAAAACCTGTTATTAATCGTGAGGGCAAAAATCCTTTTGGTTTCTCTTCGTGTGCTTCCGGTAAAATTGATCAGCAATTTTCTTTAATTTTATAAGTCACACTTCTACGAAATTATCTATTCAAGGTATACAATTTTTTTTCTCTTTTAAGAAATAAACTGTGTTTCTGTGCTGAATCTAAAATAATACTATCTCCTTCCTTTGATTTTAATTTCTTCTCAAGCACACTCTTATTAATAGTACCTACAGCTTTAAGCTTGCTAAAGAAGCTTAGTCTTTAACAAAGCCCCGTATAAAGAAATTAAATACTAATTTAGCTCTTAAAATTTTTATGAAGGGCACTTCAAAGTAGAACTTTTTTAGTGTTTCTGTATTATGAGATATTTATTATTTGAAAACGTTTGATAATTACTCGTCTAATCGCCTGTAGATACCTAATCTTGTAAAACTCATAAATCAATTTAATATTATGCTTTCCCGTTTTGAAAATGTCGGCTGCGCCAATATCGTTGAGTAATTTAGTGCGAGCGGTTTATGTTCTACAATGGCACTGTTTTTCCCTGTAGGTAGTTTATTGGATTGATAAACACATTTTTTTATAGAATACCATCAAAGTCTAATTTCGGTGGTGGTCTTGTATATAAAGAAGCTGCGTGAGATAGCGCTACTCTAAATGAAGGCTCATATATTGTCGTCTCACCCTAACTATACGTAAAACAACAAGAAAAAATACACATTTTATTATTATTATTCTATTAACGAGGAAGTCAAAAGATGTGGTATGTATCTTAAATTTTCTAATGTAGGTATTACAGACCTACCCCTAACGTTACAAGTAACAACAACTTTCAACTTTTAGTTAGTATTCCATTTCATCATGTTCGAAGCTTTGATCTGCCGGGTTCTGGTCTATATTAATTATCTCTTGTAGAATAAATGGAATTACTTTACCGAATACGAATAAGTTTCCTTAAAGTTCCTCCTAAATGGTACCTATGTTACGAAGACTCGGGCACGATAAAGGTTATATTTTATTGTAATGGCCGTCTTACCGAACAACGGTCTTTCTTTGACTAATCTTATTAAACTTTGTATAACTTCCAAATTAAATTCGTTCCTAGTATGTTTTTATGAGTGATTGTAATTATAGAAGAATTAGGATTGGAAGTTTTAAGAAGGGTTGTGACAAAGCGGAAAATATCGCTGCGCTGTAAGAAAAATGGTTTTATGCAATATGATTTTTTTTTATTAAGGCCTGCAAAATTTTCTCACTATTTTGCTTGATGGTAGTTTCGTTCTTCTAAGTAAGTACTTAATATTATTTGTCAATTTACATACATAATACCAGTAAGTAGCGTAGTGGGAAAATGTGGCGAATTCCCACCCAGGCTTTGCCGGTTCAATCTGCTGGCCAAGTCACTACAATGATGGACGTGAATGGATTCAAATAAATTCTCAGAGTTTTCTTTGACCGGTATTCCATTTCTACTGTTTTCAGTCCACTTTCATCCTTACTCTGCCAATTCCATACCTCTCTCACATACATCAAAATTTGTATCAGAAATTAGAATCCAGTTGTGGATTAGATGCCTGGTATACCAGCCTTGAAAATGACTACAAATTTAACAAAATCACCATAAATAAATATTTGTTAATTTCCATCACGCAATACTCTATAAAACATACTGCACTGTCATGTATACATTCGAACTGTGGAGACAGTACGCAGCAGCGAAATGGGACAATATTAGGGCGTATTACTCGTACAAAAATGCATACAGGCAACTTATGCTACTACTAAGGTGCAGCAGAGCCTCCAGGGTGTTCACCGAAGGAAAGGCACTCATTCCTCCTTACTTCGCCACCGACTTGCTAGCCTCTGTTGCAGGACATTCGAGTGACTCAGCTCTCCTTTTAATGAGCGATGGATACAGATGATGTGGAAACCTTCATGACGGACGATCGTATAATTTTATGTTTTTTTTTTAAATTTTTTACTTATTTATATTCATTTTCTAATTTTTCTCCCTAAATGTATTAGTTGTATATATATATATCGTGTAACATGGCAGATTGAGATCGCTTCATCCTCCCAGTCCTGCTTGATTAAAAACTTCTTACCTGTTCAACAGTTTCTGTTGTACTGTACACATTAAATTTCAAAGAATAACATTATATTACGAAATTTCTCTTCATTTTCAAATAGAATTCTTAACACAAAAGTACACAGAAAACACTCTGAAAGGCATTTCAATCTTTACTTATTTTGCTTAAAAGCTTGTGTCCTTTTAACCAAGCTTTCACGACAAAGCAACGCCCGTCGCCTAGCTCCAGGCGTCGGAACATCGGCGTCCGAAATTCAATTAAAACGCATCCAAAGACGTCGTTCTATAAACTGCGAGGTACTGTTTCTATATTTATACTCGTTTACAAGACATCGTCTGGTCTTTGCTTCAATGGCCATTAGTATGCTGCTGCACGATCAATTATTCCATTTGAAGTCTATTTTGTATTTTAATCAGAGATACGTTAAATACTATGTTCTCTGAATAACAAGTCGCTGAATACTCTGCTCGGATTCTAATGGAACATTCAATAATTAAAGCAAGAATAATTCTGTACTACTTATTTCTTAAGGGAAGTAGTCTTTGATAATGAAATGGCAGTTTTAGATAATTGTTTGTACAGTGCTAACAATTTTATATTTCCTTTTAAAGCAATTACTTTGTGTTTTTTACATTTCAATATGAAACGAAACAATTACTTTGTAGGAACTACTAACTTATTATATGCTCAAATTTGTAGCAGTGCGAACAAATATTAATAATAAATAATATCATTTTCAATGTAGGTTCAAAGTTTTATGTGATTACACTTCGTAATATTTTCAGCGCTTACTTATTTTTAGCATGTGTATTTAAATACATATTATGAGTAACTCCGAGAGTCTCTACTTTCCGGAGCCAGTGGGACTATGACGTTACAATCTGATTGCTAACAGTTAGACACGACTGAAGCCATTTTGCCGGTTCTCTTGCGCCGAAATATAGGCTTCCCTTGCAACATATTTTCCCTCTAATTTATTTTCGCAGTAAACTGGATATTTATAGGCATTTTTATATAAAATAACGGTTTAACTTTATACGCATAACCTGATCAAAAATACCAATTTCAGTTGTCTGTGCGTTATACCTCATTGAAATCTTGTTCAATAATCTCAAATTTAAGTGTCTTTTTCAAAATTGATACTGATAGGTACTGTCAAGAATTGAGACAAGCACCTACCTATATATTTTTTTAAATAAAATAATAATTTTTCTGTTTTATATTTGCAATATGTATTTCTTTTGTTTAAATTTCTTAGGGTTAATCTTGACAAGTAAGGTCTCATTTCGTGATTTTTGTAAAATTTATATGAAAGCGTTATTTACTATGTATATGAAAAGTAAATTTCTGGTCGTCTAACAAATTTGGAAAAATTATAATCATTCAGAAAATTGACAATAGACAGGTATATATTTGAGCTTCACAAATCCTACAATAATTATAATATCCCGTGAGTTTTCACGGGTCTGCGCTAGTATTATTACTAAGCGTTTATTATAGTTTTGACGTGTGAGCGATGTTTATGGCCCAGCAACGATCACTCCATCGGGAATGTCCTCCAGGGCTGTGCACAATACCCAACGAGTTATTAACGGTTATTTGCTTCACCGTTAAAAGGGACGGCCCTGCTATAAAATATTAAACGGGACTTTTATGACGCCTGAGACGGAATAAACGTGATTTGCGAGGCGTATATTGACGGGCTTATTAAGCGATCTCATAGTCATGTTTTTGAAACAGTCCTTGAAAATAGAATTTATTATAATAAAAACAACTTCTTTTTATTGCTAACTAGTTTCGTCAACTGCGTGACATCTTCAGGACAAAGTTATTTTACAAATGAAAATACATAAAATAAATAATTATTTATAAAAAAAATATTGCGTGAGTACCACACAAGAGTCCAAAGTGCTCCCAACTGTCTGCAGCCAGAGAAACTGGCATTCCCAATTTGGGGTATGTTGGAAGGCTGAAGGTACCGATGATGGAAAGGAGATGGGGAGAGGAAGTTTGGAAAGTGAATGGCTATTCAAGTCTTATCATCAGACAGGGCTAAAGCAATTACAAGCAACATTTCTATTCTGAATATTTGTCTTAGCGATACTGAAAGTATCTATCTCTCTGGAACGTGCCGCAAATATACCTAATATCAATGGTTCCATGATAACTCAACACAGTGACAATTCAACACACTTTTAAAAAGTGATATAAAGTCACAAGAAGGATGAAAATTTTTTTTTAACCTAACCAAACCTAACCTAACCTACTTAACCCAGTTAATAAAGTTTTTGTTTCATCACTTCCCGTGACTTTATGTAACTTTTTAAAGACGTCATGAATTATCATTGTGATGATTTATCCGGTCACCAATATCAATATATTATTTGAATTCAATAAATTGTGAAATAAAAAAATTTAATCAAATAAAATTTACTTGCGCACGCCGGGATTTGATCCACGCTTCTCGTAGTTTTTCGTTGTTCGTCTAACAACCAAGCCTTTGGTAATATTGGCCACGAAATTACTAATTTTAAATTCACCCTGAAATATTTAAAAAATGTTATAATTCACTTCTATCGTCTATGGTTAACTGTAGTGCTAAGATCTGAAATTTCCGCGTCCCTTATAAACTAGCCGAAAAATTAATAGGAGTTGTTTAAAGCCACAATAAATAGATTTAAATTAAAGTTTAAACCTTCTACGTTTTGTGGGATCAAAAGTTTTAGTTAAGATTTCAAAGTGTGAGTGATTTTTGCGCAAAAACTAATTAAAGTAAAAAAATATTAAATGTCAAGTTGAGTGACTTTGTCTATGCAATAAAACAAATATTAAATAGTGATTGCCACCATCAATTTTTCATCAAGCATAATTAAAGAGGGGCATTTGTGAACTTACTAAAATAGTGATGTCTAGCACACGTAGCAAAACCCCAATAATTTCGGAAGATAAATTGAACATGGATAAGATTATTGAATACATTGATAAAAAATTTGAAACCCTGAAAAAAGATATATTTACAAAAATTGATTTACAAACTACAGAAACTACAAAAAGTATTGATTTTATCAGTGCTCAATACGATGAGATGTTAAAAAAAATTGAGGTCTCAAATAATTTAAATCGAGCGATTCAAACAGATTTTGAAAATATAAAAAAAGACCAAATGGAAAAAAATATGATTATTAAAAAACTTGAAATCCGACTTTCTGATTTGGAAACGTTATCAAAATCTAATAGTTTGGAAATAGCAGGAATTCCACAACAAAACCGCGAACAACCTGTGGAAATTGTTAAAAAAGTTGCTGCCGCAGCAGGAATCCACCTCTTACACACTGATATAACTGACGTCACGAGAGTCTCAGACAGACGAAATGAAGCCCCTCCTAAACTTCTTGTGACCTTTTCCGATAAAAGAAAAAGAGATTCCCTCCTTGATAAGAAAAAGGAAATAAATTATAATGAAATCAAGGATCTGGCGACATCTCGAATCTTCATCGGGGAAGAATTAAGCCCGTATCATAAAGAAATCCTATGGAAAACAAAACAATTATCAAAAGAAAAAAATTACCAATATGTATGGTACAAACAGGGTAAAGTTATGATACGCAAAAAACAAGATGATAAAATTATCTACATTAAGCACCTTGATGATATGGTGAAAATAATTTAGTGAATAATATGAACAACATTACTTAATCCACTTAATAATTTAAATTGAGAAAATGAATAACGCACTAACAACAAACATACCAAACATATCATCCATAAACAATAATTTTAACATAATGCACCAGAATATTAGAAGTATCAATAAAAACTTTGATGAACTACAAATATTGATGAAAAGCTTAAATTTAAAATGGGATATTATTATTCTTACTGAATGTTGGCTAACTGATAAATACTACCCCCTACAAATTGGGAATTATGTCCCTTACTCTACAATAATGAACAACACAAAAAATGATGGTGTCATCGTATATATTAAAGAAGATATAGAAGCTGATGTCAGAGAGATCTGTATCAATAATGCAAACTGTCTAAGTATATCAATCGGTAATGACACAACAATACTCGCAATTTATAGATCTCCTTCTACACAAAATCTAGAACCATTCCTCAACTCCTTATCTAATCAACTAAGTCTACTAAAAAGAACTAAAGATGTATTTATCATCGGTGATATAAATATTGATATTCTTGAAAATGGCCATCCAAAAAAATTTGATTATATGCAAACACTAGCATACCATGGATATAAAAGCCTAATTGATGAACCAACACGTGTATATAATGAAAGCAAAACTTGCATTGATCATATCTTTTGTAAAACTAATAGAAAAACTCAAGCCATTATTTGTACTACCACACTGACAGACCATTATACAATAATTCTATCTATTACTATATCACTTGAAGAATCACTTAACCTAAACCATTGTTTTATTGAAATAAACGCTATAGAAAAGGCTATAAAAGCATTAGATACTAATAAATCCGCTGGACCGGATGGTTTCCCTCCAATATATTTAAAATCTTGTGTTCGCAGTTTGACTTATCCATTATTTTTACTATTTAATAAGTCTTTGTCGTCAGGGTGTTTTCCAAAACAGTGGAAAAAAAGCTATCTTACGCCTATTCATAAAAAGGGAGATAAAAGCGATGTATCGAACTACAGACCAATATGTATATTGTCCGCTATTCCCAAACTATTTGAATCGTTAGTCCTAGATGTAATATGTAAACAAATTAATAATATTATTGTACCCAACCAGCATGGCTTTATCACAGGTAAATCCACCCTAAGTAACTTGATCATATACGAAAATTACATAACTGATTCTCTTGCCTTGAAGCATCAAGTGGATTCAATATATACTGATTTTTCCAAAGCATTTGACAAAGTTAGGCGACATATCCTTGTACAAAAATTAAGTATGTTGGGTATCAAGGGTAATCTGTTAAGTTGGATTGAAAGTTATCTTAGTAAAAGAGAGCTATGTGTCAAAATAAAATCTGTGGAATCTTACATTTTCGAAGCCACAAGTGGGGTCCCTCAGGGGTCTCACCTGGGACCAATTCTTTTTTTGTTATTTATTAATGATATTGTTAGCATATTTAAAGATGTAGAAGTTCTTCTTTTCGCAGATGATTTGAAAATATATAAAACAATACGCAGTTTAGACGATTGTTATACTTTGCAACTTAATTTAAATAAACTATATCGTTGGTGCATCATCAACTCTCTGTTTCTTAATATTAAAAAATGTCAGGTCATTCGTTTTTGTAAAATACGAAATCATACAATTTATGAATATTCGCTTAATAATGTAAAATTGACAGCTGTCACTCAAATCAGGGACTTGGGTGTTATATTTGATGAACAGTTAACATTCAATCCGCATATAAATGAAATCACAAATAAAGCCCTAAAAATGCTTGGTTTTATATGTAGAACCGCATGTGACTTCAAGTCACTAGAATGTTTGAACACACTGTACACATCTTTAGTAAGAAGTCAAGTAGAGTATAATTCGCCTATTTGGTCCCCGTTTTATAAAGTACATTCCAACAATATTGAAAGGGTACAACACAAATTTTTAAGATTTATTAACCTTAAACTAAATATTCCAATCCAAAATATAAATTATATCCAACTCATGCATCAACTAAATTTGATTACGCTATCAGATAGGCGAATTATCTCCGACCTTGTTCTACTAAATAAAATTATTAATTATAGAATCGACAGCCCTGAAATTCTGGCCACAATAAAATTATTTGTACCTTCCAAAAATACGAGACAAAATTCCACCTTTTTCTGTGACAATTTCAAATCTAATTATCATGCGCACATATCGTTAAATCGAATACAAAATTTTGGTAATAAATTTGGTAATGTTGTTGATATATTTAGAGATTCCGTAGCAGTGCTTAAACGAAATCTACATAAACACTTTGCTGAAATGTATGACTTCTCCACTCCATAGTAAAAAACCCATTTTTTAGCTTCTGTTTTTTCACTCTTTTCTTTTATGACTTTTTAACTTTAATATATATGTTTTAACTTTACAAATTAATATTGTAATTTAAATAACAATTCGAATATGATTTTAAGTCCCTATAAATGCTGATTAATTTCAATCCATTTATTTTTCTAAGTAAGTAAAAAAAAAAAAAAAAAAAAACTGTTCTCCATAATGGTATTCTGTATTATTTGTAAAACATTTATGTACTACAGATATAATGACTATTTTATTTATATATGTACGTAAACTTTTAAATGTCACATAGTTAATGTAATAACACTAATAACAATGTATGTAAAAGCCCAATGGGCGTTTAAATAAATAAATAAATTACAAAAAAAAATACATATGTAAATCAAAAAAAGAAATCACTCCTAACGAAATCTGAAACAAATTGGGAAAACGTCAAATGCGAGTTAACAGTGAATGACTGGACAAGCCTTCTGGAAAAAGATGGTACTGATACTGCTTGGAGTTATTTTATAGAAGTTTTACAGAACATTATCCTATCAAACACCAAAACCATAGAAAAAAAGTTATCTCATAAAAATTTACACATTAAACCTTGGATTAGTCAGAATATTATAAACTCAATCAGAAAAAGAGATGAACTGCACAAAAAAGTCAAAAACAACCCTTATGATATCCTAACACTTCGATTCTACAAAAGATATCGTAATACATGTAAAAATGTAATACGTTATGCTAAAGAAACATTCTATAAAAACAAGATTGATGAATGTAATAATGATTCACGTAAACTCTGGCAGATCATAAATGAAATAACTAATGCTAAAGCCTCACATAATGACAATAGCATTAAGGAATTAAACATTGATGAGATTCCCACATCTTTTACAGAACACCCGGACAAACTTCTTGACTTTATAAACAACTATTTTTGCAATATAGGCTCAAACTTAGCAAATAAAATTAAACAAAATTCAATTAGTACTATCGAAAATACAGTGAGGATTGACGATGTAAATCAAGAAAACAGCCTCAATATTGTCAAGATAACAAGTGATGAAATAAGAAATATTATAGCCTCCCTAAATATAAATACTTCATCGGGAAATGAACTGATATCAAGCAAATCAATTAAATATCTACAAAATGAGTTAATCCACCCACTGACGTATCTTATAAATCTGTCAATATCAAATGGTATTTTTCCTGCTTGTCTTAAAATTGCTACGATCATTCCAATATATAAAAACGGTCCCAAAAATGATGTATCAAACTATCGACCAATTAGTATTTTAACTACACTATCAAAAATATTAGAAAAAGTTATAAAAAAACAAATGCTTACATTTTTGGATTCTAATAAAATATTATCATCTACGCAGTATGGTTTTAGGGAAAATCTGGGTACTGGTGACGCTATAGCTAATGTAACAAATACAATTATTAGAAAATTGGATGAAGGCAAAAAATGCCTAGCAGTTTTCATTGATCTTCAAAAAGCTTTCGATACCATTGACCACGAAATACTGTATTTAAAACTAAAAAAAAATGGAATAACCGAAACAACCCTAAACCTACTTAGAAGTTACTTAACGGGAAGAGAACAATTTGTACAAATTGGTAAAAGAAGGAGCAAAACTCTACCAATTAAGTACGGTGTCCCCCAGGGAAGCGTATTAGGACCTATACTATTTCTAATTTACATAAATGACCTTATGAATCTTCCCATCAAAGGAAACATAATGAGCTTTGCAGATGACACTGTAATTTTATTCCATGAACAAGATTGGACAAGCACATATAAGGAGGCTGAACATGGCCTAACTGTTCTTCAAAACTGGCTTAAAGCAAACTCCCTTACATTAAATGTGAATAAAACCAAATATTTAATTTTCTCCAAAAACAAAAGAGGACAACCAATGAATGAGCATATACTCAAACTACATGAATGTCAAAAAAAATTTCCTCAATGTTCCTGCTCGATTATAACTCAAACCAAAAGCATAAAATATCTTGGTATTGAAATTGACGATAAACTACACTGGGATTCACACATTGATCGAACTTCAAAAAAGTTAACTAAACTCATCTACTTCTTCAAAAAATTACGGAACATTTTGTCAGCTAGGGATTTAAAGAGAGTTTACTATGCTTTATGCCACTCCAAATTGGAATATGGAATAATAGGATGGGGCTCAGCAGTATCAAAACATATAAAACAGCTGAAGGTAACTCAGAATTGCATCATAAAGACCATACTAAAGGTTCCCATAAGGACATCAACAACAGAAATTTTTAAACAATTTGACGTTCCAAGCATACAGAAAATCTATGCCAAAAACATTTTGGTACAACACCTCAAAAATAATTCTCAGGAAAACACCTCACATACTCATAATACCAGAGCCAAACAAACAGAGATATTGACTATATAAGTGTAACTCTACCTTTGGACAAAGAAGCTCTGAATTTTTAGCAGTAAAGGTATATAACAAACTCCCACTTAGTATCAAACAAATCAAAACAAAAAACAACTGCATTAAGAACATTAAATCTTGGCTTAAGGAATTACCGGAAAAAGAACTTACTAGCATATTTAAAACATCGTCGTAGAAGTTTCTGGAAACCCTTACCCAAAACATGAAGTCGAACCATAGAAGTCGCTGAAAAATTATTCAAAACCTAGTCCCCCTCAGCACAGGATCTCCTAGTGAGGAGGACTATAAAAATCTATATCAATTAATCATATAAATATATATTATAATTCTTATAAAAATGTTTAAAAAAATGTAATATAGTAACTAAATAAAAAAAAAAAAAAAAAAAAAAAACTTTCTATTGATTCTTGGATGTTTTTTTACTAAAGAAAGATCATAAATTTGAAACGATTAAAGATTGCCATTTGAGAAAAACTTCGAATGATCGATATTTTTATTTATTTTCCTTGTAGGTACTAATGCTTATCTAATCTAATATTCTTTGAATTAAATTTTCAGAGAATCTGCATTGCATCGCTTTAGGAGGTTAAAAACGCGGTTACGTTGATATTATTTCTTCACGTATTCCGCTAAAAAGCGCTAGTAATGACGTCACGTAGGGGCACGATCATATTAATATTGCAAGAAAGATGTTGGGACTGCATTGCGGACTATAATTCCTGGAAGAACTCGCCTTCCGCAAGAATATTAGTACTGGTATTTTTAGTCTCGCGGTTACTATTACGCTATTGTAATTTAAAACTGCAATCTTAACGCGGCAGCTGCTTAATTAAATCTCCCAAATCATTATTGTATACCACCGTGCTGGATTATTTTTCTAGACAACTTCATTATCAAAATATGGGTAATATGTGTTTTTACCTATTTTTCCGCAGGAATCTCGTGAAAGTCATACAGTGGATGTTTTAAAATACCTACTTCATGTGTTTAGTTTTTACAAACTAACGAAAACGACAATGCATTCGATCAGCAGCTGCGGGTTAATATTAAGGCGATGCACTACGTCGTGAAATATTTTGAATCGAGCCGCTATCATTAACACACCTTAGGTAGATGGCGATAAGGCTTAAATTCCCGCTTAACACCATCCACCTGTTTTGATTTATGCAAGAAAAAATCATGGCCATAAAGTGCCTTTCATTTTATTTTGTGGATGTTCAGGCACGAATATTTAAATGTTTTTCGATCATTTTATAAATAACATAATTTGCCACATTATACAATAAAACCATAACCAAAAATGGGTTCGTAAGTAGGAGATTTTGAACCTTAAAGCACTTTTCATAGGCCTTATACATTATTTTTTCTGGACTTATAAAAAGACTTATCTAAAAAATACTCGAGTATTTCAGAGGCCAGGATATATTCTACTCGCAGTATTTAATTAAACCATCTGAAACATTTCTAGGCGACCATATTTTCAAACCAAATCTCACGATTTTTCATTAGTACGTAGTGCATCGCCTTAATAAGAAATTATTAAAAAAATGTGTTTTTATCGGTATACAGAAATGGGTCAAAGAACAACAGATTGTCGAATATTTAATTGAATATAAAAATATATGGCATCTAAAAGAGTGAAGGTTGTCAATTTACTCAAAAACCAAGGGATATTTAAAAAAAATTTACGGCAAATTTATAATAATTCATATTTATAATAAATCTTATAAAAATAATGGATTAGGGAAGTCAACCGTCCATTAATATCAATCATTTGTTGAAAACTCTGAATCTGAACTGCTGAAAATACATCCAGCAGTTCAGAGCCAGAGTTTTTTCAACAGAATATTATTGACACACTCTGGATTCATATACTCAAGTATACATACACATACATGCATACTCCGTAGGTACGTCGGCATGTTTAGCAATACTAAAAGCGTCCCGAATAGACAGAAACAATAAATGTAAACTTAAAACAATGTATGTATATTTATTACCAGGGTACTGAGAATCTGAAAATATTTCAGTACAAACAAAGCCAAAATTCGCTAAATCAGAAAATTACAGAAAACTAACATCACGTTTATGTCATTTTCTATAAAATAACAATCTTCCACTAGGCACTGTTCGGAAGGCTTTAAAGGTTTCACATGACGAGAAAAAAATAATTTTACGATCCGTGTAACATATAGCGGGGATAATATTTAGTCGTCCAGTCGGCGTGCCGCGAGAGTGCGGGGAGGGTTTTAGGCTACATTTGGGAGGCTTTAGGATTGGTTTCGGGGGTTGCTGGGGGTGTTTGGGTCATGTTATTAGTTTACCCAAGTCATTCAGCCATGAGTGGGTTACACGGATGTTTTCGATTCGCGTAGTAAAAATACTTAATATGTATGCGCTCGCGAGCTTTACAAGCCGCTTTGATTACTCAGCGTGAAATCGGGATTAATTGAAATATCATAAAATTTTATCGAAATTCTCATCAGGGTGACTTTGGTAAAATACCCGTTTTTATAATAATATGTTCTACACATGAAAAATCCTCACTACGTTAAAATTTTATGTGATTTAGAACGAGCAATAAAAAAAATTGTAATTTTAGTAAGAATTGTTAGCGTGCATGAAGAAAATTTGGACGGTTTTAAAAGTTAAATGTTTTATGTATGTGACACCGCTTAGGTGGCTTACTTTCCGGAGCCAGTGGAACTTTGGTGCCCAATGTTTTGGAATGTTGTGAAGCTTGGGGAATTATAGGAATTATGCGAAGGTGAAAAAGGGGAGGTTTGAAAGCTATTAGACACAGTTAAGGCGATGCACCATATCGTGTAATATTTGGAATCGGGCCGCTAACAATAACACTCCTTATGTAGATGGCGATAATTTCGGTTTAAATTCCCGGTTAACATTGTTAACAACAGCCGCATATTTTGTTTTATGCAAGAAAAAAGCATTGCCAACAAGTGTATTTTAGTTTGTTTTGCGATGTTCAGGCACAAATATTTAAATGTTTTAAGATGATTTTCTAAATAACTTAGTTTGCAACATTATAGAATAAAACTATAACCGAAAATGTGTTCGAAAGTAGGAGATTTTGAACTTCAAATAAGTTTTTATAGGCCTGTATTTGATTTATTTTCTGGGCTTTTAAAAATATTTAACAATAATAGCTATATGTATATTTCGATCATAGGCTATGTTGTGTTCTACTCGCAGTATTTAATTGAAGCATCTACAATATTTCTGAGCGATTAAATGTTCTAACCAAAACCACATGAATTTTCATTACTTCGTAGTGCTTCGCAATTACGTCGCTTCTTGTAAAGTTTTATATCTTTGTATGTAATCTATCGCCACGGTATTAAAGTTAGTGTCTTCTATTCTGAAATGAGATGCAAATATGCTATTTTATATGAATTTGTAGTATGAAGGATAAACCAATATATATATGTTTATTAATGCCATTGCCTTTCTTTTCACTTTGTGGTTTAGTAAAAGGAAATTTAGTAAATAAATTCAATTCAGAATTGTCCTTGTGTTGGATTTTTGGTACATGTAGCCAAAGCATGGTTATTAGTGATCAAAATAAATTACCATTGATGTATTATATTTAGATGAGACATGAAGCGAAAAAATAGGTTCCGCCTTTTTACCTCCAAAATGACCTCCAACTCTCCCAAAGATCTAACTAAAACTACTAAATTCCATCTGCATGCACCGCTTATCGCGCCCTAATAGTGGAATAAGTTTCAATAAGATATTAGTACGCAGTAGCGCCTCTAATTGTAGCTCTATACTTGTAACATAATATTTTTAAAAATTGGAACTGATTTAACATGATTTCCGACAGTACCGTGATTTTTCACGGGTTTGCGCTAGTAACCATGGAGTATCTGGCTCTTCATAACGGATGAAGGCCGTCAATTTAAAACTATGTAACGATTTCCAGATACCTTGTTTCTGAATAGTCTTGTTAATGATACGGATCTATCGAAACCGGTAGGGAAATATTAACAAGTAAGTAACAAATGTACATTAATAATTACAACTCTTCCAAAAGATAATGTATATGAATAAGTTGCATAAATCCCGCAGCAATAACCATTTTTGTGTGATAATCTATCGCAGCGCCATGGCTGAGTAAAACGTCTATTTGCCAAAGAACCCCTCTTATATTCCTGAGAGTCTGAGTATTTTAGAATAAAACTGAATATTCAAAATCGATATATTATGATCAGAACCCTTTGTTTCTCAGACATGTTCATCAGATCTGATGGTTCCTGCTCCCCCTTGCCTAATGTGTTCCCCCTAACTAACACCAGTGTTCTAAGTTTCTTACATGATTAATCAATCATCATTACCCATCAAACAACGTTCCGTAATATCACATCAAATCTCCAAATTCTGCTGACGTTTGTGTTGGATATATTTACTTTATAACAACAAGCACTATGCGCTGAAACAGGTTCATCTGTCGGTTTGCAACGATAATTCGGTCCGCTGCGGTTGGAGTACACATTTTAAAATGGAGCACGTACTAAAACTATATTTCACTCACAATTTTCGACATTAATGACATAATTACATGGTAGCGTTTAGAGGCGTCCGTTACCGCGACCCGCGACCGACAACCAGTAGTAATTTCATTGCTTTGTCCATTGCGATGAATTTATCCTATTATTACACATTATTTATTATGCTGTGTAAAATATAAATTTTCCATATTTCGTTGTATAATATACATTTAAATGAAATAATAGGTTCTCGTTAACACAGAGTTTGGAGATTCAGTTTCAACTTAGTTGAGATGTGGTGTTGTCCAAGTCTAGGCACATTGCTTGAGGAAAGATGAGTCCAGGAGTCCTGGAAACTTAGAATCCTGAAGAGTTACAAATGAAAAGACAGGCTTATGTCCTTCTACTTTTTCATAAGTTTTCGGTCCCCTATCTCTTGACACAGACCTTTCTCAATTGTCTTCAGTTTTGCCTATTCTGGGCAGCTCTAACCTATTCGAAGCCGGCAGTTCTTTTTAGGTCGTCATCTATCTCGAAATTTCTTTTTTCCAACCTTAAACGCTACCCGATGATATTGGAATTTCTACTGTGGACTGCCAGGAGGCTAATGTTCTTTCTCTAGTATTGTAAACATTTTTCTGACTTTGAGATAGCCTCGTATGTTTATTTCAACTAATAAGATGAGAAATTTTGTTTCTGTTTCCTATTATCAGCGCTTGATAATTAACCGAAATGGGTGACAGTAACGAAATTTTGATTGGGCTTCACCTACTAACGAAAACGATTGAAAGTTTGAGTGACAAAATGTTGTTTTTTGAAAGGGAACAGAATTCCCTTAAAAATTTACTGACAACGTATGTCGGTAGTGTTAAAATGTGTACATGTACATGCAGTGTCTCTTCGTCGAACGCCGCAGGTCCGATCCCCCCGGACCCGCGCGTCTTGCCCGCCGCGCCTGCCGCCGCCGTACTAGCGGTCACTACTTTACTACGCTCGCCCCCCTCCGCCCCGCAGCTCCCAACGGGGCCCAGCGACGTACAGACAAACAGAGCGGCTAGCCCACCGCCTGCCACAACCCAAGCTGCCTTAGTCGGCTGCCCCAACGCTCGTAAGATTACCACGAGATCTGCTACAAAAAAGGGCAAATCGGAAGTAGACCCTCAACCTGCTACAACATATGCTTCAATGGCATCATCTGTTCCAGATCCATCGGTTCCGATGTTCGGCCCATCTAAACCGAAGAAGATGTCAACTCCCGTTGCCCAACCTACCGATACTATAACATCGAAGACTGCAGAAACCGATACAGCAGAATCCAAATCGGAAACAGAAGCCTATACCTCCACTTCGGCTAACCCCAATTGGCGCCGAGTCACGCATAGAAAAAAAAGACGACCAGTACTTCATGGTACCGCGACTGAGCATAAAGGCCTCATAGCCGTTGAAAGGCGCAAGTATATTCATGCCTGGCAATTCGATGTCAACACTACGGTCGAGGATATTGTAAATTTCCTTCTCAATATAAACAAAGAAATTGTTTACGATGTTGTCAAATTGACAGCCAAAGCTGACTACGCCTCTTTCCGGATTGGAGTCCCGGAATCGAAGCTTTCATTTTTTATGGACCCGAACATATGGCCAAATCATGTTGCATTCAATGAGTGGTTTTTTCGGAGAAACGTTGCAACCAATGATAAAACGAAACACTCTAAGAGTGAGAAGTAATTCTAACCTCTCTATCTATTACCAAAACGTTCGAGGGCTAAATACGAAATTGGCAGTATTTAAAAACAACCTATTTGCTCGAGATAGCTTAGATTTAATAGCAATCACTGAATCGTGGCTGAAACCAAGTGTGCATAATTCAGAGCTATTTCCAGAAAATTATGTTGTCTTTCGTCGTGACCGCCTCACACGAGCGGGGGGTGTCGTCCTGGCTGTTCGTGCTGATTCTGTAACCCATGCTGAGAGGATTTCTTCAATGGACCTCCCCGACACTGAATCCCTGTGGGTGAAGCTATCCTTGAAATCTTCAACTGTTTTCGTATGTGTGATATATGTGCCACCTCGTTCTTCAACTTCGTTATACTACAACATGTTCGAAAAAATAGAAAGTAATTATAATCTTCTCAGTGACAAAAATATCTTAATATTAGGTGATTTGAACCTCCCTTCCTGTAACTCCAATATTGTGAACATGTTTAACTATTTTAAATGTTTCTACGGTTTGCAAGAATATAACTTGATATGTAATGATTATAATAACACTCTGGACATAGTTTTATGTAATGCCAAGGATCTTATAAAGTGTGTTGAGAAATGTCATGACCCTATTACAAACGAGGACAAGCACCACCCTGCTTTGTCTATAAGTATTAGTGAAACTCACACAGGTGTTGCAAATTCATGTCTAAACCCAAGTCCAATAGAAGTTCCCTCCTATCATGGAGCTAGAACCATAAACGCATGGAGATTCAACAAAGGAAATTTCCACTTATTATATGAATTGCTTTCTGAATGCTCATGGCAACCGGTCTGCCAAAGTTCAACAGATATAAATGCATTATGTACAAATTTTTACAATTCAATTTACAATATATTCGACAAGTGTATACCCATTTCCACACCTCGCACTACGGCACACAGAGTATATCCTAAGTGGTACACCAATAGTATTATTTCAAATATTAAAATTAAACATATTTTTCATAAGCGATGGAAAAAAACACGTCACAACTTGGACTATGCTAGTTTTTCAGCCTATCGCTCCATCGTAAAACATGAAATCAGTGAAGCTTTTAAAAATCATTTAACTTCAATGGAAGAAAAATTATCTATCGATCCCAAACAGTTTTGGAAGTACATTAAGGATCTAAAAAAATCCAACAACTCATTTAAGTCTATGATTCTTGACGGAGAGGAATTGACTACTGATGATAAAATCGCAAATAGTTTTGCGACCTTTTTTTCATCTGTTTACAAAAATGTCCAACCAACTCTCAATATTGACTCTACCCTTCACACTGTACAGATTGGGCCCTCATTCGACCTGGTCAGTATTTCAGAAAAAGATGTTAAGGAGGCACTCTCAAATTTAAAGAAACCTCACTCCATCGGTCCTGACAATATTCCAACATTTATACTAAAGGGTTGTTCCGACCTTTTAATACCACCATTATGTCATCTCTTCAATGTTTGCCTAAAAAACGGGATTCTCCCAGACATCTGGAGATTAACTAAAATAACCCCTATCTACAAGAAGGGAGATAAACGCGATATCCGGAATTATCGACCAGTTGCCGTTCTATGTTCCATCATGAAAATATTCGAGAAAATTCTACATAAATATATACTTAATCACGTTAATCCAATTCTTGATGACCGTCAATATGGTTTTAGACCCCAGATGTCAGTAACATCAAACCTCTTATGCATCTCAGATTTCTTATCACAAACTCTCGACAATCGGGGACAGGTGGATGTTGCTTATTTCGACCTGGAAAAAGCATTCGACAAGGTTGACATCGACATTCTTCTAAATAAGCTAGCTTCATTTGGTTTTTCCAAAAGACTACTCTGTTTTTTTGCTTCATATTTTCGAAATCGTAGACAGTTTGTTTATTATAAGGGTTCCAGTTCTTTGGAATTCACAGTTTTTTCTGGAGTTCCTCAGGGGTCTATCCTTGGACCACTTCTGTTTCTGATTTTTATCAACGATATTGGTTCAGTCATCACACATTCGCTGTATTTACTATTTGCAGATGACTTGAAACTATATCGTTCAATAAAAAACCATCTTGACTGTATTCTCCTTCAACGTGACATTGACTGCGTCTCAAACTGGGCCAAAATAAATGGCTTGAACTTCAGTACACCCAAGTGCAATATCGTCTCGTATACAAGATCAAAGAAACCGCATTTATTTGAATATACAATCAATGAAATTATTCTCCAACACCTAAGTCAAATCAAAGATCTAGGAGTTATTTACGACAGCAAACTAACCTTTCACCAACACATCGATGATTTAATAAGCAGAGGATACAGGCTTCTCGGCTTCGTAATTAGAAACTCATATCCGTTTCGTAACACAAAAACACTGACGTTATTATATAACACACTAGTCCTAAGTGTACTTGAATCAAACTCGATCATCTGGGCTCCACATGAATTAACATACACTTTACGCATTGAAAGAGTCCATAAAAATTTTTTAAGGTTTTTATTCTCGCGGCTCTATGGACGTTACCCTTGGCTTTACCCATCGATTTATATATTAGGCATGACCAATTACCACTCCCTAGAGACACGTAGAGGTATTGCTTTGCTTAAATATTTTTTCCAACTAATAAACGGTCACTTATCTAATAATGAGATACTGGCCCAATTAAATTTTTTTGTACCAGAGTCTCACTCTCGAGGACGTCATCACAATCTTCTATATAGTAGAGCAAGCCGCACTAATTTATTAATGAACTCACCTGTGGGGAGAGCTACGTGCTTTTTGAATGCGGTAGATAAGAAATTAGATTTATTTTTTGTGTCCTATAGCGCATTTACGAGATTTTTGGCATTGCATATACACTGCATAAATGGTACAATTATAACGTCTTAGGCTTTATTACCTGTAATTGTTATAAATAAATGTACAAATTATATATATAAATAAATAAATAAAATAAATAAATAACTTTCTGTTCTATTCGATAGGTTCGTACCTATTCGATAGTATTCGGAGTATTACGTACACTCGTTCTAGCACTTAATCTAAAAGTACAAAATCAGCTTTGCGCTCTGGTCCATTGAACATATCGCATCATCACACTCCATTTATTCGCCGAAGTCCGAGCAAGTTACATTGTCCAGCGGTGGGCGTTGCGTTCCTCGTAGCTCGTTTCTAGTAGAGACGTTCAATAACACCCGCCTATACCTAATATACTTGCATCATATAATAACACTGCATCGTGTACACGGTTGCCAGTTACCATGTGTTCGGTTATGCTGATAGGAAAATGTAATAATATGTTGTAGGCATAGTTACCATCTGTTCGGCTGACTTGCTCTGGCTTATCCGTCGTACCTTTCAATTGCGATCGTGAATACATATCTGGTGCACTCTAAAGCCTGATAATACCACGATTTTCGAATCTCCATAATCCGCATAACGAGATAAAGAACCGTAACAAAGTCCGGGAGTAAATTAGGAATGTTATTGTGATGATAAAGAAATACAGTCAATGAAAAACCGATATCTATGCAATTGCTGCTGCCATAATTCGACTTTATACATTTTTAGTAACTTATTAGTAATGAGAATATGTGAATTTAATAAATTCTAGCTCTATTTTTGTTTTTTTTGTAATTTATAACTTGAATCTTTGATCGACCTTCTGATCTTGTAATATAATAATCTGTTTGTTCGGTGTGGAGTACAACGAAAAAGAACCGTGACAAATAAATAATTCAATCGCTATGAAAACCGCGATTTGTTTTGACAATGACGTTTTAAAAAAAAATCCGATTTATTTATGTTTTATTTTTAGTTTTCCTTTTTCCAGTCCCTGCGTCCATTGTTTTTGCTGGCGATGCGTCCACTGATTGTGTCTAACATCCCGTGTTCCGCAACTCCGTCCTGTCACTCGGAACATTCACGTTATTTGATACTAATTGATGGTATTTTTTTGTCCTACTCTATGGTGGAGACTCGAGCCCTGTTACTGTGAGAGCGGTTTGTTTTGTGCCCAGCAGTCAGCTTGCCCCGTTGTTCTGTCGATGTTTTGTGTATTTTTTTCTATTTTCAGTGCAATTGTTTGTTTCTCTTTTCTCTACCAGTTTGTGACCTCAATTCGGTTCCCGGCGTTTATTATGTTCGGTATTTCAAACGCGTGGCCTTTTAAACTATGACATCACAGATTTTTTGTTGTTTATATTAATATTAGTCTTTCTAACGCCCTGTGATTATAACTGACCTGTTTAGTAATAACGACATCTTTAAATAAATATACTTTTCTTTTAACACATCAAGGATTGTCCTTTTGACTTTTGACTTAAGACCTGGTACAAATGAAATCTGAAATTTTCACCGAAGTAAAACGGTCACAGAGCATGAGTTGTCAATAAACCCATCGATACCTCCGGGTGGGTATGCTCCCAAACTCATCGAGTTCGATGCAGCGGATACAGACTTACTTCATTTTCAGAACAAGTTATGCTTAGTGAATATGTCTGTATGTAATCATTAGATTTTATTGATGCTTTTAAAACAACACGTCTTTGTGGAATCCAAGAAATCAAACTCAATTTCCCATTCTTCCGCTTCTGAAGTACTTTTCTGACGATGCAACACATTATGAGATTCTTTAACCCTTTCAGACGTTGTGTACATATGTTTGAAAATACACAGGTTCAGAAAGTTTTCCTTACTATCTAGAGCTAATAAAAAATGGCAATTTTCGATATCTAATTTCTGTTAAAACTGGTTTTACGGGCTATTTTTATAACTATAATCATTATTTATATATTTTTTAATGTGATGAAATATTAAATTTTTGGCATAATATGGTGTTCGAAATGTAATTTTATGTGAAGCACGTCACCCGAGACCTATAGTTCTTTCGAGTATCGAGTATGAGAGTAGCAATACTTATTAACTATTGAAAAAAACACAACATATTTCTAATACGAGTAACTGTACCAACGGTTATCAAGCATCAAACATGTTCTACAACTGCCAGTTTTAATGCAGGTCTGAAAGAGTTAAAATAACTTCAATCCAACCGGTGCATTAAAAATAACTTCTTAGATCATCAAAGCTCTTTAAGCTACGCCCGTTTTCTAAATGTTTCAATTGATTAAAACTAACAACTTCCCAGCTTCTCGAAAGCATCTATATTCATCTCCTTACTGATGTAATTATGTGTTGTATTGGCGTATTAACGGCAGACTAATGACAGAAGCCCGGGACTGTGGCTGCATGTGGTCCATCAGTTGAGATAACTAGCTAAAACCTGCTCAATGCTCCAAGTGTCTGTCAAATTTATGTAGAGATTTCAAGCGACTACGATAATCAATAATGCGCCACTGTTGACCTACTTACAGAGCTTTAATGCCTTAATAATGATGCCTAAATACAATTTAATGCTGAATGATTTATACACTACTCATTGTGTATAGCTTTGAATAGGTCTTCAGAATAGATTAAGATTGCTAAGAAATAGGATTATCAAAATAAGATTATTTATGCTTGAAATGGGTTCTTTTACTAAACGCTTATGAGACGAAGTTAAAAATAATAAAGATGTTATAGAATTACATACAAATTAATAATGAATTCGAGAATTGGACGTAGAAGAAATTTATTTCTAAGGTGCATGTATATATGGTAAAACCATGAAAGAAGATATTACTCGTACGTATCATAAATTAAGAGATTCGAAAAGATTTGTAAGAGCATAATGTGGATGAAAGAGTGGAGAAGTTTCATGAAAATTTTATTTTTATTTTTATGTGAAACCGCATAAGAGTCCCACCTGCTCCCAACCGGCTGGAGCCAGTGAGACTATAGCATCGGCAATTGGGGTACGTCGTAAGACTGACGGTAGTGGGGAGGGCAAGAAGATGGGAATGAGGAAGGTGGTAAAGTACGTGGCTATTCAGATCTGGTCGCCAAACACGGCCAAAGCCATTTCAAGCAAAGTTTCAATTTGGAATTGTGATCTCACACCAGGGCAATACTGTGGGTATCTTATACTCTGGAACGTGCCACAAATATATTATATATTTTATTTTACATTAATAGTTTTTGATATAACACAAATTTGGGAAAACCGGGATTTGAACCCGTGACCTCCAACTTGCTAGTCGAGAGCCTTACCCCTCGACCACGGAGGCCGTCGTAATAAACGACTGTCATACGCAAGTTGACGGAAGATGTCTGGGACGCCTCAGGAAGACATGGAGTTATCAACTCAATCAAATACTTGCTTCGGGTCGTTTCAAAAATCAGAATAACAGAAGAGTACGCATAAATTTGAATTAATGGCGTGTGTGCCAGTACAGTTTTGTTGCGTACAAATATATCGAATTGACTTCTACGGGCATGTGCCTAGTATGGTGGCTGTAGAAACAAAAAACTATAATCATTTAAATTTTTATGAATAAAGAAACACAAAAAAAAACTTCTTGGATATGTTGTTAGGTTAGGTTCGTTAGGTTAGTTAGGTATATACTGGTATGCATAAATATAATTTGAACTTGAGATTTATCCAAAGTTCATGCACTTTAATGCAACACTCTCGTCTTAATTAGCTCCTGCATCAAAGCCTACCTCCATGCCTTGTCTGTGCTCCGCCGGCTCAAAGAGTCACACACGCCTCACGTTGCAGACTCAAGAGTGCCCGACGCTGTTATACCGTGACAAATAGCCCAGGGCCCAAGACTGAACCTTGAGATTGACCTCTATCTTTGCAGTAGCACGGCTTGATCTAGAAACTACACGGAGAGAGAAATTATATATACTTCTCGATATGTAGCGGTTTTATTCCGCTCGGAACGAAAGCGAAGTGCAGAAGGGCATGTAAATTAATCGTGCTTGCTCGAGTGCAGCCAATTTGCTCGGGAACTTATGGATGTTTTTTTCTTCGGGTATTGGCCGATATTAATGTTCTTCGTTGATTTCATTACTTTTGATAAAATAATAATTCAGAGTAATAATAAATCTTCTATGATGAGACTTAATTTCTCAGCTGTGCGGCATCATTAGTTATTTCATTTTCAAAATTTGAGTCTTATTTAATTATGACGAAGTTAAAATGGCATAGTACAAGGTACAAACTTGAAGTAGAACATAAAACGAAAAAATATAACTCAATAGTGCAACACGAAGACCACTTTAAAGGTCCCACAAGAATGTTAACAGCAGACATTCTTAAACTGTATCTGTTCCAGAAATATACTGGTTCATCATCTCAAAAAAGAGAAAAACGCAAAAACATTACGTAATCATATAAGCAGAGAAAAGAAAATCTGTATAGCTAAGCCGCTCTGAATTTTAGCTAATTCAGTAAATTAGTTATATACAACAAACTCTCACCCAGTATCAAACAAATTAAATTCATTAATAACTTCCATCAAGTACAAATCTTGCCTTAAGAAATGAACAGAAAAAAACTCTATTTAAAAATAACTTTGTCATAGAGTTACTGAAAAACTTTGCTAGTTTGAAAGTTTATACAGTAGTCGCTGAAAACCCTTTTTTTTAAACCTAGTTCCTCAGCAAAGGTCTTACAGGACTCCTGGTGAAGAGAAGTAAGAACAATATGTTAATCCTGCTTTTATATTTATACCTTAAAAATATCTAATGTGTCAAAAGTTTATAAAATAAACTGCACCTACTTTACAACAGAACGATAATTAATTCAAAGCGTGTCAACAAAACATGGAAATATTGTAGGTACTGTAGGTGTGCACAAACTTTTGACTGTAAGTATCTAAAAACAATCCGCAACCAATTAATCCAAGACAGAGTTAATTGAACGACGGGAAAGAGATAAGGTATGTATTTTAATCTCGACAGGTGATGTAGATGACAAAATACTACAAACACGCAACATCGGGACTGGGGATAACATCGTGGGATAAATTTAATTCCATGTTAGCACAAGAAATAAATAATAACACTAAGCTAAAACAAGTCAAACACACGCACAAAGCTAAAAAAACTATGAATAATACAGGGAATATTAAACTGTATTCGTAAACGAGACAAAATTCACAAACAAATAAAAAATACACCGTACGATATGGAACAACTTAATTATTATAAAAGATACAGAAACATCTCCACGAAAATTATTAGAGTGGCTAACGAATTGTACTATAGAGAAAACCTAAAAAAAAGAAAACTTTAACCCAAAGGAAATATGGAAAATATTAAAAGAAGTTACATATACACAAAAATACAAACAAAAATACCATTCAAATACAGAAACTATAACAAATCATGTGAATAACTTCTTCGCAAATATAGGAAAAGTTATAGCGATCCGTAAAATACATAACACCAACTCATCAACACAAACAAATAGATCAAACATCAATACAAAACCGACACAACACAGAATTACAATAAAAACAACTTCGGAAGAGGAAATTGACAAAATAATAAACACATTATAAAAGTAATTGCTCCTGAATTAGATGAGATAACAACGGATTGCATTAAGATATTAAAAAATTAAATTTTAAAACCTGTAACACACTCAATCAACCTTAGTATAACACACTCTTGCTTTTCTAGTACTCTAGTAAAAGGACTAGTGATCCCTATTTAGAAATCCGGAGAAAAATGGAACTATCTAACTATAGAACAATCACATTGTTAGACTCGCTTTCAAAGATTTTCGAAAGAACATTAAGCCAAATTATAAAATACCTAGAAGACAACAAATTAATCTCGTAAAAACAGTATGGATTTAGAGAAAAAATACGCACAAAAGAAGCTTTGGCATGTACAATAGATTATATAAATAGCAACTTGGAACAATGGTACAAATGTACCTAGATATATCTCTATCTATATATCTAGATTTAGTTAAGCGTTTGACTCAATCTGCCACAAATCACTTAAAAAAAAATTAGAAAACATGGGTATCAAAGGCAAGGAACTCCCAACTATTAAAAGTTATATGAGTAACAGAACACAGCAAGTCAAAATTAACAACCATACTAGTAAACCACTGCCGATTACATATGGAGTTCCACAAGTAAGCATTCTAGGGCCCATTCTTTTTACTATTTACATAAATGAACTGTGCAGCATGAAAAATAGACGATGAAATAGTTAGTTATGCTGACGACACAGTTTAACTCTTTAAATATAATGATTGGAAAAATGTAAATAACATAGCGAATTTAGGAATCTCGCAAGTGAAAACATGAAATCATAAAACCTACACGTAACACACAAAACCTATTTTTCTATTGATCAATAAGAAAAAAAGTGTTGAAAACTAAGTAAATTCCAGGGAAATTTCCCTGTAATACATCTTGAAACAGGGAAGATTGCGGGAATTTTAATCTAAATTGTGAAATCCACAGACACCTATGCGGTTGTCTCCTACAAATGTATCATCATATCAGAGCATGACGAGGACAGAACTTTTAAAATTTTACGACAATATCAAGTAGTACCGAAGATAATACGAGTGGTCAAAATTTAGATATTTGCAGCCGGTCGATAAGCGTATGACGTAACGGTACTTGTAATGACTGGCGCGGCATTATTGATTGCAACACTGCCATTGGAATTATGAATTATTGTCTCGTGTGATATCAAGAACCACGATTGTATATGTTTTTCTCAAGTTCACTTTGAAAGCTCATAACTTCATCATTTTTGGAGATGTCGGTAAACTAATTTTACTGTCCTTATTCACTCTTTAAATGTGATACATTTTTATCAATTTAACAATGAAAATGGTTTGTAATAACTTTCTTAATAAACAAAATATTATTTTGTATTAAAGGCAAAAGTATGTTTTTACAAGACTAGCTTTTTATGCAAAGCACAAAGGATAACTAATTATTATAAGCAATAATTATTAGCTTGAAACACAAATATAAATTGAAAAAATCTACCGAGAACAAGATAAATGCCGCCGATGGGATTCTGATTGACGGTCAGGTGCACGGAACCACTGTGCTACGTCGGCTTATTTTTAACCGCCAAATAATTCATAATTATAAATACTATATAAATACTCGTATTTCATTCACCAATTATTGCTTTTTGATTTTTTGCACATATGCACAGCGGCGGTATTTATTTTTTCTTAGAATATTTTTTCAATTTATATTTGTGTTTCAGGCCAATAATTATTGCTTATAATAAAAAAAATATTCTGACTTTGGGGAACGAAGCCGGATGATATATACAATATTTAATATGGAATTTATCTTAATATGATTTTTTATGGACACTAAAGGTCACTTCATCATAATTCGATACGTTTTTAGCATAATAAAGCAGGATTGTTCGTTTAGATTTACAAGAAACACGAACTTATTCTACTAATGAGAACACAATATGAAATAGAAATGTAGCATTTTTCCCCAATTATATTATTGTTCTAGCAAATAGGAAGTCCTCCTTCAAATACCAAGAGATACTAAATCCATATTGAATAAGAGTTCACGTGAGTTAACAAGCAGGATCCCAACCACCTCAGGCAGAGGAGACGAAAGGTCGCGGGTTAAATGTTTGCTGATTAAATTATCTAGGAGACGTGAATTGACCTTGCATTGATTTTCTTCAGTCTACTGAAGGCATTGACATATAATATACTAGGTAACAATATTTAGTTTAGACGTACCGCTGATAGATCCGCCGGAGAAAACTAAATATTATGAAATAAAGTCGCTATCCGTGTTTGCCTGTTTGTGCGCTTAGTCCTTCTAAACTACGCAACGGAATTTGATTTGAGGGTTTTCACATCATTTAGAAAATTTCAATAAAAAAATATTTTCGGTCGCTTTCATTGATAACGCTAAAGTTTATTAGGAAACCTGTCAATTACAATCCCTTTTTTTAACCGGATTACGAATAATTTGAAGAGATTCGTAATAAATTTTCAACATTTAGTATTAGTATTTTTCTCCGTGTGGTTAGGTGATTATTAGAGTAAAGCGTACTTCAAATGAAAAACCTAATTGCGCTATTTAAATTTAATGTTATTAATATTAGTTGGTACTGCCCGTACGGCGAGAAATCGCGTAACATCTTTTTAAATTCGACTTCAGAAGAGCGATACGACTTGTTTAAACCGTCGAAAGCTTAAATCCGAAAGCTCACTGCCTGATTAACAACAGTTCCTTTGAAGTTTTCCTCAATTAAAACTGCGAGAGTTACTATAGATGCAGATACTATCCTTTTAAATGCAAAAGCCTCGCATAACCTAAATACATGGCAAAACGGATGGACTCGAATAATAATGATTCCACTTCTACACCAGAGTACTGGAAACTCCAGTCCGCCATTTTTCAGTACTGTCAAATTAATTGCGCAGTTTGGAAATGCAATGTTTTTTTTTAAATGCACTGAATGAGGGATGCTTTGACGAATTAAATTTACGTAGCAGCTATCAACTATGTGTAGGGTACGAAAAGTACATCATTTATCATGTGAAGTGCAATCCTGCATTTTCGGATCTGTGAAAATATTAGCCGGGTTGGGTTGGAACGTTGAGAGCTTAATTTCATTATTTCTAATTTTGAAACAGTTAATTCATGGTGGAATTCCATTTTACATGACGTTCTATATTTTCATACAAACCACTGCTCTAATTGCAAGCAAACGTCACAATATAGAATACATTTTTAAAGTCAGCG
Source organism: Hesperophylax consimilis (assembly GCF_061612785.1). NCBI lineage: Eukaryota > Metazoa > Arthropoda > Insecta > Trichoptera > Limnephilidae > Hesperophylax > Hesperophylax consimilis. The sequence goes on from NC_142853.1 coordinate 29,278,254, forward strand.
GATATGTGGTGGTAGTAGGAGATTTTCAAATTTTGTCAGGTTATTCGTAACCCGGGAATTTTCGTCTTTCTTTTAAAAATTTAAAAATTTAAAATTTAATAAATTTATGTATAAAATATATTGACACACAGGAAAGGTCAAGAACTATTGTAGATTTCTGGGGTCAGTTTGCTGGTTTTCATCATTTTATAGATGGTTAATTGGCCTTTAACACACACCAAATTAAATTTGAGTGACTTGTCTGGGTGTTAATGTTTAATGGTCCTCACCAAATATGGGTTCACATTGGTCGCAAAGAAAATTGACAAATGAGGACAGTTTTTTCAAAACCCGCTAAACGCTCGACGTAATAATTTTTTTATTATTATATTTGCTGATTTGCGACGCTTTGATTTCTTCAATAAAATCTAAACTAAATCAGCTAAATAAACTATATAATAAATAACTAATATAAAAAAATCATTTTTTCAATTCACGCTATTCGCTAGATCATCATTCTGTACATGTTCTGTTCATAAAATACAGAGCTTTTACTGCATGAAGTTAAAGCATTATTATTTTTTTACGTGAGAAACTTTTCCCCAACATGTATATATTTTTTGTATTGAACATAACGTTTAATGAAGTAAAAAAATATTATAAATATTTTCTGTTAATAAAATCACAGTTTTTAATGCATAGAGCTAAATGCGTGTTTACTTGTTCAATTCTTTTTAACATTTTTGTTTATTGAACATAGTAGTAATCATATTTAGTAATCATCCACGCAACTATTTGTAATTAACCGAAAATTCTCTCCTGGAAATTTTTGGTATTATCGTTTAGCGGGTTTTGAAAAAAACTGTCCGCAAATAGAAAAAATAGACGATTTTCACAATGTGCGATAATTTTCAAAGAGCCTCTAAAGAATGATCCAATCCTCTTTATTTCACATTATCGTTCGACTGTTGCCTCTCTTTATTATCGTCAGTTAAATATTTACTTTTTTACTGTTTTTTTAAATACAAAAAGCCTAAAAAATATTTTTTAAGCCCGCAGGCATTTACTTGACATGTTTTTTTTCTGACTTTAGCCCACTATTAGCGTATATATAAAATATATTTAACCACCATAAAAGAAAACGGCATTACGAATATACAAATTAGGATATTGAACTTGTTCTCACATTAAAGTTTAAAAAAAGTAAAATATTTATGATTCGGCGGAAGTCAGAGAAAAAAACAATACGGTTAAGAAATAATTTGTTGGAATCCTTCCCTGATAATCTTCAGTATATTTTTCAGGAATAAACAGAATAAGGGATGATAAATGCACGCTCTTATCGCCTGTTAGCACAATTGCAGGGTGTTTATATTTAAACAACCCCTGCCTGTTGTGATCGTACTAAATCATTTTTTATTCCACCCCTGACGTTTTGCGAAACAAATGTTTGACTTCCTTTTGCGCATCTTCCGGTTCAGATACTTTTGGCATTTTTATTCGTTTAACTTGCGGAGGAATGTGGCCTCATTTACTGCAGTTTATCATTCTTTAAATTCATTTATCTTTCTTTAATGTATTTAAAAAAGTTATCCAGATTTTAATCCCTTACTTCGTTTTATCATTGTTTTTTTTTTCAAATAAGTTTCAATGTTCAATATTTTTATAAGTTCCAAGTAGGTTGGCAGAGAGATTGGCCACGCAATCATTGCGTCATTCATAACCATACGCGCTTATCTGTTAGTTTGATTCATGGCATCATTAGGTATCTGATTCACATCGTGCCATGTCTTCCTGGGACTACCCTGGATCCTTCTCGTCGTCTACTACGTCGTCTCATTCTTACTTTTCTCTTATTTCGACAAACTTTTAGGTGATTTTCACAAAAAACGGCGCTATTTTTTTAATTTTTTTATATTAACTCCACACAGGAGGCCCTGAAGAAAATAATTTCCTTCAGGGCCTATGTCATCTTTGGGGATGCTGTGTGGAGGGTCTTTTTGTGGAGAGGAAGGAGTGAACATGGGTCTTGAAGAGTCCCATGTTGTAGGAGGGAGGAAACACAGAGGCCGGCAGTTCGTTCCACAGCCGAGCTGTTGAACTTAAGAACGAATCGTAGAAGCGACCCGTTCTCATGTGACAAATGTCAACTGTGTACAAATGTTGGGCGCGCGTTTGGCGTGTATCCCGACTGCGCACCGGTGCCGAAGGGATCAATGACGCTAGTTCCTCAGAGCATCTTCCATTGTAATACCGATAGAACAAGGACAGCATACCTACCTGACGCCTGTGCTCTAAAGATTGCAGTCCGTTTGTTAAGATTGGGGAATCTATCAAACGGACCGCCCGTTTTTGCACAGAGTCAAGGGTTTTTTTCAGGTATTTAGGGGCTCCGGACCAGAGATGGCTGCCAAATTCGACAGTAGGGCGCACATGCAAATCGTCGATGTTTATTGTTATGAGCATTTATTGACTTCATCGTGCCTTGTGTTCCTTGGATAACCCCGACTCCTTTATTCATCCTTCCGGCAAACACACCTTTTATTATTTTATGCACTTGTAATCTCTTTAAAAAATAGTCATTAACCGTTTTTTGGTGACCAAGCATCACGCCGTCTCCCCGCAGGGGTAGGCAAAGAGGACGGACCGCCAAACAACTCGGTCTTGGCACACTCCACGTCATTCACGTTCGTACATCGTCTCATACGTAGTCTTCTATTTAGTCTTACAATCGACCTATTATTTTCAGATCTTCTCATTCTTAATACATGGTTTAACCACAGAAACATACGCCGCAGTTTATAATAATACACTCATTAATCAACTCTGTTATAATTCATAATCCATTGTCTTTCAGCCGATTCGAACTGATTTAATGCTTGGGTTAATAATATTAATTTGCATACCTACAAGTCCATAGCGGTCGAAATGATCATCGACCGTCTGATGTGCACTCTTGGCGTGCAATCATATCTTCGCTTCAAATTCCCGGCACATTATTACTACCTCAGTCGATTTGCATTTCTATCTGCACCCGTGATGAGCGAAATATTTATCCATGCAGACACCCACCTCCTGCTGTTCATTTTCCCTGAAGAGAAATCAATTTGGCTCTGTACAGGGCTTGTTAAAGATATGGCATGGTCATGTGCGGCTTGCGATTTATCTAACTGCGGTTAGTAAGATTCATACAGCATTTGACTTTTTTTGCTTTAATGTATTTTTCAGCCATTTCGAAGACTCTAAACACGCGATTAACTAGAAAATAAACTACTAGTATAATAGATCTCGCATCCAAAAAATATGTTTCCAATTTTCTCTAACATATTTAATAAAAATAAATTCCTTTGATTTCATTATATTTGTAAGTAGGTACTTAAATACCTACCGACTTAATTATAAACAATATATTTTAAGTAGCATTTATTTAATTTCAAATAAGGAATGATACATTATAAAATTTGTCCAAAGAAATGTCACTATTCTTTTTTCAAACTTTCTTCAGGTTGGTAGGTAAGTACCATCATATTGATTGTTCCGAAACGAAACGAGCAAACAAATGAACAGATAGAGGAAATGGCAAACCGTTGAGTTAAAACGGGCCTTCGCTATGATTTATTAGCTTTGATTATATAAATGTCTAGATTGAGCGTTCGAGCGACGAAACGCCAAAAAAAATATCGGCCAACTGTTGGCTGATAAGCTCGTTCAGTCCGCTCAGTTGTGAAACTATCGCTGTGCGGTAAACACGTGTTGTGTGACATTTGAAAATGACGATTTGCGCTATAACAGTGTGCAGAAATTACAAAGGACGATTGAAAATAACTAAAAATGTTACCTATCATATGTAAATTACCTTTTCAAAGCCATATAATAACCATTTAGTTAAAGAAACAATTCAGTTTTAATAGTGTAATTTAGTCTTGACAACGCCATATTTTGACGCATTGTTTACAGGGTTGCCTGTTCTTCAAATTAAAATACCCACATAAGGTAAAAATTGCAAGGCGTAAATGACGCCGTTCTATTTATAAAGAACATTAACTTTAAATTCAGTAAATTTAAATGATTCATCTCTTTAAGAAATATAAGAATCTAGTAAATAAAAAAAAATTCCCATGAGTGCGTTGTTAATTTTAAAATAGGTTTTAATAATTACCCAAAGTACACTATATATAATAATATTATAATTGTGAAAGTTTGTCTTTGTGTTTAAGTGTTTGTAAATTCTTCGGGTTGACACTATATTTAAAAAAGTTATGAATTCTAAATTTGTTTATCTATTAAAATTACAAAAAAATGTGACAGGTTTGTTTGGTGAAGTATCAAGTAAACTTTTAATTTTATTCATGCATATTTTACAGAATACCTAATGATCCTATATATTTTTAGGTAGGTATAGATTTACCTGGTTGTGGGCCACCTTCTTTAATTGATGATGATAAAAATTTAAATTTAGACACAGCTATACCTGCCGGCCATTTGGCAGCGTCTAGGAATGTATCTTTCTTATTTTCCGTATTTCTTGTTTATTTGTTAAAAATAATCAAATAAAAATAAATCTCTTTTAACAATGATTTTCTTTTCATTTATATCAGTATATTTATGTAGAAAACTATCTTACTTAAATGAATTCAAAATTAAACGAATTATAGGTCCCGCAAAATCGAAACATATTTTTTCCCAACTTTTTTGGGAAATACTAGGGAGCTGGTATCACTCAATACGCCTACAGTGACGTTAGCGCTTACGTCAACGATATAGGTTGCGTATACTTGTGTGCGTGACACGCACACAAGTATTTCAAATCTGGCCTGTTCTTTCTGTTGGAATAACAGTGCGACACTCTATCTAGACATTTATATAATCAAAGTTTATTAGTTATAAAGCAAAACTTTTAAATTCCACTCCAATGAAAAGCAACTCGAACTGCGCTGCCTACCTAGGGATTGGCTAGCAACGGTTGTACTTGTAAACATTCGGGTACAGCCGACATGTTGTCTCTGTCATGTGGCGTCCCGCCATCTATGTCAATACCTTAAAACTAAATAAACTGGATAATAAAACATAGATCCACACACTACCAACATCTGGTGGGCGGTATTGAAACTACAACCAAATAACAACATACTAATAATAAACAGTGAAGCTAAAAATATTTGTCCAGGTTCTCAGAATGAAGCACTGTTTTTAACCGCTATTGAGTTTGAAACTCCTGCTCTACACCATTGCATACATTATTTAGTTCTGTGGAAGAAGTTATGCGGCTTGGGATAGCCACGGATACTTACCTGTAGTAGCGGGGCTATCGACTCGGAGAAGTAAAAGAAATTTCCACGTTTAATTATTTATTTAATGAAGGTACGTTTAACATTTGTAAGCAAAGTGTTAATCCTAAGACGCTCGAAAACAGAGTGGCGCTGCGGTCGCCGGCGTGTCCGCTGGAACGTTCGGCGACCCGAGCGGCCGGTGTTGCAATTACATAAGTGTGACCATCTTAATATTAACAATATTGGTGGTGCTTTCTTATATCCCGACAGCCTCCCCTCCAGTGTCCACGACATGCTAAAGGAGTTGGGATATAAGAAGCAACATATTGGTCAGCAAGAGAACTTAATTCTAATACAGTATTTACTAGTTAAGATTACTTATAATAACTATAGGTGTTATTGCTAAGTTTTTAATTACAATGAGTGTTTGCAGTCTTAATTTATTTACAAAGTAACTTAAAACTAAAAGTTTGCTAATATACCGCGTTTGCGGTGTCAGGTGCATCGACGAACTAGTTGTTCGGAGCATTGTTTATTACTTTGTAGTGCATGGAAATCCAAGTTTGATTCCAGTTTGTGGTTTCACTGTATAAATCGTGAAATTTGCAAGTAGAACTATGTTCAGTGTAACTGCTTGATTTTTATGCAGAGTGCGTACAATGTAGCGCGGGTCATTAAATTATTATATAAAAATATTTGTTTGACCAACAATATATGTCAAGAGAACTATAACTAGAGTATAGAGTAACATAAGCATAAATAATACAGTTGTCTTAATTAAAGAAGTACATGTTTAAGGTAACCTTAGTAAGGTGTTCATTATGGTATTAGAAATCTAATATGTTACGCTAATCTGTAGCGGTGAATTGATAATTTTACATTAACTATGCAACACGTCTGTCATCAGTATGTAAATATGTGTTTTTTGAAGACAAAAAGTCGAATAACCATGTTTATTTACATACGTATGAACAAAGTGGGTTAATGTTCCTTAGTTAGGAAAGTAATACATCATCAGCTGTTTACTGTTATTGCATGAGAAAAAAATAATAATAAAACATTAAATAACAGAAGTTTTCGATAATATGGTTGCAAAAAAAATAAATGAACTATGCTCATTATATTGGTAGTCGATCACACTTGTGATGACGGTTGATGCAATTAATCGCGTAGCAATGCATATATAAATGCTATTAAGCGGTGAAAAGTTTTCACTAATATGCTTGCAAAAAAATAAATGAACTATGCTCATTATTATTGGTAGTCGATCACACTTGTGATGACGGTTGATGCTAATAATTGAGTAGCAATGCATATATAAATGCTATTAAGTGGTGAAAAGTTTTCATCCGAGCATAGAGTTATTGTATAATTGTTATACGTTTTAAGGTGCATGAGTTATGCAGTTTACAAGATGATTTGTGTTCATCGTAATGAAAATGTTTCACACTCGTGAATACATAATAAATTATAATTATAATTATTTGATAACAAACAATACTAAAGTCAAATTTCCATCAAAAATATGTAAATTTAATATTGTTTGGTTTGCCGTTTTTTAAGAAAAATATGTATTTCAAGAATAAGGTTTGTAAGAGAAAGCTAGGCGGAATTTGGTAATTAATTTCTATCATGAGTTGTAGAAAAAAATGAAATGCCAATAGAAGTGTCTTTTTGTGCGTATTCCGATCCAAATCGTTTTGGAGAATGTACTTGCCGACCTGAGCGAGTTGTTTTCTTGGTTCCAGGTGTGATAGCGGCAGGTGTGTCCATAGTGAGGTGACAAATGTTTTGTCGTCGCGCTCTTCTGCCTTGTGAGGACCTTCATTGCCAGTTTAGGTCTCTACTTGCCATAAGAGAGGTTTTCAACTTGGCCATTAGCTTGAAGGTGATATGCGGTAGTCGTGATGAGAGATGATGTGTGACAGATATTGAATTCCCCGGATGCGTGCGGTGGTTTGCTGGTCGTGCGTGAGTCAGTGAGTCGACGTCGGACGCTGTTGACCGGACTCGGTGATGGTCAGGCGCTGGGGAAGAACATGGTTCTTCACTCCGGTGCTGACAGGATGCCGAAGGTACAGTTGACCTTGTAGGCGGTTGGGCGGGTGCTGTTTAGACCAGTGAGGATGTCGCGTATCCTCGTGGTGGTCGTGGTGCTTGGATGAAGCGCTGGTCCGATTGCAGGAGCCAGGGCGTTCAGGTCCGATGTAGCGCTGGTCCGGGGCGGTTGCCAGGGCGCTACAGTGTTGTCCCGATGAGTCCATTAGCAGAGCTGGGAATATCGTCCTTCGCGCGGTAAAGCTGCGCGGGTTGTTGCTTGCGTTTCTCTCAAATTGTTGAAGGCTGGTTGACGGCTGATTTGGTCGATGAAGATGCGCGAGTTATTGCTTGCGTTTCTCAAATTGTTGACGGCTGTGTGATTTGGTCGGTGAAGATGCGGAGGTTATTACTTGCTTTTCTCTTAAATTGTTGACGGCTGATTGTTGATTGATTTGAGTTGTTGTTTGAAGGGTAAGCTTTTTATTTGTTTTGTAGAAAAAAATATTTGATGTACGTCTGACGTTGATCTGCCTGATTTTCCCTCTCGATTCCAATTGGGAGATGAGTTGCGTGAACCGGGTCATGAGTGGTTCATTTCTCGCCATGCGTAGCTGTGAAACTTCCTGCGAAAGTGCGGCGTTTTGTTGTTGAAGTTGTAGCAGTCAGGAAAGTTCATCTGTATATGAAGAAGTTTTGTTTTTCAGATGTGGAAGGTTTCATGCGGCTTGTGACGAGAGGTGTTTGCTTTATTGTTGTCATCAACAGCGCTGCAGTCGGTAGATTGGTACACATCTAAGATTTTGTCTGCAGCTGTGGCAAGTTGATTGATGTCGTTGTCCGGAAGAGCTGAAAGGATTGCTTGCACATGTTGAGGTAGGCGTTGTAACCATAAGGTGCGTACTATTGCGCTGTCTGCCAAGGTAGGTCCTGCGAGTTCAAGCATGTGACGTAATAGGCCGGTAGGCTTCCTGTCTTCCAGTTGAATGCCGGTCAGTAATCTAGTGAGGCGTTTTTCAGCAGAGTCTTGAAGTCGATCTATAAGTGCTGCTTTCAGATTGATGTATTTTTCTGAGGTAGGTGGTTGCATCACTACGTCGCTCACGCATTGTAGTGTTTGTGTGTCCAACGCTGCGATGATGATATTATATTTGGTGAAATCATCCTTGATACGCGAGTTGATGAACTGTGCTTCAGCTTGCACAAACCATAGTGAGATGTTTTCTCTCCAGCACGGTGGTAGTCTAACCGAGACATAATTAATCGTTGTTGCGGAGCTTGAATTGTCGATATGTTCCATGTTGGTGCGAATATTTTTAGCTGCCTGATCTTGATGTTCACTTGATGATGTGCTTGACGTATAGTTGTTCTTTTCCGAGGTCATTTCAACATAAATCGGAATAGCACTGAAGACAATAGTATGGCAAATCCTACAGGTTATAAAAATTTAGAATAATGCTAGAAATTAAAAAAAAAAAAATAGATTGCCGACATCTATGTGAGTATTCTTCAAGTTTTGCCCAAAAAAAAAAATATTCTAGACGCAAACCTTTTTCGTAAAATGCGAAATGAATTTAAATAAATTTAAATAAATTTTACATGAGATTAATATTGTTGTTTGTGAACATAGAATGTAACATTATTGTACACTTTTGTTACAAGAATTGCAAATACCATGTGACATATTATTTTTCAGCATCTCAAGCAAGAATTTGATTTCTATGTGACAATACGTTACGCTAAATTTCAATCGAAATTTGTGTGAGAAATTAATGTTTTGTAAGAATATTTGAACACAGATAATGACAAAAAATGTGAAATTTACGTGGCGGGATCATGGATGTTGACGATGGATGGAAACGTTGATCAGGTTTCCGAGGTCGTCCGTTGCAGGTTGGATCTGGGCTGGAGACGGCTGGTAGATCGATGATGTGGAAGACCAGTTGTGGAAGAGGTTACCCGTTGTGGACAGATTGTGGAAGATGTAGTTTGAGATCTCCTCGTAGGCCAGATGTGGAAGATCTCGGCTCATGAATGATGATGTGAAAGGTGTGGAAGTTTCCACAAGTTGCGTCAGTTTTAGCTGAAATAGAGGGTAACACGCCTTTAGTTCAAATTACGAAAATGTCACAGTTTACAACAGAAGAAGGGCTTGTTGTTCGATTTATTTTATTTTTATACGCCGTGGATATACAGACGTAGAATGAATTCAGTGGGTATTCAGAATTGTAAAGCGGGTAATTGCAGAGCTACCCGTGGTGCAAACACATATGATTGAATATAATTTCTACAAAAAAATACTGGGATTTATTAAATTTTTACTAGAATTTAAATGTTTTAAATTAAAAATGAAAAGGTGCTTACCAAATTTGTCCCAGGACTCTGTTTTCGAGGTCATTCGCGTCGAACTAACACGTGTTTCGCGAAATTGAAAATGGCGAATGAATTTACAAAAGTTACGATTCAAAGTCGGAAGTCACCAGTTGTGGAAGAAGTTATGCGGCTTGGGATAGCCACGGATACTTACCTGTAGTAGCGGGGCTATCGACTCGGAGAAGTAAAAGAAATTTCCACGTTTAATTATTTATTTAATGAAGGTACGTTTAACATTTGTAAGCAAAGTGTTAATCCTAAGACGCTCGAAAACAGAGTGGCGCTGCGGTCGCCGGCGTGTCCGCTGGAACGTTCGGCGACCCGAGCGGCCGGTGTTGCAATTACATAAGTGTGACCATCTTAATATTAACAATATTGGTGGTGCTTTCTTATATCCCGACAGTTCCATTGCAAATTGCATCCGTTTAGTAATCCCGTTATTTAAGGGCCACTGCGTTTGTCTAAAGCATTCTTTGGACACATTCCGTGGCGTAGGTTTCCCCGGTCTCTGAATATTGGAATATTTGGAATACGGAATAGTTCGGTGAGTCGTATTCCGTACGTGAGGAAATGGCTACCCTTTGTGACGCACACAATGCGTGGCGGGGAGGGCTTTGTGGGTACTTGTGTATATGGGTTGGGTGTTAGGGTGTCCACTTTTCAGGAACTTTATAAGAAAAAAACATTATGCTATTTTTTTACAAACTTCCGAGCTTCTTTTTGCTAGTTTAATATGATTATTTTTACAAGAGACTGATAATAGATATAAAGTTCCCTACCAGTTTATTTGTTGCGTTGTATTGACTGTTTTTACTACTTTAATTATTAACAAATAATGACAAAATATTAAGTTGGGTCGTTGTAAATTTTCTTCGGTTACGTTATCGGCTATATTATATGATATCTAATTTTATGATTTTGTTTTACTTTAAGTACCTACTACTAAAAAACTAACCATCATGCCATATTACTGCGGGAGTTGGTCGAAAGGATGAACCGTCATACAACTATATTGGCACACAATAATTGCTTCATTCACATTCATAAAGCGTATCACATATACTTATTTTATTCAGACTCGACCTGACCCAACTCAAGTTTTTGGTTCTCTTGATCGGGCCTTGTTTTTTATCAGGACTCCCCGACATTTCTACCATTCAATTTCTCGTAATATAATATTCTCCATATACTCCATACATTTTTTAAATTATTAAAATTTTTTATAAATTAAAAAGAAAAATAAAAATTATATAAACCATAATAGAAATAAAAATAAAGATTAACCTGGATGATGAAAAGATATTTTAAAGGAAATAGAAATAAAAATCAAAATATTCTTAGTAAGATTAAAATATATGCAAAATTATACCAATTATTTTAAATCCATCCATCAACGCATGTTAATCTTGGTAGGTACAACTATCTAGAAGTGTACATGTTTACGGTCACATTTGAATTTAGTGATACTGAAAAAACGTTAAATGATATTGAAATAATAGAACGCATTTTTTTAAAGAATGTTATGAACTCATATATTCTTTGAAAAAAGCTCGTCCCCTTTCAAATATCCAATGTTGACCACGGATAGTAAAAAGGTATATAGATTTATCTTAAATTTTCTACTCTACAAGTTCAGATCATCTTAGCGTTTTTCTTTCTTAATTTTTTTTCATCAATTGGTTACATCAGACTTGCATATTTTTATTACGGTAGTACGTGGTCTTGCTACTCATATACCTCAGGGGTGTTATTTCTAGATCCTTCCACCATCTCGCTAAGACCAAATTCGCCATTGATGACTGATTGGTTGGTACTACGTGACATTCAAAACATTCAAACAATTTCAAACCTTCAGAATTTAGGACAAAGGGAAACTATATTAACTGTAAACGGTAATTAAATTAGTTTTTACTTTCTCCTCTCTGTCCTACCTGGGTCGTGTTAACATAAAACATAATTTATATCAAAACGCTTTGAACATTGAAATTTAAACCCTTGTTAACAAGTATTAGTTTTGCTACGGTTTTGATTTTCTATTTTGATAAATTTGTTTGTTTTTTTCCTATGTTGCTCGCTGTTCACGTAACTGGGTCACTAGATAAACTGGTGACCCTTCCAAAGTGAAAAATATTTTTATTTTTTTTGGAATACCATAATGAGTAATACTCATTGGTACGAGCTCATTATTATCATCAGGTGGCTGATCTTGAAGGGGAGGTACACACCGTCTTATGCACTGTTTCAATTCACGTGGCAAAGACAAAATAGTTGCTAGTGATTCCAATTGAGGTGCACATAGTGCAAATGCCAATGTTTTCAAGAAAATTTAGTAAGGTAGTATGTGATAAGATTTTCAAATACTGTCAGTTTATTCGTAACCGGGGATGTTAGTCTTTCTTTTTAAAAATATAGTTTAGTCCAACACGGCCATCATCTTAATCCAGAACCGGAGTGTAACAAACAAGTTTAAATACACATGAAATGTCAAATGGTCAGTTAAAGCAACATTTTGCTACTCTCAGTCAATTAAAAAAGTGCTAATACATCTTGTGAAGCTCGGTACTAATACCGCTTACTACTAATATTATAATATTGAAAAATGTTTAATTTAGGTAGGGTTCTTTCATATTTTAGACGTGCTTTAGCCAAACTTACATGTAGCCTAAATTTTATGTTTTAAACTCCATTTTATCATTTAAATAACTTCTGCAGATATTCAATTTTTGAATTGTAGTACAAAAATTTGGAATTTTCCTTAAATACAAATTAAGGAAACTAATACAAATAGGTACTAATACAATAATTATTACCAGAAAGTTACCGTTATTCCCTTTAAAATAGTTAAATTAAACGAACTTTTGGTCAGTGCTTTAATAATTGACACAAAATGTGACATGAAAACTGAGCAACTTTCGCCACAGCATTATCGGATCTTGCCCTTGCAAATGTCCATATATTCCCGCTGGCGCTGATACGAGTAGTAATTATTTGAATGCATAATTTAGAGCTGCTGTTGGTATTTCTATGAAATGTTGCAGTCGGTTGGCGATAAGGACAATAATGCATTTAATGGCGGAAGGAAAACATTCGTTGTTGTGACAAGCTGATGAAACAAACGGCTGGCATGCTTTGTTGCAGGCTTTATTTCTGACTGCATTATCTAATCATGCCGCCGTTTTAATGTGCGCTTTGCATTGTTCATTTTTATATCCACGCCTCTTCCAGATTTGAAATTATACATTTTTTTGCATTTACTCCACACAGGAGGCCCTGAGACAAATAACTCGGGGCCTTTGTCATATCTGGGGATATTGTGTGGAAGGTCTTTTTGAGGAGAGGAAAGAGGGAACATGGTTCTTAAAGAGACCCATATTGTTGATGGTTCCACAGCCGAGCTATTGAACTCAAGAACGAGTCTTAGAAGCGAGACGTTCTCATGTACCAAATTTAATGTCAATCTTGTACATATGTTTTGCGTGTTTTCCGATTATATAATGTTGGAGAGATTAAAAAAAATACGTTTTGATCATTAATGCTTAATCTGTTCGCGGGATGATAAATCGCCAAACTGGAAATTATCACGATTTTTTTCAGGAATTCTTACATATCTCAGGCAATTATTCTTTTGTTATCACTTTTCTTAATTGATTTTCTTGTTATTACACATTTCTTTCATTCCCTTATCCTTCAAAGTGTCAACTGAACATTTTCCATAAGTTCCAACTTGTCGCATTACGTCATAATGTAGGTAATAATATTTTTTGTAATAAAACCTATTTTCTTTCGGCTCTGTAAGAATCCATTCCATGAGATCAATTAAAACTTATTAAGAATATGATAGTAGCATAGAATATAAATGTCTCATATTGTTATACATTAATATTAAAGCGTTCCTGTGATACGCTTAATAAAAAGGTATTTTAGTTTACCCCTCGTAATATCGTTTCACTTTTGGCTGTAAAGTTATATAAAAAATGTACGTCCAGTATCATACAAATAAAAACAAAAATAACTTCATTAGGTCCATCAAATCTTGGCTTAAAGAATTGCCGGAAAAAGAACCGAATAGTATTTTAATACAGAGTCATAGAAGTTACTGAAAAATCCTACCCAAACCATGAAGTTGAATCATAGAAGTTACTGAAAACCCTCTATAATAAACGTAGTTCCCTCAGTACGCGATTTCGTAAAAATAACCTATATCTCTTTTATTTATTTATAAATTTGTATTATACGCCCATATGGGCTTTTACAAACATGTTATAATATGTACATACTAATTCAGTGGAACGGTAATCAAAAGTAAAATTTTGTAGAAACTATTTTGCAGGAGAGTAGTGTAATTTATTTATTTATTTATTTATTTATTTATTTGTTAAGACATACACAGCACAATAAGATACAGTTAGAATTTTTTTAGTTATTACATAGTTGTAGTACCTATTACGTATGTCCATAAAATGTCATTACGTAATTTCGCCTGAGATTGTTATAAAAGGAAGGAAGTGTGTGGCTCACGAATTGTAATTGACTGTTAATACATAGGAGTTTTGAAAAATGATGTGAAAATGCTAACCTAACCAATGCTAACTAATGCTAACCTTAATTTTATAGAACCCATACAGAAGAATAGTGTTATGCTAACTTTAATTATATAGAGACCATGCAGAAGAATAGTGTATTGCCAACCTTAATTATATAGAACCCGTGCAGAAAAAAAGTGTAATGCCAACCATAATTATATAGAACCCGTACAGAAGAATAGTGTAATGCTAACATTAGTTATATAGAACCCGTGCAGAAAAATAGTGTAACGCTAACCGTAATTATATAGAACACATGCAGAAGAATAGTGTAATGCTAACCTTAATTATATAGAACCCATGAAGAAGAATAGTGTAATTCTAACCTTAATTATATAGAACCCATGCAGAAGAATACTGTAATGCTAACCTTAATTATATTAAAAATCAGAAACAAGTCAACAATTTTGTGTATATTTCATACATATCTTTTTAAAACGTCGAAATTTTAATAAAGTAAACAAATAAATTTTTTTTAAATTTATTTTATTTAGTGTCCCTGTTTGATATCAGCAAGCAGGTACTCGCCGCTAATGCGAATGGGCCTTCAAGCATTTTGTGGGGACACTCTAGATAAAACCACTTTGCCATTATCGGTTCCCCGGGCTTCTTCCAGTCTTCTATTATGCTTCTATCTCTACCAGTGGCGGTTCGTGGTCTATCTCTTTGGCAGTTTAATCGGAAATTAAAAAAAAAACTATATAAAAAATTCCATTATTTATATGAAAAAATCTATGTTGATCTTTTCGATATCAAACATACAAATTTTGGTTGTTTGTGCTGTACGTTAGTTTTGCGTGAAATCTGGTTCAACGAATTCATTGAATTAAATTAAATGTAATTGTCACTTTCAAAAGTGGAAATGATTTCGTGAAGAACTCAGACAAGCGATACAGAACCTACACAATAATGTAATATTTTTTAACGCAGAATTATTTTTGCCGTCTTCAAAATTGGAACTGATTTGTCAAGAATTCAAACTATCCCGTGATTTTTCCTCAGATTTAAAGATATATCATCGTATGATTGCAGCACAAAATATTAGCGATCTAACAACGAGATACAATTCGGCGATGTATTAAACGTCATTACAACGGATACAAAAACTAGTTTTACAAGCGAAAATCACAATTTACGCAAGAAACTGTTCATTTTTATACAAAAAGTAACTCTTCTATGATAAACTTATTTTAATAGTAAAAACTAGTTGTAAAGATTTGATGTTAACAAATCTTATAGTCACTGCGCACCCGGACTGCTGGTAGAATCCGAAGGTTTCCACGCTAGCACGGTTTACCGTTGAAGTGCCTCTAGTATGTTTTGTATGAACTACAGGGTTTTCCAATAAGAGGTTTTATTTTGATATTCAATCGTAAAAGATCAATGGTTTCGTTGCTTGTGTGGCACGTAGCGCCGCCTTGTTGAAAGTAAACGTATTCCAGATCAACACCATCCAATTCCGGCCATAAAAAATCATTAATCATCTCTCGATAGCGCAATCCATTCACCGTAACTGTTGCTCCAGCCTCATTTTCGAAAAAGTAAGGTCCAATGATTCCGCAGAACCATAAACATAAATTGAGGATAGAGAGGCTTTTCAACAATGACTCTTGGGTTTTCCGAGCCCCAGATGCGACAATTTTGCTTGTTGACGAAGCCACCGAGGTTGAAATGGGCCTCATCACTCAAGATGAATTGTATTTGATTCACTCAAGTGAATTTTAATAATTTCAATGCGTTGTTGAAGCGTGTATCGTTCCATTTTACTAATGGCGTATAGTTTCTCCTTGTCAAATGTCAAAAAATGACCGTTTCAAAAGTAACATTTACCGAAATAGCGGGCTATTCAAAATAACACCTCTTATTGGAAAACCCTGTATTTCTTACAGAAAGTCACATAGTCGCTGAATTAATAACGCAAATATGGGATACATTTTTGACACGCTCTCGGGCAGTATAACACAGACTTGTGATTTTTTTTAGTACGGAATTTTGAATTGGGCGTGTGTTATAATGCATGTTTTTATGATTTGTTTGTGTGAGTTTCCTGCACAATGTCATTTGAAAGAAAACCGCCACTGATCTCTACCTCCGGTAGAGAATATTTCCAGTTTTTAACACATGTTCTCATTTCTGCTTTCTACACCTCGGGGGGTTGCTATACGACGAACTGAAAATGACGTTGCTCATTTTCACTTGCTTCCATACAATCTCGTTTGCTTTTATGTAGAAAATGATCTGTGATTTATTCCGCGCATTATACTCTTGTGTCCTTTATCGTGCAAGCAAAACATTTAGTTCAATTAGGTATTTATCTCATATAAAACACGATTCATCATTAACCCTATAAAATTTAGGTAGGTTTTTGAAAATGTCTGTACGTTAGCCGTATATTTATTTATGTGTCGAACTTCATATTTCTAAAATTAACTATGTATTCTTTACTTCTTTGTTGTAAAGACATTTTAGTTTGGTCCACCTAAGTTCAAAATTCATTCAGTTTATTTTATAAGTGATAGTCCGACACATTTGTCATCTCGTCATTAAATAAATACGTAAATTTTTTAGTCTGCATCTTTATTTTTAAATAGTGTAAAATAAAGTCGCTATCCGCGTCTATCTGTTGGTGCTCTTAATTCTTCTAAACTACGCAACGGATTTTGTTAGGGTTTTCACAATCATTTAGAGAATTTATTCCTGAAGGTTTATATATATAATACATGCATATTATATTTGTAAAAAGTAGAGAAACGCTGATGTTTTATAATCAAGTCGTAAAAAATATTTTTTCGGGCGCTAACATTTCTAACGGTGACCAAACCTTATGAGATAAATGGAAATAATGTACTAGGGAACTGTATATCTTAAAAAAGGCATCACAACCTCAACACTTTATAAGTATACCATTTATATACCATTTATAAGTCCCCGAGCAACTACGGGTACAGCTAGTATAATTTAATATATTTGTAAAATTTAATTATAAATATTATAAAAACACGCAGAGCCAAACGATAACACGCAGGCCGACCGCCTCAGTACAACAATAGATTCTCCGTTAAATATTTTTTTTCCTTCTAAAATTTTTTTCTAGAAATTGTTAAAAGTTTTTTTGATTAAAATTAATTTTGTTGTTTTTCTTTTTTCCAGGTAAGAGAACCTTCTCACCTACCGATAGTCTGAAGCTATTTTAATCAGTGAAATTTTGACGTCAATTGAGCTATTTGGTATGTTTTCGAAATGAATATATTTTTACCTTACGGTCTTATTTGCTGTGTCATTATCTTGGATTAGTTTGCATATTCATATAAACATAATGCAAATGACTCATCCGTTCTCCACGTGTGATATAACTGGCAGTTGGAACATGCCATGGAATATCAGATTACGTAAAAGACAAAAGATTTAATAAACAAACTTCATCTCAAAGAAATAGGTATCAATTCTTACCCGATATTGAGATACCGGCATTGAATATTTGCCCCCTGGTGAAAACTTGCTGTAGGTGGGTCATTCTCCCGAATGACTCCCGAGTGTTTTCGTGTTAAGGCGAAGCTTAATGCTAAATCACTATTTTGATTAATCTTTATAAAGAATTGGTGTGCATTATGAATACCAAAAAATATGCTTTAGATAAATTGAAGGTTTTCCTGTCGTTTCCCTTGAGTAGAACACAAATAAAAAAAATAAAAAAAATTTCAATAGAAATGTACGAACGCGTAAAGGAAACAACTTAAAAAATACAGTATTATTGCAAAGATTATCTGTGACAGTTTTCCTTGATAAACTTTTTTGCTTTCTTATAAAATTATTAAAAAAATAAATAAAAACCAGTTTTGTGCTTTAAATCCAACGATTCTAGACTCTGTTTGTCAAGCGATTCTAATGCCCATTACCTACATTCGTGACAATATAAGGCATACCAAGAATATACACATTTTTGGGTTGTAGCTTCCTCTTTAGTATTTAATATATTTTTAGCATAAGTGGCTTTAAGCTGTGGCATTACTAAATATCTAATAGTTTCATTCTAAAATCTTAAATTTTTTGGAACACAAAATATTCATTATTTCAGAAACTTTTAAAGATTTTCAAATGAAACTTTAAACTGAGATGGTTATTTCGTAATGCCACAACTTAAAGCCACTTATGCTAACAATATAGTAAATATTTAACATGAAAATCGAGCTAACACTTTTCCAAAATTCCATGAACTAGAATACCATTGGTCTACTGGCTTCGGGGGTTGTAGACTCTGCGGTATCACGTAAAACATGAAATAAAGTAATTCGTTGTCAGCGTCATATTTCAAAGGAACGTTTATACAGCTGACTGTATAAAGAATAAATATATCGGTTCAACAGCCAAATAAAAAAGTTAAATAAACCAGTTTCTCAGAACGAAGAATTTCTTCTACTGCACTATTATTTGTGTGAGAACGTCGCATCGCGTGGTGCCCATTCGTTACGATATTTTGCCTCGCTTGCACTATAAAGTGGCCTGTACTGAACTGTAGTCGTATCTCCTCTCCCAATCCCGCCAACTTAACTTTATATTTGTCACCCTCTCGCCATTTATCATCATTATCTAGCTTCCATAGATTTCTCTACGAAAGCCACTTCTTTGTTCCGAGTAAAAGCTCTTTTCGTTCAAACTTTGAAAGTTCATCCAACAGCGAGATAACTAGTAATAGTCTCTCTTCATAGTGGCTTTGATCTCATTAGTAAATCGAAGTTAAATGTTTCTACCTTTATAAAAATAGCTCTCGTCATTAAGACCTATTATTGTTGTTTAGGATGTCAACGTAATTTCCCTTTTAGCATTGTTAGCTTTAACGTTGAACTATTCGTAACATCCAGCCGTACTGAATTCCCTGTTTTTGAGTTGAATTCCCCGAATGTTGCCTCAAAGGGATAAATATATATTTTCAAAGCGGAGATACGTTCGCAAAATACGCGTTTTATTTTATCAAAGGGTGGAATCTGATTTTAGAGTAGTCGATAATATATTACTCAATGCGTAAAGAAGGGAGTTGAATTATTCTATTATTAAGTTGCGTGTATACTAAAAATAGTACTTCCCAGCTTCGCTGATGTTTCTAACCTTATTTATTTTCGAAATCATTTTTCTTTTTAATAAATTTAAAACTTGATTTTTTGGCATTTATGGTAAACATTAATAATGCTGCGTACAAACATACGAATCAAAGGAAATGGGAAAAGTAAAGTTTCGTGCCGTTTGCGATTGCTTTGTATTCGCATTAGACTACTAATTAACCTGTAAAATTTGATGTTTAAATATATTCGTATACCAAGTTGTTTTTTTTTCCATATTATATTATATCCTTTTTGCCATAAAAAAATCTAGAACTTGTTTGATGAACACCTCGAATTTCTTTGGACCAAATTCCTCCTCTACTTTTCTCTTTCTGTCTTATCCGGTGTGGTCTTTTTAGGGAAATTTAATCATAACAAATAAACAATACTGAGGCATATATCCTAGTGCCATAACCAGATTGGTTTCCTTTGACAGTAATTTGTGTTACGATTCCCTTTGTCTCTCAGACTCACCCGACACCATTTCTTTACACCACAGCCCAAAGCCATCAGAAACAGTTACATACGTGG
Source organism: Hesperophylax consimilis (assembly GCF_061612785.1). Classification (NCBI taxonomy): domain Eukaryota; kingdom Metazoa; phylum Arthropoda; class Insecta; order Trichoptera; family Limnephilidae; genus Hesperophylax; species Hesperophylax consimilis. The sequence continues at coordinate 29,298,123 of NC_142853.1, forward strand.
ATTGCTTTTCAGCCTGTGGTCTGTGGCTTTTAATGGCCGATTTGAAGTACGTATTTGACAGTGGATGATGAATTATTTAATAATAGAAATTCGTTATTTGTGAAAATACTAATTTTTAATTAATTACTAATTTTTGGATATCTAATCTGAAATCTGTAGCCCAATGAGTGACTTATATACCCTAAAGTTATTCTTTTATGGTCTGTTTTCTCGGGACATACACAGTTTTTTTTAGTATTTATGGACTGCACACCACTGCTAATAATGCACCTGTTCCAAGTTTGTTCTTATTAGTGCCAAAAGTGTTTAGAGAGTGATTTGAATGATAAAAGAAGTCGGGATGCTTAAGGAAGACTTATGAATTATCTCTGTACTTTGATTGAGATACGGAGTCGAATTAAATTCGATATAATATAGTTTTTTTTAACAGGAACACAGTTGATTTCATTGTACTACATTAAGAGAATGGTAGAGAAAGTTGGGGACGACTGCGGTAGACATGTACCAAATAATTATTTGTGGCAAAATGAGGCGTTTGGGATGAACGAAGAAGGAGGTACAAGGAATGTATATGATCAGCAACATCATTAGCTGTAGGCAGACTGATGGAACCTTAGCGCAAGCCAAATACTAAGTTTGATGATCGTGCTTTCGGAGTATCTGTGCCGAAGGCTTGGAATAAACTCCCTCCGGAACTAAGATCCATAACAAGTCCAACAGAATTCAGGTCTAAACTAAAAACTTACCTTTTTAAGCTGTCATACACTTAAATTAAATATACCATTCCTGAGAGAAAGTCCAGGTATATCCAATTATGTCCTGAATCTTGTATCTCAAATTCGCTAATAAACAATTATTTAATGATAATTAAGTGTTAATCTCAAATGATTTACCAGGTAAGTATTGTACTGTATATTATCTCCATACCTATATAGTTAGTAATAACATAGATCATTGTAGAAATGTATTATAAATTTGTATAGCGCCCTTAAGGTGATTTTTAACAAAAACGGCGCTATACAAATCATCCAAATATTATTATTATTATAGAAATAAATGATAGAAGAAATCGGAGACGCCCGTGGAAGACTAGGCGCGATCGAGTGAAACAATATTTAAAAAAATATTCAATTCCATACAATGATATTATTTGTACCTTATAGATGCACCCAGTTTTCGAGTGCACTAGAATTCACAACCTCAAAATTTTACTCCAAATAATTCATTTACGTCAGCTAGTTACTTGTGCAGTACCTGGACGGCAAATATCTCGAAAACGATAAACATTTAAGCCCCTGCATTCCCAATTTCTACCGATTTATAACAAGTTTCTCTTTAACTCTAAGTTTTTAAGTTCCAAAAAAATATATATAGTTATTTTTTAAGATAATATATATATATACATTTGTAATGCCGAAACGTTAAATATATGAAATTCCCACGATAGAAAAAAATCGCAAGGTAAGCTCCGAAAATTATTAAAAACACGTTTTGTTCCGTTATTTAATATTTTATGGGTATGAAAAAATTCACAGAGTATCCTCAAATGCAACTAATGCAGTTGTCGATAGAGTTTTGCTCAATTGTTATCTTTTTGTAATATTAGCGCGCCCCCTCTAACATTCGTATTATATATCTCCCTTTCAAACCATCTTTGAACGCTTACTACGGGGACTTGAATGATAAATTATTGAAGACAATATTTAAACAGAAAAATTAAAAAAAAGATATGGTCGCATCTAGGACTTGAACCCAGAACCCTAGCCTTCTTTTCTGTTTCAAATTGTCGTTTAAGAATTGCTAACATTGTATTCAATAATTAAATATTACATTTGAGGTTTTACTCATTAAGTTATACAAAAAATCAATGATATATTATTAGCGTATCACTGTAATAATATAATTTGAATTGCAATAGCATGATAAAATAATAATTATTGTCCTAGCCGTTTTCTACAGTAGCAATTTGTTTGCAGGGTCTAACCGCTATTTCTGCAAGTGCGCAATTTAAGGCCATTACAGTAGTCGCTGCTAATTGCACATTGCAATAAAATACAATCATCGGTATCATTCTAAGCCACGTTAATGCCATTTGGGTAGTTCTCTAGAGCTTTCTAGTCTAGAAGTACCCGATGAGTGTTGCCACTTTTGTGTTCAGATAAATATTAATTTGAATACAACCGCGGCAAAAAATACCAGGGATTCTAGAACGGCCATTCAAATAAGCCCATTTACTTTGATCATTATCTTTATCGCGTTATTAGGGCTTCCGAAGAAGTTTTTTGTTTAAGGCTTATATACCTTTTCAGTAATTTGGTCCCTTGTTTTTATCAATGTATGGATTCAACCGTCATCACCTTTTTCTATCTGATCGAATCTATATAAAACTAGGCTTCGAATTTAGCTTTCTGAAATTCAGTTTTCCGTATCATACAAGTTAAACTTTTACGAAAATTCTGACAACCAGAATTTCTTTCCTTTCTTATTCAGGATCAATCGTGTTCCGACTTTTATTTTATTTTAATTTTTTTTATTATCAATATAAAGTTTTTTTACAGGTATTTTTTCGATGTCTGTCTAACTAGGATAAACCTGTGTCGAGACAGGCTTATTGAATACACAAATTAATGTTTACATATTATTTGATACATATAATATTTCATTACATTGAATGACAATGTGAAAATGATAAAAAATACTAAATGATAATAAAAAAATATAAATTGGTTAATCTGGATATATCTGGTATACCCTAGGATCTGTTTTGGCTGATGATCCAAGACTTGATGTCTGTTTTATATTTAAAAAAAAATTCGTTCAGTCTAATGGCTAGTGGGAGAGCATTATATAGCCTTGTTGCAAAATATCTAAAATTTCTCTGGCCAAAAGTTGTTTTAGCGAAAGGGATTTGTAAGAGATTATGTCTTTTGGTTCTAGTATCACGAACAGTTCGGACATTGTCAAAAGTAGTTTTGTGTTTGAAGAAGTATGCTAGTATGTTTTTGGCATAAAGTTGCCCAGTGTCCATAACACAGATTTTCCTAAAGATTTCATCCGAGCTGCTTGTGATTGGTAGTTTGATTAATGGTTTATATTCAATTATGGTTTGAATATCAACATTATGCTAAAAAAGTTCCCAAAAACTTCTAATGTTGAGACTGCTCCACATGTAATGTCGAATTTTCTACTTTTGCTGTTAAATTTGACAGATAAAAGTTTTTTTAGGCGGACATTTCAACTTCACAAACTTATAACATCATGAATTCTTGCTGTAATGATATTGCCGGTGGTCATTACTTTTACTCACTGCTGTTTTTCCCCCGTCAGGGCTTCTGTTATATATTTTTTGCGCGGACGGAAATAAGCTGTACGTTGTTTAGTTGACTAGGCCATTGAGTTGGAATGTTATGTCTTTCTCAGAAAGTTCTTTCAGCGATCAAAACTTTTGTGCTTGTAAAAATACTCATTCCGCATATTATTTCCTCGGATCTGTCGCGATTTGTCTTTTTTGTTATTACTGAACATAATACTATTTCATGGAAGAAAGCCTGGAGATTTTTGTTTGGTAACATGCTGGTAAGGCTTGAGGTATGCAGAGAAGGTGTCCATCTCATTGTATAGACGAGGTTAAAACAAATTACGCGTCAGTGGAGTCGGCACTCTTATCTATTCGGTCAGTCTGCTGTACATCACCGGCACCGATTGTGGGAGAAATGCACAGTTGTACACCCTGTCCAATTTAAACGACACAGTAGCGCCTCTGGACGTGGATATAATAAGAATCTTGTTAGCTTTTAGTTGAACAGTCATAATTTGCGTACTACACATAATTTGGGAGGCGGATACGGGTATCACCGGGAATCATTAATTGAATAACCAACACCTCTGACAGGTCACCTCAAGTGGTTCGCTACGTTTGTTGTCTTAGCAGGGGTGAGGATTGTCTAGGTCTTGGCAACGGATGCGTCTGCCCACCTACTGTGTGGCGAGCTGGATTTGGAGAGACTCGTTGAGGGAGATCTTTTTACCTCTCCAGCAAGACACTCTCGACCCATCGCCTTGCACCGCAGTGGGAGGGATGAATTCAAACATCCGTCACTCTTGGACACACTGACCCTCAGATTCCTACCCACTCCTTATACCTTTTTTTCTTCCCAGATCTTCCTCTCCCTGTAAAAATAAAATAAAAATGTAATAGGCAATAATTGTAGAATAAAATACTAGGTATTTATTGAATTAAGAAAAATCGACTTCTTTATTGGCCTATATTTTATAATTTCAAATCCATATCCACCCTAGATATTTAGAATAAAAACAATAAATTTTCAGTTTCGTTACGAATTTTAGCCTCAAATGCAAATTTAAGATTTGTATAAAAAAGGCCGCGCAGTCTCGAAGACTAGTAGGTAAGCACTTTTCAGCATTATTTGTTTTACAAATATTCTGACACGCCATTATGCAGCGAGGAAACAAAAGGTTGCACAGACGTTGAAGAGTTAATGGGGAAGAAGATTAACGAGTTCATTTAAATCATTTTGCTTACGTTTTGCTTTTCTCTGGTCATGAAGACGGAGGTAAGGAAGTAATTATTACGCATATATATGGGAATTCCTGTATCCTCATTTTCCTTTTAAAGGCATAAATCTTAATAGGTATGCTTTCAAAATGAATTTTGGAGGTTGCCCAAAATGAATGAATTTTAAATGAATTGTGCAAAAGCCTCGCAATAAAACTGTAAATTTTTATGAAAATCAAATTTACGCCTTTCGCCTGGTGGCCGCCCTTCTGCCACAGACATTTTTCTTTATATAAATAGATTATAAAAGGTACAACACTCTTATTTTGATGTCCTTTAATAATTAAAAAATGTTAATCAATCAATATGGCTTCTTATCTTATTTGTTAATTGTTTATTTGATATTTCAATGCAATGGTAGATAGTGAAAATTACATCTGAAAATGTTTGCATTGATTGTATAAAACTAGACAGAAAAAGTTTTGCAAAATTCATGATGCCAGAGTTCATAGTTTGATAGCTTTTTATGCCTCGCTAAACAGATTATGATCCTGCCATTGAGAGATCCGTTGTAACTACTCTTTCTGCTGCACGCGCAGTTTATGAATGTTATTATATCTGCTTCGTAATATAAAAAACGTAGTATTGAAGCAAATTACCATGGTGTTTATATCTCACATAAGAGCAGTTAAACTTGCCTTTACGTTAGTAGATATTTGAACTCTCATTAAGAAAATGTGTTTTTTTCATTCTTCCACGACATTACGCAGACCTCTTGCAAATGAAAGAAATAAATACCGTCACGTTGCCCGAGCAATTCGTTTATTCCGTCTTTATTAAATTACGTCTGGATATTGAAAAGGTCCACATAATATGCCGAGTCCGCTAAAAAAAATTATATAAGCCCGTGGAATACCTCCACCACTGCCATTCAAGGCTGAGCAATTTGGCTTGCGTTTTCAAAATGCTGATTTTTTAAAAGGAAAAAGTTCATTAATCAATTTGCCGTTGCTTTGAGACAACGCTATTCACGATAAGTTATGATGGATTCGTGGGGGTTTTTATTCACTTTTCGTAAAAAAGATTTTCATAAAAGTAGATTACTGAGGAAGGGATTCTAAAGGACATCGAACTTCAATGAATATGGAATGGAATAAATGGGCCCTTCTCTCGAATTCATTCGATTGTATTGAACGCACTCGTTTATATTTTTTTAACCGTGGGAGTATGTACATGTATTTGTAGATCTTTAAACGTTGGAGTATGTGCATATGTATGTAGATATTTCTTTGTTGTTTGTTTGTCATATACCTAAGTTGTTTACGTTCTATTGTTTTTAGAGATTTAAATACGCAGCGTCGTACCAAAGTGATGGCTTTGATTAATTCTGTTTGCTGGCAGCAAACGATAATGTCGTATACAATAAGAAGGTTCATTGTACTTCATTACTTTCAAGTACATATCCAATAATATCGTATTTGTAAGTGGAATATTCATCTCTCAAGTAATCAGAAGAAAATAAATGATAATTTCAGAGGAAATCACAATAATATTAGATGTACCCACACATTTGTTAGAATGCACACTTTAAAAAACGACATTTTGGCAAATTCTATTCACGACTAATTTCCATATTATTATTATGATTTTAATAACTTTAGTATGAAACGCAGAGGCCGGCAAATCGTTTCACAGCTGTTGAACTGAAGAACTAGTCGTAGAAACGACCCGTTGAAAAATTTCAACCGTGTTCAAATGTTGACGCGCATTTGGCGTGTTTGGCATGCACCGAGGCCGAAGGGATAAATGACGCTAGTTACTCGGAGCAATTTCCATTGAAATACACTGGGCTGGTGATTTGCAAAAAAAACTTCCGTTTTATTGGCGAAACCGGCCATTAGAGTTTGAACTGACCAAAAAAAAATTGGGGTAGGTACATAGAAATTAACAGGTACTTTAAATTCACATTGTGACCCGACTTTTTATTCTCTAGCTAAGCCAATAATTTCCGAAGGTCTACACGCCTACGCCATAATTCGGTTATACAAGTATGGCCCCCTTAACTGCTTTAAAATGCACGACGCGACTCTCCAGCGGAATTATTTTATTAGTTAATTTTATCCGCCTTTAATGTATTATCTCTTAGTCAGTTGAAATAGGAGACTGCATTAATTCGAGCTTATTTCTCGACTATTCCACTGAAATGTGAACCCCGACGGATGATGGCAAACCGAGTGGCATTACAGATAAATTGTTGACTCGGTTGAAATATCTTTCTATTAAATCTTTTTGTAAACTAAGCAACCTGTGTCATGATTTTTAGTTTTGAACGTAATTCTTTTTTTAAACTTTATATTTTTCAGATTTTGGACTTAATTAATGGCTTGATGGCCTCCGTTGTCGAGGAGTAAGGATCTCGACTGCAAATCCAGTGGTCTAGGATTCAAAATAATATTTATAAACTTAATTTGTTTTTTTCATTAATTAATTAATTGTTAGTTACTGACCTAAAATTACCAGATATGCAAGTGCACGTAATCCCTTGTCTAAATAAAACTAAGAAGAAATAACTTGTTTCTGTTTTTCTTTCTTTAAATCTTGTATATCATCTAGTATGCTAATTGCAGTTGTTGGTCTGACTGTGATTGTAACTCTGGTTCAATGAATTCGGATTTGTTTTGTATTGTGTCATTTCTTAAAATGGAAGTGATGTGCCAAGAATTCAGGTCTAATTTGATAACTTAAATAACTGACAAAGAAAAAAATTCACGAAAAATGTTATTAAATTGATGCTTTAAATATTTTTTTCTTGATTTTCCTTGTTCCGACGTGTTCTTGACATAAACTTTCAGCTTCAGAAATCCTACAATAAATATAGTATCCCGTGATTTTTCACAGGCTTGCGTTATGTTTTAAATACAATTACAGTATCTTCAGGCGATTCGTCTTTTTATACTGGCCCTTGTTTGTTTGACCGTATTTTTCTGAATGTCATCAAATTGGGGTCGGTTCGGGAGACCCTCACGAGATCTGCGTTCTTATTCTTCTCTCTTCTCGTCTTGATCCACTTGTTGGGAATGAGGTTTCGCATTACAGTTCTCCGAATCGCAAATGAGCCTCCACTCATTCTAGGGAACATCCATTGTGTAACTAGGCCGAGTATAAATATGTAAATCTTATTCCAAGTATAAAACCACGCAGAGCTTATTCTTATATTATCTTGCATCGTGGTTCTTTTCATGCCTATCTTGATGTTCTTTCTCTAATGATATTATTTTGTAGTCTATTTTGTTGTGTTTTGTACTCATGTAGTATATTGTATTGAATAAGAATACTGCTGTAGTTATGATTTTAGTATATTTTTTAAGACAAATATATTGTATTTATTTAAAATTATATTATGGATAAGTGTGACATTTCTCAATGATTCTGTTCCATCGAAGAACATGTTTAAAAAAATATTATATCTATGATGATAACATAATATAGATAGTATGATTTTAGGTGTAGCACAGTGAAATCGTTAAGTTTAAAATATCAGGCGTAACTACCTTTTATTTTATACCGATATCCCGAGCAAAGTCGCGCTGTCGATAGCCAGGCGGATATTGTTAACGCAAAAAATAAAAAAAATCGATGTACGTTGGCAACCCTGGAGGTATTTTCTATGAATTAACATTTCGAAACATCAAATGTTATACAACTACGTAAAAGTATTAATAATTTGACAATGTTGAATTGAAATACTAAAAGGGAGTTAATTATAATGTAAACAAGTTTCTTTTTTCCAAGTCCGAACCGTAGCGTCATTGACCAAAACCTCCTGGATTACAAGGCCGGGACAGTCATTCAACAGCCCCCTAACTTGTTTGTTATTTTACAAAAAAGTTTCGTTTTAATTTTTCTTTCATTTTATTCTTACTTATCGAAACATCTTAAAATGTTTTAGTTAATTTAAAAAAGTAAATAAAAATACATTATTTGGAGGTTCTCGTTAGGAGGCTGATTTGATTCAGTGTCCCTGCCTTGTGATCTAGGAGGTTTTGCATTGGCTCGAACGGATTCAACTCGCCGCGTATACGACTTCTTTCAATAATAGCAAGATCTTCGTTATTCCAACTCCGTTAGCCAGTATTTTGCATAACGGACGACATTATTAAAAATAAATATAGTATATTAAGACTTAAACGAAGCTTTTCTGATACTGCGAAGGCCGCGCTAAATTTTGTCTATCGGCCGTCGGAACATTTCTTATCAATTGTTAACCGTGCTCGTAAATATCGCTAACTGAGCATAGATGATGAATTAAGTCAATATAATTGTTCTAGTTTACATATGTTTAATGTTACTGTTACACTTTTTACTATTATTTTTTCATATCCAGTTTATTAAGAACTTTGTGTATGACCGGTCGGTGGCTGAGTTGACATCGCGTTTGGGTCCCGCCCAGGCGTAGTGTGTTCAATTCCTCGGCTGGCTAAGTCCTCTATCACAACACAAGCAACATTTTCCGCTTATTGTGGTGGTAGTAGGAGATTTTCAAATATTGTCAGGTTATCCGTAACCCGGGAATGTTTGTCTTTCTTGTAAAAAATAAATAAATTATGTAGCTCACGCTGGACGTAAAGCAAATAAAATAAAATATCGTATTGACATAGGGCTTTATCGATCGTCCGTGCTGGACCTCTTGTAGTCGTAGTTTGGCAGCGATTTTTTTGTATTTTTTTTCATACATACGGTGGACTGTAATCAAAAAGTGACACAACTATGGTACAGCTTCAACAGTGGAAATTGGATAGGAATCTGACTCACCTTAATTTTTACACTGCACTTTTTTTTTTATGAGAATTTATTTTATGGCACTGAGGGATCACTGGCTTGAACACTGCACAAGTTTCCATGATAGACTGACTAGTACAATTTGTTGCAAGGTCACACAACACTGTCAGAATGGGACAGTTAATTGGGTAAATAGGTTGGGCGGGGGAATGCTTGAACACATGTTAAAAAGGGATGCATATAGTTGTGTCAACAATTAGTAAAGTACCCAATTTAACAAAGGGGTTTGGTAAATATTTTTTTTGTGAATAATAATGGTGTTGGTTTTGTTATGTCATGTTAGTGAATTGCAACTTTGATCAAGGGAATCTGAGAGGTGGAATGATGTACCTTCGTGGCTGTTTAGAAGTAGTTATCTATAGTACAGATTCAATCGACGTAACATTTCAATTCTGAGCGGTTTTTCTTATCCGGGTTCAACATTTAGAACGAACGGCAAATAATTTATTTTTATTCATTGAAAATAATATTAGCAACTAATCTGAATGAAAATATGAAAACAGAATAAGACACTCAGATCGTGTAGTCTTACCGGGACCAACATTGTACCAATTATCAAGCTAATGAGACTTAATTAAATTCGGTCATTTTTATCGATCTCATAATTCAATTTAAGAATTACTAATATTACTCTACATTAAATTTAGGACTTGGGCTCGAGTCCCAATTTAGACCATTATATTTTAATTTTCGGCCTTTTACAATGGTATATAATATTATAAACACGGTATTAATCATTACCTACCTACGTCTACGAGATAAGATTTTATTTATATTAATTTAAATCGAAATAAAAACGCGATTTAATACAAGAATTTTATTATTTTATATGCACGTATTTAGTTATCCAGTTGAAAATATTTGTCTGAAAAATTAATTATAAATATATTTAAAAAACATTTGATTGTATCCGACTAAAATTGTGTTAGTTTTTTTTACAAATAATAAATTAACAAAAAATTCGTCCAAGCTTTTTCATAATTGAAAAAAATAAGAGATAATATTCTTCAAGTATTGAATAAGTGTGTAATTAATGTTAAATACCCGCCTCATCGTGTGCCAATTTCGAAAAGAAAGCTTTTTATGAAAGCATTTTAGGACGGTCGTCCATGACGTGCATACGATCTATCTATGGAACTACTACGCAACAGTAATCGTTACACTTCTCCAGTTTCAAGGTTTTCCCTTAGATTGTAATTAAACGTGCTCGGTTACGCATTCATTAACGCCCGATGACGTTGCGGATTCCCTTCGTGATTTTTTTTTGTCTGCGAATCTTTTATCCGCACCTACGTTGCAGTATGGCCCTATAGTACATAGTTAATTACCCCGTAACGGATAACGAGACACATTAATCACTATCGTCCGCCGTTAGAGGGCGGGGCTTTCCGTTCGCCGCTAAGGGGCGGATCGTATTATCCGTTAAGCTCTTTTATAACGGATTTTATTCATTGCCAATGGATGCTCTTTTAGCTTATATTGATGAATGTGTAATCGTAATGAGTGACAGTATGCTTCAGTCTTCACTGCACATTGTTCAAGAGATCTAGTGATTCAATTTCCACTTACACTGCATCTTGCGTAGGCGAAGTTGATGCGATTGTGGTTAAGGCGAAGCTTAATGCCAAATCACTATTTTGATTAATCTTTATAACGAATTGGTGTTCATTATGATTACAAAAAAATATGCTTTAGATAAATTGAAGGTTTTCCTATCCCTTCGCTTGAGTAGAATACAAATGAATATATAAATTACTCAATAAAAAATATAAATGCGAACTACTAAAAAAAATATTTTTTCAATAGAATTGTATGGACGCATAAAGGAAACAACTTAAAAAAAAATACAGTATTATAGCTAAGATTATCTGTGACAGTTTCACTTGATTAACTTTTTTGCTTTCTTATAAAATTATTTACATTATTATTATTTAATTATTTGACTCCATTTGTCAAGCGATTTTAATGCCCATTACCTACGATATAAGGTATACCAAGAATACAGGGTGTATCGGCACTAACCCGACAAACTTTAACCAGCTATTCCTTAGCACATTTGGAGTAAAAAATGTTATGTGCACTTTGCTGTCCGGTAACGTTTTTTTTTAATAAAAAATTAATTAAACATATTTTCACCACATGTCACCACTGTTTTATCCTTTGTCAAAATTTGAAAGCAACATCGCAACTCTCGCGTGTTGCTGCGAACGAAGCCCGTATTACATAATCCAGTACCAGAAAAGAAATATTTTATTTAACAATAATGATTATTCACATTTTTCGTATGCGAATCACTGATTGTCTTCTTGTATTGTACACATCAGTTTTATTTTTGTATCTAAATTGTTTCACCTCTGGAATGCTTTGGTTTCACCTCTTACGCGTTTCACGTATTAAATAGTCTAATTTTGAAACTAAGAAACTAATTAGTAGATTTCCTGAATTTATAATCGAAGTCCAATAATTCTGAGCACTTTTAAAAACAATTTTCCTCACTTAGGTACTTATCAATAATAATAATTGGATTATTTGAACAGCGCCGTTGTTTTTTAAATCACCGTAAGTGCTCTGTCAAAATGTTACTTGCTAGGCTATCCTACAACGTATATTTTTTAATAAATTTAGTTATTTACAACTTCGCGGAATGTGATTTATGAATATTATTGCTTATGTTAAAAGCCTTCCAGAATTACCGGAATATAACGAGCAGCTTGACACACTTAAGTTTATTTCCACTAATTTGAAGGTACAAAGAATGTATAGTTTTAAAAACAATCCCGATGAATCAAAAAACGGTTCATATAAAACTGCTGCGCAACACACTGAGACAAAGGAAAGCACTCACACAAACGTCATGACTGCATTGGATTGACCACCTGCAAATGAATGCTGCCAGATTGCTAATTTATTTAAACAATAATTATTAAATTTTATTTAAAATATCGCAATTTTTTTAAAAAATCGACAATAAATTACAACTATAATTTAAAAAAAATATTCTTAACCCCACGCTTTTTCGTAATTGATTAATTAATTCAGAATTTAAACGTTGCTTGAAATGACTAGCCGTATTTGGTGACCAGATCTGAATATCCAGGTTCAGAATTTAAACGTTGCTTGAAATGACTAGCCGTATTTGGTGACCAGATCTGAATATCCAGGTTTAGAATTTAAACGTTGCTTGAAATGACTAGCCGTATTTGGTGACCAGATCTGAATATCCAGGTTCAGAATTTAAACGTTGCTTGAAATGACTAGCCGTATTTGGTGACCAGATCTGAATATCCAGGTTTAGAATTTAAACGTTGCTTGAAATGACTAGCCGTATTTGGTGACCAGATCTGAATATCCAGGTTCAGAATTTAAACGTTGCTTGAAATGACTAGCCGTATTTGGTGACCAGATCTGAATATCCAGGTTTAGAATTTAAACGTTACTTGAAATGACTAGCCGTATTTGGTGACCAGATCTGAATATCCAGGTTCAGAATTTAAACGTTGCTTGAAATGACTAGCCGTATTTGGTGACCAGATCTGAATATCCAGGTTTAGAATTTAAACGTTGCTTGAAATGACTAGCCGTATTTGGTGACCAGATCTGAATATCCAGGTACTTCCTCACCTTCCACTCCTTCCCTTAGCCATAAAACTTACCCCAATTCAACATAAAAATTGTTTAAATTATCGGATGTAATGAAATGCATAATAATTAGACCCCAAAATACTTAATTATTCAGGGAAATAAACCCCTGAGTCATCAGTTGGAAATACCAACGACATTAAGTGAAATTAACAATGCAATAATCCTATTATTGCATTGTTTAAAATTTCACTTAATTATTAGCATTAGCAAATAATATTGGGATTAGCAAATAATAATTTACGACAATTTACTCGGAAATCAATAAAGCCAGAATAATAAAAAAAGAAAGTTATCACTTACGTCGTCTGTAAGTGGCTTTACCAAAGTTTGATAATGCCGTCAGAAGGTGAAACAGCTGTCACGCGTAATAATAATTACAACTAGCAGAACTTGTTTATAAACACACTGTTTTTATAAATTTTTTAATAAGACTGTTAAAATAAAAAAAATCTCTAAATTGAAATGGAGTTCTACAAACTAAACTTAAAATCAAATAAATTTATTGCGAAGGTTCAAAGTACTGTACTGTAATATTATATTAAATAATTTTTACGTGTTTAATTATTGTTTAAAGTCAGATTAAAGCGATTAAAAAACCCACCTGGCAATTCTTATTCGAGTTTCGTTGTTTTTACGTATTGGCGCGCTTACAAGCATCAGTCGTCTCATTTTTAACCATTAATATTTAGTGTGTAGGAAAGAGAGAAGACGCTTTTCGACACACTTGTCGAAAAACTTGTTGAATGCCGACGGGCATACTCTTCTACAGATTTTATTAAATATTGATATGTAGGTAATATTGATGTGTAAATGAATGACATTGTGAGAATTTTACCAATAAATAATAAATGAAAATGCGGACATGTAGTTTATGTTAATTTTTTTATTGGAGCATTTGTTCGAAGTGACTACCATTATTTTCGATGCAAGCGTGTAGTCTTGTTATATTTTGATTATTTAAGTTTGCAGGATTTGCTTTAATTTCTGCAGCGGCTTCCATCACTCGTTCGAGCAGTTGCTCTCTTGAGGCTATTGGCTTAGCATACACTTTTTCCTTGAGAGCCCCCCACAGGTAGTAATCCAGGGGGGTCAGGTCGGGTGATCTTGGTGGCCAAGCAATGGCCGGACTTCCACGGCCTATCCAACGACCAGGAAACTCGACATCCAAGTAGTTCCGCACGGCAATCGAATAGTGTGGTGGGGCTCCATCGTGCTGGAACCACATTCTCCGTAGTAATTCGAGGTTCACATCTTCCAGAATCTCGCCCAGTTGCACTTGTAAGAACTCCAAATACATCGGTCCATTTAGTCTGGGAGGCAACTCGATTGGACCGAGTATTTGATTTCCCAGGATTCCTGCCCACATGTTGATGGAAAATCTGTCCTGGCTCGACGACTCCCGAACAAGCTTGGGGTTTTGTTCAGCCCAATGGTGCAAGTTGTGCACATTTAGCACTCCTGTTTTAGTGAACTGTGCTTCGTCGGTAAACAATATGTTTTTCATGAAGTCTGCATCTCTTATGACATTATGCAGCATTCTTCTGCAGTACACGACTCTGGAAAAGTGGTCATTCTCCATGAGGCCTTGGCAGCGCCTATAGTGAAAAGGTTTGAGCCCGTGCTTCTTCAGAACTCTCCATACCGCCATGTGTTCCCTGTGTCCTATCATCAGAGCGACCCGACGCACGGACAGCGTGGGGTCTTCGGTAATTAAGTTCAGGATTCTCTCCTCAACTGCCACAGGAACGATGTTGTGTCCTCCGCCGGCGCCTTCAATCCGTCCGATGCCACAGTCACGCAATTGTTGATACATCTGAAACAAAACAACAAATAACAACTGCTTTTATTATTCAGCTCAGTAATAATGTCAAATAAACAATCGCGGGCTTTTTCACTCATTTTATTTTTAAAGAACACTTATTTTAGGCACATATCAGAAAACTTACGTTTTCTCTTCATTTATTTCATTTTTTTATAGTAAAATGTATAACAAAGTGTTTTAAATTATAATTTTCTTAACTAGGTACGGTTGATATCTTGGATTCACAGGGGTGAAATTGAATTCAAGTAATTTAAATAATCCCATGGTGAGAAAGGGAGTGAATTCAATTGCAGTGAATGATGCATTTATTAGAGATTAAAATTAATTAACTTTTTAAAACGCCGTTTAGTGACCACTGAACACAAATCACCTAAAGTACAATTTACATTTTTAAAGTTGGTGGCCCCTTGTTATGTTTTTAATGTTCCCAGTTTAAATTTCAAAAGCGCTTTTTGGCATTATCAATGAATGTAAATAGTTTCAATAAACAATTGATAGGGTACAAACCTGGACAAAGGTAGCATGGTGTGGGACGCGTCTTCCAGGAAACCTCATGCGATACTCCCTTACGGCTGCTCGTGAATTTCCATTGCAAAATCCATAAACAAAAACAATATCTGCTTGCTCGGCAGGTGGATAATTGAGGGGCATATTTCAACAGTAAAAACTTAGATAACAAAACAAAAACGAAACTAGAAACTTGATGACATGCGAACTCCCAAAACAGCACTGACCACTGATACGAGACGGGGTGGCGGGAACCACACGGGACTTGAGACAGAATATGTGTGAAAGAGATGACAGTAGCGCGGCGTTGCCAATTATTTTACCCCTATACTGTGGGCAGTAGCGGAGTGTGGAAATTTTATTTATTTTTTGTTTTTAAAAGAAAAAAAATGTTACCGGACAGCAAAGTGTACATAACATTTTTTACTCCAAATGTGCTAAGGAATAGCTGGTTAAAGTTTGTCGGGTTAGTGCCGATACACCCTGTATACACATTTTTGGCTTGTAGCTTCCTCTTAAGGGATGTAAAGCGAAGCTATCTATAGCGGCAAAGCTGTCCTGCGCGTGCCCACTTCTCGTTCCCGCTCCGCAATTTTCAACGTTGTATTTCTGTTGAAGAATGATTGATGGTTACTTTGTTGTACGAAATAAACAAACATTTTATTATATTTTAAAATATATATAAACTTTTAGAACATTGTAATACTTTATATAGGGTATAATATTCAACAGCCAATAATCCACTTGAAAAAAAAACGGTTGCGTCGTTGAAGTGCCAGGCTGACCGCACCGTTCGTAACATGGTTGTCTGTCTTTTTAAAATATCAAAAACTAGCTGATATACTAGCTTTTTTATAAATATATATATGCAAGTTTTACATATATAAACTTTCCGGAAGAAATTCTTTTACTGATATTGAAAACCGTTTCAAAATCCGTTGTGTAGTTTAAAAAAACTAATCGAAAAAACAGACGCGGTTAGCAACTTTTTTTTAATGCCATTTAGAGATATTAATTTCAGTTGTATGTGCGTCCTATGTAACTCTGCTTCAATTGACTCAAATTTGCTTTGAATTTAACTGTCATCATAAAAAAATTCAACTGATTGTGTGACGAATTCACTTACCTATAATATAATATTTTTACCGCAAAATTATTTAAATTTTCATACTGGAACTGATTTGTTAATCATTCAGACTATCCCCTGATTTTGCATGGGTCTGCTCTAATAATATATATATATTAACACTGAATTTTGGCACTGTTTAAATTCCGTATACAAAGTATTTTCCTTCCAAGGCCCGATCATCAGTTAATCTCAAAGTATCTGTATATATACCGTATCGCCAAAGGATCGGCGAGAAGACCATTAAAGAAACGCTATCACGAATGCCGTGAAAATTGATGTAAATCTATTTTCATTTGAATCCCTCGAGTGGAAAACAACGCTAAAAGCATAAAGTCTTCTTTCCCTAGCCAGATTTGCAAAAAAACAAACAGTGTTCGTAACAAAGGAAATGCTCAAATGCGCCCCGTAATCCGTCCACTACGATCTCCCCTCGTGGCGTTCTGTTACCGCATTCACCCACACTCCCCTCAGTACCCCTACTCCGCTCGATTACCATCGGTTTCACCTGAAAGTGCCTGAAAGAGATATTGTGTGATGTCCTTTTCACTGAAAAGTATGTTCAGCGGGGCTTTGTTTCCGATACGTTTTTGTTGGCCAACAATTATTTATGAGCGGTAAACAGTGTTTCAGAATCTGCTTTTATCGCGTATTTAATTTTCGCGTTGTGTTTCTTTATTTATTGTTCACCTGCTTTGCATATAACTGTTTATTAACCTGTTAAGTGTGTGAGACACATTTTTCCACGCTTGGGTAGGCAGAGAGGATGAATCGCCGCATAACTTTGTCTTTGCACGTATTCCTTGCTTCATTCATTTTCGTGCATCGTCTCATACACTTTTCTGTTATTCTGACTCTTAACAAGACCCGACTCAAGTATTTGATTCATTTGATCGTATTATGTCTTCTTCGGGCGTTCGAACTTCTTCTTCTTTGCACTCCTTTGTTCGTTCAGCTGTAAGTAGGTATAATATATTCATATTAAAGAGATTCTTGTGTGATGCTTATGATGTGTAAGCGGGGTGAAAGCGGACTTTTGGCTGATGTTCCATACAATTTAGAAACAATTTGAACCACTGTGTACCCAAACATATTCACACACTAGCTGTACCTCGCCACGCGTTTGTGGTTCATTCTGTCTGAGCAGACAGAGAAACAATAGCGCATGTTGCTTTTACCCCCAACAAATGGAGCTGTTTAAAAAAATATATATTTTACCTCTCAAAGGTGACATCTATATAATACAGGTATATAAAAACTCCCGCGTATTCGAAAGCAACGTTGTGTCAAAATTTCAAAGCAATCTGTGAAGAACTTTCGGAGATTTAAGATTTTGAGTAAACGAACATTAATATTTTTATTTATATAGATAGATCTACTCTTTAAAATGATTTGCCTGTATATCTGCAAGTGGGTGGTTTATTTATGATCTCCAATTATTATTGCAAGTGATGGTTTAACGTTGTGCCTCTGGAAAGCAAGAACACTTTCTCAGAGTTTTCTATCATACTTTCTATTAATAATATGCTGTTAATTAAATCATAACAAGTAAAATATTGGCTTATTGCACAAAGCTGTGCCCATACAGCAAATTAAAACAATGGCAGGGGCAAGGAAAACAATAGCTATTTTAAAAGCAGAATTAAGCTGTTACCCTTTCATCAAAGGTTAGTTTTTAATGTCTTTCGTAGCTTCAACATTAATACAACTACTATCAATATTTGACTAATGATTTGCCATTATCTTCATACCCCTACATTATTTCCTTAATGATAATGGTTTCATAATTTCCAAATGACTTATTTTGGTGTTCATATTTTTCTTTGTCCATTTTTGGGATGGCTTTCATAATATTGTATTTTGTGGGAAACAAAGCGTCCAATCAAGTAACCGAACGGAAATGTTGCCTTGTATATCTTGTGGGCATTATCCTATTTTTTCTTTGTTTTTTAGGGGAGGATTTGTTGGCTTTTGTAAGCTGTTGTGAGTTCGGAATACGAAATTCATAATTTCGTATGCTGGCGAAAACATCCTATGGTAGATTTGAACTTTTAACAAACTAAAATCCAAGTTTATATTTTCTTTGTAATATGTTAGCCATTGATATTTTTTAAGTGGTTGAAATTAAGAAAAGAGACCTAACGTAAAAACAGGAAGGACGGGTTGTCGATTGATCGACGGAATTTGAACGATTCATCAAATTTTATTTTCAAGTTCTGTGAAGGTTCTATTCAAGTTCTGTTATTATTTCAGTTTTGTAAAACAACCGGCCAGTAATTATAAAATAAAAGATCTTGAATACAACTTGCACAGAACATGAAATTTAATGAATTGTTCTAATTCTGCGAAACAACCCGTCCTCAATGTTGGCGGCTTAACATTAGAAATATAAAATTAAAATAAAATGTTTATTTTAATTTTTGTTATACAACATTAATAATAATAATAATAATGTTTATTTCAGCTGGACAGAGCGGTGTGTGCAATGCTCTGCCTGCCATAAAAGTTTACATTTAAGTTAATACATGAAAATAAAATGAATAAGTAAATAAATAAAAATAATCAATACATTGATGAGCACATTAGGACTTTATGGTGGCTTGAGTGAAATTCTCCATCTCTGGTGTAGAGGCGCTCCCTGCCACTGGGCAACGGCCTGGACAAGAGTGTTGTCCGATTTCTGGTAGCGCTGACTCGTCCCGGCTATTCTGTGGCGCATCAAAAAATTAATTAAAAATTAATATAACTACCATTTTAATAATGACACATCGTAGTCACACTGTGCTGCCACAAGGCAGCTTGTCTGCATATTATAATTTATATAGATAACCTGACAATATTTAAAAATATCCTACTACCACCACAATAAGCGGAAAATGTTGCTTGTGTTATGATGGAGGACTTAGCCAGCTGATGAATTGAACACACTACGCCTGAAAAGGACTCCTGCGATGTCAACTCAGCCAACCGGTGTACTTGTACTAATAATCATAGTATTATTTGTTTTAATTTTAAGATTTAATTTCCTTGTCATAGCCCAATAGGGCGTTAATGAATAATAAATTGAAAAATAATAATTCAAATGCCTGATTTAAATATTGTAGTTTTTTCTTAGGACGATGCAATACGTAGTAATGCAAAATCATATGTTTTTTGTTTGAAAATTTTGTCGCTAAAAATGTTTCAGATGCTTTAATTAAATACTGTGAGTAGAATACATCCTGGCTTTTGAAATAATCGAGTAATTTTTAGATAAGTCTTTTTATAATCCCAGAAAAAAATTATGTATAAAGCCTATGAAAACTGCTTTAAAGTTCAAATTCTCTTATTTACGAACCAATTTTCGGTTATGGTTTTATTGTATAATGTGGCGATTTAAGTTATTTATAAAATGATCGAAAAATATTTATGCCTGAACATCCACAAAATAAAATAAAAGGCACTTTTTGGCCATGTTTTTTTCTTGCATAAATCAAAACAGATGGATGGTGTTAAGCGGGAATTTAAGCCTTATCGCCATCTACATAAGGTGTGTTATTAATAGCGGCTGGATTCAAAATATTACACGACGTAGTGCATCGGCTTAATTAAACTATGTAGCTTGACGCCTCTGTCTGCATTAAGTGCTCGGTAAAGATTTAAAAAAAATATTGTATTATATTTTTAAAAACCACCACACATATCCAAAATACTATAATTTTTTCGTATTTCTAAAAATATCCCTCTAAATAATTAAAATTCAATTTTCGAAGTATTTGGCAGACAAAGCCGATTTTTTAAATTTACACCAACTTGGACCTAGAAGCAGAAAACTTTAAAGCTTTTTTGGGGATTTTCTCGACGCCGGCGTTCTCTAATCTTCGTGGATTTCTTGCGGACAACTTTTCATACTTGCCTTGAATTGGCTTCGCAACTAAAGCAGGCATTAGAGTTTTTTTTGTTTAAACTTACACTGATTATTTTTTAAATCAAAAAGTTTTCGTAATGTTTAATGCCAAAGCAAAATATCAAAGGATTTTTGGTCAAATTGGGATTTTTTAGAAGAACGTTTATTGAACCGGTTTTTTTGATGGCAAATATTTTTTTCGTCAAACAATTTTTATTTTCTCTTTTGCCCTTGCAACTCGGTTTTTTCCTTTAGTAATTAACTAATAACAACTATTGACTCCAGGTCGGTGGAATCGCGTCATTCGATTAGCATTGAAAAACATTTACGTGTTGCTGAGGTTTTAGGTTTTGATTTGTGATCGTCATACACGGGCGGTACCTGTGCAGCTTGGTGTGTTACGTCCATAGACATCAATTTGATAGACATTCCTGAAACGAAATCTGGATAGCATTTCGACGTGCTGAAAGTCACCCACCGCTTTCCCGCCCCACTATAAGTTACAGATGGTTACTCCATCAGGGCTCTCGCAAGTACTTTCATTTTTGTTGTTGTTTAACGACTTTAAATTTATATAACTATACCCCTAATGTCCCTGCATAGTGGTTAGTTTGCACAGCGCGGGTGTACACTGTGCGCCCTAATGTTTAAGTTTAGACTACGGAATTCAATACTTCGTTTGTGTGAAAGCACTATGAAACAATACATGATTATTTCGACGAGCTGGAGGCAAACTACGTGACCATATTTTTGTTACCAGGAGGGTTCTAGAATTCTTTGAATAAACTCCGACATCAGTCGTACGTTGACCGCTGAAGAGTGTTGAAATAACCAGTCCCTGCGTAATTTAAATGTAAAGTTCGCTGAAGTAAGGAAAGGTTTGCAGCGCCGCATATTGTTGGACTTTTCTACGCAGGATCTGAGTGTTCATTTTTAAACGAAGCGCCTGGAGTAGAGACGCTAAAAGTGATTGATGTAGTTAAATTATAACACATTTGTAAAAGTGTCTAATGTAAAAAATTATAACATTTTGGAAATCACTTGTAGTTAAGTTTTTTACGCAGCCAACAATTTGCACGTCATTGTAATGGTCTGTGCTACTTACAAGCCAGATCATCACCAGGACTAGAATTTCGCAAGAAAATTATATTTTCGAGGACTGAATAGTGAAATTTATTGACAAATCATAGAGCTCACTTTGCCTGATTGACTGGACTAACAATTTAAATATCTTAAGGTTACATCCATATCCAGGATGGCAATCACTCCCATTTGCTGAACGGTCTTCATAGAACCCACAGACATAGATAGAACCATAATTAATATTTCAAGATTGAAGTTCCAAAAAATCAGTCGCCTTTTAATTTAAGATGATCATTACAACCCTGAATTAATTTGAATTAGTGCTGGGTGTGTCCATTCAAATATCGGCGGCACAA
This sequence comes from Hesperophylax consimilis, assembly GCF_061612785.1. Lineage (NCBI taxonomy): Eukaryota > Metazoa > Arthropoda > Insecta > Trichoptera > Limnephilidae > Hesperophylax > Hesperophylax consimilis. The sequence continues at coordinate 29,319,900 of NC_142853.1, forward strand.
TGAATTGTGCGCGCGTGGTAGAGCGGGCAGAGCGGGCAGTAACGGATGGCCGGGATTTAACCCGACGCGGACGTAACGGACGAACCGCTTATCCGATTTATAGCCCTATTTATTTTATCGGATAGTTTTTTCGTAGGGTCGCAAATTGACGTTCGCATCGCTGCCCCCATTTCTCTCGCTCGTCTCTCCCCGCTTTACAATGGTTTTAGTTTATGGGATAACCTTTTCCGGATGTTGAAGAGTGGAGAACTTTGATTGTCCATTTAATGTGATTTGATCAAATGTTATCTTTCAATTGAGTACCACGACTATTTGAAGATTATCACCGACACAACGCTTATCTCAGGGTAGAATTTTAATTTCAAATGCGGTTGATCACGTCTCACACCATTCACCTCCAGTCGTCAGTTATTTAAAAAAAACACAAGAGTCTCAACCGCTCCCAACCGTCTGGAACCAATGAGACTATGGCATCCCCAATTGAGGAAGTGAGGAAGATGATGCTGGGGAAGTACCTGGCTATTCTGATTTGGTCACCAAACACGGCCAAAGCCATTTCAAGCAACGTTTGAATTCTGAATGGTGGTCTTACACCAGGACGATACTGAGTAGTACTGAGAGTCTGGAACGGGTCGCAAATATACTATATATTATTATAAATAAGTATATTGTGAAATACCACATATAAATAAAATCAAATTTGCGTACTTCGGGATTTGAACCCGCGACCTCCAGCTTGCTAGTCGAGAGCCTTAACCCTCGACCACGGAGGTCAATAGTACCTGCTCAGATATTCTTCTACGTAGTCAGTCCAATTATTCTTTAGCCTGCCTCTCTGTTGCTTCCAACGGGGCACCCAATTGGTCACAATTTTCACTTGAGGTGACATTTTACTTGTGTTTGCACTAAGAATGTTATTATTCTTTTACCGAGATTTTATTTTACCTTAAGGCGATCCACTACGTCGTGTAATATTTTAAATTGAGTCGCTATCAATAACAACCCTTACGTAGATGGCGATTAGGTTTAAATTCTCGCTTAACAACATCCGCCTGTTTTGATTTATGCATGAAAAAAACATTGCCAAAAAGTGCCCTTTATTTTATTTTGTAGATGTTCAGGCATAAATATTAAATTTTTTTCAATCATTTTATAAATAACTTAATTTTCCACATTATACAATAAAATCATAACCGAAAATGGGTTCGTAAGTAGGAGATTTTGAACTTTAAAGCAGTTTTCATAGGTCTTTACATTATTTTTTTCTGGGCTTATAAAAAGACTTATCTAAAAAATACTTGATTATTTCAAAGGCCAAGATGTATTTTACTCGCAGTATTTAATTAAAGCATCTGAAACATTTCTAGGCGACCAATTTTCAAACCAAAAACATATGATTTTACTACGTATGGCATCGCCTTAAGGGTACTGTAAAAAGCTTTAAAAAGACTTGTAGTTAAAGGCTTTGAGGTTGTAGTTAAAAGTTACCTCAAACAAAACGTTGTTATTACTCACATAAAAGATAAGGGCTTTAAAGATACTTATACCGTAAATAAATAAATAATTTAAACAAACGAAAACTGGTATTTACATATTTACAGATGTCGCGGACCGTAAACAGATTCAGAATTTATGGGATAAGCTGTTCGGAATGAAGATAAAGAAAGACTCTTAATAAATTAGTACAAACAAAAAAATATTTAAAAGAGTCACTGCAGGTAAACTCTGAACTTTACTAATAATTTATGGACATGATTTTCTGAAAATAAGAGTTTAGAGTTTCGGTTTGAATTCTGTTTGCGTTGGAGTATATTATTAGTCCAAGATTTAGGCCTGATACTCCGAGAGAAATCTACAATCGATAATTTTCTTAAAATTATGTGGTTCCTTTATTATCTTAAACGACTCTTATTTACCGTGCTAATTATTCAAGTTACATTTTAAATGCTATTTTGTTTGCCGCGAGCTGTTTACCAGTTGTAGTACCTATTACAACCAAATTTGAAAGTTATCATTCCTGTCGTATTCTCTTTGCTTTTATCTTGATCAAGTAATAGGTACCTATAGCAAAGTGTGTAATCAATTCAGCTCTTGAAAATTTTCAAGAAGGAGCTGTTTTTAATAAATTCGATAATTTATGGTGCCTTTGGCTTATTTATTTTTCTCCTTGTTTAATGTTAGCCGCCTCCACGGAACACGAACCTTGTTAAATATTAAAACCCTCGCTACGGGCATTACTGCGAGCCCTTACGGTAAATGATTGTTTTAATTCAAACCGTAGTAGCATTCTGATAGGAAACAAAAGATAAACTACCACACAAAGGTATTCTGTATTGCGCTGAATATTCCAATGGGTTTTACAATATGTACGCAGGTGACCGTTTAACCACTGGATGATCATATAGCCTGGACCGTCGCGTTATTTTAATGCTTCCATTAATGGCCTGATCTATTCATCTTTTATTTCTTTATGTCTTTTCGATGCTGTAATACGGCTTTCCACAAGGATCAAAATATAACCCTGCTCTATTTTACAAAATATTGTCTTACTATCTTTAGCGGAGAAATGACTATACAAAGACTTTTATCACGGTAATGAAATGTTTTTCCGGGTTGAAAACCAGTCTATGTCACCTTCCAGTGCTCCAACTATCCCTATGTCTACGCACAATTTTCGTCGATCGGCCGCTTCGTTGCGACGTGTAAAAAGGACAAACATACACTTATAATATAAGTAAAGATGGCGTTAATTTTGGAATTTTTCATCATATTCAATACTTTGAGCGTAGGTTTATTATTGACAGAGCATAAATTTCAGATCAAACTTCGCTAATAGTTTATCTATCAATGTGACTTCAGCTTAGTGTTTTGAAAAATGAGAGTTAAATCGTAATTATGTGTAAAAAATGTGAAAGAACTTGCCTTTCTGGATGTAAGGTACAAAGCCACGTATGGACAACGTAAATTTATTCGTTAATAATACGCAAATAGACATTTATTTAAAAGTTTTACTTTCGCTAATTACAATTTGTCGCCTATTATTAGCATTGGTCTAACTTCATAAAAAAATATTGGTGTTTTAATCTAACTGGATTTGAGTAATCCTTCGCAAGTTTTCGTTTAGCTTTGATTTGGGAAAGCGACCTTAAAGCTTTTCCATTTTTATTTACTGTATCCATTATTCTAATAGGACTAATCTGAAATGTTTTAAGTGCCATTTTTCTAATTAAATCAGGATTCCATTAGTTTTCAATGCGCAGTAAAATTATATTATTTCATTGCCGACTGGCTTATCTCCCAAAGAAAAGTTCTTTCTTTTCGAAAATTAAACATTCAAATTTATTCCCCGGCTTAGCGCGACGTTCCAATTCATATTTATAATTGAAACTCGAAGACGAATTTAAAGAAAATTGGAATCGAGTTCTTAAAAAAATTCAAGTGTGTTACATAGGTTTTTCTTTTTGATTCATTAGAAGTCTAAAAACATCTTGAAAACCATGGCTTTCGGATTGGACCCTTGTTAAATTTTGTATTAACCTTTCAGGGACTCTCCATGAATATTTTCTTTTAACATTCTAATCAAGAAGTAGTATTGCAGATACTAAAAATATCCAAGTTATTTTTTCACAACTTCAGTAAATTAAAATATTATGCAGCGTACAAACAGGACAAAATTTCCACGAGCCAAGCCACGAATTATGTAATAGAAACGAAGCAATCGCAAACGGGGAAATTTTGTTTTGTTTTTAGGCACCCTCAGTTCTTGCAGCTTCGCCGTGGCGAAACATCAGCAAAGAGAATCAATGCGTTAATTTTTGAAATGTTGAAAAGTTCGGCTGTAAATGACTTTCTGTTACTCCCTCCTACAACATGGTTCTCCTCACATTCACTGACCTTGTAGCTTTAAAACACTGACATTTTTACGAAAACCTTTAGTGCCTACTTTGTGTAGTCAGTATAAATAAATATTTGTAAATAGCTTGTATGTAAGGTTACCAGATTTGATTTTTTTAAATGTGAATACCACACAAGAGTCCCAACTGCCCCCAACCGCCTGGTGTCAGCGAGTCTATTGCATCCCCAATTGGGGTATGTTGTGAGGCTGGTGATAGTGGGAGGGGAAGGAGATAGGTAATAGGAATGTGAGAAAGTATTTGGCTATCCACACCTGGTCACCAAACACGGCTAAAGCCATTTCAAGCAACGTTTCTATTCTGAATGGTGGTCTTACACCAGAGCGATTCTAAGAGTATCTTCCACTCGGGAACACATATATACCTTATTTTATTTTTCAAGACTTTTCAATCCTTGCGTTTTTCCTCCTAACCTTACCTAACCCAACTCAACCTTAACCCAACCCTTCCTTTTTCCTTTCTCTACCCCACTTCTATCAGCCCGGCAACATTTCAGCAGTCGGAACTCTTGTGCGGTAACACATCAAAAAACTGACAAGGGACCAAAAAATAGCGCAACTGAAAATATAAATCAAAATATTCTCGGAAGTTGCAAATATATTCCTTTACTGTTGTTATTTTATTACAGAAGATACATATTTGATTGAATTTGTGTTTACAGAAGTAAAGAGGATCATTATTTCCCCGGTACTTTCGAATAATAATATATCTTTAGTAAAGAAACACATCCCCAACATAATGTATTGTGTACACGGAATAAACAACCAACTGGTGAATAAATAATGCAGTCTTTGTAGAGGGTAGGTACTCCGTTGCTTCTAGAAGGTTATAAAACATTTTTATACTTCGGAAGTTTACAGAGCTGGGATACAGCATGTTGATGAAAATATTACAAAATATAAACTTCTATCACCGAAATTGAAAACATTGGGTCGATTTTGGAGTTCTAGTTTATGTAATGTACTTAGGTAGGTATATTGTTAATTATCTTCTTGGAATACACTTAAGATCGGGAGTTTTCTATAAATATTTCGGTTCGTCAAATATAACGAGTTACTTTATTATAAAGAGATAAATACAATTAATATATTGCAGGGCTTACATCCGTTCTACCGTCATTCTTACTAGGGAAACAATTGGAACTGCGCTGCCTACCTTGGGATTGTCTAGCATCGGCTGTACTCGTAATCATTCGAGTACAGCCGACATGCTGTCGCTGTCGTAAGGCGTGTGTCGCCACCTATTCAAATATCTTAAAACTGCACAAATTGGATAATAATAGCTTATATCTACACATCATACCGACATATGGTAGGCAGTATTGAAACTACAACCAAATAACACTACAGTTTTCAAACCAACAGACCTCATTCAGTTGAGTTATAAGTTTGGCTATTGTTGCTTAACTTAGCTATATCAATTCTTTTAAAGTTGTAAAAACCACAGGATTTCCCACTCCAAATTGTGAATGTTTTGAGGTTAAAGGATAATATTGGAGGGATGTGATTGGATTAAAAATTCAATCATCGGTCAGTAGCTGAGTTGGCATCGCATCTGGTTCCCATCCAGGCGTAGTGAGTTCAATTCCCCGGCTGGAATATGCAACATTTCCGTCTTCCATCACGACATATGCAACATTTTACGATTATTGTGATGGCACTAGTAGATTTTCAAATATTGTCAGGTTATTCGTAACTCTACATTATTTTTAAAAATAAATTTTTAAAAAATCTTTTCTTAAATTGACACTATTTTTGGCAAAACAATACCGCCATTTTATTTTGCTCGTATGTTGGCTTTTTTGTTATTATTTATGTAATGCTTGGAAAATTTTAGGATTTGTAGGAGTTTTCGAATGTTGTTGTATTTTTAGGTTATCTTGCGACTTCAGAGTATCGTCTCTGACAATATTTCGATGGAGAAATTCATAGTTTATACAATACCAGCGCAGAGCCGTGAAAATTACGGGATATTATAATTGTGGGATTTGCGAGGATGAAAATGCCTTAAAAAATATTGGCAATTTTATATGTTTAACAATTATGTTATTTTTTCGACAAATTATAGTGACATCGGAAGTTTAAACAAACGAAATACACATATTAAATGTAGGATTATTATCAAAATAATATTTTTTTTACCCACTTTATCGTTAGTCTTCCGATATATGATTAATCACCAGTTTCTATTTTGAAAAAAATAAAGTTCATGATAGTAACTAATTTTACGCATTATGCAAGAATATTTCACATTACTTCACGCATGCACCGATGCACCGACAACCGAAATTAGTATATTTGGTTGCATGAAATTTTGAAAATTTATTGGCGCAACGTTCTTCTTTCCTTTGATTTATTTAATTCTTAATTGATATTTGATTTTATCAAATGTTTTTTTCCGGGTTTTCGGTCTAGAAACAATATTCAATTTGATTTATTTTAAATGTTCTCCTTTATAATTTAAAGTTGCTACGCGCGTTTGTAAAACCCTCAGCATGGCAACATTATTTGTGTTTCTTATGCTGCCTTTCAAAACATAACATATCCTAGCACCATGATAAATATTATTACTCACGATTCGAGCAAATGTTTACAACAGAATAAACCGCGCTATTTGAGCGGGAATACATTTTTAAAGTTTTGAATATGGAAAGAGCGACCTTCCCGGGAGCGCGAATTTTTCCCGCGCCGCGCTCCAATCGAATATTCTAGATGCCATGTTGGAAAATTAAAACGTATTATTATGCTTATGATATGTCTCTAGGCTAAATAAGTTTCAAGATATTGTATGAATAGATAATTTGATAACAAATCAAAGGAGCAATTAATTTATCACGGCGCTTGAAGTACGTAACAATAGTTTATTTCTGTTTGAGTTTATTACTTTGAAGCTTCAACTTGTTCTAAGCAAATGTTTACTATGATCATTGTGATAGCTAGGAACTACGAAGTAATTAGCACACAAGAAATTGATTATTATGTAAAAAATAACTTAAAAGTGTATATTTTCGTTTATTTACTATTATATTACATGATCTGCAATATTTGTCTCCCATTATTCACTGTAACCAAATTGTTTGATAGTGATTTCCTTTTTTCCATAACTAAAACTCAAGTTATACTTGTCAGCAATAATTAACTAAATAATTGCCTGTTTTTCCCTTTCTTTATATTTATTATTAGTCTATATTCATCTCTACTTTATTTAGATTTTTCTAATTACTCTCTTAATTGCTGAATATTTAGTATGTAACAGAATCATATATATGTACATCTACACATATAGATGATTAAGAAGTTTCAATTGCTCTTATTATACAGGGTTTTCCAATAAGAGGTGTTATTTTGATATTCAATCGTAAAAGATCAATGGTTTCGTTGCTTGTGTGGCACGTAGCGCCGTCTCAAAGCCGCCGCCGTCAAGTAAACGTTGTCCACATAAATATCATCCAATTCCGGCCATAAAAAAATCATTAATCATCTCTCGATAGCGCGATCCATTCACCGTAAGTGTTGCTCCAGCCTCATTTTCGAAAAAGTAAAGTCCAATGACTCTGCCGGACCACAAATCGCACCAAACAGTCACACGTTGAGGATAGAGAGGCTTTTCAACAATAACTCTTGGGTTTTCATAAAATTTAATAATTTCAATGCGTTGTTGAAGCGTGTATCGTTCCATTTTTATTAATGGCGTAGTTTCTACTTGTCAAATGTCAGCTTCAAAAGTAACATCTACCGAAAAAGCGGGCTATTCAAAATAACACCTCTTATTGGAAAACCCTGTATTGCACAGATTGCATAATGTTATTCTATTTTCTTTATAATTAGTGTAACTCTCTCACCAAGCACAAGAACCAGTTTTTTCTTTATTGAGATTGCGATTGTAAATATATTTTGTACCCATATGTAATTTATATAACACCACTGAACCCTTATATCCATGTACTTATTAAATAAATAAATTATTAATAAAATACTTACTAAAGTTTTAAATAAATATCTGTATATAATACAAAGAAGAGTATCATTTGCGTTGTGACTTTGTTTAAATACAGTGGCTTTGTTTTATTCAGAGATTGATAACATTTTGTACAATTAACCTGCAAAACAAGATGAAGGTGACTGTCTGTCTACATGTGATTTCGAAAAACTACCCCATCTCCTTTTCCCACCCCTAGCAGAATTTTGATATTTCTTTATGAAACTTTGCACACTTTGATTTCTAAAATTTGACTTTAACTAGTCTTTCTTTAATCTCCTCTCATTTTTTACACGTTCACGTAAGCGATTTAAATTATTTATTCGACTGCTTTTGTGATAGGATTAGTTTCGATGTAGGTGTTTCCCCCCACCCTTATAACGTTGATTCCTTTGCTGTGAGGGTTATGCATGGGCAGACGATTAGATGACCCCCACCCTCCTCTTTTGTGACGTACTTCTTGAGTACACCATTATACTTATTTAAATCTTGTATATTCGAAGGTACATTTGTGTTTGCCTAAGTTTGTTTGCTTCTTGTAAAACCCCCTTTTAGACCCCGTATCTAAATATTAAAATTGTGTGTTTTGCGTCAACTTTTTTTCGCGAACAACAAAAGTTTTTCGAAGTCCTTGGAAGTGTGACAAGGCGTGTTGTAGAAATCTTTAATGCCGCAATTTTTCCAAAACTCTTTGTCGTTTTTGTTTGAAATTGTCAACAGCAAAAACCCACATCTATCTGCGTTGGACACGTCAACCGCAAATATTCATTTTATTCGCGCGTTTTCTGTTTTATTCCGCAAAATACTTTTATGTAATTATTTATTCTTTGCTTTGAAGAAATGATTTTTTAAATTTAATCGCAGTAATTTGAAATTTTGAGAAACCAAAATAAACCTTGTGAAGGAACTGTGTGACACTCTTCTTCCATTCTCACTCCTGTTAAATTATACCTACATTAAATGTAATGATACCTGCTGGATGTGCAAAACCACAATATCCTATTTTTTTTAAACCCTACGACTTAAAAGAAGCGGATTTGTAGATAGGTAGATTTCGTACACTACACGGAGTAAAATAAGTAATGGTATTAAAAATGTCTTTAAATTATTGGTAATCCTGTTAAAAACGGGACTGCAAGCCGCTTCCTGATAAAGTGCTTCATAATAATATCTGAACGCGTGTTCATCCACCTGCGTTTGTCTTAATAATATATCACAACAAAATGCAAAAATGTGATAACTTTTATGAACACGTGTTCGAACATTGTGACAAAATCATGGTATTTTGAGATTCTTAATAAAATGAAAGACAAAAATTCCCGGGTTACGAATAACATGATAATATTTGAAAATCTCCTACTACCACTACAAGCGTAAAATGTTGTTTGTGTTGTGATGGAAGACTTAGCCAGTCGAAGAATTGAACACACTAAGTCTGGGTGGGACCCAAATGCGATGTCAACTCAGCCACCGACCGGTCACATACATTAATCATTTAAAGTGTCCTTTCCTTTTCTTTCTTATCCTATTGATAATAACTACCTAAGTGAAGACTTTATTTTGTACTCTGTTTTGATGATAAAACCCGGCTTAACATTATTTATATCGTCTGTATTAATGTATTCTCATATACGTCTAATTAAATTACTACCAACTTCTAGTAGTCAAAAGTTGTACCATACGACTTAAGCTGCGCTAAGTGATCTGTTTTATTTATAGAAGTACCTACGTTAATTTAGTTATTTGAGGGTTCACCCTATTAGGCCTAGGGTTAGTTATGTACCCACATAACATTTCCAATCTGATATTCCCTATGTCCGTTCTTTCCGCCATACTAGTCCAGTCAAGATGTACATCCGTGCTTGCAAAAGGTCCAGTCATTCTGAATTTTTTATATGTTGTTAGGACCTAAACCAGTATTAAAAAAAAATTTTGCAACTTCGAAAGTGCTGTGCGAGCGGCGGTGGACCTAAAAAACTAGGAAATTTTCGGATTTTTTTCAGTTTTTGCTCAATATCTCAGTAAAGGAAGGGTCTTACCGGTGTAGTCGGTATAGATACTTTTAAAGTAGACTAAATTTGCTATAATTTGAGACCAAAGCAAGCTATATAAAGCCATAGGTTTTCAAGATACAGTTCTTCAAAAATAGGCAATTTTTTCCAAAAAGTGAAATTTTTTCGAAATGGTCTCTTATTTTGTAAAATAATTTCTAAAATACGCATTTCACGTCAAATATTGTTTGAAATAAAGTTGTTGTAAATTTAATAAGCTTTTATTTGAGACTAGATTGATATCTGTAGACTAAACGGTTCTCTCAAAAATGGCAGATAACCAAAAACAGTCATAAGTGGGTTTTGGGTGAAATGCAAAAAAACTGTTCTCGCGTCTTTTTATGGTTTTATTGTGCTGTGAAGTAAATCCATTAATCATCGTGGGTTTATCCTAGGGTTATAATATAATTACGACTATTTCAAATTTCAAGTACCCATTAGTACCTATACCCATGGGTACCCATATGAATGGGCACGCATATTCACTAGCTGTTCGAGCCCACATTTTGGTAAACCTCACACTGGCCAGCATTGTTTTTTATGAGGTTGACATAACTCCTGAGGAGCGAGACGAGACTCAAAAATTGCTGCGAGACACTGAAAGGTCTCTCACTATATCAGCAGAAGAAATTGATACCTACCAAATACTAAAGGCAAAATTTAAAAGTGCCTTGGAGAAAATTAAAGCGAATGGTCCAACATCACAGTTGTGCAATACTTTCGTATGACCACTTTGATAAAACTATTCATCCAGGCAGAGCGTGCTGATGATTGGAACCTTCATTTGTACACTGTCCACAAGATGCTCCCTTTTTTTCACGCAGCTGGACATTTTTTGAATGCTAAGAGCGCGCACCTCTACCTGCAGGATATGATGGATCTACAAGATCGGATGGATAAAAGCGAATACGACATGTTTACAAAAGGATCCTTCACCATTTGCCGGTCTGACAAGTTTTGGTCTGGGTTGTGGTCAGACCTAACAATTGAGCAGAAGCTGATGCGATCCATGAAAACCTACGGTGGGTTGACCCAAGGAAGAGGAATCTCCGAAAGTGTTCTGGCAAGGTGGACAACAGGAATGGTGTTTATGTTGAACATTTGTGAAGAACTGGAAAGTTTTTGCAGCTTATCATGTCATACTGGAGAGCAGCATGTAGACATGAGATCTTCTCGAATCATCCGAGATAATAGTGATGTGGAAAAACTAAAAAATTGGTTTGCTCTCCACCCTCCATTTCCCAAAACTGACAGTTTAATTTCTATCATTGGTGGTTTACTGGCAGGTCCTGAAATTAATTGCCACACAGCCCAGAGAGTTGGAACGGAAGGAGTAATGAAAATTGTGGGGAAAATGTACGACAAGGTAGTAATAAAACGGAAAAATAAAGTTACCACGCTGGCATCGATCACCTCAACCGTTAAACTGCCGGACAAAAACAGAAGAGTGGCTGTGGATCCGCTCACAATTTTTCAGCGAGTGTGTATTGCAAAGAAATCTGAACAGGATTTACAGGATGACTTCAAGTATGAGTTGGCCCCGTTCCCGATGTCTCTGTTCAATGAACAAGGGATGCGCAAGGGCACAAAATCTACTCTGTACTCTGCCTTCACTCCTCTTTCCAGCCACACGCCGATAGATGCCAGCACTCACGTCATTTTGGATGTTGGCTACCTCTTGCACAAGGTCGTGTGGCAGAGGAAAAGCACGGTTCGAGCACTTTTGGCGCGTTATATCACCTACGTCCGAAACCACTTTGGGAAGAACGTCTCCATCGTTTTTGACGGCTACCCCGAAGATGCTACCAAAAAAAAACACCAAAACAGCGGAACGACTCCGGCGCTACGCAGCTCATTCCAGCTACGAATTGACTTTCGATGAATCCACAGTAATTCAAATTGCTCAAGAGCATATTTGGGGAATGAAAACAATAAGAGACGCCTTATAACTCTTCTCTGTGACGCCTTTCAGAAGGAGGGAGTAGAAGTGGCTGTTGCCGAAGAAGATGCTGATCGAGAGATCGTCATGATGGCGTTATCAAAAAGAGCAGATGCCGATCGGGTCGTCATAGTGGGAGAAGATGTCGACCTGCTCGTTCTTCTCAATGGTTTAGGCGCTGAAGAGACAAACGTCTATCTTCAGAAGAGCACGAAGGGTGAAGCTGGTTGCTGTCACTACTCTACGACCTCCTACAACAACCAGGACTCCCGACAATTACCAGGAACGGTACTATTTACCCACGCGTTTGCCGGGTGCGATACCACCTCAGCACCGTTTGGCCAAGGAAAAACCAAAATCAGCACACTTCTGAGCAAGATTGAACCACTTGCTAAGCAAGTGGAGGTCTTCCTTCGGCCAGACTCTACCCCACAAACCGTGAGTGAAGCAGGCATCAAGTGCTTCGTGGCTCTATATGGGGGTGACATCGCGAGGGATACTTTGGATTTCCTGAGGTATAAGACGTTTGTCACTTCAACAAACATAAACCTCGCCCGTTTGCCACCGACGGAAGATGCTGCAGGCCACCATGCAGCAAGGTGCTACCACCAAGTGCAGAAGTGGCGGGGAGTCAACTTGAATCCCACTGAATGGGGGTGGAAGCTGTCTTCTCAAGGACTCACCCCCATCCCCACCACGGTGGATCCCGCACCTCCTGCCCTTTTGCGAAAAATTTCGTGTAAATGCAATAAAGGATGCTCTGGGAGCTGCTCGTGTAGAAAGGCTGGGCTCCACTGCTCAGTCCTCTGTCAGTCATGCGGTGGAAAATTTTGCATTAACGTCCCGGATGTGGAGCTGAAATGCTCGGACGATGAAGATGACCCGACTACAGACTGGGCGCCTCTCCCAGCTAAGATAAAAAGAAAGACATGATTTGGCAACCAAGACACAATACCTACATGATTTATATTAGTTTTATTTTTTGTGTACATGTAATTTGTCCTTATAGTAGGTACCATGATGTTTGTACAAGCATTTTGGTATGTAGGTATATAAAACAATGTTTGAAGATGACGTAATTCCCGATAGATGTAATATCTTTTCTTTTTTTCATCAAAAATCTGTTAACTGTTTGATAAATAAAACCATAAAAAGACGTGAGAACAGTTTATTTGCATTTCACCCAAAATCCACTTATGACTGTTTTTGGTTATCTGCCATTTTTGAGAGAACCGTTTAGTCTACAGATATTAATCTAATTTCAAATGAAAGCTAATTAAATTTACAACAACTTTATTTCCCATAATATTTGACGTGGGATGCGTATTTTAGAAGTTATTTTACAAAATAAGTGACCATTTCGAAAAAATTTCATTTTTTGGAAAAAATTGCCTATTTTTGAAGAACTGTATCTTGAAAACCAATGGCTTTATATAGCTTGCTTTGGTCTCAAATTATAGAAAATTTAGTCTACTTTAAAAGTATCTATACCGACTACACCGGTAAGACCCTTCCTTTACTGAGATATTGAGAAAAAACTGAAAAAAATCCGAAAATTTCCTAGTTTTTTAGGTCCACCGCCGCTCGCACAGCACTTTCGAAGTTGCAAAATTTTTTTTTTAATACTGGTTTAGGTCCTAACAACATATAAAAAAATCAGAATGACTGGACCTTTTGCAAGCACAACCCCCTTTTCGTGTTTAACTTGACTGGACTATACCACAAGCAGTAAAAAACATAAACCCTAAAAATAAAAAAGTCCCGTTAAATTGTCTCCTTCAACTATAAAAAACTACCCTTAATCCTCCAGGCGCGATTATTTTAACAACTCATACTTTTAACGGATTGACCGATTTACGAGCGTTTTAATGTTTCCCATTTTATCTGCAGATATTCAATATAATATGATAAACTTATTGCTTGTAAACATCGCCATAACGCGACGGCCTGTCTGTTGCTTTAACGATCACTTAAAACGCTTAAATCTTCCCATACTGAACGATTATGTTTTGACGATTTTATGAGCCAAAACGACCTGAATACTAAAAACTTATTTTTTCTAATTCCCTTAGGAATTTGAAATTTCTCTTTTTACAATTTCTACCGATTTATAAAAAATTTCTCGTCAACTCTTTTAATTTCCAAAAAAATGCTTTTGAAGATAGTATCCATATATTTGTTATGCCGAAATGTTGATTGTATGAAATTCCCGCGATAGAAAAAGTTAGCTCCAAAAATTATTTAAAACACGTTTTGTTCTGTTATTTAATATGTTATAGGCATGGAAAATATTACATTATATCTTTAATACAACTAAAGAATTTTTCTAGAGATTTTTGCTCCATTTCAGCAAACCCATGACCCATGGTGATATAATAACAGAACATGAATAAAACCTTCACAAAACTTGAAAATCAACTTTGAAATTTGATGAATTGTTCAAAATTCCTGTCCCTAGTGTCCATCATCGGAGAAGATGTGTTGAGCGTCATAGAATTTTTTTTAATAATATTCCACTTTTAGAAAATTTACTTCTTCGCGGTATTACTGATATTGATCAAACATACAACTTACTGCAATTTACAATCGAATTAGAATCATTTTGTAATTGCCTCTTTTTTGTTCCATTTCGCCCCCTACCTTTGCTCGATAGCTAAATTATTTGAAGATTCAACAGCTCATTCTCTAATATTGAAAATATAAGTTTTACAATTTGCCTAACTTCACATCCAAAATATTAACGGTTTTTGCTATCTTGGTTTTAATTGAATTTTTCGTTTTAAATACCAAATGGTGGACCCCGCAATGCTTCGATATTGCTAATGTCTTTCTCAGGCGTCTCCAACTTCTTTCACCATTCACTACTGTATACCACAGTGTTACTGTCAAAAATTACATAGTAAAAAGTAAAACTCATATTAAAAAAATACATCGACTTCAATTCGACTCCGTATCTCATTCCGGCTTATTGTTTTTAGGATTTCATGCTTTTTGTTTTTAGGATTTCATGCTTATTGTTTTTAGGATTTCATGCTTATTGTTTTTAGGATTTCATGCTTATTGTTTTTAGGATTTCATGCGTATTGTTTTTAGGATTTTATGCTTATTGTTTTTAGGATTTCATGCTTATTGTTTTTAGGATTTCATGCTTACTGTTTTTAGGATTTCCTAGTCATGTTGATTGTTGAAGACGATCTCAAATTCCAAAAACAATCAACTCATTGTGACAGATAATTTTTGTGGAAAGCATTATTAGGCTGGTTTCCGCCTTTATTTCATCCTGGCCTATACCTACCTTGTATTGTAGCTATTGTAGTTACAAGTGGGTAGCAACAGGGCAGCGTGAAGAATAGAGAGAAGGGTAGAGTGTTAAAGTTCACTAAGTGACTGTTCATTAAGAATCCATGCGTTGTCGATCCGATGTACAGGGTGTCCATTAGATTGTGTACCAACCACAAAAAAGAAACACTGGTTAATTTGTTTCAAATAAGATTTTTTCAGCATCTTCCGCTATCCAACCCAAGATAACCTACAAATTGTTTTATAAATTACTTATTCGCTAGCAATAAATGAAGACATTGACCTATAGCGGTTCAATACATTTTCAAATGTGAGATATATAGCTCCAATCGTTTAAGCACGTGTTCGTACGAACATGGAAAAGGAGAGAGGTTGGCACCCGTCTAATAAAAAATACACTATTTTTCTTTTAAATATAAACATTGAAAAAATAAACAATAATAATAAAATCAAAATATTTTCTCCGGGCATCAGAGTAACATGAAACAAATAACTAACAATCGATTAGTTATAACGTGCGGTAAAAATGTAGATGCAACCAAACTGAAAAATGAAAAGAACAAAATATCAAAAAAAAAAATACACCACGGCAGAAGAACTTTAAGACAAAATCATATTTAATAAAGAACCAAGACAAATTACACAAAATAAGAATTCTTAACAGACCTTACTCCTAATATAGTTATTAAAATAATGGCTGATAAAAATCCGGGCATATTTTAGGTAAAAGCTATCACCGACAGCAAAAGAAACAATAATATCATTATTTTTAATGATAAATGAATGTTTAAAAAAATCGAATAAGCAATAATTGTTGGGTGAAAAATACTAGTACTCATTGAGATATTTGGCGGGTTTAGAATAAGCCAACGTAGCGTAATGGTAGAGCAGCTGACAGGTAATCAGAAGGCTGCGGGTTCAATTCCCGTCGGCGGCATGTATTTTTCAATTTGTATAGGTGTTTCAGCCTCTGTTTAATTCCTTATAATAATATAATTGTTAAAAAAAATAGATAAATAAAAAAACCTTATAACGAAAGCAACGTGCCAACTTAGGATTCCTGTAGCAAAATGTTTTTGGGGGATTTTTCAAAACATTTTCGTTATTTCCTCTTTTTCCACAGATTTTGATATACGTACGAATTTTAACTGAATTGGGGGTGTTGGTGTGATGATTTCACAAAGTAAGATCTATCAGTTTATCTCATATTTAAATTGTGTTACTGATTCTTAAACACCCTGGAAAGTTAAACAACCACCACCTTTGGCAGCTAGTGAGAAAACAAAGGAAATCGGCGCTACAAAAGCTGCCCATTGACAACAACACTCCCTTTACACCCACAATGGCCAAACGAGCACAGCTTATTCCGGGATGAATAATTCAAACCTGGGGAGGAGAAGGAGAGAGCATTTATCGTCACAGGTGTTTCTTAGGGGCAGAATAACCTACCCCTCCCCCCTTTCTTTCACCTTCCACCCCTAACCGCCCACAACTCAGCCAGCCACCTGATCAATGTTCCCAGTGATTTTTCACCCGGTTTGAACTTCTTGTGTTCGCGAGTGGATTTACAGCTTTTTTGTTTGAAGTTCTGAATTATAACCCTAACCCGGAACTAATACATTATCCATACTTCGGGCATTGCCTGGAGTTTAACCCCTACACGGAGAAAACGTACTGATATGAAAAATTGTTAATTTATAAAAAAATTGGTCAAATTATTCGTTTTCCTGTTAAAAACGGGACTAGAGGCCTACA
This sequence comes from Hesperophylax consimilis, assembly GCF_061612785.1. NCBI lineage: Eukaryota > Metazoa > Arthropoda > Insecta > Trichoptera > Limnephilidae > Hesperophylax > Hesperophylax consimilis. The sequence continues at coordinate 29,336,837 of NC_142853.1, forward strand.
ATGAATGATTTTCCTAACTTCATAACAAACTATCAGTCGGAACGCGTGTTCTTCAAAATAATAATCATTTCGCATCTCGTCCATTACATTGAACATGTGCTCAGGTATAGTCTGAATGACTAATATTTATCTAGGCACTGGTCATGCAGTCACATTTTTAACAGTATATTCATAAAAAAAGCCGAACTCATTTTTCTCCGTGTAGGTTAATACCCATATTTCTTCCTAGGAAACTTTTTTTTTGTAATTTGTTAAAGTACAGTTATCAAGCTTTATTTGTTAATGCGTAGAACGATTAACGATTATTATATTGACGTTTACCATTCAAACATTATTTAAATGTATTTACATGCATAGTTTCTACATGTTTTATATGTTATGTTATTTTAAAGAAAGACGTGCATTCTTATGTTATGAATAACCTGACAATATTTCAATTTCTCCCGCTGCCGTAATAAGTAGAGAATGTTTCTTATGCAATGACCAGGGACCTGACTGAGGGATACGCGACAGCAAAATATATTTATTGCAATGACTTTTCCTATTTTTTTCACTGCAAAACGGTTGGTATGGGCAACCTTGGAAAGCAACATACAAACACTCATACAACAGTTAAAATTTGAATAAATAATAATATATCTTTTCGAATCTAAAGTGCCAAACCTAAAACTTTTATCATGTTATTTCGAAAACTCTGTTCGAAACAGAAAATCGCCTTATAACAACTATTTTTCACGAATAAAATTGCCTAACACCAAGCAGTTCGAAAATTGCATCATATTTTATATGACGCTGTATTGAAACTTGTCTTTTCAATTGAATACAGTTTATACGCAAACTCAAACAGCGCAACTTGGCACAAAATTTTTCGCATTCTTAATGCAGGCGGCCGGTTACCCCTCGAGGTAGCTGCTTAAGAGCTGTTATAACCCCCCGACCAATCATAGGACGTTTGAGTGACACACGGTTTTAATGGATTTTAAATGACGATTTATTAATTCTGCATGTAATTAAATGCAATAAAACTTATAAATTCCGAATCAACGTTTGTTGATCTACATGAATATGTGTTTTTAAGCCATAATAATTTCCATTCAAGTTCCTACTGCCAAATGAAAGTAAAATAAAAAAATTCGAAGCAATCTTTGAATTAATTCAATTCATGATGGGATGAAACAGTAGAATTTGGAATAAGTTACATCGATGTAACGGGAACCATTTCGTGGATTACAAGTTTTATTGAAATTACCGAGAAGTCAATAAAGTCGTATTTCAAAACCGGACGTTAATTCTTGGATATTTTCCCTTTAGAAATTTTGAAAACCATCGTAGGTACTTGAGGAGAAGACCTCTAAAGCATTTCAAAGTTTAAAAGAATAATTATTTTTTCAACTTTTGTTCTTTCTAGATTAATACGCCATAGCTCATGAACTTTAACTGAATTATATCCTACTTTACAACTTGGTCAAATATACACGAACCCTCATAGCCAAATTTATTTTGCGCCCATAAAATTTTGGCGTATTATATTATAACGTTCCTGAAAATTAGGTATCCTGGCTTATTTTACGAAATTATCGGAATTATTTTATAATTATAGCGTTGTACCAATTATCCGGCCTAAAATGGGATTCGGATCGGAGGGGTCGGATAACAGAAAATGACGTATAATCGAGTACTGCTAGAAACGCGTTTTAAAGGAGTCGTGTACTGTTGTATTTGAGATATTTTATTTTTGCTACTGATTGAATGCTAATCGCTGGAGTAGAAATTAATCCACTTATCTACATTCGATCGATCTGAATCTTGGCGAATAGACTCGTTGTCGATGACGATGCATTATATCAACCACGTATACACGAATTAGGTGTCGGTCCTACCCGATCGGCATTTGGCGAGGTTGTAAGCGCAGCTCCCTGGGAAGGAAAGTTCATTCTCCAGTCAACCCAATTAAGGCGATGCACTACGTAGTAATGCAAAATCATGTGTTTTTGGTTTGAAAATTTGGTCGCCTAGAAATGTTTCAGATGCTTTAAATAAATACCCCGAGTATAATACATCTTGGCCTTTGAAATAATCGAGCATTTTTTACATAAGTCTTTTTAGAAGCCCAGAAAAAAATAATTTATAAGGCCTATGAAAACTGCTTTAAATTTCAAAATTTCCTACTTACGAACCCGTTTTCGGTTATGGTTTTATTGTATAATGTGGCAAATTAAGTTATTTATAAAATGATCGGAAAACATTTAAATATTTATGCCTGAACATCCACAAAATAAAATAAAAGGCACTTTTTGGCCATGTTTTTTTCTTGCCTAAATCAAAACAGCTGGATGGTGTTAAGCGGGAATTTAAGCCTTATCGTAAGGAGTGTTATTGAAGCCTACGTAAGGAGTGTTATTGAAGCCTACGTAAGGAGTGTTATTGATGGCGGCTCGATTCAAAATATTACACGACGTAGTGCATCGCCTTAAATGACATTTATACCAAAGTATTTCGTACAGATTTCGCAATGTACAATTTTGTGCATTATTATGTTCGTTCCTAATATAAGCTGATGCTTGTGTTAAGGAAAATCGTGCTCGTTAGTATAATAAAACAAACTGCACTTACATTGATAGCAAAATATAAAAGAAAAATAAATTTAATATTCAATTAAACGAAGGATAAATTACATACACGGAGACCTGAATAAGAATTAAAAAAAAAACTAAGTACGTAAATAATAAAATGAGTAAATTAATCTTTCATGCGTAGTTATATGTCGTCGGTGCATGAGATATAATTAATCATAGTTTATAATTTATAAAACCAGCTAAAAATGGTATATCTTATATTTCAACCAATTACAGTAAACATTTAAATATATTATGCACCTCTAAATAGTATAAAACAAAGTCTCTATCCTCGTCTGTCTGTTTGTGCGCTTAGTTCTTCTAAACTACGCAACCAATTTTCATTGGGTTTTCACTATCGTTAAGAGAAATTTTCCGGAAGGCTTCTATATAATAAGTTTATAATATTATATTTATAGAAACTGGAGAAAAGTCGATGTTTTGTAGTCTAGTCGTGAAAAAAAATATTTTCGGGCGTTTTCATTGCTAGCGCAGGCTAAACCTTGGAGATACATCAAATTAATTTACCACGGAAATGTATATTTAAAAAAGGTCAGCATGTCAGCTAGTTTAAACATAAGAAAATATAATTTGCTACTTCGCAATGAATTCGGTGAAAGTGTTATAAAATATTTAACATTATTTTAGAAAATTTCCTAATAACCTTTATATACAAAATGATGTTGGGATATAATATATACTACGGAATCTGGTAGAGTTGATAGTTTTGTACTATACTGAGAAGTGACTCAACGTTCGTGGAATGCAGTTTTAGCTGCGCTATAGAAAATTCATAAAATAGACGTGTATAAAAGTCCCGGACCGCCATCTCAGATCTCGGGAAAATTGAATTGAAATTACGAAGGGATTCTTAACTTGTACTTCAAATCTGGAAATGTTATTCCCATCGTACAAAACTACCATCCCAGAAGAATTTATATAATTCAAAGCATTTATTTGCATTCTGAATAACATCATTTTCGGAATATTTAATGCAGGAAAATATTTTTGTAATTACATTAACGATTTTGTTTTGATGTCGCATTGCCTATTGCCGAAAAATTGTCTTGCCCGTCAGGGTGTTCGTTAAATGTCAATATTGCAGTGTTCTGTTATGATTGTATAAACTTGAAAGCCACAACGAGAAAGATGAGTACTATTTATTATCTTTATGACTGTATAGTTCAGGATTGATTTAAACGGAAGTGGCGCCATCTGTTTTTTTTTCAAAAACAACCGTTCAAGTTATTATATTCAAATTTAGAAATTATGAAATTTTGATAGCAGGTAGGTGGCGAACAGAGACACATTTTGTAAGAGAGCGTGAAGGAAATAGATTTGGCCCGGCAATATTTCCGTAACTCATCGGCAAGACATGGCAATACATTGTCAAGAATTGGCAATATACGATATTCTGGCGAAATCTTGCCCATCTATACGGAAATATTGACGGCAATATCTTACCGGCGAAACGTTTACCAGAACCTTAAGTTAACGTCTGGTTAACATTGGTGGGCTATTTTTATTCCTTGCTACATGTTCTGCCCTCCGCCCAGCGGAGACCTTACATTTGATGTAATCTGTATTATCGTAAATACTGTAACTTCACAATTTCCATTCATTTCAATACAAAAGAATAAATAAAAAAAATCTTCATATCTTCAAGCAGATAGTTTCACCCTGTCTGTCAGACACCATTTCTATGGCTCATTTCAAGATTCTTCTAAGAATCTCCTTATCAAAAATTCCTAATATTCTTTCTTTTTTCTGATCCGTAGCTAAATATTGACTCGGTGAGTGTCCCAGCTTTCAAAAGACTCTTCTTGCCGTCTTCCATACATGACAATACAAGATGAATATCAGATTACTGTAATATAAAATCTAATAATCCCGATACCTTTCCATATACGGTACTTAAATCTACAATAAGCTGCCGGAGTGTGCTCTACCGATCTGCAGATAAACATATTCATTTCTTGGAGTATTTTTTTCCCGGAGAGGCTGAGTTTACCCCCGTAATAATTTCCCCGAATAACCTTGTCGCATTGCCGAAACTTTTAAATTGAATATTTGTTATGTAAATCTAGTTACACATGCTGCCGAAAATACTGAATTATTTTAAAGTACGCGTACGTGATTCAGAGCATTCGCGCTGCCATATTGTCGCGGTGGCTGTCGTGAAAGTAAAACAACTTTTGGCCAGTTTTCGAACAATGTTTTTGACTTTCTAAAACAAAACAAAAAAAAACTGAATGTTGAACTTTTACTGAAAATATATTTTTGTAGGCTTGAATATCTGCGAACCAAGGCAGATTTGAATATTCATTTATCATAGATTTAGCTTTGATGGGCATGACGTGTAATAATGGAAGTTTGTTGACCACCAGAGTCGCTTTTTTATAGTAATTCTTCAGGACGATGGAGGATTGGGACTTCATAAAGTGATGATCCCCTGAATGTTGGTCCCCCCGACAGTTGATCCCCCAGACAGTTAATCCCCGGATAGTTTATCGCCCGTACAGTTGAATACTCTTCCTGTTGATGCTCCAAAGTGATTATTTCTGCTGTACGTCCCCATTGGTGAAAAAAAGTATGCAGAGAGGATATACAGCCGTATAAAAAAGTCCAGTATTCAAAGTATTCAAAATAACACCTCTTATTGGAAAACCCTCTATAACTATAATAATTATCATAAACTTTTTATTTTTTTATGTAAAAGTCAATTTTTATTAAATGGTATGTCATTCATACCACTATTTGAAATAATTAAATATCTTTGTTTATTTCATTTGATTGCGATAAAACAACACACACATCAGCAGTAACAACGAGTATTATCAATTTGCAGGTCATTTGCAAACTGTCGTCGCTCGATGGCACTGACTTGATCGCGTGACACTTGAAAATCCGTCGCGCACTCATACTGTACTCTAGCCGACCTTGATTCACCCGTTGTGACGTCGAACCAGTGTTGCCATTGGTTTATAAATAAGATTTAGGACCTGATTTTGGGGGTGTAACTTAATAAGATCGTTTTACGCCTCTATGGCGTCATTTGTGACGCAATATAAGAATTACACACTATTTTTATAAGTGGGGTTAATTTATGTCACGTTCCAAACAGAAGATTTATCTCTTATCGCAGAGGTTCCCGTCTAATGGGATGCGACAAGTTATTGATAAAGTTTTGAAAATTTTATTTTAAAAATGCGTAGTTTAAATATTAGTGAGGAAAAACTTTTAGCGGCTTCCCCTGAAACGGTGTTACTAGTAGTTAGTAAATGTTATATTGAGTTAGTAAAAAATGATTTAATAACATAATTCCATTACCCACATGTTTTGTAAAGGCAGTGTCTTAGTTTTAAATGGGGGTTACAATGCTATGAAGTTTGGGAACTCTATGATATTTTTAATTGCTGGTTTTGTACTATAATCAGTCTAGCCGTTACTTTAGTCTTCACAAATTCTATAGCGCTTCAAACTGGGCTATCTTTTTTTCCTGAATCGTAACACTTTTCCGATTTTAATGTCTTATTTTGTTCCAGAATCAAATAATCTCGTTTTTCACGAGAGGGCTCGTCATTTTATCGTGCTGCGTGTAAGTCGTAAAAAAATTTCAAATCATCCGTGAAATGGGCATAAAACATGTTTTATTATTTTCAGACGGCACTTACTATTCACTCACATGCCAAATTGCTCATTAAATCTTGACAATTGACAGTCACAATAATATGTACACGCAAAATAACCCGATGAAGCTTAAGGCAAGCTAAATTTAACTAAATTATTGGTACTAAACAAATGGTTTCATCTGATAACGTGCAAAATAGTTTTTGGGTTAAACAATTCCCTAATACAGGGCTTCCCAAACTTTTTTCAACTGTGACGCCCTTGGGAAGTTTCCATATTTTTCCATATTATTAAATCTAAGCCCCCCGCCGCTCATTTGTACCAAGCGTAGTATTTTGAAGCCCCCCCCCCTGAACGGGTCACGCAGTATGGGTACGTTACCTAATAACAATTTGTCAGAAAAACTCCAAATAGTATCGAAATTTTTTATAGGAAAATAAAGAACACAACATAAAAAAAAATGGAAGCAAACAAAAAAGATAAAAAAAGCAATTTTTTCTTTGGTATTAATGAGAAGGATGTGCTTGCTTTTCTGAGCATAGTTTCTCAAAACGAGGTTGAAGTTTCGAAATCGCCACTCTCGTCTCTGCCTCTAAATTTATTTTTGATCTGTACTTATTCTTAATGACTGCAACTGCAGAGAAACCTGTCTCACACAAGTATGATGTCGCAAACTGTAATAAAACCCTTAACGCTGCAGTGCTGATGGAACGATATTCTCGCTATAAAGATTGCCTCACGACGCCCCTGGGATGATCCCGCGGCGCCCCGGGGCGTCGCGGCTCACAGTTAGGGAAGCCCTGCCCCAATAGATTATCTCCATCTCGCCCCGTCAGAATAGAAACGTTGCTTGAAATTGAGTCCTCGACTTGCATAACCCACTCCGGAATTTTTCGGAAATTTGTTTATGTCATAGAAAACTGTTTGAAACTCTTTGAAAATATCTCTTATGCTCAATATAAATATAATTATTCATTATTCTCTAGATATTCGCGAAAAATATTAATAATTTTTTTTTTTCAATTTATGTCAAGCTCTTTTTGTGAAGAAGCAGCAGAAATTTCCACAGCGAGTTTTGATAGTCCACGATTCAATTGCATTATATGTGTTTGGTGACCAGATCTGAATAGTCATGTACTTCAATTTCCTTCTCCAACTTACTACATACAGCCTCTCAACATACTTCACTATCCTTGGGCAATTGGAACACCTTTAGAACGATGTTTACATAAAAAAATATTAGATGTATATCTGAATAATAGAAAATTCTAAATCCATTATTTAACCACTATTCCTTCAACGATTGCGGTTAATTGATTAATAATTAATTATTGCAGGATTACCGGTGGTACTAATTGAATAATAGTTAGTACAAGATTTCTACTATTAAATCCAAACCTTAAATAATTTACATTCGCTTAATTTATAATTGCGCCGTTACGTTTAACAATCAATTATAGTAAACATACAATCGTAATACTAACAATTACTCCGGAAGCTTCTCTATTCAATACAACTGAACTAAATCTTGAAAACTAGCTTCAATTAATGAATGGAATAATTAATTGAATGGCACCTTTTATAAAATCGTTATGTTGAAGATGATCAATGATAATTTAACAATACGGAGAAAACAAGCAGCGAAAACATTACTAGAGGAATCTTTGTTCTCTGTTCATTTGCAGATACAATGCGCAACCATCCCCTAATAAACTTATCAGTTTTATTGTTCTCGAAGCACTAAGTTCCGTATAAGCCTCGGTATTGAATAGATTTAGAATTAAATTGTTTTGTTACCTTGATTGTGAATTTGTTTTCGCAATCTAGACGCGGGAAACCTTTCGATATTTCAACCGAGATCTAATTGGATTGGTCTGCGAGAAAGTTTGTCGGTGAATAAATCCTATTATTTAGGGAGGTATTCTCGACAAACTTTATCATTTCCATCATGGCGAGGTGGGAGATTTCCCAGTAACGGAGTTTTCCCAGTAAAAGCTAAGAGTCTCGAAACAAAAACTAAGGGCTATTTCTTTCCTGTACAATTATTATTTTACACCTAGTTTCTTGGTATTTTGTTTTTTCATATTCAAGTTTAAATGAATTTACTGGAATCTGGACAGATATTGTCTTTAATGATTAAATATTAAAATTTGAGGTTTTACTCGTTATGCTATTCCAAAAAAATAAAAAAATATTGATCCGATACTAAAAAAGTCAATAGATGTCGCACATTAAAATAAAAAAATAGGATATATTTATCCAAGACACTATATAAATAACATTTAGTTCGGTAAGAATCTTGCAATTATACGAGGCGTATCCAGAAAGTAAGTGTACTGAATTTTTGTATGTTACAAATTTTTTTATTGAAACAAAAAAATTACATGGTTACCGTAGTACATATGTAAGCTATTTTTCGACATAGTCGCCATTCCTCTCAATGCAGGTGGTGAAGCGGGGGATCAACTTTTTTAAGCCTTCCTCGAAGTAGTTTCCCGCCAACCCCTTCGTCCACTTTTCCACTTCCTCCTTTACCTCCTCGTCGGTTGAAAACCTTTTTCCACCCATGTACAGCTTCAGGGAGGTAAAGAGATAATAATCTGAAGGTGCTAGGTTAGGGGAATGCGCGGGGTGGTTCAGGACATCCCATTTAAACGAAGCAAGCAGTTCCTTCGTGGCGTTGGCCGTATATGGTCTGGCATTGTCGTGCAGCAGGCTGACTCCCTTTGTCAGCATGCCTCTCCTCTTGTTATGAATCGCCTTCCGCAATTTTTTAAGGGTCTCACAGTATCTTGCAAAGTTGATGGTCTCCCCTTGAGGCAGATATTCAATCAAAATTATGCCTTGACAGTCCAAAAACACGGATGCCACGATTTTCTTGGCTGAAATTGTGGTTTTGAACTTTTTAGCGGAGGGTGAAGAGGTGAGAACCGTTTTTAAACTCGCGATACGACTTGTGCACACTCGTAAAATTCATAACTTTATCACCATATGCAGTTTTAACCTCATTATAAACCTTAAACAGAGGTTTTTCCTTCCAAACGAGATAACGGATGACGCCGCGTATTTCGCACTTGGCGGGAGATTGGATTGACATTTTTCATGAAACGTGTTGTCGCGTCGACACTTCTCAACGTACTGACCTTAAACAGGTCTCGTTTCGGAGGAGAAGAGTCAGGCTACACGTAAGTGTAGCCAACATATCGAAAATAAAATTCATTCGGTCGTGAGAGCCTCAGTACACTTACTTTCTGGATACGCCTCGTACATAAAGACAGCAGGCAATAAATATATGCGTTAAGACAATGAAGATAATGTTGGTATCTTTTTCCGTATCAAATTTTCGTTTGAGAATCACAAATATTGTCTCCATGGTTTTGAAAAGTATTTTCTGATTCTGTTTACTTCACAAAATTCAAAGTCCTGCTGACATAAGACGCCATTTGCTAAAATGAAAGCATCTTCTTATAGGGTGATGACGACTTTGCACCATCTTTTATATAGATGGTAGTAATAAATGGCTCCTGTCAGCAATTCTGTACGCAATTAGTGAGGCAAAACTTTCAGCAGATTACCCTAGACTCCTATTTAATGCTAGTTACAAGATAACATATACAGTCACTGTATGAACCGAATTAGACAGGGATGCTTCAAAAGCGTTTTCTGAATGCAATGGGTCCCAGACCTAATAGAGAATGAACATTTTGTTTGCATTTCTGCATTTTTACTATGAACTTGCACTTTTGTAGGAGTTTTTTTTTCTCTACTAAGCGTAGCAGAGTCCTGTTTTAACTCGATCGTTTTGCATTTCGTATACATTTATTTGTACGTTCCGTTTCAAGATGGTGGCCGTTTTAATGGTTCAGTAAAGATTTTTTTTTCAAATTTGAATACATCGCGTTTATTTGAACTCATTTTTTCAATATTATGGTACCTGCCAGTTTTAAGAAGTTTGAAAAAATAATTGGCATCGAGAAAGTGACGTTTCCTATGACAAATTGTTTAATTCCTTATTTAAAACAATTATACTTAAAATATGTGGTTTATAATTAAGTTGGTAGGTAGGTATGTATGTATGTACCTACTTAAAAATCTTATGAGTTCAGAGGAAATTTGTTTTTTCATTTATTTAATAAGAGAAAAATTAGATTCTTATTTTTTTGGATACGCTGTCTACTGTTCACAGAATTACTAGTTTAATAGTATGTTGAAAACTGTTTTTCTGTGCTAATGTTTTATTTTTTGTTACAGGTAAGAAAAAATCAACAATACGACCACAACCATTATCCATGTATGTCGAGCACGATCAACGAATGATGATGAACTATTCACATCGATTTGGTAAATTTCTTATTTCTCTATTAAAATGTATATTTGCGTCCACAAAATGTATATTTGCACGTAATTGTGCGTCCACAAAATGTTTCGCACCCTTATTGACTACTTATGCCGACTAATTAATTTACTTACGCCGACGCATAGCAATAAATTCATGATGATGAGGTAAATTTGTGCATTTCATCTTAGGCCATAATTTAGCATTTAAATCAGGTACTGAGAATATAATTAATTTGCATTAAATTAAGTTGGATTGAGGAACCTACGCGTTGAATCAGATATCGCAATTTACAATCTGCATTTCATCTCTATTAATTGAATCGCAATTTGTCAGCATATCTCGTTGGAACGACGTCAATTAGTCAAATGAGTTTGAAAGTGTTAAACGCGCAAAAATCGTCAATTAAAAACAACTACCTGTATCCAAAACGCATTTGCCAATTCAATTAAAGGACGCATTCACTTTTTAACGACCGAATTCCCTTTATGAACACTGACGGAATTCAATTAATCGGTAATAAAGCAGGAATAGTGGATTAATGGTATGAAATGGACTTTGGACAAATTATTTATGCAGCTTGTAAAAAGTAGGTACTTTCCATTGAAATAGATTAATTTGGAAAACTTGTCAAGTTCGTTAATTATTTGTCTCGTTAAAAATGTAATTATTTTATTAACCCGTTGTGTGTAATAATAATTAATTTGGTTATTGTTTGCTATCGCAACTTTTCATGTATTTCGATAGATGTAAGCGATGCTGCAATGATTTCCTAGAGTCTGCTTTTTCATTTTGTATTAATTCAAGTTTTAATAGATTGCGTACTTTTAAACACAATATATCATTACTGAAGAGTGTGATTTGAAAATTACGTACAAAAAAATGAATCGTTGCAGATTTTTAGTTAAAAATGGGTAGATTCCTGTATATTTAAACTGTGTGGCAGTTATTTTTATTCACTTGACTCAGTTTAACCGAAGTGGGGTCCCCGTCGAAGGATTCCCCGACTAGGGATGCCATAGTTTCACTGGCTCCAGACGGTTGGGAGCAGCTTAAACTATGTGGTATCTGCTCAAAAAAATACAAATAAATGTAATTGAAAACCGCATATTTTTCGTATTCATTTAATGTTTTAAATGGCACTTTAGATTTTAGATTTTCTTTTTTCTCGGTGAACGGCAAAGTTATTTAGCAAGGTTGAGCGCGCGCAGCTCATACCGCGGTATCTACGTTAGCGTGTGCACAGACTATACGAATATGTACGGTTGGACCCCAAACAAACACTGTTATACGTTTACCCACGGTCGGCCATGCACTAATAGAGTCGTGGCCCGGCTGATACACAAATTAATAGCGGAGCCCGCCCTAATCCGAGGGGTAATGTGATTAGTGATTAGCCGTTCTTCTCTCTGCTATACGCTCTCCGCTACCCCCTCTCCTCCCTTTAGTCCGTAGTTCCGGATTGAGATCCGTATAAAACAAGTGTCAGGGCCGTTCTGGGATCTTTTTTTGTCAATTTTGATTTCAAAGCTTTTTAATTTTAAATGTGAATAGACCGGTCAGTAGATCAAACTGTCGGGTTGCTATCATTGCACAAGCAACAATTTAAACTAAACAATAGTTTGACAAAGAATTGTATGCAATAATTAGTCGCCTGAAATATTAAAACAAATTTAAAATATCTCCCGAGTAGAAATAAATGCCGCCAACGGGGATTGAACCCGTGCCTTCTGATGTCCGGTCAGGTGCTCTGAAACCACTGAGCTAAGTCGGCTTATTTCCAACCCGCCAAATGATTCAATATGTACTAGTACCTCAATCAACAATTACTGCTTATTATATTTTTTCCACCTGTAAACAACCAACTATTTGTACATTTATTTTTACTCGGGAGATATTTTCAATGTGTATTGATATTTCAGGCGACTAATTATTGCATATAATAATTTGTTATTCTTTATGCTATGCATAAAACCTTGTCTTACAAAAATTAGTTTATCATTAAAAAAATAATAAACAATACAAATATTGACAGGTTATTCGTATCCTGTATCCTGGCTAGTTGCACTTTTAAGGGATACCTTTTGTGTATTTTTTATAGACTCCAAGATTTTTTATTTTCGCTGTACAATCTAAAAAAGAAGTTTGGATTTTTTAAATATAAATAAAGCCTCTCTTAACGCTTTACAAATATCTCCGTGACCAAAAATGGTGATTCATTGTATTTCTACAACATTATCTAGTCTCTTGCCCACAGCTTTCACTGTCCACCCCTGAATTATTATAAGCACATAATCATCGCACTGTCCATAAAGGGTAGAGGGATAGATGCAGTTGGAATGGGCGTTTATCCCGCACCCTCGCTGGACCGGGTGAATTATGCATCCGCCTGTCGAATGCAGATATAGCAGTGGGTACATAATCAATCCAGTTGTTTGAACGTGTCTGTAAATACTTGTGTGCATTAATATGCGGATTCGTTTGTATGCAAATCTGATGGCAAGCTCTATTTAAATACGGTTCCAAAATTACGCCACCTCTGCATAATTATTAGTAGGTGAAAAATCACCGGATATTATAATGGTTTGATTTGTGAAGCTTTACGTTTATATGAATTTATAAGAAAAAGGAGAAAAAATGCTGCAGAATGATCAAGAACAAAATTATTCACGAAAATGTACTTATTTATAGGTAGTTAATTTTTCGCTCGTCTGAAATCTTGACACAATCAAGTCCAATTTTGAAAATTAGACTTTAATTCAAAACATATCAGAGTTCATTAAACCTGGGCCAAGACATACCCGCAACCGAAATTAGTGTGTTTGATGATATCTTATTTTAAGATTGTTTTGGGCATATCGAATTATGTTGAAATGACGCTTGTTTGAACAACATTGGTACCGCGAAATGATGGGTTGGGTTGGGTTGGGTTGGGTTGGGTTGGGGTTGGGTTGGGTTGGGTTGGGTTGGGTTTTTGTTGGGTTGGGTTAGGTAAGGCTAAGCTAGGGTAGGCTAGGCTAGGCTAGGTGAGGTTAGTTTAGATTCAAAGTTCTAGGTTCATGAAAATAAAGAAAGAAATATAAAACATAAAGGCATCATGATTACAATCTAAAATTAAGAGTATGTTCTTTATATCAAAATGTAAGTTTATTTTATACGCTTGGAAGTTAACATTTTCAAAGAATATACGAACTAAAAGTACTCTATTAATAAATAAATAATTATCTCAAGGGTGGTCAAAAACTCGGAGATAATTTTTTGATTAGTTATGTTATTGGAGTTAAGTTGATAGGATTGAACCTTGGCCTTAAAGAAACCGTCGAGTCGTGTTAGGATGGATACAACATAACATCTGGCAGATCGTTTTAGAATAAGAAAGAGTCGCAAGAAAAAAAAGATTTCTCATTCTATAAATAATTTTTATTTTATATTAGTTTTGATGTACCAAATGTTTAACAAATATATGCTAAAAATATACTATTGAAACTATTCAAAAATACTGAATCCTCTACTATACCGCGTAATCATCAAACAAGGTCAAATCACAATGACATTAAAATATTCAAGGTCTTAAAACCACATTCGAACAAAGAAATTATATTTATTTTGCGACGAAACTCCACAACATCCTTCAACCTGATATAAAGCGAATAGAAAATTAGAATAATTACAAATCAAGATTAAAAATCTGGCTGAAAGAGATTAATGAAAAAACGATATGGAAAACTAATAAAACAGAATCGAATAACTTTAGTCCACCTCAGCACAGGTCACTCTAGTGAGGACGACTAAGAAATACAATTTATTATAATATATTCAATATTTTGTATGTACAATGTTTAAATAGTCGCTATAATAAATAAAAAAAATACTAAATAGGAAGAAAGTGTGTGTAGAGATGAAGAGAAAAATATTGAATCAGAAAGAATTTCTGAGGAGAGACGAATGAGATGGTGAAAAAAATCAACGAGTTATAATCAAATTGTTTAAAAAAAAATAAAAATATGGGAAACCACACCAGAGTCCCAACTGCTCCCAACCGTCTGCAATCAGTGAGAGTATGGCACCCCCAATTGGTTTATGTTGCGAGGCTAAAGGTAGTGGGGAGGGGACGGAGAAGTACCTGGCTATTCAGATCTCGTCACCAAACACGGCTAAAGCCATTTCAAGCAAAGTTTCAATTCTGAATGGTGGTCTTACACCAGGCCGATACAGAGAGTATCTTTCACTATGTTACGTGCGGAAAATATACTTTATGTATTTTTTAAATGAATAATTGGTGAAATAACAAATCAATCAAATGAAATTTACTTACGCACTCTGGGATTCGAACCCGCGACCTCCAGCTTGCTATTCGAGAGCCTTACCCCTCTACAACGGAGGCGTCAATTGTAATATCCTGAAGCAAACATCTTGTAGGTAGGGGTGCTAGGGGCAAGTTTGCTATTTTTATTTTACTTTGAGCACTTTCCATCGATCAATCACATAGACACGTTATTTATTTTGGTAGATAACACACGAATATGAAACGGGTTTACAGGTACATTTATGTTCATAATTCAACAAGTATTATCCTGCTAGTAACGTACCCGTTCATCATTATTTTTAATTAGAACGTTATACGTTACAGAACCGGTTACATGAAATGCTCTGTACTAATCCTACGTTAAACTGAAATTCCCCGTAACTGCCAATTTAAAGTTTGCTTCTACGACGCAAAGGGTAATAATTTCTGCACGGAAACCTCGTATGTATATTTCTGCCAACTCAACAACAACGGATTAATAATGCTTCATCAAAAACAAATGTTTTCCTCGTACGAAACGTAAACATGTTTCTCTGCAAATGAATAATAATAATTTATTTTGTAAAATTATTCATTACCAGTATGATTAAATTATTATTAAATGTTGTTGTATAATTAATAACATTTTCATTACAGTACCATCAGAAAACAAATAAGGCTTGTTTGAAATTTGCAATGTTCATGAAAATATATTATGTTTAGCGAGTTCAATATTGAGTAAATATGTTTTTCGGCAGATTTGACTTAGATACATTTCTGATGTAATTATTAAATTACTCATTTCATTGTCCAGACCTTTTTACATTAACTCCACACAGGAGAACCCTGAGGAAAATAATTTCCCTCATGGCCTATGTCATCTCCGGGGATGCTGTGTGGATGGTCTTTTTGAGGAGAGGAAGGAATGAAATGAGTCTTTTCAAGACCCATGTTGTAGAAGGGAGGAAACACAGAGATCAGCAAATCGTCTCACAGCCGAGCTGTTGAACTCAGGAATGAGTCGTAAAAGTGACCCGTTCTCATGTGATAAATGTCAATAGTGTACATATGTTGGGCGCGCATTTGGCGTGTTTCCCCATTATGCACCGGTGCCGAAGGGATCAATAACGCTGGTTCCCCGGAGCACCTTCCATTGTAATACCTGTAGAACAAGGACAGCATTACTACCTGACGCCTGTGCTGTAAAGATTGGCGGTCTATCAAACGGACCGCATGGTGTTTTATACAGATGAGGTTAATATAGATTTTTTGTTAAGCTTCTAATTAATTTTAACCAGTCATTCCAAAAGTTGTCGAAATCGACCCCGAAGGGTCGATTTCGACCTGTAGGAGGCCATGTGAATTTAAAAAAATTGGGCTTGCATTAGATGTAAATGGGGGTCCACGAGAGCCCTTTAAGCCACATATTTCTTTGGTTTTATTTAAGTACATATATTCTTATGTAAATTTCAAAACATTATATTTTGTGGGAAATAAATAATAAATTATTACGAAATTTGGGAATTAGTGTCTTCTCTAGCCACCCCCCACGGATGTGAAAATATTGTGTGGGGAATTAGCGGATTCGAAAATATTATGGTAAATCCCACTACTGAGCGACTGAGAAAGCAGGGGTAAACCCATAACAGATAAAAATCGGCACGTGGTCTACTGGTCAAAAAAGGTTAGGGACCTCTGGTTTAAACAATACAGTTAGTTAGGTAATCAAAAGAAGTTGCAATAATATTATTTTATTATAAGATGGTTACATTCATGTTCTTCAGGAGGAAAAAGTTCAACCTCTGGAATAATAATAATGACATAAATTAATATATTACATAGCGCAATTTAGCTGTATTTTACCCAAAGTGCGTTTTACTACAGGGTTTTCCAATAAGAGGTGTTATTTTGATATTCAATCGTAAAAGATCAATGGTTTCGTTGCTTGTGTGGCATGTAGCGCCGCCTTGTTGAAAGTAAACGTTGTCCAGATCAATACCATCCAATTCCGGCCATAAAAAATCATTAATCATCTCTCGATAGCGCAATCCATTCACCATAACTGTTGCTCCAGCCTCATTTTCGAAAAAGTAAGGTCCAATGACTCCACCGGACCATAAACCGCACCAAACAGTCACACGTTGAAGATAGAGAGGCTTTTCAACAATAACTCTTGGGTTTTCCGAGCCCCAGATGCGACAATTTTGCTTGTTGACGAAGCCACCGAGGTGGAAATGGGCTTCATCACTCAAGATGATTCGTATTTTATTCACTCAAGTGCATTTTAATAATTTCAATGCGTTGTTGAAGCCTGTATCGTTCCATTTTTATTAATGAAGTAGTTTTTACTTGTCAAATGTCAAAAAATGACAGCTTCAAAAGTTACATTTACCGAAATAGCGGGCTATTCAAAATAACACCTCTTATTGGAAAACTTTGTATATGTGAAATATCTAAGCCGATAAATTAAATTAAATTAACCCATAAACATAATTTCTCTCGGAGTGGTGTTACATTATACAAGTAACCTAACTTACTGCCATGCTATTAACAACAAATAATTAACTAACGAAAATTATTAATATGTACTATTATTTAAGATTGGCGAATGTGAACATCAGGAGCCCAGTGACAATAAATGTAAAAGAAGAAAAGTTCAACGACGGATTGACAAGTATTTTCAGAAATGGATTTCTGATAAATAAACGCAGTGCTTAAGGATTTATATGTCCGTCACTCCCTAGACTCCCACCCAACGATCATACCTTTTACCTTCCCAGAACTTTCTCTTCTTCCTTTCCATAAAAATGACCCTAGCAAATGAACCTATGACTCCACATAGCATCCCAAAAGACAACATAGACGTACTTATTTTCTTCAAGATTTATTTGCCTCCTGTATGGGGTAAGTATAAAAAAAGACAAATATGACATCAAATTTCTTTTTCAAAACTATAAATAACAAAATAGAATCTTTCCTCTTGGCCACAATCCAAATCAATGTCAATTACCATCTACTAAAAAACCCCGAAACTTTTCATATTCCTTTCCAAAGAACCAAGTTCACCTTCTCCCATCCTCCGTGCTAATGTATCAACTATAGAACATCCAAATGTCAAGATTTCGGACAAATTAATGAAAGCTCCCAGAACTTTACAAAATTTCTCCAATCGCTTTTTTTTATTTGACTTAACTCAACGGAAAAATTTATTGTCTCTTGTTTTTTGATATTATTGTTTGACATACTAACCATATTACTTATTATATTCTTACACACCTGTTCAATCTCGGTGTGGTAAAACCTGCCTTGAGCATGGTTTAAGACCGCTTTTAATCAAACAAACGTCAAGTTTTTTACTGTTCTGACCTTACGCGTGTGAAATTTACACCACGTTTTTTAGTAAGGCTTTTTGTTATTATTTTATTCTTACTGTTATTGGAGGGTTGGTATTTATTTTTATAAATATTTAAAAATGGAACAATAAAAAAATATATTATATTTTCTTGCTCCATTTTATTCCATTTCCATTCAGTTCCATTTTAAGTGGGCATTTAGGACATTATAGAGAAAGACGAATCTCTGAAAGCAAAGTTGGCTTGAGAAGTAATGACTTTCCCATTGATTCTTGTGTAAAATTCTCATCGAATCTATGCGATTCATCATCGTTTCCATCATAAAATTAAGCTACCGTGACGAGCTTTTCTTAGTCCGTCACAAATTGATTTTCCACAGAGTATCGAGTAAAACTCCCCCTTTCGCAGAATGTCACTGATGCCCACCGATGTAGAAACAACTAGACGGGGCCTCGCCGAGAGATGGAAAATCCGACCGTCTAAAACTACCCCCTAGTATTGACTTCACCGGACTACAAACTGTACAAACCAACTTCGCAAATTGACTCCTGAAGTTATCGAACAAACTTGTTATTAACTAAATTTGAGGTTATTTTGAATGCCCCGTGCGTAGGATGACGTCAAATAACAAGTTTGCAGTGTTGTATTAATCGTACTTTTAAATTAGACTCGAGGTTAGTGAGGGGCATAATCGAAACGTTTTATTAGTTTAATAGGGTTTCGAAGACACGAATACAAATTATTCTTAGTAGTAACCTCAGAGGAGACTTTTGTTTTTGTTTGTTTTACCTCCTCCTGGTAATGGTTGAAGAAGAATATTGACGTAATTAATGTTGGACTGTAGACACTAAATTTGTCACGTAAAATTTGTAAAATTATCACAATTTACAATATATTTTTCTTACTGCTATCTCTATAACATACCAACATCTTATATCAACAAATGTCAGCAATCATTGCTATTTAATAAAGTTTTTAATTACTTTAGGTTGAATGCAATTTTACATGTTCATTTTGATGAATTAATTTGAAGATTATACCCATTAATATAATATTAAAGAAGATAATATTAAACTATCTAAACTAAACATGAAACAGAACAAGACATAAAAAAATAAATAACTGCCGCAACTGGGAATCGAACCCGCGATCTCTGTCTTACGGGACAACATCTTAAACCACTCGGCCATTGAGACCTGATTATTTTATGCCGTTTTTGTCGATCTCATATCTCAATCTCAGAATTACCAATATTTTTTTGTATGATTTCAAAGTTATACACGAATTTATTTGTAACCTAAATAGTGTCTCGGAAACTATCCGATTTTTATTTATGTTGGACGCCTCTTATGTTATTTTAGACCCATACATTTGAATCTTACCAAACATTTTTGATTAGGTGGAATATCTCAATAAAGTCATCACTATTCGGTATTTTCGTCTGCTTGTATTTTGTATCTCTAACTAACTAACGAACACACCGTTTCCACAAAGAGGTAGGCAGAGAGGACGGACCGCCAAACAACTCGGTCTTGGCACACACTCCTTGCCTCATTCACATTCATACATCGTCTCATACAAACTCTTCTATTCTCTTTACATGATTCTTTACATGGCCTGACCCAAGTATCTGATTCGCTTGAACGTGCCATGTCTTCCTCGGGCGTCCCCGACTTCTGCTATCATTCACATTTGCGTCATATATTCTCTTTAAACTCAAAACATCTAAGTGTCCCTTTCTTAATCTTACTCATTACGCCTTGCATTATTTGCGTATCTCCATATTTTTCACACGATCATACATGGTTTTATCATACGTAAGCCTCTGGGATCTCAGGATCCTCAAAATAATTATCACTAGCCTTGAAACCATGCTACCCACACGCGCTATGACGTCACGAGTCTAGTCGAATTCCCTGCGTAGTACGCAGTACTATCAAAGGTCAAATCTAGTATATTTTTCTGTCGATACCTTATTTTTCAATCCTCTTTCGCAGTTGACGAATATACATACTACGTACATAATGAATTGTGAATCGCCCCGAGGGTCCCGTCTTAGTAATAGGGTTAAGAACCCCTTTTATGCTACGTCGTAAATGTGGCTAGACGGCTGCACTCTGCTCTTCTCTGCTGGCACTAGCTCTATCCTCTCGTGCAACTAACAGCTCCGTGTCTGCGCCACGTGTGGTGGAATTGCGATTAGTTTATCCGCGAACCAAAAGCTTTATTCAATCAACTCTGGCTTAGACTCTGGAGGTAATGGATGAATCAATAGATCGACTTATAGGTTCTTTTGTCGTATTTTAGAGCCTTTTTGACTGCAAGACACCGAGTCCTTCTCTCAACTAAAGAAGCTCTCTCTCGCTCATGTGCTAAACGGCAAAAAAATTAATAGATTCTCCTATTTGGATGTTGTGCACGCTGTGTGTGTTCTATTAGAATTTAAATGGATGGTGCTACGAAAGGCGTATTGATCATTTCTGTACACGAGTACAGAAACACGTGCTCAATATTTTACTCTGTTAAAATATGATTTGATAAATTGAAAGTTTTCCTATCGTTGACTCCTAATAGTTTTTATCTTTCCTCTTATTAAGGCGAAGCTTAATGCCAAATCACTATTTTGATTAATCTTTATAAGGAACTGGGGTACATTATGAATACCAAAAACTATAATTTGATAAATTGAAAGTTTTCCTATCGTTTCGATTGAGTAGAATACAAATAAATAAATTACTCGTTTAAAAATATAAATGCAAACTACCTAAAAACATTTTTTTTTCAATTGAAATGCATGAACGCATAAAGAAAACAAGTTTTAACGAATACAGTATTATAGCTAAGATTATCTTTGACAGTCTCACTTGAATAACTTTTTTGCTTTCTTATAAAATTATATACAAAATAAATAAAAACCAGTTTTTAGTTTGAAATCGAACGTTTCTAGACTCCGTTTTTCAAGCGATATTAATGCCTATTACCTACGATATAAGGTATACCAAGAATATGCACATTTTTGGCTTGTAGATTCCTCCTAAAAATAACTTTCTCACAGCATCCTCTGAAAGATAGCTTAAGCTGGCACTCTCGAGTGGAGTTTTTCTTTTACATTAGCTCCACACAGGATGTCCTGAGAAAAAAAAAATCCCCAGAGCCTATGTCATCTTTGGGTTTGCCGTGTGGAGCTTTTTTAAAAAGGAAACGAAGGAGAGGAAGATTTAGGAAGAAAAAAGGTATGATGGGTGCGTAGAAATCGGGGGGTCATTATGTCCAGTAGTGACGGAAGTTTGAATTCATCCCTCTCAGTGCGGTGCATGGCGATGGGTCGAGAGTGTCCTGGTGGAGGGATTAAAAGATCTCCCTCAATCAGCCTCTCCAAATCCGGCCCGTCGTCGCATCCACCGCCAAGACACAAACAATCCTCACCCCATGAACCGGGCAACCCTGCTAAGTCACCAAGCGTAGCGAACCACTTAGGGTGATCTATGGCAGAGGTGTTTTTAAGGCAAATTAGAAATAAATAAATAAAATCTAGACGACTTTTTGTCTTCAATTAATTCCACCAGTTAAACTTAAAATGTTTTGACGCGTGCTTCGGCATTTTTTATTTTTATTTTTTTTTTTTTTATTTAAAGAAAGCAAGACAAAAATATATATTACAGTAAATAATAAAATAAAATACAGAAAAGTTCCAATAAACTACTTTTCAGTAGTTTGTCGATGACAACTTTTCACATAAAAAATATCAAAAAAAGATAAAAACTTATTTTACTTAATGACAACAGTGATAACAATAAAAAATAACAATTTTGTTTTGAAAATATAAAAACATATACACAACAGTGATAGTATCTACCTATAGTTTGTATTAGACTCTAATACAATTAAACCTCCTTGATAACTTGGAGCTTTTTCATTTGACAGTTACCCAAACTTTTTTCATTATTTCAATACCTTTGTGAAATACGGGCGTAATGTGTGCAATTTAAAAAAAAATCGTCGATTTAGTTTTTTGTTGAAACCACCCTCGAGTACCTAACTATGGGAGATGTTTACAGAAATAGTGTAAGGTTAGAGTTGGTATAAGGGGTTACTGCCTTCGTATGAAGTATGCGAGGGTACCCTAAGGTCAGATTACCACTCAATCTTGCCTTTATTCAGCGTTTTATTTTCGATACCAAATTACCCAGTTTATTACTGTTTCTTTAACATTTCAAATATTTTTATACTAGCGTAATAACTTACTTACGTGAGACGTAATATCCAATAAGTATAGCAAACAATATGCTTTGTTAATTTATATGAATGGATTTGAAAGGTTTCTAAACATACTTACATAATTTTTTTTCAACAACTTTTATTATCTTTTGAAGGTTATACCATTGAATTAATATATCATTAATTCAAATCAAAACAAGACACAGAAAAAAATAATAATACTGTCCCGGTAAGACAAGAGATCCTGGGTTCGATTCCTAGGCGTTCAATGATATATTACATGTGCATATCCTTCAGAAGATGAAGACAAGTTAAATATGATTTAAGATTTTCACGGCCAAAAGTATTTTTGTTATTGAAGTGAAACTTCTTTACGCGCGTTATGCATTTTCGAGGACCGGAGTAAAACCGACTCATGACCGTCACGAAAAACCGTGATCATTTCGCTATAGGAGCCTAGCTAATATTATATACCTAGTTTAGGTCACTCTCCAAACTCAGCTTCGCGGTCTAGAGGCAGAGCGCCCGACTCTCGTCCTGAAGAACCGAGGTTCGATCCTCGCTTTAACTAATTTGTTTTTCTTTTT
The DNA here is from genome assembly GCF_061612785.1 of Hesperophylax consimilis. Classification (NCBI taxonomy): domain Eukaryota; kingdom Metazoa; phylum Arthropoda; class Insecta; order Trichoptera; family Limnephilidae; genus Hesperophylax; species Hesperophylax consimilis. The sequence continues at coordinate 29,359,861 of NC_142853.1, forward strand.
GTGATTTTTTTAATACGAGGAAAAGTGATAAAATGCTCTCGTGCTGCGACTTTGTCAGGCATACATATAAGAAGATATCTACATGATTGTTGTCAAAAATGCACATTTATATTTTTTTATTGAGTAATTTATTTTTAGAATTTTTGCGATCGTACCTTCTAATTCTGTTTGAAACGATTGATTGAAGGAAGCGAATTTTGTATCGTAATATAATATCATATACAAACTCCGTTATAAAAATAAGCGCGGGACAAGTCAATTGAGGAGTACACGTTGTATACGCGGTTCTCGTCGCGCGAGATACCTTTCCTCACGGTCTAGAGGCAGAGCGTTCGACACTCGTTATGCACGACCCGGGTTCGAATCCCATATTTTTGTAACTTTTAATTTTTTTATCACATGCTTCTTATAAATATGTCAATAGACAGAAAAAAAGAGAGAATGAAATGAAAATAGAGAGAGAAGAATACTAAAAGTTTCACTTCCGTCGTGCGTAGGCTTGCCACACACTGTATTTTTTTGTTTTTGGGGTGTTATGCCGTGTTGAGATAACTCCTTTTTAGCCAACGTTTCGGACAGCAATGCAGTGTCCTGATGATGGACACTGCAATGCTGTCCGAAACGTTGGCTAATGAAGAAAAGTTGTTCCAATGAAAATTGAATAAAAAAATTTTTGGTCTCCTCGACTAAAGTCTCACGTCTGCGGGCTGTGTTTTAAAATTTACACAACTGATAAACAATCATTTACGATACATTAGTGGTAGTTTAACAGTTATGTAAAAGTTTAAACACGTCTATTAGTAAGACCCTTAATGTTTAGTGCTTATAATCCTTGTATTTTATTTTAGGGTGCCATTAAGGTAGGTGTTTGCTTCTTGGTTGACCTTTTTAAATGTTAAAAGGGCTATTAAAATGGCATATAACGTACTTAGAGTTACATCGAATTTTGCTTGTTTCGGCATCTGGTATTGCCCGTTTCAAGGCCTTGCATAAGTTAAAAAAGGTAGTGGGTTAACGTCTCCACGCAAATGCCATGCTAATGAGTCTAACTAATTTAATATTACCGAACTTGTTTTATTTGTCAGAATGTAGCGTCATTAAGGAATTTACCGCCGGTAATGTCGTTGAGTCCTTTTGTCATAAAAGCTTCTAGCTTGGTTACAAACTTCAGGTGACATCTTGCGACGCGTTTAATAACTTCCAGACAGCAATTAACCTAAATAAAGCCTTCGTGATAAGCAAACAGATCCTACCGGATGTCTGAATTAAAGCAGGTAGCTCAGGTTTAGTACCTACTTGCCTAATTTCCTACTTCAAATTATTGGACAAAGGTTTCGTTTTATGTTTTGTAATATGCAGGAAATACGACACTAGTAATAAAAATTTCATCTAAAAAATACTTAAGTTTATTTTTGATGACCGTTTGCGTTAGTATATTTACATTTCTTCAAAGGAAATTCTTACAAACCCTTAGCTGTAAACAGCCATTTTCTTACATCGTGAATAGAGAATTAATTAAATTTCACGGAAATACTGCCACAAAAACTAATCATCAGCCTGTTTCCGTGTAGTTTTTTAAGCTCTGGAGTACAATACTTTATTCTCTGGTCCTGTTTTTTCCTCCTGCCTCTTTCACGGAAAAAAGCCTGTGCGGTAGAATGGAAGGGGTGGCAGAATAATGATGAACGTTGTTCATTACTATTTATTTCCCAGACGCCTCCGCGAACATCTCATTCGTATTCAAGTCTTTCTCCTAGCTTCTAGACTCTAGACTCTGGAACGATATTATTATTTCTTCAAGAGTTTTATGGTTTCTTATTTGCCTTCGGCGAGAGTACTTGACTGCTTGACTTTTCCAACTATTTTACATTCAGAGGTCATGTTATTATGAACCAGACTTAGAAATGTACCCGGTGCATTAAGAGCCCACACTCCCAAGTTCTACCGATTTATAACAAGTTTCTCTTTAATTCTTTAAGTTTTTATGTCCTCGAAAAGTATTTTTTAAGATAATATCCATACATTTGTTATGCCGAAACATTAATTATATAAGAAATTCTCTCCATAGAAAAAATCGCAAAGTAAGCTCTGAAAATTATTAAAAACACCTTTTGTTCTGTTATTTAAAATGTTAAATGCAACTAAAGCATTTGTCGAGAGAATTTATCTCTATTTCAAACAAGTTTACCATTCTCGCTTAATTGTTGTCGTTTTTTATGCGAGAATGGTGAACTTGTTTGAATTCTCTCGACAAATGCTTTTGTTTCATTTAATATTTAAAATTTTAAATGCAACTAAAGCATTTGTCGAGAGAATTTATCTCTATTTCAAACAAGTTCACCATTCTCGCTTAATTGTTATCGTTTTTTAATATTAGCGCGCTCCCTCTAACATTTGTATTTACATATCTCCCTTTCGAGCGATCTTTGAATGCTTACTACGTGTCCTTAAGTTCATGTTGTGACTTCGAACAAATGACTTGAGACGTTTTGATTTTCTACTCATCAATGTTAGTTAATTTGAAGCGTCATTTGTTATTTACTTATACAGGGTTTTACTGCTGTTCTCTCTTACGTGAGAACAATCCAGTTATATAAACTCAGTTAATATACAAAGAGGTACCTAAAATTTCAAAAACCTACTCAGCCGAAGGTTACATAATATCTACAAACAAAAATTATAAAACCATATAAAAGCTTACTTAAATGACAAATAGAATCAAGCGAAACAAGATACACAAAAAGAGGCACAAGTAATACATGATATAATTAGCTCAACGTATTTAACAGTATAATATTTTTTCTGAATCCTTATAAATTATCGACAAAAATGTCTTCTTCAGCACACTCTCAATCTTATTATATAGTCGACACATTTAAGTCCGAGGGCTTAAATAGCCGATATTATTTGTAAATTTATTCAGGTGAAAATTGTTGTTTTGAAATTGTCAAACTAAGGAATCGGGAACATTTATTTCAATATTGTTAAGACATAATGTGGTAACAGAATGACAGTGAATTTTTCATTTTTATTTTTTAAATGTTTTTTTTTGCTTGCTAGAGCAATCCCGATGGGTTACAAAACTCATGACGAGAGGAACTTACAATACATAGGTGTTAGTTAATAGGTACAATTTTACATTGGTATTTTGATATCAATATTATAAGTGTCACATACAAAACAATACAAAAATATAAAAAGGAAAGGTTAAGTAGAAGAAACAAAAAAAGGAAACAGACAGGGATATAAACATAAGCACAGAGCCAAGGTGGGAATTTAAAAAAAGGTACTTACCCACTAATACATTGTTAAAAATAGTTCATGCTCGATTACAAATACAGGGAATAGAAAAGGAGAGAGAAAGAAACAAAACAAAGTACAACACTACAAGAATTTTCGTTTTTATACGTTTAAAAAAATATCATTTTAAAGCCTTACTTTGAATTTTTGGATTATACTGGCTGTTTTTTGTATATATCTGGAAGAGAGTTATAGAGTGTATAGGCAATATAATTGAGAAATTTTATTCTGTATTTTGTAGTGTTTGTCAGAGGTGTTAGTCAGATCCAGTGAATATTATTCTCTCTATTCATTGAAAATACTTCATTAAATTTAAGTATTATTACCAATTTGTCATAATCCTCGCTATAGTGGTCTTGTAAACCCAGCTAAACGTTTTTATTTTTCATGTTTACTCATCTGTAAACACAGATGACATTCTTTTTCATATAAACATATGATATTACGCCTCAGAAATATTCGCCTCTCTTTTAAAATCTACAAAATGGCTTCGTAGTTAGCTCTAGTTATAAATATTGTGTGTTGTGTAAATGCACCAACAAATTAAGTACATAACTTAATAATTTGAGACATTACTTCAAAAAAATCAGTTAATTTTGTTGTGTTTGTTTTCCTGTTAATCTCTTTCTTCCGATTCCCTTTCATTTATCAACATTAACGCCTATTAAGAAAGTTAACCACCTCTTGTAGCATTTGTAACATTAATGCCAATGGATGGGTGATGAAAAGATTATTGTAATAAATTAATGATGGATCTAAAGATTGTGACATTAATTGGTAATTACCAAATACAATAATCTAGTCATCTCAACCACGCGCACTGACAACAATGTATGTAGGTAGCGATTGAGAACTGAGAAGGAAGTTAAATAATAGAAGGTTATAGTTATCAACAGAAGCTAATTTATTAAAATATTAATCATTATAAGCAACTTTGTGACCTGCCAATCATACGACATATTGCTTCTATTTTGCTTCAGTATATTTAGAATCTTACCTTTGACCTTTAGCCTCCGACCTCGTTGTCGCTATTATCCTTAGGCCACAACATGACGCGGCCAATCGCTCCTTATCTGTAATTCCGGCTAAAAGGATGAACATCAATCTCCTCTACTGGCGCCTGTCAATAACCTGGGAATAAACACCCCCTGGCTAATTTTCCTGCTCTACTAGACTGGGACATAAATACTGAAGTGATATTTTACAAAATGGTGAAGAAATAAGTAAAACTCGTATCAGAAGTAATAACGCCTTCTGCAGAATGTATTTTGTTGATTCTAAACGTTATTTTTAAACCAATGTACAGTGTAGAAACCTGCATTTGTAAACCAAGTTTTGATACTTAAGATGTAAGTTAAGAAAAGTGAGTATTGTTCATACGACCCTGAACAGGGTACAAGAAGTACCAAATAAATTTCATTGCTAGGAGACATAGATGAAAATATGTAACATTTTGCAGTACCTATAAATTTTCCATTAAAAAAAGACAAAATTTAGGCTTTACTGAACACCTGCCCATTTTAATTTAACCTGCCTCACATTTATTTTTATTATAAATATTTTGAAATTGTCTTTATTTGTATAAGTTTTATTACAAAGTTTTTTCATGCTTTTCGACTACCACACTATGCACATGCTCGTGTTATGACATGCGAATTATTATTTGAAAATATCAATTGAGGTTTTTCTTGTAAAACGGTTACGCGCTTTCATATGTGATAAGTGATTTTGTGTCAGCAGAGCATTCAAGCTTCTTGGCTTCGTAATCGAAATGCATTGAAAGAGTTCACAAGAAAATTTTTATTTTTTTTATTTTTTCGTCTCTACGGATACCACCCCTGGCTATACCCATCTACTTATTTTCTGGGCATGACCAATTACCACTCCTTAGAGACACGTAGAGGTATTGCTCTGATTAAATATTTGTATCTCTTAATAAACGGTTAAATATCTAACAATGTGATTCTGGCTCAAATAAATTTCTTTGTACCAGAGTCTCACACTATGTAGGACGTCGCCATAACCTCCTTTATTGTAGAGCGAGCCGCACCAATTTGTTCATGAATCCGTGGGGAGAGCCACGTACTTCCTATAGTTGATCAAAAGATCGATATTTTTTTCATATCCTACAACTATCTTACAAGGTTTTTGTCACTGCAAATACATTGTATGAACGGAACAATTATAAAAATCTAGACCCCAATCTGTAAATGTACAAATTGAAAAAAATAAATAAATGTGATTTTTATTAAATTTCGGTTTTTAATTTGAACTTATTAAAAATCCAAAAAATTAATTGTAAAATTCCAGTAGGTGTAATTCTCTACATGTATAATTTCATCCATGCGTTATTCCGTCCGAGTATATTTCTAGCAGTTTAATATTAGTACGTGAAATTCACACCTGTCTAATTTCGCTGTGACACCCCTGAACAGATAATATGGTGATAAATGTAGAGTTTTAGAGGCTCTCCATCGAATGGCCAATGACTGAGAGTTTGCTTAAGACGAGACAATTACCCAAAATTAAAGCCAGAATCTTAACGACGTAAGTGAAGAAGCCGTGTACAAAAATATGCGACGCGCGGCCCTAGCGTATTGGACACGCCTGAGGTTGAATTCGACCTATCAAATCTCTAAAATAAAGTGGGAATCTTAACGGCACAAGTGATGAAAGCGTGTACACACAATATTCGGCGCGCGGCTCGCAGCAACGAACGGACCTACGATCGACATTGCCCTATAGGCCTAGAAAACCGATCTGTCTGTGGGGTTTAGTTTAATTATTTCTGTTGAACTTATTAAGTCTAAAATGTTTCTAGAGGCATCCCTCGGGAAGTAATTAATACATCGTCTAGAACAATAAAATCAGGTGCTTACTGCTAATTTTATTGTTGAAAAACGTTTTATAAATTTTTTAAACCATTATACATAAAATATTTTAAAGGTAAGATCCTGTTTTTATTGATCTTAAATGTAAATTACTTATATCAAACAAGCAAACCCCCGTTATTGGAGTCTTATGTCGCCTTAAATCATTCAAATAATTAATCTGCTCCCTCTTGGTCAGTTGTGTGATGTGAAAACAAGATCACCCCAACTGATTATTCGATAAAAATAACGCATTTAATTGCTTGTTTAATACCATATTTAATGTCATCTCCACCCGATTCGTGATGAGAGGAAGCAAAGAGTGTTAACTCTAAAATTATATGCGAAAATTGTGTTGACTGTATCATTTGCGTGCATGTTTTAATTTGAACCTGAATACAGATCCCCGTACCTTGATGTGGGTACTTATCTCAACATGCGCATTATATTAAATTCAAAAACATGTGTTTTTGTTTTCAAAGCAAATTCAACCTTCGTATAAAAGGGGTTCATTTGATATTGAAAACGTGGAATGTTTTTAATAAAAATTTGAAAAGGGTTTTCGCATTATTTTACCAAAATAAACTGGTGGCATCTTTGAACCGTTACCGCAACCTGTCCTTTCGTTAATGGCTGATTAAATTTAGAATTTTTTCAAGGCTTGTCAAAAAAGGTTCGCTTTGTGATAAAATGTTTTGTTTTTGATGTCGATTTCCTGATGATTTTTTTTTATCGCTCACAATATGAGCGGTAGTTAAAAGCGCTCTAATATTTGTATTGTCATCTCTCTGTCTTTCTCTCTCCAGCTCTTAAATATAGAAATCGGAATGTAATAACGTTAAGACATTTTTAGCCATGAGCGTCGTGATATTAAAAATTAGGTAAACAGAAATACGATTGCCGTCTCTGAGGAATTGTTTACAAATTTTCTTATATCTTTTCGTTCGTTTTCTGTTTAACGACTTGAAAGGGATTGACTACGTGGGTGTAATGAGCTCTATGTTGTGCATAACCCTTCAGGCCTCTGGCATACTGACCGTTACATTTCTTAAAGATGCTGTCGGAGAATTTTTGTGGATGTCCGTTTCTCAACAAAATCCAAATATATGGGGTATTTCTTAACGTATCCGAAAACTAATAACTGTTGAAAGGTTCTAAAATACGCCTTAAAATTTTATTATTAGAAGTAAACATATAATTTATAAATTTTACATAAAAATTTTTAAAATTATACATAAAACGTTTAAAAAGTGGCTCTCCTTAAAGAGAGTTAAAAAAACCGAACAAATTAAGCTGAGGAGTTAGAGATTTTGTTATATGCAATAACATAATATAAAAATATAATCAAGAAATCAAATTACGCAGTAAATTTTTATGAAATTTTGAATAACCTTGAACGGTCAACAAAGCTTTAAAATATGTCATTTGTTTTCACTGTGGTAAATTTTAAATTGCTTTTCAATATTCGTGAATTCTTCGTTGTTTTCGTAGACTAGGGATCAAAATCTTCGAGGGGGTTTCTAATATACTTGACTTTTGCCAAGTGCCCCATAAATTCTAGGAAAGTAGGATCCATGACGATAAAATTATTATTGGCACTCAAAGTTCGTATGAATCATGACCCTTACGAAGAGTCCGTATTCTTGTACCGGAGATAAAAATTAAAGCTCCTTTACAGTGTTTCTCTCCGGTGTATTGTTATTTCAACCGAAATTTAGGACTGTCGCAATGCTCGCAAATGGGGGATAATTCATCTTTGGAAGCAATTCCGGCGAAGGCTGCTTATTGCCGCAATTTATTTCCGATTTTAGTGCGGCGTTACGCGAAAGGAAAGTGGGTTGCCAAGAATGCCGAGTCCAGGGCGCGAGAAGCTCTGTGCCAAAAGCCAAAGCTCGGATCCGGGTCAGGAGTTATGTATTCGCTGATTGCGGGTCGATTCTCTATGTACTGAATAATGCGCGCTCGATTTGTGTGTATGCCAAAAATACGGGTAGGTGGTTGCTATGGCGAATTTATTAGGCGATTTCCCAGAGACAGACTTTGTGTTTCTCGCCTCTTGTGTCCGCATTGGATAACAAGGGGCGTTTTCTCGTTATTGTTTAAACGTGACCTAACTTTGTATTCTTCGTCAAATATGCATACTCTTTTGCGGAACAATGCAGAGATTTTAATGCCCTACTCTCAATAGGAACGGCTTCGTAAATACATACATAACTAATGGAAGATGGGACGTGTCTTTGCAAAGGAACGGATTTGGGACAGAGCACGAAGAACCTCGTTTGCCACTTAAAAACAAACATTAAATTGATATTCTACAGAGGAGGCATTGCGGCCTTTGAGGGTTAACTGGGTGTGCTCATTTGTACATATTTCTTCCTGAAATGCACCTTTCAATGCACGAAAGAATGATTCAATTGTTGAGAGTGAAATATAATTTAATATGCAGCTAATTGCTGACACTCAATACATTAATTCTCTTGAATTTTATTTAATCACGTTATTTATCGTCACTTTTATTGGCCCGTAGATACATTTATTTTGGATATTTGTTTTTGTTTAATTCTCCCAATAACAAAAAAACGAATTCATGTTACTTTCGCTAGAATTCCTATGTTTCTTCAATAAACTAAATCTTAAAACATAATGTATTTCCTTTCGGGCGGATAAAATATGGAAATAAACAGAAAATCTGTCAGAGTGAATACATGTTTTTCTTATTTTCGCCTACCTTTTTTTCCGGCATATTTTGCAATGTAAATATAGTAGAAGAAGTAACGAAATAATATGTTAAGTTAATTCCAACGATAGTCCTGACGAGGTGGTGGACTAAATAAATATTTAGTTCCCCGAAAAACTAGCTAAGTTTGTAAGGGATGGAAGACATATAGGAGGCATTTAAACATATGAATTATTCACCTCCTGGCCAGAGAGGAGATGCTCCAAATAATGGTTTCTACGAAAAACTCCCACGTAAAAGAAAAAAGGAAGATAAATATTTGAAAGTCAATTTTTCTTTTAACATTTGTACGGACCTCGCAAACGGTGCGAATAATAAGTCAAAAGGTTCGATAATGAATACTATTAATAAATCTTTTATAATGTTGATTGTTTATGGGTTGTTGAGACTAACTGGCAGTGTTCATTAGAATGTGATGATATGCTCGCCTCGAAAAACCATAAAAATAACCAGCAGAATTTTTATTTATTTTATATTTGTATTTTTTACAATCATTATACAATTTTTACTTTTTGTTCAGTGTTATAAAGGAAAATTGTATAAAGCTTTTCCTCACCATAAAGAGACAATGCTCTTGTATTTGGTGAGGGAATTTTTTCTACATATAAATTTATTTTTTTCATATACTTTTATATTGTAAATAACTTATATTCACTTGTAAATTACGCATTATCAAACCGTAGTTTTTTTAAATTGTTGTTGTTGATAATTTAAACATTAAACTTTCTTTTGTCACTGTATTATGTAGTAAATCTTGTTAAATATATATATATATATATATTGTAAAAGCACATCAGAGCGTTCAAATTATTAAAAAAAAACTAACAAATAAGAAAAACGCAAAATTTGCCAAAAACAGAAAACACAATGATTATATTATAATTATATAATGTAAAGGTCGAAAGGCGTTTATTATATATAAATAAATAAAAGATATGGACTTTTGTAGGAGTTTTAGGTAGTTTTTCAAATTAATCAGAAATTCATGAATATTTTCCATAATTTTTATTTGATTTAGAAGAAGTTTTTTAAAATAAGTTTTTCTTCGATCTAGCTGGATTATTTTGATATACTAAATACTGATTAAATTCTTACTGACTAGGTACTTACTGATATATTAAATTTTAAGTATTGTTGTTATTTTTTTTCTTTAAAAAATTGTAGTATTGCATATTTTTTATACATTGTCTATTTTAGGTACAATTGTAAATGTAGGTGAATGTTGTAAAAAGAATTTCGCTACAGATGTAGATGGTTTTTTTCAAGATTATCTTAATTATCAATCTTTGAACTATTTTAAGTGGATTATCATATGTTTCTTCCCGGAACACGGGCTTATTCTATGCCTGTTTCGCGTGGAAATTCATGTGTTAAGGCAGACGTGGGCGATACATAAATAATAAGTGAAATATGATTCACTGTCCGTTATAAGCGTTCAAAATGAAGAAGAAAAAGATTACTAAAATTGGCTTGAAAGGGAGATAAATTAAAGATGAATGCGCCAATAAAAAAGCGGTTATAATTATATGTAAACAAAAAATATATATTTTTGATTTTACGTACTTGATTCTGTGTAAATGAGGGCGGTCCTACTGATTGACAATCCATTTTTAACAGACCGACTGGCATCTGTAATGCACAGACGCAATATGGGCATGCTGTGTCTGTTCTATAGATATTTAATGGAGCCTGCTCTAAGGAGCTAGCAGCATGTACGTGAAACTCGTCGTACACGAGCGGGACACCCCTACACATTTGATGTTGGTTTCGTGAGAACGGGTCCTTTTTTCAACTCTTTGGGTATGTGGAACTAGCTGTCGGCATCTATTTTTCCCCCTTCATTAAATCTGTGCCTCTTCAACAAGACCCGCATTAATCAATCCCTTCATACAGCCCCTACCTTAACCTAGCTCCCTGCCTTTATATTGTACAGATAGAGGAGCTCTTGTGAGGTGTCACTTTAAAAATTTAAAAGGTGTTCAAGAAAAGCAAGTTACATATCGGTAGAAATTTAGAATGCGGGGTCTTAACAGAAGATTTATAAAAAAAGTTAAATTATAATTATTTAAAGGTTGCACTTTCTGTAACCATCTACTGTCTTTAGATCGCGATCGGTTTAAAATAACTAGTTCATCTGCAAAATGCAATTCACATTGTGAAGATGGAATGGGGATCTGTATTACTTATTATTTATCAGTGATGATGGTACAACGATCTACTGACTATTATTGATTACTATCTCAGACCCGTGAAAAATCACGATGTAGTCCGAATTCTTGAAAAAACATTTCTAATTAAAATAATATTCCGTTAATTATATTAACTAAATATATAACACATCTGCCCTAATGATGGACACTGTAACGTTGTCCGAAACGTTGGCTAAAGAAGGAGTTAGCGCAACACGGCATAACACCCGAAAAACAAATAACAAAAAATAAATATTTAAGTATTTTATCGATTGTCTTGAGCCTTCACACAATCAGTTCTAATTTTGAAAATTACACTAATTTGAGTTCATTGAACCAGTTAACGCAGGACACACAGATAACCGCAATTGGTCTATTTGGTATTAATGTGGTGTTTTGTGCCAGTGATTTTAAGCAATGTAATTAGTATCAGAATTATTTGTTTACATGAAGCATATACTTTGCGATATGACATTATAATTTGAAATAAATCCATAATCTATATATATGAGGCTACGGGTGTAGCTAAACCCGATCGGCATTACTAAAAAAATAAAAGTTTAAATAAAAGTTTTGTTCACTGAGTTATTGTTTTATTTTAAATGAGAATTATTACTAACGGCAATTAATGTGCATTATTCTCCGAAGACAAGCTTTATTGATAATACCTTTTAGTGTGCTTATGTTTTGAAAAGTTCTCCCTCTTTAAACCGATATAAACCCAGAATGCAAGCTTTACGAGTTTTACGACATATCCAAACTTTTAACACGGGAACAAGAGTAGGTTAAAGACTTTTATACCATGCAGGTAAGTTATTTATGAAATAAAATCTTGGAACAGGGCCATTAACTAAGGGCAGAACACGCGGCATAATGGCCCAGAAGACGTGGACCAGAATATGAAAGCTCGTTAAACACAGACAAGCAACTTTATGGTATAAGTTTGAATGGTATAATATACATATATTTAAATACAAGTGCACGGGGCTTTTAAAATAACGAAGAATTCTTATCATAAAATTACTTTTTTTTTCAATTAAGGAGGCCACACAGGAGGCCCTGAGGAAAGAGCCTACTTATCATTGGGGATGATGTGTGTGTAGGTTTTTTTTAAGAAAGGAAGGAGAGGATGTTCTGGAAAGGAAAAGGGTATGTGGGGTGGGTAGGAATCTATAGATCAATGAGTAATGGACGAATTAATATATCCCTCCCACTGCGGAACAAGGTGATGGGTCGAGAAACCAGTTGGAGAGGTTTTAAGAGGTCAAAGGGTCTCCCCAAACCAGCCTCTCACCCCTCGCAGCTGAACACACTTCTCCTGATGAACCTGGGCACCCCTGATTTATCACCAAACGTAGCGAACCACTTGGGGTGACCTATGGCAGAGGTATTGATTATTCAACAAATGGTTCCAGGGCGGCGGTACTCAAACCCGCCTCCCAAATTGTAACTTATTTAGTGATATTATATCTTGAAAGTTTTTGAAAGTAAAAGACAGATGATTTACAAAAACGGGAATAAAGATCAAACTTGGCGAAATACTCGTAGACTAGAGCAGACATTCCCAACTTTTGTGGGCCCGTTGCCCACTGTTTTTCTTCAACCCCCCCATTTTTGCATATTTTATAGTAGATTTAGGTTATGTTGTTTGGACTGAATACTGGTAAAATATTTAATTTGACCCCATCACGGGATAAAGGGGAAAGTGATTTAAAAATTCGTTTGTTATTTCTTCAGTCAGTTGTCTCCCCTGTCAAGCCAACCCTTCCCTTACCAGTAGGCAGGGTGGGTAAATTCTATCGCTTCTGAATAAATTGTTTCTCATCCTTCATCTCCTGGTCATTTCTCATCTTCTATCTCTCCCCATTACTTTGTAATTTCGCAACGTAACTTTTGATTTGCTAATCTCAGACCGGAAGCAGGCAGTACCGCTGCCTAACGCGCGCTTCCGCCCTTTTTATGCTGACAAACCTCCCACTTTCCTAAGAAATACGGTTGGAATTGCCTTTGCTTAAGAAACATCAACAGGGCATACCTTGAATCAATTTTTATTTATTTTTTATCCCCTTTTACTCATGTATACAGGGGGTCCGGTAAGTGGTGGATAACCTTGTTGCTATGTGTGGTGGACCCCGAGGCCGTTCGTTTTCGAGTTAATTTGATGTTTTAGAAATTTTCTAAAATTGACACCTTTACTCATTCTCTTCAGGTCAAAAATGAAGAATTTTTAAATCATTTTTATTTGTGTTTTGTTTTCTTTTTAAAAAAATATTATTATCGAATGGTAGTGTTATCTAAATGACATAATATTACGTTGCTGCTGTAGTTTTATTAGAAATTTCTTAATCTTTAAATTTGTGCTATGATCATTTTTTTCCCCTACGTTCGATAAACTCTCGTAGTGATTTTTTTTACGACGGTGGTTAAGGCGATGCACTACGTCGTGTAATATTTTTAATTGAGCCGCTATCAATAACAACCCTTACGTAGATGGCGATAAGGTTTAAATTCTCGCCTAACACCATCCGCCTGTTTTGATTTATGCAAGAAAAAAACATGGCCAAAAAGTGCCTTTTATTTTATTTTGTGGATGTTCAGGCATAAATATTTTTTTTTTCGATCATTTTATAAATAACTTAATTTGCCACATCGTACAATAAAATCATAACCGAAAATGTGTTCGTAAGTAGGAGATTTTGAACTTTAAAGCAGTTTTCATAGGCCTTATACATTATTTTTTTCTGGGCTTATAAAAAGACTTATCTAAAAAATACTCGATTATTTCAAAGGCCAAGATGTATTCTACTCGCAGTATTTAATTAAAGCATCTGAAACATTTCTAGGCGACCAAATTTTTAAACCAAAAACACATGATTTTGCATTACTACGTATGGCATCGCCTTAATTGGCTAAATTGGATAATAGTGGTGACTATTGACTTATAAACTAATGTTTATAATTGGATTGTTCTTACTCACATACGAAGGTACACGTCTGTCTGTAAAAAAATACAATAAATAAATATTCTTCCCCTGAACTTACAAATCTGAATAGCCAGGTACTTCCTCTTCCCCACATTCCTCTTCCCTCACCTTCCTCTCCCCCATCTCCTTCCCATCCCCACTACCTTCCGCTAACAACATACCCCGATGGGGGATGCCATAATCCCACTGGCTCCATACAGTTTGGAGCAATTGTGACTATTGTGCGGTATTCACAAGGTAGCAAACAGCATTCAAAAGGCTTTATCGATCTTAAATAGTCAATGGTAAAAATGGTAGTGATTTTAGAAAGTTTCTTGCTTTAAGGCTTTACTTACTCCCTTTCGCTATAGAACGTATTATATTTCCACCCTATGAAAAAAGTGTCTGTTGTCCATCCCTTGCTGGGTAAAGCCTTCCCAGTAGCGACCCACGCCTAGATAACGTGCCTTCTTCCGTAAGCTCGCTTCCGTTGCGTAACGAGATAACGGCCTCGCAACGGCGGTGGCCTCAATTTAACGACGTAAATCCCCGTATAATGTGTAATGCGCTTAGATTCCCTCCGACGTTAATCTGAATCATTTTTACTGGAATCTCTATTATTATTGATCTCGGGGAAAACTGTGACTGTGTTGGATGACGCATAGAAATCTAGATAATGTAAGAATACGTGGGGGTGGGGGGTGGAATGACGTATTCAGGCCTCTAAAGACGACTCTTTCTTAGTCTGTAAAGTTATTTTAACTTTTCATTAACAAAATAGTGTTCTGTGAGATTCGTTTCTGCTCTTTGGTGTTGCCCAGAATACTAATTGAGGGTAATAATTATGCCTTATTATTGCCATTAATATTATTTTTATTAACTATTCCCGTGTAAAACCCAAAAAGAACGTTAAGGCGATGCAATGAAAAATAACACAAAATCATACAAGATCAATCAAGTTGGTTTGAAAATTTGATCTCTTGGAAATATTATAGATGATGTAGTCAAATAAACGTATTGGCCTTTACTATAATTGAGCACTTTTTTGAAAAAGTATTTTTATAAGCCTAGAAAAATATAG